>NW_027646405.1:0-600000 GCF_951394435.1 Stenella coeruleoalba
GATGTAAATTGCCAACAACCACTCGGGAGAAATGTATGGTGTTTCCTGAAACATCTAAAAAACAAAGCAACAGAGCCTAGGGCACTTCCACTTATGGTCCTATAGCTTAGGGAAATTAAAATCAAAAAGACACAGCCACCCCAAAGTTTGGAAAGGCTCTGTTTACAAGAACCTCGTTTACAGTACAAGTTCAACATCGCAGAAAGTGAAAAATGGATAAAGAACTTGTGGTATTTCACTTACAAAGCAATATCACTCAGCAATGAAATCTGTGTCATCAGGCCCTTAGCAGCACAATGAGTGGATTCAGGTGTGATGATTCTAACTGAAATAAGTCACACAGAAAAAGAAACATCATAAGATATCAGTAATACACGAAATGTAAACTTGGCTACACAGGAACTGAATTACAGAACAGAAAAGGGTCTCAAATTTAGAAAACCAACTTATGCTTGCTTAAGGGTAAAGGTGAGTTGGGGTGCTGCATAAAACCAGAGATTGAAATGAGCACAGATAAAGTTCCTTAAGCCAAATATGGAATAGACAAGAGCTACTCCTTGCTCAACGAAATGGACTCAACACCCCATATTAAACGCCTAAGAATGTACCTGACTAGTAAGTATCTTAAAACCTATGGATTGCTATGTCTCCGAAAGAGAATCAAGCATGTGTACAGGGGCATAAACGCAGCAGTGATAGGATTGGAGAGGTTCGGTGAGCAAATGAAGACCCTTTGAAGTCATATTGCATGGTACCCATTACACGGGTCTCAACTACCCAGGTTTTAGGTATTCTTCCTTCAGCTAAAACATGCATGTGGAACCTAGAGTATGATCAACCATGTGATCGGGAGACGTGTTCAAATATGTCTCAGTTTTCGTACCCTGGTACTCGGGTGCAACATTCCAGACGCTTTACTAACACTCTCCCGACTTGGAGAGTCAGTCCCTTTAACCTCCTGTTTGGCCCAGTTTGCAATTTCTGCGGAAGATGAACAGGAATAGCGAGAACCAATGAGAGGCTAGCTGGAGGTGTCTGGATGGGCAAATTTAACTCTCATTTCCCACCAGGAAGAGGAATTAACCAAAGGCTCAGCGTGCCGTGCCGGAACCAGATTAGGGCCTGAAGCCATCCTGCGGTGTTGCGGCCAGGTCACAAGAAAGCTAGTTGAAGAAAGGAGCTCAGGGGCACTGTAATTCACAAACCTGCAGAGTTATAAATGACAGCTATCGCCCAAAAATAGACTGAAGTAAGGCTGCCAAGAGGACTTGAAAGCGGGGCAGAATTGCAGGAAACCGATTTCAGGAGGTAGACTGGAATTGCATTGAAAGCATAGGAAAAGAGGCAGAACGTCCACAATGATGCACTTGGCCAAAAAGGGCGTATGCGTTTTTTCCTGAATATATTCAGGAAGAAACGCATACGCCCTTTTTGGCCAACCCAGCAAGCTTGCAAAGGAAATCTGCACTACAATGAAGTCTCACTTCCCCCCGGTCAAAAGGGCCATCTGAAAAAAGTGTAAAATCCAGAAAGGCAGGACAGGCCATGGAGAACTGGGAGCCTTGTTATGCTGATGGGCGGGATGTAAATTGCCAACAACCACTCGGGAGAAGTGTATGGTGTTTCCTGAAACATCTAAAAAACAAAGCAACAGAACCTAGGGCACTTCCACTTATGGTCCTATAGCTTAGGGAAATTAAAATCAAAAAGACACAGCCACCCCAAAGTTTGGAACGGCTCTGTTTACAAGAACCTCGTTTACAGTACAAGTTCAACATCGCAGAAAGTGAAAAATGGATAAAGAAGTTGTGGTATTTACTTACAAAGCAATATCACTCAGCAATGAAATCTGTGTCATCAGGCCCTTAGCAGCACAATGAGTGGATTCAGGTATGATGATTCTAACTGAAATAAGTCACACAGAAAAAGAAACATCATAAGATATCAGTAATACACGGAATGTAAACTTGGCTACACAGGAACTGAATTACAGAACAGAACAGGGTCTCAAATTTAGAAAACCAACTTATGCTTGCTTAAGGGTAAAGGTGAGTTGGGGTGCTGCATAAAACCAGAGATTGAAATGAGCACAGATAAAGTTCCTTAAGTCAAATATGGAATAGACAAGAGCTACTCCTTGCTCAACGAAATGGACTCAACACCGCATATTAAATGCCTAAGAATGTACCTGACTAGTAAGTATCTTAAAACCTATGGATTGCTATGTCTCCGAAAGAGAATCAAGCATGTGTACAGGGGCATAAACGCAGCAGTGATAGGATTGGAGAGGTTCGGTGAGCAAATGAAGACCCTTTGAAGTCATATTGCATGGTACCCATTCCACGGGTTTCAACTACCCAGGTTTAAGGTATTCTTCCTTCAGCTAAAACATGCATGTGGAACCTGGAGTATGATCAACCATGTGATCGGGAGACGTGTTCAAATATGTCTCAGTTTTCGTACCCTGGTACTCGGGTGCAACATTCCAGACACTGTACTAACACTCTCCCCACTTGGAGAGTCAGTCCCTTTTACCTCCTGTTTGGCCCAGTTTGCAATTTCTGCGGAAGATGAACAGGAATAGCGAGAACCAATGAGAGGCTAGCTGGAGGTGTCTGGACGGGCAAATTTAACTCTCATTTCCCACCAGGAAGAGGAATTAACCAAAGGCTCAGCGTGCCCTGCCGGAACCAGATTAGGGCCTGAAGCCATCCTGTGGTGTTGCGGCCAGCTCAAAAGAAAGCGAGTTGAAGAAAGGAGCTCAGGGGCACTGTAATTCACAAACCTGCAGAGTTATAAATGACAGCTATCGTCCAAAAATAGACTGAAGTAAGGCTGCCAAGAGGACTTGAAAGCGGGGCAGAATTGCAGGAAACCGATTTCAGGAGGTAGACTGGAATTGCATTGAAAGCATAGGAAAAGAGGCAGAACGTCCACAATGATGCACTTGGCCAAAAAGGGCGTATGCGTTTTTTCCTGAATATATTCAGGAAAAAACGCATACGCCCTTTTTGGCCAACCAAGCAAGCTTGCAAAGGAAATCTGCACTACAATGAAGTCTCACTTCCCCCCGGTCAAAAGGGCCATCTGAAAAAAGTGTAAAATCCAGAAAGGCAGGACAGGCCATGGAGAACTGGCAGCCTTGTTATGCTGATGGGCGGGATGTAAATTGCCAACAACCACTCGGGAGAAGTGTATGGTGTTTCCTGAAACATCTAAAAAACAAAGCAACAGAACCTAGAGCACTTCCACTTATGGTCCTATAGCTTAGGGAAATTAAAATCAAAAAGACACAGCCACCCCAAAGTTTGGAAAGGCTCTGTTTACAAGAACCTTGTTTACAGTACAAGTTCAACATCGCAGAAAGTGAAAAATGGATAAAGAAGTTGTGGTATTTACTTACAAAGCAATATCACTCAGCAATTAAACCTGTGTCATCAGGCCCTTAGCAGCACAATGAGTGGATTCAGGTATGATGATTCTAACTGAAATAAGTCACACAGAAAAAGAAACATCATAAGATATCAGTAATACACGGAATGTAAACTTGGCTACACAGGAACTGAATTACAGAACAGAACAGGGTCTCAAATTTAGAAAACCAACTTATGCTTGCTTAAGGGTAAAGGTGAGTTGGGGTGCTGCATAAAACCAGAGATTGAAATGAGCACAGATAAAGTTCCTTAAGCCAAATATGGAATAGACAAGAGCTACTCCTTGCTCAGTGAAATGGACTCAACACCCCATATTAAAAGCCTAAGAATGTACCTGACTAGTAAGTATCTTAAAACCTATGGATTGCTATGTCTCCGAAAGAGAGTCAAGCATGTGTACAGGGGCATAAACGCAGCAGTGATAGGATTGGAGAGGTTCGGTGAGCAAATGAAGACCCTTTGAAGTCATATTGCATGGTACCCATTCCACGGGTTTCAACTACCCAGGTTTAAGGTATTCTTCCTTCAGCTAAAACATGCATGTGGAACCTAGAGTATGATCAACCATGTGATCGGGAGACGTGTTCAAATATGTCTCAGTTTTCGTACCCTGGTACTCGGGTGCAACATTCCAGACACTTTACTAACACTCTCCCCACTTGGAGAGTCAGTCCCTTTAACCTCCTTTTTGGCCCAGTTTGCAATTTCTGCGGAAGATGAACAGGAATAGCGAGAACCAATGAGAGGCTAGCTGGAGGTGTCTGGACGGGCAAATTTAACTCTCATTTTCCACCATGAAGAGGAATTAACCAAAGGCTCAGCGTGCCCTGCCGGAACCAGATTAGGGCCTGAAGCCATCCTGTGCTGTTGCGGCCAGGTCACAAGAAAGCAAGTTGAAGAAAGGAGCTCAGGGGCACTGTAATTCACAAACCTGCAGAGTTATAAATGACAGCTATCGTCCAAAAATAGACTGAAGTAAGGCTGCCAAGAGGACTTGAAAGCGGGGCAGAATTGCAGGAAACCGATTTCAGGAGGTAGACTGGAATTGCATTGAAAGCATAGGAAAAGAGGCAGAACGTCCACAATGATGCACTTGGCCAAAAAGGGCGTATGCGTTTTTTCCTGAATATATTCAGGAAAAAACGCATACGCCCTTTTTGGCCAACCCAGCAAGCTTGCAAAGGAAATCTGCACTACAATGAAGTCTCACTTCCCCCCGGTCAAAAGGGCCATCTGAAAAAAGTGTAAAATCCAGAAAGACAGGACAGGCCATGGAGAACTGGGAGCCTTGTTATGCTGATGGGCGGGATGTAAATTGCCAACAACCACTCGGGAGAAATGTATGGTGTTTCCTGAAACATCTAAAAAACAAAGCAACAGAGCCTAGGGCACTTCCACTTATGGTCCTATAGCTTAGGGAAATTAAAATCAAAAAGACACAGCCACCCCAAAGTTTGGAAAGGCTCTGTTTACAAGAACCTCGTTTACAGTACAAGTTCAACATCTCAGAAAGTGAAAAATGGATAAAGAACTTGTGGTATTTACTTACAAAGCAATATCACTCAGCAATGAAATCTGTGTCATCAGGCCCTTAGCAGCACAATGAGTGGATTCAGGTATGATGATTCTAACTGAAATAAGTCACACAGAAAAAGAAACATCATAAGATATCAGTAATACACGGAATGTAAACTTGGCTACACAGGAACTGAATTACAGAACAGAACAGGGTCTCAAATTTAGAAAACCAACTTATTCTTGCTTAAGGGTAAAGGTGAGTTGGGGTGCTGCATAAAACCAGAGATTGAAATGAGCACAGATAAAGTTCCTTAAGCCAAATATGGAATAGACAAGAGCTACTGCTTGCTCAACGAAATGGACTCAACACCCCATATTAAACGCCTAAGAATGTACCTGACTAGTAAGTATCTTAAAACCTATGGATTGCTATGTCTCCGAAAGAGAATCAAGCATGTGTACAGGGGCATAAACGAAGCAGTGATAGGATTGGAGAGGTTCGGTGAGCAAATGAAGACCCTTTGAAGTCATATTGCATGGTACCCATTTCACGGGTCTTAACTCTCCAGGTTTAAGGTATTCTTCCTTTAGCTAAAACATGCATGTGGAACCTAGAGTATGATCAACCATGTGATCGGGAGACGTGTTCAAATATGTCTCAGTTTTCGTACCCTGGTACTCGGGTGCAACATTCCATACGCTTTACTAACACTCTCCCGACTTGGAGAGTCAGCGCCTTTAACCTCCTGTTTGGCCCAGTTTGCAATTTCTGCGGAAGATGAACAGGAATAGCGAGAACCAATGAGAGACTAGCTGGAGGTGTCTGGATGGGAAAATTTAACTCTCATTTCCCACCAGGAAGAGGAATTAACCAAAGGCTCAGCGTGCCGTGCCGGAACCAGATTAGGGCCTGAAGCCATCCTGTGGTGTTGCGGCCAGGTCACAAGAAAGCAAGTTGAAGAAAGGAGCTCAGGGGCACTGTAATTCACAAACCTGCAGAGTTATAAATGACAGCTATCGTCCAAAAATAGACTGAAGTAAGGCTGCCAAGAGGACTTGAAAGCGGGGCAGAATTGCAGGAAACCGATTTCAGGAGGTAGACTGGAATTGCATTGAAAGTATAGGAAAAGAGGCAGAACGTCCACAATGATGCACTTGGCCAAAAAGGGCGTATGCGTTTTTTCCTGAATATATTCAGGAAAAAACGCATACGCCCTTTTTGGCCAACCCAGCAAGCTTGCAAAGGAAATCTGCACTACAATGAAGTCTCACTTCCCCCCGGTCAAAAGGGCCATCTGAAAAAAGTGTAAAATCCAGAAAGACAGGACAGGCCATGGAGAAATGGGAGCCTTGTTATGCTGATGGGCGGGATGTAAATTGCCAACAACCACTCGGGAGAAATGTATGGTGTTTCCTGAAACATCTAAAAAACAAAGCAACAGAGCCTAGGGCACTTCCACTTATGGTCCTATAGCTTAGGGAAATTAAAATCAAAAAGACACAGCCACCCCAAAGTTTGGAAAGGCTCTGTTTACAAGAACCTCGTTTACAGTACAAGTTCAACATCGCAGAAAGTGAAAAATGGATAAAGAACTTGTGGTATTTACTTACAAAGCAATATCACTCAACAATGAAATCTGTGTCATCAGGCCCTTAGCAGCACAATGAGTGGATTCAGGTGTGATGATTCTAACTGAAATAAGTCACACAGAAAAAGAAACATCATAAGATATCAGTAATACACGAAATGTAAACTTGGCTACACAGGAACTGAATTACAGAACAGAAAAGGGTCTCAAATTTAGAAAACCAACTTATGCTTGCTTAAGGGTAAAGGTGAGTTGGGGTGCTGCATAAAACCAGAGATTGAAATGAGCACAGATAAAGTTCCTTAAGCCAAATATGGAATAGACAAGAGCTACTCCTTGCTCAACGAAATGGACTCAACACCCCATATTAAACGCCTAAGAATGTACCTGACTAGTAAGTATCTTAAAACCTATGGATTGCTATGTCTCCGAAAGAGAATCAAGCATGTGTACAGGGGCATAAACGCAGCAGTGATAGGATTGGAGAGGTTCGGTGAGCAAATGAAGACCCTTTGAAGTCATATTGCATGGTACCCATTACACGGGTCTCAACTACCCAGGTTTTAGGTATTCTTCCTTCAGCTAAAACATGCATGTGGAACCTAGAGTATGATCAACCATGTGATCGGGAGACGTGTTCAAATATGTCTCAGTTTTCGTACCCTGGTACTCGGGTGCAACATTCCAGACGCTTTACTAACACTCTCCCGACTTGGAGAGTCAGTCCCTTTAACCTCCTGTTTGGCCCAGTTTGCAATTTCTGCGGAAGATGAACAGGAATAGCGAGAACCAATGAGAGGCTAGCTGGAGGTGTCTGGATGGGCAAATTTAACTCTCATTTCCCACCAGGAAGAGGAATTAACCAAAGGCTCAGCGTGCCGTGCCGGAACCAGATTAGGGCCTGAAGCCATCCTGCGGTGTTGCGGCCAGGTCACAAGAAAGCTAGTTGAAGAAAGGAGCTCAGGGGCACTGTAATTCACAAACCTGCAGAGTTATAAATGACAGCTATCGCCCAAAAATAGACTGAAGTAAGGCTGCCAAGAGGACTTGAAAGCGGGGCAGAATTGCAGGAAACCGATTTCAGGAGGTAGACTGGAATTGCATTGAAAGCATAGGAAAAGAGGCAGAACGTCCACAATGATGCACTTGGCCAAAAAGGGCGTATGCGTTTTTTCCTGAATATATTCAGGAAGAAACGCATACGCCCTTTTTGGCCAACCCAGCAAGCTTGCAAAGGAAATCTGCACTACAATGAAGTCTCACTTCCCCCCGGTCAAAAGGGCCATCTGAAAAAAGTGTAAAATCCAGAAAGGCAGGACAGGCCATGGAGAACTGGGAGCCTTGTTATGCTGATGGGCGGGATGTAAATTGCCAACAACCACTCGGGAGAAGTGTATGGTGTTTCCTGAAACATCTAAAAAACAAAGCAACAGAACCTAGGGCACTTCCACTTATGGTCCTATAGCTTAGGGAAATTAAAATCAAAAAGACACAGCCACCCCAAAGTTTGGAACGGCTCTGTTTACAAGAACCTCGTTTACAGTACAAGTTCAACATCGCAGAAAGTGAAAAATGGATAAAGAAGTTGTGGTATTTACTTACAAAGCAATATCACTCAGCAATGAAATCTGTGTCATCAGGCCCTTAGCAGCACAATGAGTGGATTCAGGTATGATGATTCTAACTGAAATAAGTCACACAGAAAAAGAAACATCATAAGATATCAGTAATACACGGAATGTAAACTTGGCTACACAGGAACTGAATTACAGAACAGAACAGGGTCTCAAATTTAGAAAACCAACTTATGCTTGCTTAAGGGTAAAGGTGAGTTGGGGTGCTGCATAAAACCAGAGATTGAAATGAGCACAGATAAAGTTCCTTAAGTCAAATATGGAATAGACAAGAGCTACTCCTTGCTCAACGAAATGGACTCAACACCGCATATTAAATGCCTAAGAATGTACCTGACTAGTAAGTATCTTAAAACCTATGGATTGCTATGTCTCCGAAAGAGAATCAAGCATGTGTACAGGGGCATAAACGCAGCAGTGATAGGATTGGAGAGGTTCGGTGAGCAAATGAAGACCCTTTGAAGTCATATTGCATGGTACCCATTCCACGGGTTTCAACTACCCAGGTTTAAGGTATTCTTCCTTCAGCTAAAACATGCATGTGGAACCTGGAGTATGATCAACCATGTGATCGGGAGACGTGTTCAAATATGTCTCAGTTTTCGTACCCTGGTACTCGGGTGCAACATTCCAGACACTGTACTAACACTCTCCCCACTTGGAGAGTCAGTCCCTTTTACCTCCTGTTTGGCCCAGTTTGCAATTTCTGCGGAAGATGAACAGGAATAGCGAGAACCAATGAGAGGCTAGCTGGAGGTGTCTGGACGGGCAAATTTAACTCTCATTTCCCACCAGGAAGAGGAATTAACCAAAGGCTCAGCGTGCCCTGCCGGAACCAGATTAGGGCCTGAAGCCATCCTGTGGTGTTGCGGCCAGCTCAAAAGAAAGCGAGTTGAAGAAAGGAGCTCAGGGGCACTGTAATTCACAAACCTGCAGAGTTATAAATGACAGCTATCGTCCAAAAATAGACTGAAGTAAGGCTGCCAAGAGGACTTGAAAGCGGGGCAGAATTGCAGGAAACCGATTTCAGGAGGTAGACTGGAATTGCATTGAAAGCATAGGAAAAGAGGCAGAACGTCCACAATGATGCACTTGGCCAAAAAGGGCGTATGCGTTTTTTCCTGAATATATTCAGGAAAAAACGCATACGCCCTTTTTGGCCAACCAAGCAAGCTTGCAAAGGAAATCTGCACTACAATGAAGTCTCACTTCCCCCCGGTCAAAAGGGCCATCTGAAAAAAGTGTAAAATCCAGAAAGGCAGGACAGGCCATGGAGAACTGGCAGCCTTGTTATGCTGATGGGCGGGATGTAAATTGCCAACAGACACTCGGGAGAAGTGTATGGTGTTTCCTGAAACATCTAAAAAACAAAGCAACAGAACCTAGAGCACTTCCACTTATGGTCCTATAGCTTAGGGAAATTAAAATCAAAAAGACACAGCCACCCCAAAGTTTGGAAAGGCTCTGTTTACAAGAACCTTGTTTACAGTACAAGTTCAACATCGCAGAAAGTGAAAAATGGATAAAGAAGTTGTGGTATTTACTTACAAAGCAATATCACTCAGCAATTAAACCTGTGTCATCAGGCCCTTAGCAGCACAATGAGTGGATTCAGGTATGATGATTCTAACTGAAATAAGTCACACAGAAAAAGAAACATCATAAGATATCAGTAATACACGGAATGTAAACTTGGCTACACAGGAACTGAATTACAGAACAGAACAGGGTCTCAAATTTAGAAAACCAACTTATGCTTGCTTAAGGGTAAAGGTGAGTTGGGGTGCTGCATAAAACCAGAGATTGAAATGAGCACAGATAAAGTTCCTTAAGCCAAATATGGAATAGACAAGAGCTACTCCTTGCTCAGTGAAATGGACTCAACACCCCATATTAAAAGCCTAAGAATGTACCTGACTAGTAAGTATCTTAAAACCTATGGATTGCTATGTCTCCGAAAGAGAGTCAAGCATGTGTACAGGGGCATAAACGCAGCAGTGATAGGATTGGAGAGGTTCGGTGAGCAAATGAAGACCCTTTGAAGTCATATTGCATGGTACCCATTCCACGGGTTTCAACTACCCAGGTTTAAGGTATTCTTCCTTCAGCTAAAACATGCATGTGGAACCTAGAGTATGATCAACCATGTGATCGGGAGACGTGTTCAAATATGTCTCAGTTTTCGTACCCTGGTACTCGGGTGCAACATTCCAGACACTTTACTAACACTCTCCCCACTTGGAGAGTCAGTCCCTTTAACCTCCTTTTTGGCCCAGTTTGCAATTTCTGCGGAAGATGAACAGGAATAGCGAGAACCAATGAGAGGCTAGCTGGAGGTGTCTGGACGGGCAAATTTAACTCTCATTTTCCACCATGAAGAGGAATTAACCAAAGGCTCAGCGTGCCCTGCCGGAACCAGATTAGGGCCTGAAGCCATCCTGTGCTGTTGCGGCCAGGTCACAAGAAAGCAAGTTGAAGAAAGGAGCTCAGGGGCACTGTAATTCACAAACCTGCAGAGTTATAAATGACAGCTATCGTCCAAAAATAGACTGAAGTAAGGCTGCCAAGAGGACTTGAAAGCGGGGCAGAATTGCAGGAAACCGATTTCAGGAGGTAGACTGGAATTGCATTGAAAGCATAGGAAAAGAGGCAGAACGTCCACAATGATGCACTTGGCCAAAAAGGGCGTATGCGTTTTTTCCTGAATATATTCAGGAAAAAACGCATACGCCCTTTTTGGCCAACCCAGCAAGCTTGCAAAGGAAATCTGCACTACAATGAAGTCTCACTTCCCCCCGGTCAAAAGGGCCATCTGAAAAAAGTGTAAAATCCAGAAAGACAGGACAGGCCATGGAGAACTGGGAGCCTTGTTATGCTGATGGGCGGGATGTAAATTGCCAACAACCACTCGGGAGAAATGTATGGTGTTTCCTGAAACATCTAAAAAACAAAGCAACAGAGCCTAGGGCACTTCCACTTATGGTCCTATAGCTTAGGGAAATTAAAATCAAAAAGACACAGCCACCCCAAAGTTTGGAAAGGCTCTGTTTACAAGAACCTCGTTTACAGTACAAGTTCAACATCTCAGAAAGTGAAAAATGGATAAAGAACTTGTGGTATTTACTTACAAAGCAATATCACTCAGCAATGAAATCTGTGTCATCAGGCCCTTAGCAGCACAATGAGTGGATTCAGGTATGATGATTCTAACTGAAATAAGTCACACAGAAAAAGAAACATCATAAGATATCAGTAATACACGGAATGTAAACTTGGCTACACAGGAACTGAATTACAGAACAGAACAGGGTCTCAAATTTAGAAAACCAACTTATTCTTGCTTAAGGGTAAAGGTGAGTTGGGGTGCTGCATAAAACCAGAGATTGAAATGAGCACAGATAAAGTTCCTTAAGCCAAATATGGAATAGACAAGAGCTACTGCTTGCTCAACGAAATGGACTCAACACCCCATATTAAACGCCTAAGAATGTACCTGACTAGTAAGTATCTTAAAACCTATGGATTGCTATGTCTCCGAAAGAGAATCAAGCATGTGTACAGGGGCATAAACGAAGCAGTGATAGGATTGGAGAGGTTCGGTGAGCAAATGAAGACCCTTTGAAGTCATATTGCATGGTACCCATTACACGGGTCTTAACTCTCCAGGTTTAAGGTATTCTTCCTTTAGCTAAAACATGCATGTGGAACCTAGAGTATGATCAACCATGTGATCGGGAGACGTGTTCAAATATGTCTCAGTTTTCGTACCCTGGTACTCGGGTGCAACATTCCAGACGCTTTACTAACACTCTCCCGACTTGGAGAGTCAGCGCCTTTAACCTCCTGTTTGGCCCAGTTTGCAATTTCTGCGGAAGATGAACAGGAATAGCGAGAACCAATGAGAGACTAGCTGGAGGTGTCTGGATGGGAAAATTTAACTCTCATTTCCCACCAGGAAGAGGAATTAACCAAAGGCTCAGCGTGCCGTGCCGGAACCAGATTAGGGCCTGAAGCCATCCTGTGGTGTTGCGGCCAGGTCACAAGAAAGCAAGTTGAAGAAAGGAGCTC
The DNA here is from genome assembly GCF_951394435.1 of Stenella coeruleoalba. NCBI lineage: Eukaryota > Metazoa > Chordata > Mammalia > Artiodactyla > Delphinidae > Stenella > Stenella coeruleoalba. The sequence goes on from NW_027646405.1 coordinate 12,244, forward strand.
AGGGGCACTGTAATTCACAAACCTGCAGAGTTATAAATGACAGCTATCGTCCAAAAATAGACTGAAGTAAGGCTGCCAAGAGGACTTGAAAGCGGGGCAGAATTGCAGGAAACCGATTTCAGGAGGTAGACTGGAATTGCATTGAAAGTATAGGAAAAGAGGCAGAACGTCCACAATGATGCACTTGGCCAAAAAGGGCGTATGCGTTTTTTCCTGAATATATTCAGGAAAAAACGCATACGCCCTTTTTGGCCAACCAAGCAAGTTTGCAAAGGAAATCTGCACTACAATGAAGTCTCACTTCCCCCCGGTCAAAAGGGCCATCTGAAAAAAGTGTAAAATCCAGAAAGGCAGGACAGGCCATGGAGAACTGGGAGCCTTGTTATGCTGATGGGCGGGATGTAAATTGCCAACAGACACTCCGGAGAAGTGTATGGTGTTTCCTGAAACATCTAAAAAACAAAGCAACAGAGCCTAGGGCACTTCCACTTATGGTCCTATAGCTTAGGGAAATTAAAATCAAAAAGACACAGCCACCCCAAAGTTTGGAAAGGCTCTGTTTACAAGAACCTCGTTTACAGTACAAGTTCAACATCGCAGAAAGTGAAAAATGGATAAAGAACTTGTGGTATTTACTTACAAAGCAATATCACTCAACAATGAAATCTGTGTCATCAGGCCCTTAGCAGCACAATGAGTGGATTCAGGTGTGATGATTCTAACTGAAATAAGTCACACAGAAAAAGAAACATCATAAGATATCAGTAATACACGAAATGTAAACTTGGCTACACAGGAACTGAATTACAGAACAGAAAAGGGTCTCAAATTTAGAAAACCAACTTATGCTTGCTTAAGGGTAAAGGTGAGTTGGGGTGCTGCATAAAACCAGAGATTGAAATGAGCACAGATAAAGTTCCTTAAGCCAAATATGGAATAGACAAGAGCTACTCCTTGCTCAACGAAATGGACTCAACACCCCATATTAAACGCCTAAGAATGTACCTGACTAGTAAGTATCTTAAAACCTATGGATTGCTATGTCTCCGAAAGAGAATCAAGCATGTGTACAGGGGCATAAACGCAGCAGTGATAGGATTGGAGAGGTTCGGTGAGCAAATGAAGACCCTTTGAAGTCATATTGCATGGTACCCATTACACGGGTCTCAACTACCCAGGTTTTAGGTATTCTTCCTTCAGCTAAAACATGCATGTGGAACCTAGAGTATGATCAACCATGTGATCGGGAGACGTGTTCAAATATGTCTCAGTTTTCGTACCCTGGTACTCGGGTGCAACATTCCAGACGCTTTACTAACACTCTCCCGACTTGGAGAGTCAGTCCCTTTAACCTCCTGTTTGGCCCAGTTTGCAATTTCTGCGGAAGATGAACAGGAATAGCGAGAACCAATCAGAGGCTAGCTGGAGGTGTCTGGATGGGCAAATTTAACTCTCATTTCCCACCAGGAAGAGGAATTAACCAAAGGCTCAGCGTGCCGTGCCGGAACCAGATTAGGGCCTGAAGCCATCCTGCGGTGTTGCGGCCAGGTCACAAGAAAGCGAGTTGAAGAAAGGAGCTCAGGGGCACTGTAATTCACAAACCTGCAGAGTTATAAATGACAGCTATCGCCCAAAAATAGACTGAAGTAAGGCTGCCAAGAGGACTTGAAAGCGGGGCAGAATTGCAGGAAACCGATTTCAGGAGGTAGACTGGAATTGCATTGAAAGCATAGGAAAAGAGGCAGAACGTCCACAATGATGCACTTGGCCAAAAAGGGCGTATGCGTTTTTTCCTGAATATATTCAGGAAGAAACGCATACGCCCTTTTTGGCCAACCCAGCAAGCTTGCAAAGGAAATCTGCACTACAATGAAGTCTCACTTCCCCCCGGTCAAAAGGGCCATCTGAAAAAAGTGTAAAATCCAGAAAGGCAGGACAGGCCATGGAGAACTGGGAGCCTTGTTATGCTGATGGGCGGGATGTAAATTGCCAACAACCACTCGGGAGAAGTGTATGGTGTTTCCTGAAACATCTAAAAAACAAAGCAACAGAACCTAGGGCACTTCCACTTATGGTCCTATAGCTTAGGGAAATTAAAATAAAAAAGACACAGCCACCCCAAAGTTTGGAACGGCTCTGTTTACAAGAACCTCGTTTACAGTACAAGTTCAACATCGCAGAAAGTGAAAAATGGATAAAGAAGTTGTGGTATTTACTTACAAAGCAATATCACTCAGCAATGAAATCTGTGTCATCAGGCCCTTAGCAGCACAATGAGTGGATTCAGGTATGATGATTCTAACTGAAATAAGTCACACAGAAAAAGAAACATCATAAGATATCAGTAATACACGGAATGTAAACTTGGCTACACAGGAACTGAATTACAGAACAGAACAGGGTCTCAAATTTAGAAAACCAACTTATGCTTGCTTAAGGGTAAAGGTGAGTTGGGGTGCTGCATAAAACCAGAGATTGAAATGAGCACAGATAAAGTTCCTTAAGTCAAATATGGAATAGACAAGAGCTACTCCTTGCTCAACGAAATGGACTCAACACCGCATATTAAATGCCTAAGAATGTACCTGACTAGTAAGTATCTTAAAACCTATGGATTGCTATGTCTCCGAAAGAGAATCAAGCATGTGTACAGGGGCATAAACGCAGCAGTGATAGGATTGGAGAGGTTCGGTGAGCAAATGAAGACCCTTTGAAGTCATATTGCATGGTACCCATTCCACGGGTTTCAACTACCCAGGTTTAAGGTATTCTTCCTTCAGCTAAAACATGCATGTGGAACCTGGAGTATGATCAACCATGTGATCGGGAGACGTGTTCAAATATGTCTCAGTTTTCGTACCCTGGTACTCGGGTGCAACATTCCAGACACTGTACTAACACTCTCCCCACTTGGAGAGTCAGTCCCTTTTACCTCCTGTTTGGCCCAGTTTGCAATTTCTGCGGAAGATGAACAGGAATAGCGAGAACCAATGAGAGGCTAGCTGGAGGTGTCTGGACGGGCAAATTTAACTCTCATTTCCCACCAGGAAGAGGAATTAACCAAAGGCTCAGCGTGCCCTGCCGGAACCAGATTAGGGCCTGAAGCCATCCTGTGGTGTTGCGGCCAGCTCAAAAGAAAGCGAGTTGAAGAAAGGAGCTCAGGGGCACTGTAATTCACAAACCTGCAGAGTTATAAATGACAGCTATCGTCCAAAAATAGACTGAAGTAAGGCTGCCAAGAGGACTTGAAAGCGGGGCAGAATTGCAGGAAACCGATTTCAGGAGGTAGACTGGAATTGCATTGAAAGCATAGGAAAAGAGGCAGAACGTCCACAATGATGCACTTGGCCAAAAAGGGCGTATGCGTTTTTTCCTGAATATATTCAGGAAAAAACGCATACGCCCTTTTTGGCCAACCAAGCAAGCTTGCAAAGGAAATCTGCACTACAATGAAGTCTCACTTCCCCCCGGTCAAAAGGGCCATCTGAAAAAAGTGTAAAATCCAGAAAGGCAGGACAGGCCATGGAGAACTGGGAGCCTTGTTATGCTGATGGGCGGGATGTAAATTGCCAACAACCACTCGGGAGAAGTGTATGGTGTTTCCTGAAACATCTAAAAAACAAAGCAACAGAACCTAGAGCACTTCCACTTATGGTCCTATAGCTTAGGGAAATTAAAATCAAAAAGACACAGCCACCCCAAAGTTTGGAAAGGCTCTGTTTACAAGAACCTTGTTTACAGTACAAGTTCAACATCGCAGAAAGTGAAAAATGGATAAAGAAGTTGTGGTATTTACTTACAAAGCAATATCACTCAGCAATGAAATCTGTGTCATCAGGCCCTTAGCAGCACAATGAGTGGATTCAGGTATGATGATTCTAACTGAAATAAGTCACACAGAAAAAGAAACATCATAAGATATCAGTAATACACGGAATGTAAACTTGGCTACACAGGAACTGAATTACAGAACAGAACAGGGTCTCAAATTTAGAAAACCAACTTATTCTTGCTTAAGGGTAAAGGTGAGTTGGGGTGCTGCATAAAACCAGAGATTGAAATGAGCACAGATAAAGTTCCTTAAGCCAAATATGGAATAGACAAGAGCTACTCCTTGCTCAATGAAATGGACTCAACACCGCATATTAAACGCCTAAGAATGTACCTGACTAGTAAGTATCTTAAAACCTATGGATTGCTATGTCTCCGAAAGAGAATCAAGCATGTGTACAGGGGCATAAACGCAGCAGTGATAGGATTGGAGAGGTTCGGTGAACAAATGAAGACCCTTTGAAGTCATATTGCATGGTACCCATTCCACGGGTTTCAACTACCCAGGTTTAAGGTATTCTTCCTTCAGCTAAAACATGCATGTGGAACCTAGAGTATGATCAACCATGTGATCGGGAGACGTGTTCAAATATGTCTCAGTTTTCGTACCCTGGTACTCGGGTGCAACATTCCAGACACTTTACTAACACTCTCCCGACTTGGAGAGTCAGTCCCTTTAACCTCCTGTTTGGCCCAGTTTGCAATTTCTGCGGAAGATGAACAGGAATAGCGAGAACCAATGAGAGGCTAGCTGGAGGTGTCTGGACGGGCAAATTTAACTCTCATTTTCCACCATGAAGAGGAATTAACCAAAGGCTCAGCGTGCCCTGCCGGAACCATATTAGGGCCTGAAGCCATCCTGTGGTGTTGCGGCCAGGTCACAAGAAAGCAAGTTGAAGAAAGGAGCTCAGGGGCACTGTAATTCACAAACCTGCAGAGTTATAAATGACAGCTATCATCCAAAAATAGACTGAAGTAAGGCTGCCAAGAGGACTTGAAAGCGGGGCAGAATTGCAGGAAACCGATTTCAGGAGGTAGACTGGAATTGCATTGAAAGCATAGGAAAAGAGGCAGAACGTCCACAATGATGCACTTGGCCAAAAAGGGCGTATGCGTTTTTTCCTGAATATATTCAGGAAAAAACGCATACGCCCTTTTTGGACAACCCAGCAAGCTTGCAAAGGAAATCTGCACTACAATGAAGTCTCACTTCCCCCCGGTCAAAAGGGCCATCTGAAAAACGTGTAAAATCCAGAAAGGCAGGACAGGCCATGGAGAACTGGGAGCCTTGTTATGCTGATGGGCGGGATGTAAATTGCCAACAACCACTCGGGAGAAGTGTATGGTGTTTCTTGAAACATCTAAAAAACAAAGCAACAGAACCTAGGGCACTTCCACTTATGGTCCTATAGCTTAGGGAAATTAAAATCAAAAAGACACAGCCACCCCAAAGTTTGGAACGGCTCTGTTTACAAGAACCTCGTTTACAGTACAAGTTCAACATCGCAGAAAGTGAAAAATGGATAAAGAAGTTGTGGTATTTACTTACAAAGCAATATCACTCAGCAATGAAATCTGTGTCATCAGGCCCTTAGCAGCACAATGAGTGGATTCAGGTATGATGATTCTAACTGAAATAAGTCACACAGAAAAAGAAACATCATAAGATATCAGTAATACACGGAATGGAAACTTGGCTACACAGGAACTGAATTACAGAACAGAACAGGGTCTCAAATTTAGAAAACCAACTTATGCTTGCTTAAGGGTAAAGGTGAGTTGTGGTGCTGCATAAAACCAGAGATTGAAATGAGCACAGATAAAGTTCCTTAAGCCAAATATGGAATAGACAAGAGCTACTCCTTGCTCAACGAAATGGACTCAACACCCCATATTAAACGCCTAAGAATGTACCTGACTAGTAAGTATCTTAAAACCTATGGATTGCTATGTCTCCGAAAGAGAATCAAGCATGTGTACAGGGGCATAAACGCAGCAGTGATAGGATTGGAGAGGTTCGGTGAGCAAATGAAGACCCTATGAAGTCATATTGCATGGTACCCATTCCACGGGTTTCAACTACCCAGGTTTAAGGTGTTCTTCCTTCAGCTAAAACATGCATGTGGAACCTAGAGTATGATCAACCATGTGATCGGGAGACGTGTTCAAATATGTCTCAGTTTTCGTACCCTGGTACTCGGGTGCAACATTCCAGATGCTTTACTAACACTCTCCCGACTTGGAGAGTCAGTCCCTTTAACCTCCTGTTTGGCCCAGTTTTCAATTTCTGCGGAAGATGAACAGGAATAGCGAGAACCAATGAGAGGCTAGCTGGAGGTGTCTGGACGGGCAAATTTAACTCTCATTTCCCACCAGGAAGAGGAATTAACCAAAGGCTCAGCATGCCAGGCCGGAACCAGATTAGGGCCTGAAGCCATCCTGCGGTGTTGCGGCCAGGTCACAAGAAAGCGAGTTGAAGAAAGGAGCTCAGGGCACTGTAATTCACAAACCTGCAGAGTTATAAATGACAGCTATCGTCCAAAAATAGACTGAAGTAAGGCTGCCAAGAGGACTTGAAAGCGGGGCAGAATTGCAGGAAACCGATTTCAGGAGGTAGACTGGAATTGCATTGAAAGCATAGGAAAAGAGGCAGAACGTCCACAATGATGCACTTGGCCAAAAAGGGCGTATGTGTTTTTTCCTGAATATATTCAGGAAAAAACGCATACGCCCTTTTTGGCCAACCAAGCAAGCTTGCAAAGGAAATCTGCACTACAATGAAGTCTCACTTCCCCCCGGTCAAAAGGGCCATCTGAAAAAAGTGTAAAATCCAGAAAGGCAGGACAGGCCATGGAGAACTGGGAGCCTTGTTATGCTGATGGGCGGGATGTAAATTGCCAACAACCACTCGGGAGAAGTGTATGGTGTTTCCTGAAACATCTAAAAAACAAAGCAACAGAGCCTAGGGCACTTCCACTTATGGTCCTATAGCTTAGGGAAATTAAAATCAAAAAGACACAGCCACCCCAAAGTTTGGAACGGCTCTGTTTACAAGAACCTCGTTTACAGTACAAGTTCAACATCGCAGAAAGTGAAAAATGGATAAAGAAGTTGTGGTATTTACTTACAAAGCAATATCACTCAGCAATGAAATCTGTGTCATCAGGCCCTTAGCAGCACAATGAGTGGATTCAGGTATGATGATTCTAACTGAAATAAGTCACACAGAAAAAGAAACATCATAAGATATCAGTAATACACGGAATGTAAACTTGGCTACACAGGAACTGAATTACAGAACAGAACAGGGTCTCAAATTTACAAAACCAACTTATTCTTGCTTAAGGGTAAAGGTGAGTTGGGGTGCTGCATAAAACCAGAGATTGAAATGAGCACAGATAAAGTTCCTTAAGCCAAATATGGAATAGACAAGAGCTACTCCTTGCTCAACGAAATGGACTCAACACCCCATATTAAACGCCTAAGAATGTACCTGACTAGTAAGTATCTTAAAACCTATGGATTGCTATGTCTCCGAAAGAGAATCAAGCATGTGTACAGGGGCATAAACGCAGCAGTGATAGGATTGGAGAGGTTCGGTGAGCAAATGAAGACCCTTTGAAGTCATATTGCATGGTACCCATTCCACGCGTTTCAACTACCCAGGTTTAAGGTATTCTTCCTTCAGCTAAAACATGCATGTGGAACCTAGAGTATGATCAACCATGTGATCGGGAGACGTGTTCAAATATGTCTCAGTTTTCGTACCCTGGTACTCGGGTGCAACATTCCAGACGCTTTACTAACACTCTCCCGACTTGGAGAGTCAGTCCCTTTAACCTCCTGTTTGGCCCAGTTTGCAATTTCCGCGGAAGATGAACAGGAATAGGGAGAACCAATGAGAGGCTAGCTGGAGGTGTCTGGACGGGCAAATTTAACTCTCATTTCCCACCAGGAAGAGGAATTAACCAAAGGCTCAGCGTGCCGTGCCGGAACCAGATTAGGGCCTGAAGCCATCCTGCGGTGTTGCGGCCAGCTCAAAAGAAAGCGAGTTGAAGAAAGGAGCTCAGGGGCACTGTAATTCACAAACCTGCAGAGTTATAAATGACAGCTATCGTCCAAAAATAGACTGAAGTAAGGCTGCCAAGAGGACTTGAAAGCGGGGCAGAATTGCAGGAAACCGATTTCAGGAGGTAGACTGGAATTGCATTGAAAGCATAGGAAAAGAGGCAGAACGTCCACAATGATGCACTTGGCCAAAAAGGGCATATGCGTTTTTTCCTGAATATATTCAGGAAAAAACGCATACGCCCTTTTTGGCCAACCAAGCAAGCTTGCAAAGGAAATCTGCACTACAATGAAGTCTCACTTCCCCCCGGTCAAAAGGGCCATCTGAAAAAAGTGTAAAATCCAGAAAGGCAGGACAGGCCATGGAGAACTGGGAGCCTTGTTATGCTGATGGGCGGGATGTAAATTGCCAACAGACACTCGGGAGAAGTGTATGGTGTTTCCTGAAACATCTAAAAAACAAAGCAACAGAGCCTAGGGCACTGCCACTTATGGTCCTATAGCTTAGGGAAATTAAAATCAAAAAGACACAGCCACCCCAAAGTTTGGGACGGCTCTGTTTACAAGAACCTCGTTTACAGTACAAGTTCAACATCGCAGAAAGTGAAAAATGGATAAAGAACTTGTGGTACTTACGTACAATGCAGTATCACTCAGCAATGAAATCTATGTCATCAGGCCCGTAGCAGCATAATGAGTGGATTCAGGTACGATGATTCTAACTGAAATAAGGCACACAGAAAAAGAAACATCATAAGATATCACTAATACACGGAATGTAAACTTGGCTACACAGGAACTGCATTCCAAAACAGAACAGGGTCTCAAATTTAGAAAACCAACTTATGCTTGCTTAAGGGTAAAGGTGAGTTGGGGTGCTGCATAAAACCAGAGATTGAAATGAGCACAGATAAATTTCCTTAAGCCAAATATGGAATAGACAAGAGCTACTCCTTGCTCAACGAAATGGACTCAACACCGCATATTAAACGCCTAAGAATGTACCTGACTAGTAAGTATCGTAAAACCTATGGATTGCTATGTCTCCGAAAGAGAATCAAGCATGTGTACAGGGGCATAAACGCAGCAGTGATAGGATTGGAGAGGTTCGGTGAGCAAATGAAGACCCTTTGAATTCATATTGCATGGTACCCATTCCACGGGTTTCAACTACCCAGGTTTTAGGTATTCTTCCTTCAGCTAAAACATGCATGTGGAACCCAGAGTATGATCAACCATGTGATCGGGAGACGTGTTCAAATATGTCTCAGTTTTCCTCCCCTGGTACTCGGGTGCAACATTCCAGACGCTTTACTAACACTCTCCCGACTTGGAGAGTCAGCGCTTTTAACCTCCTGTTTGGCCCAGTTTGCAATTTCTGTGGAAGATGAACAGGAATAGCGAGAACCAATGAGAGACTAGCTGGAGGTGTCTGGACGGGCAAATTTAACTCTCATTTCCCACCAGGAAGAGGAAATAACCAAAGGCTCAGCGTGCCGTGCCGGAACCAGATTAGGGCCTGAAGCCATCCTGCGGTGTTGCGGCCAGCTCAAAAGAAAGCGAGTTGAAGAAAGGAGCTCAGCGGCACTGTAATTCACAAACCTGCAGAGTTATAAATGACAGCTATCGTCCAAAAATAGACTGAAGTAAGGCTGCCAAGAGGACTTGAAAGCGGGGCAGAATTGCAGGAAACCGATTTCAGGAGGTAGACTGGAATTGCATTGAAAGCATAGGAAAAGAGGCAGAACGTCCACAATGATGCACTTGGCCAAAAAGGGCGTATGCGTTTTTTCCTGAATATATTCAGGAAAAAACGCATACGCCCTTTTTGGACAACCCAGCAAGCTTGCAAAGGAAATCTGCACTACAATGAAGTCTCACTTCCCCCCGGTCAAAAGGGCCATCTGAAAAAAGTGTAAAATCCAGAAAGGCAGGACAGGCCATGGAGAACTGGGAGCCTTGTTATGCTGATGGGCGGGATGTAAATTGCCAACAACCACTCGGGAGAAGTGTATGGTGTTTCCTGAAACATCAAAAAACAAAGCAACAGAACCTAGGGCACTTCCACTTATGGTCCTATAGCTTAGGGAAATTAAAATCAAAAAGACACAGCCACCCCAAAGTTTGCAACGGCTCTGTTTACAAGAACCTCGTTTACAGTACAAGTTCAACATCGCAGAAAGTGAAAAATGGATAAAGAAGTTGTGGTATTTACTTACAAAGCAATATCACTCAGCAATGAAATCTGTGTCATCAGGCCCTTAGCAGCACAATGAGTGGATTCAGGTATGATGATTCTAACTGAAATAAGTCACACAGAAATAGAAATATCATAATATATCAGTAATACACGGAATGTAAACTTGGCTACACAGGAACTGAATTCCAAAACAGAACAGGGTCTCAAATTCAGAAAACCAACTTATTCTTGCTTAAGGGTAAAGGTGAGTTGGGGTGCTGCATAAAACCAGAGATTGAAATGAGCACAGATAAAGTTCCTTAAGCCAAATATGGAATAGACAAGAGCTACTCCTTGCTCAACGAAATGGACTCAACACCCCATATTAAACGCCTAAGAATGTACCTGACTAGTAAGTATCTTAAAACCTATGGATTGCTATGTCTCCGAAAGAGAATCAAGCATGTGTACAGGGGCATAAACGCAGCAGTGATAGGATTGGAGAGGTTCGGTGAGCAAATGAAGACCCTTTGAAGTCATATTGCATGGTACCCATTCCACGGGTCTCAACTCTCCAGGTTTAAGGTATTCTTCCTTCAGCTAAAACATGCATGTGGAACCTAGAGTATGATCAACCATGTGATCGGGAGACGTGTTCAAATATGTCTCAGTTTTCCTCCCCTGGTACTCGGGTGCAACATTCCAGACGCTTTACTAACACTCTCCCGACTTGGAGAGTCAGTCCCTTTAACCTCCTGTTTGGCCCAGTTTGCAATTTCTGTGGAAGATGAACAGGAATAGCGAGAACCAATGAGAGGCTAGCTGGAGGTGTCTGGACGGGCAAATTTAACTCTCATTTCCCACCAGGAAAAGGAATTAACCAAAGGCTCAGCGTGCCGTGCCGGAACCAGACTAGGGCCTGAAGCCATCTTGCGGTGTTGCGGCCAGCTCAAAAGAAAGCGAGTTGAAGAAAGGAGCTCAGGGGCACTGTAATTCACAAACCTGCAGAGTTATAAATGACAGCTATCGTCCAAAAATAGACTGAAGTAAGGCTGCCAAGAGGACTTGAAAGCGGGGCAGAATTGCAGGAAACCGATTTCAGGAGGTAGACTGGAATTGCATTGAAAGCATAGGAAAAGAGGCAGAACGTCCACAATGATGCACTTGGCCAAAAAGGGCGTATGCGTTTTCTCCTGAATATATTCAGGAAAAAACGCATACGCCCTTTTTGGCCAACCAAGCAAGCTTGCAAAGGAAATCTGCACTACAATGAAGTCTCACTTCCCCCCGGTCAAAAGGGCCATCTGAAAAAAGTGTAAAATCCAGAAAGGCAACAGGCCATTGAGAACTGGGAGCCTTGTTATGCTGATGGGCGGGATGTAAATTGCCAACAGACACTCGGGAGAAGTGTATGGTGTTTCCTGAAACATCTAAAAAACAAAGCAACAGAACCTCGGGCATTTCCACTTATGGTCCTATAGCTTAGGGAAATTAAAATCAAAAAGACACAGCCACCCCAAAGTTTGGGATGCCTCTGTTTACAAGAACCTCGTTTACAGTACAAGTTCAACATCGCAGAAAGTGAAAAATGGATAAAGAACTTGTGGTACTTACGTACAATGCAGTATCACTCAGCAATGAAATCTATGTCATCAGGCCCGTAGCAGCATAATGAGTGGATTCAGGTACGATGATTCTAACTGAAATAAGTCACACAGAAAAAGAAACATCATAAGATATCACTAATACACGGAATGTAAACTTGGCTACACAGGAACTGCATTCCAAAACAGAACAGGGTCTCAAATTTAGAAAACCAACTTATGCTTGCTTAAGGGGAAAGGTGAGTTGGGGTGCTGCATAAAACCAGAGATTGAAATGAGCACAGATAAAGTTCCTTAAGCCAAATATGGAATAGACAAGAGCTACTCCTAGCTCAATGAAATGGACTCAAAACCCCATATTAAACCCCTAAGAATGTACCTGACTAGTAAGTATCGTAAAACCTATGGATTGCTATGTCTCCAAAAGAGAACCAAGCGTGTGTACAGGGGAATAAACGCAGCAGTGATAGGATTGGAGAGGTTCGGTGAGCATATGAAGACCCTTTGAAGTCATATTGCATGGTACCCATTCCACGGGTCTCAACTCTCCAGGTTTAAGGTATTCTTCCTTCAGCTAAAACATGCATGTGGAACCCAGAGTATGATCAACCATGTGATCGGGAGACGTGTTCCAACATGTCTCAGTTTTACTCCTCTGGTACTCGGGTGCAACATTCCAGACACTTTACTAACACTCTCCCCAATTGGAGAGTCAGTCCCTTTAACCTCCTGTTTGGCCCAGTTTGGAATTTCTGCGGAAGATGAACAGGAATAGCGAGAACCAATGAGAGGCTAGCTGGAGGTGTCTGGACGGGCAAATTTAACTCTCATTTCCCACCAGGAAGAGGAATTAACCAAAGGCTCAGCATGCCGGGCCGGAACCAGATTAGGGCCTGAAGCCATCCTGCGGTGTTGCGGCCAGGTCACAAGAAAGCGAGTTGAAGAAAGGAGCTCAGGGGCACTGTAATTCACAAACCTGCAGAGTTATAAATGACAGCTATCGTCCAAAAATAGACTGAAGTAAGGCTGCCAAGAGGACTTGAAAGCGGGGCAGAATTGCAGGAAACCGATTTCAGGAGGTAGACTGGAATTACATTGAAAGCATAGGAAAAGAGGCAGAACGTCCACAATGATGCACTTGGCCAAAAAGGGCGTATGCGTTTTTTCCTGAATATATTCAGGAAAAAACGCATACGCCCTTTTTGGCCAACCAAGCAAGCTTGCAAAGGAAATCTGCACTACAAAGAAGACTCACTTCCCCCCGGTCAAAAGGGCCATCTGAAAAACGTGTAAAATCCAGAAAGGAAGGACAGGCCATGGAGAACTGGGAGCCTTGTTATGCTGATGGGCGGGATGTAAATTGCCAACAACCACTCGGGAGAAGTGTATGGTGCTTCCTGAAACATCTAAAAAACAAAGCAACAGAGCATAGGGCACTTCCACTTATGGTCCTATAGCTTAGGGAAATTAAAATCAAAAAGACACAGCCACCCTAAAGTTTGGGACGCCTCCGTTTACAAGAACCTCGTTTACCGTACGTGTTCAATATCATAGAAAGTGAAAAATGGATAAAGAACTTGTGGTACTTACGTACAATGCAGTATCACTCAGCAATGAAATCTATGTCATCAGGCCCGTAGCAGCATAATGAGTGGATTCAGGTACGATGATTCTAACTGAAATAAGTCACACAGAAAAAGAAACATCATAAGATATCAGTAATACACGGAATGGAAACTTGGCTACACAGGAACTGAATTACAGAACAGAACAGGGTCTCAAATTTAGAAAACCAACTTATGCTTGCTTAAGGGTAAAGGTGAGTTGGGGTGCTGCATAAAACCAGAGATTGAAATGAGCACAGATAAAGTTCCTTAAGCCAAATATGGAATAGACAAGAGCTACTCCTAGCTCAATGAAACGGACTCAACACCGCATATTAAACGCCTAAGAATGTACCTGACTAGTAAGTATCTTAAAACCTATAGATTGCTATGTCTCCGAAAGAGAATCAAGCATGTGTACAGGGGCATAAACGCAGCAGTGATAGGATTGGAGAGGTTCGGTGAGCAAATGAAGACCCTTTGAAGTCATATTGCATGGTACCCACTACACGGGTCTCAACTCTCCAGGTTTAAGGTATTCTTCCTTCAGCTAAAACATGCATGTGGAACCCAAGTATGATCAACCATGTGAACAGGAGACGTGTTCAAATATGTCTCAGTTTTCGTACCCTGGTACTCGGGTGCAACATTCCAGACGCTTTACTAACACTCTCCCGACTTGGAGAGTCAGTCCCTTTAACCTCCTGTTTGGCCCAGTTTGCAATTTCCGCGGAAGATGAACAGGAATAGGGAGAACCAATGAGAGGCTAGCTGGAGGTGTCTGGACGGGCAAATTTAACTCTCATTTCCCACCAGGAAGAGGAATTAACCAAAGGCTCAGCGTGCCGTGCCGGAACCAGATTAGGGCCTGAAGCCATCCTGCGGTGTTGCGGCCAGCTCAAAAGAAAGCGAGTTGAAGAAAGGAGCTCAGGGGCACTGTAATTCACAAACCTGCAGAGTTATAAATGACAGCTATCGTCCAAAAATAGACTGAAGTAAGGCTGCCAAGAGGACTTGAAAGCGGGGCAGAATTGCAGGAAACCGATTTCAGGAGGTAGACTGGAATTGCATTGAAAGCATAGGAAAAGAGGCAGAACGTCCACAATGATGCACTTGGCCAAAAAGGGCGTATGCGTTTTTTCCTGAATATATTCAGGAAAAAACGCATACGCCCTTTTTGGCCAACCAAGCAAGCTTGCAAAGGAAATCTGCACTACAATGAAGTCTCACTTCCCCCCGGTCAAAAGGGCCATCTGAAAAAAGTGTAAAATCCAGAAAGGCAGGACAGGCCATGGAGAACTGGGAGCCTTGTTATGCTGATGGGCGGGATGTAAATTGCCAACAGACACTCGGGAGAAGTGTATGGTGTTTCCTGAAACATCTAAAAAACAAAGCAACAGAGCCTAGGGCACTGCCACTTATGGTCCTATAGCTTAGGGAAATTAAAATCAAAAAGACACAGCCACCCCAAAGTTTGCAACGGCTCTGTTTACAAGAACCTCGTTTACAGTACAAGTTCAACATCGCAGAAAGTGAAAAATGGATAAAGAACTTGTGGTACTTACGTACAATGCAGTATCACTCAGCAATGAAATCTATGTCATCAGGCCCGTAGCAGCATAATGAGTGGATTCAGGTACGATGATTCTAACTGAAATAAGGCACACAGAAAAAGAAACATCATAAGATATCACTAATACACGGAATGTAAACTTGGCTACACAGGAACTGCATTCCAAAACAGAACAGGGTCTCAAATTTAGAAAACCAACTTATGCTTGCTTAAGGGTAAAGGTGAGTTGGGGTGCTGCATAAAACCAGAGATTGAAATGAGCACAGATAAATTTCCTTAAGCCAAATATGGAATAGACAAGAGCTACTCCTTGCTCAACGAAATGGACTCAACACCGCATATTAAACGCCTAAGAATGTACCTGACTAGTAAGTATCGTAAAACCTATGGATTGCTATGTCTCCGAAAGAGAATCAAGCATGTGTACAGGGGCATAAACGCAGCAGTGATAGGATTGGAGAGGTTCGGTGAGCAAATGAAGACCCTTTGAATTCATATTGCATGGTACCCATTCCACGGGTTTCAACTACCCAGGTTTTAGGTATTCTTCCTTCAGCTAAAACATGCATGTGGAACCCAGAGTATGATCAACCATGTGATCGGGAGACGTGTTCAAATATGTCTCAGTTTTCCTCCCCTGGTACTCGGGTGCAACATTCCAGACGCTTTACTAACACTCTCCCGACTTGGAGAGTCAGCGCTTTTAACCTCCTGTTTGGCCCAGTTTGCAATTTCTGTGGAAGATGAACAGGAATAGCGAGAACCAATGAGAGACTAGCTGGAGGTGTCTGGACGGGCAAATTTAACTCTCATTTCCCACCAGGAAGAGGAAATAACCAAAGGCTCAGCGTGCCGTGCCGGAACCAGATTAGGGCCTGAAGCCATCCTGCGGTGTTGCGGCCAGCTCAAAAGAAAGCGAGTTGAAGAAAGGAGCTCAGGGGCACTGTAATTCACAAACCTGCAGAGTTATAAATGACAGCTATCGTCCAAAAATAGACTGAAGTAAGGCTGCCAAGAGGACTTGAAAGCGGGGCAGAATTGCAGGAAACCGATTTCAGGAGGTAGACTGGAATTGCATTGAAAGCATAGGAAAAGAGGCAGAACGTCCACAATGATGCACTTGGCCAAAAAGGGCGTATGCGTTTTTTCCTGAATATATTCAGGAAAAAACGCATACGCCCTTTTTGGCCAACCAAGCAAGCTTGCAAAGGAAATCTGCACTACAATGAAGTCTCACTTCCCCCCGGTCAAAAGGGCCATCTGAAAAAAGTGTAAAATCCAGAAAGGCAGGACAGGCCATGGAGAACTGGGAGCCTTGTTATGCTGATGGGCGGGATGTAAATTGCCAACAACCACTCTGGAGAAGTGTATGGTGTTTCCTGAAACATCTAAAAAACAAAGCAACAGAACCTAGTGCACTTCCACTTATGGTCCTATAGCTTAGGGAAATTAAAATCAAAAAGACACAGCCACCCCAAAGTTTGCAACGGCTCTGTTTACAAGAACCTCGTTTACAGTACAAGTTCAACATCGCAGAAAGTGAAAAATGGATAAAGAAGTTGTGGTATTTACTTACAAAGCAATATCACTCAGCAATGAAATCTGTGTCATCAGGCCCTTAGCAGCACAATGAGTGGATTCAGGTATGATGATTCTAACTGAAATAAGTCACACAGAAATAGAAATATCATAATATATCAGTAATACACGGAATGTAAACTTGGCTACACAGGAACTGAATTCCAAAACAGAACAGGGTCTCAAATTCAGAAAACCAACTTATTCTTGCTTAAGGGTAAAGGTGAGTTGGGGTGCTGCATAAAACCTGAGATTGAAATGAGCACAGATAAAGTTCCTTAAGCCAAATATGGAATAGACAAGAGCTACTCCTTGCTCAACGAAATGGACTCAACACCCCATATTAAACGCCTAAGAATGTACCTGACTAGTAAGTATCTTAAAACCTATGGATTGCTATGTCTCCGAAAGAGAATCAAGCATGTGTACAGGGGCATAAACGCAGCAGTGATAGGATTGGAGAGGTTCGGTGAGCAAATGAAGACCCTTTGAAGTCATATTGCATGGTACCCATTCCACGGGTCTCAACTCTCCAGGTTTAAGGTATTCTTCCTTCAGCTAAAACATGCATGTGGAACCTAGAGTATGATCAACCATGTGATTGGGAGACGTGTTCAAATATGTCTCAGTTTTCCTCCCCTGGTACTCGGGTGCAACATTCCAGACGCTTTACTAACACTCTCCCGACTTGGAGAGTCAGTCCCTTTAACCTCCTGTTTGGCCCAGTTTGCAATTTCTGTGGAAGATGAACAGGAATAGCGAGAACCAATGAGAGGCTAGCTGGAGGTGTCTGGATGGGCAAATTTAACTCTCATTTCCCACCAGGAAGAGGAATTAACCAAAGGCTCAGCGTGCCGTGCCGGAACCAGACTAGGGCCTGAAGCCATCCTGCGGTGTTGCGGCCAGCTCAAAAGAAAGCGAGTTGAAGAAAGGAGCTCAGGGGCACTGTAATTCACAAACCTGCAGAGTTATAAATGACAGCTATCGTCCAAAAATAGACTGAAGTAAGGCTGCCAAGAGGACTTGAAAGCGGGGCAGAATTGCAGGAAACCGATTTCAGGAGGTAGACTGGAATTGCATTGAAAGCATAGGAAAAGAGGCAGAACGTCCACAATGATGCACTTCGCCAAAAAGGGCGTATGCGTTTTCTCCTGAATATATTCAGGAAAAAACGCATACGCCCTTTTTGGCCAACCAAGCAAGCTTGCAAAGGAAATCTGCACTACAATGAAGTCTCACTTCCCCCCGGTCAAAAGGGCCATCTGAAAAAAGTGTAAAATCCAGAAAGGCAACAGGCCATTGAGAACTGGGAGCCTTGTTATGCTGATGGGCGGGATGTAAATTGCCAACAGACACTCGGGAGAAGTGTATGGTGTTTCCTGAAACATCTAAAAAACAAAGTAACAGAACCTCGGGCATTTCCACTTATGGTCCTATAGCTTAGGGAAATTAAAATCAAAAAGACACAGCCACCCCAAAGTTTGGAACGGCTCTGTTTACAAGAACCTCGTTTACAGTACAAGTTCAACATCGCAGAAAGTGAAAAATGGATAAAGAACTTGTGGTACTTACGTACAATGCAGTATCACTCAGCAATGAAATCTATGTCATCAGGCCCGTAGCAGCATAATGAGTGGATTCAGGTACGATGATTCTAACTGAAATAAGTCACACAGAAAAAGAAACATCATAAGATATCACTAATACACGGAATGTAAACTTGGCTACACAGGAACTGCATTCCAAAACAGAACAGGGTCTCAAATTTAGAAAACCAACTTATGCTTGCTTAAGGGTAAAGGTGAGTTGGGGTGCTGCATAAAACCAGAGATTGAAATGAGCACAGATAAAGTTCCTTAAGCCAAATATGGAATAGACAAGAGCTACTCCTAGCTCAATGAAATGGACTCAAAACCCCATATTAAACCCCTAAGAATGTACCTGACTAGTAAGTATCGTAAAACCTATGGATTGCTATGTCTCCAAAAGAGAACCAAGCGTGTGTACAGGGGAATAAACGCAGCAGTGATAGGATTGGAGAGGTTCGGTGAGCATATGAAGACCCTTTGAAGTCATATTGCATGGTACCCATTCCACGGGTCTCAACTCTCCAGGTTTAAGGTATTCTTCCTTCAGCTAAAACATGCATGTGGAACCCAGAGTATGATCAACCATGTGATCGGGAGACGTGTTCCAACATGTCTCAGTTTTACTCCCCTGGTACTCGGGTGCAACATTCCAGACACTTTACTAACACTCTCCCCACTTGGAGAGTCAGTCCCTTTAACCTCCTGTTTGGCCCAGTTTGCAATTTCTGCGGAAGATGAACAGGAATAGCGAGAACCAATGAGAGGCTAGCTGGAGGTGTCTGGACGGGCAAATTTAACTCTCATTTCCCACCAGGAAGAGGAATTAACCAAAGGCTCAGCATGCCGGGCCGGAACCAGATTAGGGCCTGAAGCCATCCTGCGGTGTTGCGGCCAGGTCACAAGAAAGCGAGTTGAAGAAAGGAGCTCAGGGGCACTGTAATTCACAAACCTGCAGAGTTATAAATGACAGCTATCGTCCAAAAATAGACTGAAGTAAGGCTGCCAAGAGGACTTGAAAGCGGGGCAGAATTGCAGGAAACCGATTTCAGGAGGTAGACTGGAATTGCATTGAAAGCATAGGAAAAGAGGCAGAACGTCCACAATGATGCACTTGGCCAAAAAGGGCGTATGCGTTTTTTCCTGAATATATTCAGGAAAAAACGCATACGCCCTTTTTGGCCAACCAAGCAAGCTTGCAAAGGAAATCTGCACTACAAAGAAGACTCACTTCCCCCCGGTCAAAAGGGCCATCTGAAAAACGTGTAAAATCCAGAAAGGCAGGACAGGCCATGGAGAACTGGGAGCCTTGTTATGCTGATGGGCGGGATGTAAATTGCCAACAACCACTCGGGAGAAGTGTATGGTGCTTCCTGAAACATCTAAAAAACAAAGCAACAGAGCATAGGGCACTTCCACTTATGGTCCTATAGCTTAGGGAAATTAAAATCAAAAAGACACAGCCACCCTAAAGTTTGGGACGCCTCCGTTTACAAGAACCTCGTTTACCGTACGTGTTCAATATCATAGAAAGTGAAAAATGGATAAAGAACTTGTGGTACTTACGTACAATGCAGTATCACTCAGCAATGAAATCTATGTCATCAGGCCCGTAGCAGCATAATGAGTGGATTCAGGTACGATGATTCTAACTGAAATAAGTCACACAGAAAAAGAAACATCATAAGATATCAGTAATACACGGAATGGAAACTTGGCTACACAGGAACTGAATTACAGAACAGAACAGGGTCTCAAATTTAGAAAACCAACTTATGCTTGCTTAAGGGTAAAGGTGAGTTGGGGTGCTGCATAAAACCAGAGATTGAAATGAGCACAGATAAAGTTCCTTAAGCCAAATATGGAATAGACAAGAGCTACTCCTTGCTCAATGAAATGGACTCAACACCGCATATTAAACGCCTAAGAATGTACCTGACTAGTAAGTATCTTAAAACCTATAGATTGCTATGTCTCCGAAAGAGAATCAAGCATGTGTACAGGGGCATAAACGCAGCAGTGATAGGATTGGAGAGGTTCGGTGAGCAAATGAAGACCCTTTGAAGTCATATTGCATGGTACCCATTACACGGGTCTCAACTCTCCAGGTTTAAGGTATTCTTCCTTCAGCTAAAACATGCATGTGGAACCCAAGTATGATCAACCATGTGAACAGGAGACGTGTTCAAATATGTCTCAGTTTTCGTACCCTGGTACTCGGGTGCAACATTCCAGACGCTTTACTAACACTCTCCCCACTTGGAGAGTCAGCGCCTTTAACCTCCTGTTTGGCCCAGTTTGCAATTTCTGTGGAAGATGAACAGGAATAGCGAGAACCAATGAGAGGCTAGCTGGAGGTGTCTGGACGGGCAAATTTAACTCTCATTTCCCACCAGGAAGAGGAAATAACCAAAGGCTCAGCGTGCCGTACCGGAACCAGATTAGGGCCTGAAGCCATCCTGCGGTGTTGCGGCCAGCTCAAAAGAAAGCGAGTTGAAGAAAGGAGCTCAGGGGCACTGTAATTCACAAACCTGCAGAGTTATAAATGACAGCTATCGTCCAAAAATAGACTGAAGTAAGGCTGCCAAGAGGACTTGAAAGCGGGGCAGAATTGCAGGAAACCGATTTCAGGAGGTAGACTGGAATTGCATTGCAAGCATAGGAAAAGAGGCAGAACGTCCAGAATGATGCACTTGGCCAAAAAGGGCGTATGCGTTTTTTCCTGAATATATTCAGGAAAAAACGCATACGCCCTTTTTGGCCAACCAAGCAAGCTTGCAAAGGAAATCTGCACTACAATGAAGTCTCACTTCCCCCCGGTCAAAAGGGCCATCTGAAAAAAGTGTAAAATCCAGAAAGGCAGGACAGGCCATGGAGAACTGGGAGCCTTGTTATGCTGATGGGCGGGATGTAAATTGCCAACAACCACTCGGGAGAAGTGTATGGTGTTTCCTGAAACATCTAAAAAACAAAGCAACAGAACCTAGGGCACTTCCACTTATGGTCCTATAGCTTAGGGAAATTAAAATCAAAAAGACACAGCCACCCCAAAGTTTGGAACGGCTCTGTTTACAAGAACCTCGTTTACAGTACAAGTTCAACATCGCAGAAAGTGAAAAATGGATAAAGAAGTTGTGGTATTTACTTACAAAGCAATATCACTCAGCAATGAAATCTGTGTCATCAGGCCCTTAGCAGCACAATGAGTGGATTCAGGTATGATGATTCTAACTGAAATAAGTCACACAGAAAAAGAAACATCATAAGATATCACTAATACACGGAATGTAAATTTGGCTACACAGGAACTGAATTACAGAACAGAACAGGGTCTCAAGTTCAGAAAACCAACTTATGCTTGCTTAAGGGTAAAGGTGAGTTGGGGTGCTGCATAAAACCAGAGATTGAAATGAGCACAGATAAAGTTCCTTAAGCCAAATATGGAATAGACAAGAGCTACTCTTTGCTCAATGAAATGGACTCAACACCCCATATTAAACGCCTAAGAATGTACCTGACTAGTAAGTATCTTAAAACCTATGGATTGCTATGTCTCCGAAAGAGAATCAAGCATGTGTACAGGGGCATAAACGCAGCAGTGATAGGATTGGAGAGGTTCGGTGAGCAAATGAAGACCCTTTGAAGTCATATTGCATGGTACCCATTCCACGGTTTTCAACTACCCAGGTTTAAGGTATTCTTCCTTCAGCTAAAACATGCATGTGGGACCTAGAGTATGATCAACCATGTGATCGGGAGACGTGTTCAAATATGTCTCAGTTTTCCTCCCCTGGTACTCGGGTGCAACATTCCAGATGCTTTACTAACACTCTCCCCACTTGGAGAGTCAGCGCCTTTAACCTCCTGTTTGGCCCAGTTTGCAATTTCTGCGGAAGATGAACAGGAATAGCGAGAACCAATGAGAGGCTAGCTGGAGGTGTCTGGACGGGCAAATTTAACTCTCATTTCCCACCAGGAAGAGGAAATAACCAAAGGCTCAGCGTGCCGTACTGGAACCAGATTAGGGCCTGAAGCCATCCTGCGGTGTTGCGGCCAGCTCAAAAGAAAGCGAGTTGAAGAAAGGAGCTCAGGGGCACTGTAATTCACAAACCTGCAGAGTTATAAATGACAGCTATTGTCCAAAAATAGACTGAAGTAAGGCTGCCAAGAGGACTTGAAAGCGGGGCAGAATTGCAGGAAACCGATTTCAGGAGGTAGACTGGAATTGCATTGAAAGCATAGGAAAAGAGGCAGAACGTCCACAATGATGCACTTGGCCAAAAAGGGCGTATGCGTTTTTTCCTGAATATATTCAGGAAAAAACGCATACGCCCTTTTTGGCCAACCAAGCAAGCTTGCAAAGGAAATCTGCACTACAATGAAGTCTCACTTCCCCCCGGTCAAAAGGGCCATCTGAAAAAAGTGTAAAATCCAGAAAGGCAGGACAGGCCATGGAGAACTGGGAGCCTTGTTATGCTGATGGGCGGGATGTAAATTGCCAACAACCACTCGGGAGAAGTGTATGGTGTTTCCTGAAACATCTAAAAAACAAAGCAACAGAACCTAGGGCACTTCTACTTATGGTCCTATAGCTTAGGGAAATTAAAATCAAAAAGACACAGCCACCCCAAAGTTTGGAACAGCTCTGTTTACAAGAACCTCGTTTACAGTACAAGTTCAACATCGCAGAAAGTGAAAAATGGATAAAGAAGTTGTGGTATTTACTTACAAAGCAATATCACTCAGCAATGAAATCTGTGTCATCAGGCCCTTAGCAGCACAATGAGTGGATTCAGGTATGATGATTCTAACTGAAATAATTCACACAGAAAAAGAAACATCATAAGATATCAGTAATACACGGAATGGAAACTTGGCTACACAGGAACTGAATTACAGAACAGAACAGGGTCTCAAATTTAGAAAACCCACTTATGCTTGCTTAAGGGGAAAGGTGAGTTGGGGTGCTGCATAAAACCAGAGATTGAAATGAGCACAGATAAAGTTCCTTAAGCCAAATATGGAATAGACAAGAGCTACTCCTTGCTCAACGAAATGGACTCAAAACCCCATATTAAACCCCTAAGAATGTACCTGACTAGTAAGTATCTTAAAACCTATGGATTGCTATGTCTCCGAAAGAGAATCAAGCATGTGTACAGGGGCATAAACGCAGCAGTGATAGGATTGGAGAGGTTCGGTGAGCAAATGAAGACCCTTTGAGTCATATTGCATGGTACCCATTACACGGGTCTCAACTCTCCAGGTTTAAGGTATTCCTCCTTCAGCTAAAACATGCATGTGGAACCCAAGTATGATCAACCATGTGAATGGGAGACGTATTCAAATATGTCTCAGTTTTCCTCCCCTGGTACTCGGGTGCGACATTCCAGACGCTTTACTAACACTCTCCCCACTTGGAGAGTCAGCGCCTTTAACCTCCTGTTTGGCCCAGTTTGCAATTTCTGCGGAAGATGAACAGGAATAGCGAGAACCAATGAGAGGCTAGCTGGAGGTGTCTGGACGGGCAAATTTAACTCTCATTTCCCACCAGGAAGAGGAAATAACCAAAGGCTCAGCGTGCCGTACCAGAACCAGATTAGGGCCTGAAGCCATCCTGCGGTGTTGCGGCCAGCTCAAAAGAAAGCGAGTTGAAGAAAGGAGCTCAGGGGCACTGTAATTCACAAACCTGCAGAGTTATAAATGACAGCTATCGTCCAAAAATAGACTGAAGTAAGGCTGCCAAGAGGACTTGAAAGCGGGGCAGAATTGCAGGAAACCGATTTCAGGAGGTAGACTGGAATTGCATTGAAAGCATAGGAAAAGAGGCAGAACGTCCACAATGATGCACTTGGCCAAAAAGGGCGTATGCGTTTTTTCCTGAATATATTCAGGAAAAAACGCATACGCGCTTTTTGGCCAACCAAGCAAGTTTGCAAAGGAAATCTGCACTACAATGAAGTCTCACTTCCCCCCGGTCAAAAGGGCCATCTGAAAAAAGTGTAAAATCCAGAAAGGCAGGACAGGCCATGGAGAACTGGGAGCCTTGTTATGCTGATGGGCGGGATGTAAATTGCCAACAACCACTCGGAGAAGTGTATGGTGTTTCCTGAAACATCTAAAAAACAAAGCAACAGAACCTAGGGCACTTACACTTATGGTCCTATAGCTTAGGGAAATTAAAATCAAAAAGACACAGCCACCCCAAAGTTTGGAATGGCTCTGTTTACAAGAACCTCGTTTACAGTACAAGTTCAACATCGCAGAAAGTGAAAAATGGATAAAGAAGTTGTGGTATTCACTTACAAAGCAATATCACTCAGCAATGAAATCTATGTCATCAGGCCCTTAGCAGCACAATGAGTGGATTCAGGTATGATGATTCTAACTGAAATAAGTCACACAGAAAAAGAAACATCATAAGATATCAGTAATACACGGAATGGAAATTGGCTACACAGGAACTGAATTACAGAACAGAACAGGGTCTCAAATTTAGAAAACCAACTTATGCTTGCTTAAGGGAAAAGGTGAGTTGGGGTGCTGCATAAAACCAGAGATTGAAATGAGCACAGATAAAGTTTCTTAAGCCAAATATGGAATAGACAAGAGCTACTCCTTGCTCAACGAAATGGACTCAACACCGCATATTGAACGCCTAAGAATGTACCTGACTAGTAAGTATCTTAAAACCTATGGATTGCTATGTCTCCGAAAGAGAATCAAGCATGTGTACAGGGGCATAAACGCAGCAGTGATAGGATTGGAGAGGTTCGGTGAGCAAATGAAGACCCTTTGAAATCATATTGCATGGTACCTAATTCCACGTGTTTCAACTACCCAGGTTTAAGGTATTCTTCCTTCAGCTAAAACATGCATGTGGAACCTAGAGTATGATCAACCATGTGATTGGGAGACGTGTTCAAATATGTCTCAGTTTTCGTACCCTGGTACTCGGGTGCAACATTCCAGACGCTTTACTAACACTCTCCCCACTTGGAGAGTCAGTCCCTTTAACCTCCTGTTTGGCCCAGTTTGCAATTTCTGCGGAAGATGAACAGGAATAGCGAGAACCAATGAGAGACTAGCTGGAGGTGTCTGAACGGGCAAATTTAACTCTCATTTCCCACCAGGAAGAGGAATTAACCAAAGGCTCAGCGTGCCCTGCCAGAACCAGATTAGAGCCTGAAGCCATCCTGCGGTGTTGCGGCCAGGTCACAAGAAAGCGAGTTGAAGAAAGGAGCTCAGGGGCACTGTAATTCACAAACCTGCAGAGTTATAAATGACAGCTATCGTCCAAAAATATACTGAAGTAAGGCTGCCAAGAGGACTTGAAAGCGGGGCAGAATTGCAGGAAACCGATTTCAGGAGGTAGACTGGAATTGCATTGAAAGCATAGGAAAAGAGGCAGAACGTCCACAATGATGCACTTGGCCAAAAAGGGCGTATGCGTTTTTTCCTGAATATATTCAGGAAAAAACGCATACGCCCTTTTTGGCCAACCAAGCAAACTTGCAAAGGAAATCTGCACTACAATGAAGTCTCACTTCCCCCCGGTCAAAAGGGCCATCTGAAAAACGTGTAAAATCCAGAAAGGCAAGACAGGCCATGGAGAACTGGGAGCCTTGTTATGCTGATGGGCGGGATGTAAATTGCCAACAGACACTCGGGAGAAGTGTATGGTGTTTCCTGAAACATCTAAAAAACAAAGCAACAGAGCCTAGGGCACTTCCACTTATGGTCCTATAGCTTAGGGAAATTAAAATCAAAAAGACACAGCCACCCCAAAGTTTGGAATGGCTCTGTTTACAAGAACCTCGTTTACAGTACAAGTTCAACATCGCAGAAAGTGAAAAATGGATAAAGAAGTTGTGGTATTTACTTACAAAGCAATATCACTCAGCAATGAAATCTGTGTCATCAGGCCCTTAGCAGCACAATGAGTGGATTCAGGTATGATGATTCTAACTGAAATAAGTCACACAGAAAAAGAAACATCATAAGATATCAGTAATACACGGAATGGAAACTTGGCTACACAGGAACTGAATTACAGAACAGAACAGGGTCTCAAATTTAGAAAACCCACTTATGCTTGCTTAAGGGGAAAGGTGAGTTGGGGTGCTGCATAAAACCAGAGATTGAAATGAGCACAGATAAAGTTCCTTAAGCCAAATATGGAATAGACAAGAGCTACTCCTTGCTCAACGAAATGGACTCAACACCCCATATTAAACGCCTAAGAATGTACCTGACTAGTAAGTATCTTAAAACCTATGGATTGCTATGTCTCCGAAAGAGAATCAAGCATGTGTACAGGGGCATAAATGCAGCAGTGATAGGATTGGAGAGGTTCGGTGAGCAAATGAAGACCCTTTGAAGTCATATTGCATGGTACCCATTACACGGGTCTCAACTCTCCAGGTTTAAGGTATTCTTCCTTCAGCTAAAACATGCATGTGGAACCCAGAGTATGATCAACCACGTGAACGGGAGACGTGTTCAAATATGTCTCAGTTTTCCTCCCCTGGTACTCGGGTGCAACATTCCAGACGCTTTACTAACACTCTCCCGACTTGGAGAGTCAGCGCCTTTAACCTCCTGTTTGGCCCAGTTTGCAATTTCTGCGGAAGATGAACAGGAATAGCGAGAACCAATGAGAGGCTAGCTGGAGGTGTCTGGACGGGCAAATTTAACTCTCATTTCCCACCAGGAAGAGGAAATAACCAAAGGCTCAGCGTGCCGTACTGGAACCAGATTAGGGCCTGAAGCCATCCTGCGGTGTTGCGGCCAGCTCAAAAGAAAGCGAGTTGAAGAAAGGAGCTCAGGGGCACTGTAATTCACAAACCTGCAGAGATATAAATGACAGCTATCGTCCAAAAATAGACTGAAGTAAGGCTGCCAAGAGGACTTGAAAGCGGGGCAGAATTGCAGGAAACCGATTTCAGGAGGTAGACTGGAATTGCACTGAAAGCATAGGAAAAGAGGCAGAACGTCCACAATGATGCACTTGGCCAAAAAGGGCGTATGCGTTTTTTCCTGAATATATTCAGGAAAAAACGCATACGCCCTTTTTGGCCAACCAAGCAAGCTTGCAAAGGAAATCTGCACTACAATGAAGTCTCACTTCCCCCCGGTCAAAAGGGCCATCTGAAAAAAGTGTAAAATCCAGAAAGGCAGGACAGGCCATGGAGAACTGGGAGCCTTGTTATGCTGATGGGCGGGATGTAAATTGCCAACAACCACTCGGGAGAAGTGTATGGTGTTTCCTGAAACATCTAAAAAACAAAGCAACAGAACCTAGGGCACTTCCACTTATGGTCCTATAGCTTAGGGAAATTAAAATGAAAAAGACACAGCCACCCCAAAGTTTGCAACGGCTCTGTTTACAAGAACCTCGTTTACAGTACAAGTTCAACATCGCAGAAAGTGAAAAATGGATAAAGAAGTTGTGGTATTTACTTACAAAGCAATATCACTCAGCAATGAAATCTGTGTCATCAGGCCCTTAGCAGCACAATGAGTGGATTCAGGTATGATGATTCTAACTGAAATAAGTCACACAGAAATAGAAATATCATAATATATCAGTAATACACGGAATGTAAACTTGGCTACACAGGAACTGAATTCCAAAACAGAACAGGGTCTCAAATTCAGAAAACCAACTTATTCTTGCTTAAGGGTAAAGGTGAGTTGGGGTGCTGCATAAAACCAGAGATTGAAATGAGCACAGATAAAGTTCCTTAAGCCAAATATGGAATAGACAAGAGCTACTCCTTGCTCAACGAAATGGACTCAACACCCCATATTAAACGCCTAAGAATGTACCTGACTAGTAAGTATCTTAAAACCTATGGATTGCTATGTCTCCGAAAGAGAATCAAGCATGTGTACAGGGGCATAAACGCAGCAGTGATAGGATTGGAGAGGTTCGGTGAGCAAATGAAGACCCTTTGAAGTCATATTGCATGGTACCCATTCCACGGGTCTCAACTCTCCAGGTTTAAGGTATTCTTCCTTCAGCTAAAACATGCATGTGGAACCTAGAGTATGATCAACCATGTGATCGGTAGACGTGTTCAAATATGTCTCAGTTTTCCTCCCCTGGTACTCGGGTGCAACATTCCAGACGCTTTACTAACACTCTCCCGACTTGGAGAGTCAGTCCCTTTAACCTCCTGTTTGGCCCAGTTTGCAATTTCTGCGGAAGATGAACAGGAATAGCGAGAACCAATGAGAGGCTAGCTGGAGGTGTCTGGACGGGCAAATTTAACTCTCATTTCCCACCAGGAAAAGGAATTAACCTAAGGCTCAGCGTGCCGTGCCGGAACCAGATTAGGGCCTGAAGCCATCCTGCGGTGTTGCGGCCAGCTCAAAAGAAAGCGAGTTGAAGAAAGGAGCTCAGGGGCACTGTAATTCACAAACCTGCAGAGTTATAAATGACAGCTATCGTCCAAAAATAGACTGAAGTAAGGCTGCCAAGAGGACTTGAAAGCGGGGCAGAATTGCAGGAAACCGATTTCAGGAGGTAGACTGGAATTGCATTGAAAGCATAGGAAAAGAGGCAGAACGTCCAGAATGATGCACTTGGCCAAAAAGGGCGTATGCGTTTTTTCCTGAATATATTCAGGAAAAAACGCATACGCCCTTTTTGGCCAACCAAGCAAGCTTGCAAAGGAAATCTGCACTACAATGAAGTCTCACTTCCCCCCGGTCAAAAGGGCCATCTGAAAAAAGTGTAAAATCCAGAAAGGCAGGACAGGCCATGGAGAACTGGGAGCCTTGTTATGCTGATGGGCGGGATGTAAATTGCCAACAACCACTCGGGAGAAGTGTATGGTGTTTCCTGAAACATCTAAAAAACAAAGCAACAGAACCTAGGGCACTTCCACTTATGGTCCTATAGCTTAGGGAAATTAAAATCAAAAAGACACAGCCACCCCAAAGTTTGGAACGGCTCTGTTTACAAGAACCTCGTTTACAGTACAAGTTCAACATCGCAGAAAGTGAAAAATGGATAAAGAAGTTGTGGTATTTACTTACAAAGCAATATCACTCAGCAATGAAATCTGTGTCATCAGGCCCTTAGCAGCACAATGAGTGG
Organism: Stenella coeruleoalba; assembly: GCF_951394435.1. NCBI lineage: Eukaryota > Metazoa > Chordata > Mammalia > Artiodactyla > Delphinidae > Stenella > Stenella coeruleoalba. The sequence goes on from NW_027646405.1 coordinate 41,374, forward strand.
ATTCAGGTATGATGATTCTAACTGAAATAAGTCACACAGAAAAAGAAACATCATAAGATATCACTAATACACGGAATGTAAACTTGGCTACACAGGAACTGAATTACAGAACAGAACAGGGTCTCAAATTTAGAAAACCAACTTATTCTTGCTTAAGGGTAAAGGTGAGTTGGGGTGCTGCATAAAACCAGAGATTGAAATGAGCACAGATAAAGTTCCTTAAGCCAAATATGGAATAGACAAGAGCTACTCTTTGCTCAATGAAATGGACTCAACACCCCATATTAAACGCCTAAGAATGTACCTGACTAGTAAGTATCTTAAAACTTATGGATTGCTATGTCTCCGAAAGAGAATCAAGCATGTGTACAGGGGCATAAACGCAGCAGTGATAGGATTGGAGAGGTTCGGTGAGCAAATGAAGACCCTTTGAAGTCATATTGCATGGTACCCATTCCACGGTTTTCAAATACCCAGGTTTAAGGTATTCTTCCTTCAGCTAAAACATGCATGTGGAACCTAGAGTATGATCAACCATGTGATCGGGAGACGTGTTCAAATATGTCTCAGTTTTCCTCCCCTGGTACTCAGGTGCAACATTCCAGACGCTTTACTAACACTCTCCCCACTTGGAGAGTCAGCGCCTTTAACCTCCTGTTTGGCCCAGTTTGCAATTTCTGCGGAAGATGAACAGGAATAGCGAGAACCAATGAGAGGCTAGCTGGAGGTGTCTGGACGGGCAAATTTAACTCTCATTTCCCACCAGGAAGAGGAAATAACCAAAGGCTCAGCGTGCCGTACTGGAACCAGATTAGGGCCTGAAGCCATCCTGCGGTGTTGCGGCCAGCTCAAAAGAAAGCGAGTTGAAGAAAGGAGCTCAGGGGCACTGTAATTCACAAACCTGCAGAGTTATAAATGACAGCTATGGTCCAAAAATAGACTGAAGTAAGGCTGCCAAGAGGACTTGAAAGCGGGGCAGAATTGCAGGAAACCGATTTCAGGAGGTAGACTGGAATTGCATTGAAAGCATAGGAAAAGAGGCAGAACGTCCACAATGATGCACTTGGCCAAAAAGGGCGTATGCGTTTTTTCCTGAATATATTCAGGAAAAAACGCATACGCCCTTTTTGGCCAACCAAGCAAGCTTGCAAAGGAAATCTGCACTACAATGAAGTCTCACTTCCCCCCGGTCAAAAGGGCCATCTGAAAAAAGTGTAAAATCCAGAAAGGCAGGACAGGCCATGGAGAACTGGGAGCCTTGTTATGCTGATGGGCGGGATGTAAATTGCCAACAACCACTCGGGAGAAGTGTATGGTGTTTCCTGAAACATCTAAAAAACAAAGCAACAGAACCTAGGGCACTTCTACTTATGGTCCTATAGCTTAGGGAAATTAAAATCAAAAAGACACAGCCACCCCAAAGTTTGGAACAGCTCTGTTTACAAGAACCTCGTTTACAGTACAAGTTCAACATCGCAGAAAGTGAAAAATGGATAAAGAAGTTGTGGTATTTACTTACAAAGCAATATCACTCAGCAATGAAATCTGTGTCATCAGGCCCTTAGCAGCACAATGAGTGGATTCAGGTATGATGATTCTAACTGAAATAATTCACACAGAAAAAGAAACATCATAAGATATCAGTAATACACGGAATGGAAACTTGGCTACACAGGAACTGAATTACAGAACAGAACAGGGTCTCAAATTTAGAAAACCCACTTATGCTTGCTTAAGGGGAAAGGTGAGTTGGGGTGCTGCATAAAACCAGAGATTGAAATGAGCACAGATAAAGTTCCTTAAGCCAAATATGGAATAGACAAGAGCTACTCCTTGCTCAACGAAATGGACTCAAAACCCCATATTAAACCCCTAAGAATGTACCTGACTAGTAAGTATCTTAAAACCTATGGATTGCTATGTCTCCGAAAGAGAATCAAGCATGTGTACAGGGGCATAAACGCAGCAGTGATAGGATTGGAGAGGTTCGGTGAGCAAATGAAGACCCTTTGAGTCATATTGCATGGTACCCATTACACGGGTCTCAACTCTCCAGGTTTAAGGTATTCCTCCTTCAGCTAAAACATGCATGTGGAACCCAAGTATGATCAACCATGTGAACGGGAGACGTATTCAAATATGTCTCAGTTTTCCTCCCCTGGTACTCGGGTGCGACATTCCAGACGCTTTACTAACACTCTCCCCACTTGGAGAGTCAGCGCCTTTAACCTCCTGTTTGGCCCAGTTTGCAATTTCTGCGGAAGATGAACAGGAATAGCGAGAACCAATGAGAGGCTAGCTGGAGGTGTCTGGACGGGCAAATTTAACTCTCATTTCCCACCAGGAAGAGGAAATAACCAAAGGCTCAGCGTGCCGTACCAGAACCAGATTAGGGCCTGAAGCCATCCTGCGGTGTTGCGGCCAGCTCAAAAGAAAGCGAGTTGAAGAAAGGAGCTCAGGGGCACTGTAATTCACAAACCTGCAGAGTTATAAATGACAGCTATCGTCCAAAAATAGACTGAAGTAAGGCTGCCAAGAGGACTTGAAAGCGGGGCAGAATTGCAGGAAACCGATTTCAGGAGGTAGACTGGAATTGCATTGAAAGCATAGGAAAAGAGGCAGAACGTCCACAATGATGCACTTGGCCAAAAAGGGCGTATGCGTTTTTTCCTGAATATATTCAGGAAAAAACGCATACGCCCTTTTTGGCCAACCAAGCAAGTTTGCAAAGGAAATCTGCACTACAATGAAGTCTCACTTCCCCCCGGTCAAAAGGGCCATCTGAAAAAAGTGTAAAATCCAGAAAGGCAGGACAGGCCATGGAGAACTGGGAGCCTTGTTATGCTGATGGGCGGGATGTAAATTGCCAACAACCACTCGGGAGAAGTGTATGGTGTTTCCTGAAACATCTAAAAAACAAAGCAACAGAACCTAGGGCACTTACACTTATGGTCCTATAGCTTAGGGAAATTAAAATCAAAAAGACACAGCCACCCCAAAGTTTGGAACGGCTCTGTTTACAAGAACCTCGTTTACAGTACAAGTTCAACATCGCAGAAAGTGAAAAATGGATAAAGAAGTTGTGGTATTCACTTACAAAGCAATATCACTCAGCAATGAAATCTATGTCATCAGGCCCTTAGCAGCACAATGAGTGGATTCAGGTATGATGATTCTAACTGAAATAAGTCACACAGAAAAAGAAACATCATAAGATATCAGTAATACACGGAATGGAAATTGGCTACACAGGAACTGAATTACAGAACAGAACAGGGTCTCAAATTTAGAAAACCAACTTATGCTTGCTTAAGGGAAAAGGTGAGTTGGGGTGCTGCATAAAACCAGAGATTGAAATGAGCACAGATAAAGTTTCTTAAGCCAAATATGGAATAGACAAGAGCTACTCCTTGCTCAACGAAATGGACTCAACACCGCATATTGAACGCCTAAGAATGTACCTGACTAGTAAGTATCTTAAAACCTATGGATTGCTATGTCTCCGAAAGAGAATCAAGCATGTGTACAGGGGCATAAACGCAGCAGTGATAGGATTGGAGAGGTTCGGTGAGCAAATGAAGACCCTTTGAAGTCATATTGCATGGTACCCATTCCACGGGTTTCAACTACCCAGGTTTTAGGTATTCTTCCTTCAGCTAAAACATGCATGTGGAACCTAGAGTATGATCAACCATGTTATCGGGAGACGTGTTCAAATATGTCTCAGTTTTCGTACCCTGGTACTCGGGTGCAACATTCCAGACGCTTTACTAACACTCTCCCGACTTGGAGAGTCAGTCCCTTTAACCTCCTGTTTGGCCCAGTTTCCAATTTCTGCGGAAGATGAACAGGAATAGCGAGAACCAATGAGAGGCTAGCTGGAGGTGTCTGGACGGGCAAATTTAACTCTCATTTCCCACCAGGAAGAGGAATTAACCAAAGGCTCAGCGTGCCATGCCGGAACCAGATTAGGGCCTGAAGCCATCCTGCGGTGTTGCGGCCAGCTCAAAAGAAAGCGAGTTGAAGAAAGGAGCTCAGGGGCACTGTAATTCACAAACCTGCAGAGTTATAAATGACAGCTATCGTCCAAAAATAGACTGAAGTAAGGCTGCCAAGAGGACTTGAAAGCGGGGCAGCATTGCAGGAAACCGATTTAAGGAGGTAGACTGGAATTGCATTGAAAGCATAGGAAAAGAGGCAGAACGTCCACAATGATGCACTTGGCCAAAAAGGGCGTATGCATTTTTTCCTGAATATATTCAGGAAAAAACGCATACGCCCTTTTTGGCCAACCAAGCAAGCTTGCAAAGGAAATCTGCACTACAATGAAGTCTCACTTCCCCCCGGTCAAAAGGGCCATCTGAATAAAGTGTAAAATCCAGAAAGGCAGGACAGGCCATGGAGAACTGGGAGCCTTGTTATGCTGATGGGCGGGATGTAAATTGCCAACAGACACTTGGGAGAAGTGTATGGTGTTTCCGGAAACATCTAAAAAACAAAGCAACAGAGCCTAGGGCACTTCCACTTATGGTCCTATAGCTTAGGGAAATTAAAATAAAAAAGACACAGCCACCCGAAAGTTTGGGACGCCTCTGTTTACAAGAACCTCGTTTTCAGTACAAGTTCAACATCGCAGAAAGTGAAAAATGGATAAAGAATTTGTGGTATTTACTTACAAAGCAATATCACTCAGCAATGAAATCTGTGTCATCAGGCCCTTAGCAGCACAATGAGTGGATTCAGGTATGATGATTCTAACTGAAATAAGTCACACAGAAAAAGAAACATCATAAGATATCAGTAATACACGGAATGTAAACTTGGCTACACAGGAACTGAATTACAGAACAGAACAGGGTCTCAAATTTAGAAAACCAACTTATGCTTGCTTAAGGGTAAAGGTGAGTTGGGGTGCTGCATAAAACCAGAGATTGAAATGAGCACAGATAAAGTTCCTTAAGCCAAATATGGAATAGACAAGAGCTACTCCTTGCTCAACGAAATGGACTCAACACCGCATATTGAACGCCTAAGAATGTACCTGACTTGTAAGTATCTTAAAACCTATGGATTGCTGTCTCCGAAAGAGAATCAAGCATGTGTACAGGGGCATAAACACAGCAGTGATAGGATTGGAGAGGTTCGGTGAGCAAATGAAGACCCTTTGAAGTCATATTGCATGGTACCCATTCCACGGGTTTCAACTACCCATGTTTAAGGTATTCTTCCTTCAGCTAAAACATGCATGTGGTACCTAGAGTATGATCAACCATGTGATTGGGAGTCGTGTTCAATTATGTCTCAGTTTTCGTACCCTGGTACTCGCGTGCAACATTCCACACGCTTTACTAACACTCTCCCAACTTGGAGAGTCAGTCCCTTTAACTTCCTGTTTGGCCCAGTTTGCAATTTCTGCGGAAGATGAACAGGAATAGCGAGAACCAATGAGAGACTAGCTGGAGGTGTCTGGACGGGCAAATTTAACTCTCATTTCCCACCAGGAAGAGGAATTAACCAAAGGCTCAGTGTGCCGTGCCGGAACCAGATTAGGGTCTGAAGCCATCCTGCGGTGTTACGGCCAGCTCACAAGAAAACGAGTTGAAGAAAGGAGCTCAGGGGCACTGTAATTCACAAACCTGCAGAGTTATAAATGACAGCTATCGTCCAAAAATAGACTGAAGTAAGGCTGCCAAGAGGACTTGAAAGCGGGGCAGAATAGCAGGAAACCGATTTCAGGAGGTAGACTGGAATTGCATTGAAAGCATAGGAAAAGAGGCAGAACGTCCACAATGATGCACTTCGCCAAAAAGGGCGTATGCGTTTTTTCCTGAATATATTCAGGAAAAAACGCATACGCCCTTTTTGGCCAACCAAGCAAGCTTGCAAAGGAAATCTGCACTACAATGAAGTCTCACTTCCCCCCGGTCAAAAGGGCCATCTGAAAAAAGTGTAAAATCCAGAAAGGCAGGACAGGCCATGGAGAACTGGGAGCCTTGTTATGCTGATGGGCGGGATGTAAATTGCCAACAGACACTCGGGAGAAGTGTATGGTGTTTCCTGAAACATCTAAAAAACAAAGCAACAGAACCTAGGGCACTTCCACTTATGGTCCTATAGCTTAGGGAAATTAAAATCAAAAAGACACAGCCACCCCAAAGTTTGGAACGGCTCTGTTTACAAGAACCTCTTTTACAGTACAAGTTCAACATCGCAGAAAGTGAAAAATGGAGAAAGAAGTTGTGGTATTTACTTACAAAGCAATATCACTCAGCAATGAAATCTGTGTCATCAGGCCCTTAGCAGCACAATGAGTGGATTCAGGTATGATGATTCTAACTGAAATAAGTCACACAGAAAAAGAAACATCATAAGATATCAGTAATACACGGAATGGAAACTTGGCTACACAGGAACTGAATTACAGAACAGAACAGGGTCTCAAATTTAGAAAACCAACTTATGCTTGCTTAAGGGTAAAGGTGAGTTGGGGTGCTGCATAAAACCAGAGATTGAAATGAGCACAGATAAAGTTCCTTAAGCCAAATATGGAATAGACAAGAGCTACTCCTTGCTCAACGAAATGGACTCAACACCGCATATTAAAAGCCTAAGAATGTACCTGACTAGTAAGTATCTGAAAACCTATGGATTGCTATGTCTCCGAAAGAGAATCAAGCATGTGTACAGGGGCATAAACGCAGCAGTGATAGGATTGGAGAGGTTCGGTGAGCAAATGAAGACCCTTTGAAGTCATATTGCATGGTACCCATTCCACGGGTTTCAACTACCCAGGTTTTAGGTATTCTTCCTTCAGCTAAAACATGCATGTGGAACCCAGAGTATGATCAACCATGTGATCGGGAGACGTGTTCAAATATGTCTCAGTTTTCGTACCCTGGTACTCGGGTGCAACATTCCAGACACTTTACTAACACTCTCCCGACTTGGAGAGTCAGTCCCTTTAACCTCCTGTTTGGCCCAGTTTGCAATTTCTGCGGAAGATGAACAGGAATAGCGAGAACCAATGAGAGACTAGCTAGAGGTGTCTGGACGGGCAAATTTAACTCTCATTTCCCACCAGGAAGAGGAATTAACCAAAGGCTCAGCGTGCCGTGCCAGAACCAGATTAGGGCCTGAAGCCATCCTGCGGTGTTGCGGCCAGCTCACAAGAAAGCGAGTTGAAGAAAGGAGCTCAGGGGCACTGTAATTCACAAACCTGCAGAGTTATAAATGACAGCTATCGCCCAAAAATAGACTGAAGTAAGGCTACCAAGAGGATTTGAAAGCGGGGCAGAATTGCAGGAAACCGATTTCAGGAGGTAGACTGGAATTGCATTGAAAGCATAGAAAAGAGGTAGAACGTCCACAATGATGCACTTGGCCAAAAAGGGCGTATGCGTTTTTTCCTGAATATATTCAGGACAAAACGCATACGCCCTTTTTGGCCAACCAAGCAAGCTTGCAAAGGAAATCTGCACTACAATGAAGTCTCACTTCCCCCCGGTCAAAAGGGCCATCTGAAAAAAGTGTAAAATCCAGAAAGGCAGGACAGGCCATGGAGAACTGGGAGCCTTGTTATGCTGATGGGCGGGATGTAAATTGCCAACAGACACTTGGGAGAAGTGTATGGTGTTTCCTGAAACATCTAAAAAACAAAGCAACAGAGCCTAGGGCACTTCCACTTATGGTCCTATAGCTTAGGGAAATTAAAATCAAAAAGACACAGCCACCCCAAAGTTTGGGACGCCTCTGTTTATAAGAACCTCGTTTACAGTACAACTTCAACATCGCAGAAAGTGAAAAATGGATAAAGAAGTTGTGGTATTTACTTACAAAGCAATATCACCCAGCAATGAAATCTATGTCATCAGGCCCTTAGCATCACAATGAGTGGGTTCAGGTATGATGATTCTAACTGAAATAAGTCACACAGAAAAAGAAACATCATAAGATATCAGTAATACACGGAATGTAAACTTGGCTACACAGGAACTGAATTACAGACAGAACAGGGTCTCAAATTTAGAAAACCAACTTATGCTTGCTTAAGGGTAAAGGTGAGTTGGGGTGCTGCATAAAACCAGAGATTGAAATGAGCACAGATAAAGTTCCTTAAGTCAAATATGGAATAGACAAGAGCTACTCCTTGCTCAACGAAATGGACTCAACACCGCATATTAAACGCGTAAGAATGTACCTGACTAGTAAGTATCGTAAAACCTATGGATTGCTATGTCTCCAAAAGAGAATCAAGCATGTGTACAGGGGCATAAACGCAGCAGTGATAGGATTGGAGAGGTTCGGTGAGCAAATGAAGACCCTTTGAGTCATATTGCATGGTACCCATTACACGGGTCTCAACTCTCCAGGTTTAAGGTATTCCTCCTTCAGCTAAAACATGCATGTGGAACCCAAGTATGATCAACCATGTGAACGGGAGACGTATTCAAATATGTCTCAGTTTTCCTCCCCTGGTACTCGGGTGCGACATTCCAGACGCTTTACTAACACTCTCCCCACTTGGAGAGTCAGCGCCTTTAACCTCCTGTTTGGCCCAGTTTGCAATTTCTGCGGAAGATGAACAGGAATAGCGAGAACCAATGAGAGGCTAGCTGGAGGTGTCTGGACGGGCAAATTTAACTCTCATTTCCCACCAGGAAGAGGAAATAACCAAAGGCTCAGCGTGCCGTACCAGAACCAGATTAGGGCCTGAAGCCATCCTGCGGTGTTGCGGCCAGCTCAAAAGAAAGCGAGTTGAAGAAAGGAGCTCAGGGGCACTGTAATTCACAAACCTGCAGAGTTATAAATGACAGCTATCGTCCAAAAATAGACTGAAGTAAGGCTGCCAAGAGGACTTGAAAGCGGGGCAGAATTGCAGGAAACCGATTTCAGGAGGTAGACTGGAATTGCATTGAAAGCATAGGAAAAGAGGCAGAACGTCCACAATGATGCACTTGGCCAAAAAGGGCGTATGCGTTTTTTCCTGAATATATTCAGGAAAAAACGCATACGCCCTTTTTGGCCAACCAAGCAAGTTTGCAAAGGAAATCTGCACTACAATGAAGTCTCACTTCCCCCCGGTCAAAAGGGCCATCTGAAAAAAGTGTAAAATCCAGAAAGGCAGGACAGGCCATGGAGAACTGGGAGCCTTGTTATGCTGATGGGCGGGATGTAAATTGCCAACAACCACTCGGGAGAAGTGTATGGTGTTTCCTGAAACATCTAAAAAACAAAGCAACAGAACCTAGGGCACTTACACTTATGGTCCTATAGCTTAGGGAAATTAAAATCAAAAAGACACAGCCACCCCAAAGTTTGGAACGGCTCTGTTTACAAGAACCTCGTTTACAGTACAAGTTCAACATCGCAGAAAGTGAAAAATGGATAAAGAAGTTGTGGTATTCACTTACAAAGCAATATCACTCAGCAATGAAATCTATGTCATCAGGCCCTTAGCAGCACAATGAGTGGATTCAGGTATGATGATTCTAACTGAAATAAGTCACACAGAAAAAGAAACATCATAAGATATCAGTAATACACGGAATGGAAATTGGCTACACAGGAACTGAATTACAGAACAGAACAGGGTCTCAAATTTAGAAAACCAACTTATGCTTGCTTAAGGGAAAAGGTGAGTTGGGGTGCTGCATAAAACCAGAGATTGAAATGAGCACAGATAAAGTTTCTTAAGCCAAATATGGAATAGACAAGAGCTACTCCTTGCTCAACGAAATGGACTCAACACCGCATATTGAACGCCTAAGAATGTACCTGACTAGTAAGTATCTTAAAACCTATGGATTGCTATGTCTCCGAAAGAGAATCAAGCATGTGTACAGGGGCATAAACGCAGCAGTGATAGGATTGGAGAGGTTCGGTGAGCAAATGAAGACCCTTTGAAGTCATATTGCATGGTACCCATTCCACGGGTTTCAACTACCCAGGTTTTAGGTATTCTTCCTTCAGCTAAAACATGCATGTGGAACCTAGAGTATGATCAACCATGTTATCGGGAGACGTGTTCAAATATGTCTCAGTTTTCGTACCCTGGTACTCGGGTGCAACATTCCAGACGCTTTACTAACACTCTCCCGACTTGGAGAGTCAGTCCCTTTAACCTCCTGTTTGGCCCAGTTTCCAATTTCTGCGGAAGATGAACAGGAATAGCGAGAACCAATGAGAGGCTAGCTGGAGGTGTCTGGACGGGCAAATTTAACTCTCATTTCCCACCAGGAAGAGGAATTAACCAAAGGCTCAGCGTGCCATGCCGGAACCAGATTAGGGCCTGAAGCCATCCTGCGGTGTTGCGGCCAGCTCAAAAGAAAGCGAGTTGAAGAAAGGAGCTCAGGGGCACTGTAATTCACAAACCTGCAGAGTTATAAATGACAGCTATCGTCCAAAAATAGACTGAAGTAAGGCTGCCAAGAGGACTTGAAAGCGGGGCAGCATTGCAGGAAACCGATTTAAGGAGGTAGACTGGAATTGCATTGAAAGCATAGGAAAAGAGGCAGAACGTCCACAATGATGCACTTGGCCAAAAAGGGCGTATGCATTTTTTCCTGAATATATTCAGGAAAAAACGCATACGCCCTTTTTGGCCAACCAAGCAAGCTTGCAAAGGAAATCTGCACTACAATGAAGTCTCACTTCCCCCCGGTCAAAAGGGCCATCTGAATAAAGTGTAAAATCCAGAAAGGCAGGACAGGCCATGGAGAACTGGGAGCCTTGTTATGCTGATGGGCGGGATGTAAATTGCCAACAGACACTTGGGAGAAGTGTATGGTGTTTCCGGAAACATCTAAAAAACAAAGCAACAGAGCCTAGGGCACTTCCACTTATGGTCCTATAGCTTAGGGAAATTAAAATAAAAAAGACACAGCCACCCGAAAGTTTGGGACGCCTCTGTTTACAAGAACCTCGTTTTCAGTACAAGTTCAACATCGCAGAAAGTGAAAAATGGATAAAGAATTTGTGGTATTTACTTACAAAGCAATATCACTCAGCAATGAAATCTGTGTCATCAGGCCCTTAGCAGCACAATGAGTGGATTCAGGTATGATGATTCTAACTGAAATAAGTCACACAGAAAAAGAAACATCATAAGATATCAGTAATACACGGAATGTAAACTTGGCTACACAGGAACTGAATTACAGAACAGAACAGGGTCTCAAATTTAGAAAACCAACTTATGCTTGCTTAAGGGTAAAGGTGAGTTGGGGTGCTGCATAAAACCAGAGATTGAAATGAGCACAGATAAAGTTCCTTAAGCCAAATATGGAATAGACAAGAGCTACTCCTTGCTCAACGAAATGGACTCAACACCGCATATTGAACGCCTAAGAATGTACCTGACTTGTAAGTATCTTAAAACCTATGGATTGCTGTCTCCGAAAGAGAATCAAGCATGTGTACAGGGGCATAAACACAGCAGTGATAGGATTGGAGAGGTTCGGTGAGCAAATGAAGACCCTTTGAAGTCATATTGCATGGTACCCATTCCACGGGTTTCAACTACCCATGTTTAAGGTATTCTTCCTTCAGCTAAAACATGCATGTGGTACCTAGAGTATGATCAACCATGTGATTGGGAGTCGTGTTCAATTATGTCTCAGTTTTCGTACCCTGGTACTCGCGTGCAACATTCCACACGCTTTACTAACACTCTCCCAACTTGGAGAGTCAGTCCCTTTAACTTCCTGTTTGGCCCAGTTTGCAATTTCTGCGGAAGATGAACAGGAATAGCGAGAACCAATGAGAGACTAGCTGGAGGTGTCTGGACGGGCAAATTTAACTCTCATTTCCCACCAGGAAGAGGAATTAACCAAAGGCTCAGTGTGCCGTGCCGGAACCAGATTAGGGTCTGAAGCCATCCTGCGGTGTTACGGCCAGCTCACAAGAAAACGAGTTGAAGAAAGGAGCTCAGGGGCACTGTAATTCACAAACCTGCAGAGTTATAAATGACAGCTATCGTCCAAAAATAGACTGAAGTAAGGCTGCCAAGAGGACTTGAAAGCGGGGCAGAATAGCAGGAAACCGATTTCAGGAGGTAGACTGGAATTGCATTGAAAGCATAGGAAAAGAGGCAGAACGTCCACAATGATGCACTTCGCCAAAAAGGGCGTATGCGTTTTTTCCTGAATATATTCAGGAAAAAACGCATACGCCCTTTTTGGCCAACCAAGCAAGCTTGCAAAGGAAATCTGCACTACAATGAAGTCTCACTTCCCCCCGGTCAAAAGGGCCATCTGAAAAAAGTGTAAAATCCAGAAAGGCAGGACAGGCCATGGAGAACTGGGAGCCTTGTTATGCTGATGGGCGGGATGTAAATTGCCAACAGACACTCGGGAGAAGTGTATGGTGTTTCCTGAAACATCTAAAAAACAAAGCAACAGAACCTAGGGCACTTCCACTTATGGTCCTATAGCTTAGGGAAATTAAAATCAAAAAGACACAGCCACCCCAAAGTTTGGAACGGCTCTGTTTACAAGAACCTCTTTTACAGTACAAGTTCAACATCGCAGAAAGTGAAAAATGGAGAAAGAAGTTGTGGTATTTACTTACAAAGCAATATCACTCAGCAATGAAATCTGTGTCATCAGGCCCTTAGCAGCACAATGAGTGGATTCAGGTATGATGATTCTAACTGAAATAAGTCACACAGAAAAAGAAACATCATAAGATATCAGTAATACACGGAATGGAAACTTGGCTACACAGGAACTGAATTACAGAACAGAACAGGGTCTCAAATTTAGAAAACCAACTTATGCTTGCTTAAGGGTAAAGGTGAGTTGGGGTGCTGCATAAAACCAGAGATTGAAATGAGCACAGATAAAGTTCCTTAAGCCAAATATGGAATAGACAAGAGCTACTCCTTGCTCAACGAAATGGACTCAACACCGCATATTAAAAGCCTAAGAATGTACCTGACTAGTAAGTATCTGAAAACCTATGGATTGCTATGTCTCCGAAAGAGAATCAAGCATGTGTACAGGGGCATAAACGCAGCAGTGATAGGATTGGAGAGGTTCGGTGAGCAAATGAAGACCCTTTGAAGTCATATTGCATGGTACCCATTCCACGGGTTTCAACTACCCAGGTTTTAGGTATTCTTCCTTCAGCTAAAACATGCATGTGGAACCCAGAGTATGATCAACCATGTGATCGGGAGACGTGTTCAAATATGTCTCAGTTTTCGTACCCTGGTACTCGGGTGCAACATTCCAGACACTTTACTAACACTCTCCCGACTTGGAGAGTCAGTCCCTTTAACCTCCTGTTTGGCCCAGTTTGCAATTTCTGCGGAAGATGAACAGGAATAGCGAGAACCAATGAGAGACTAGCTAGAGGTGTCTGGACGGGCAAATTTAACTCTCATTTCCCACCAGGAAGAGGAATTAACCAAAGGCTCAGCGTGCCGTGCCAGAACCAGATTAGGGCCTGAAGCCATCCTGCGGTGTTGCGGCCAGCTCACAAGAAAGCGAGTTGAAGAAAGGAGCTCAGGGGCACTGTAATTCACAAACCTGCAGAGTTATAAATGACAGCTATCGCCCAAAAATAGACTGAAGTAAGGCTACCAAGAGGATTTGAAAGCGGGGCAGAATTGCAGGAAACCGATTTCAGGAGGTAGACTGGAATTGCATTGAAAGCATAGAAAAGAGGTAGAACGTCCACAATGATGCACTTGGCCAAAAAGGGCGTATGCGTTTTTTCCTGAATATATTCAGGACAAAACGCATACGCCCTTTTTGGCCAACCAAGCAAGCTTGCAAAGGAAATCTGCACTACAATGAAGTCTCACTTCCCCCCGGTCAAAAGGGCCATCTGAAAAAAGTGTAAAATCCAGAAAGGCAGGACAGGCCATGGAGAACTGGGAGCCTTGTTATGCTGATGGGCGGGATGTAAATTGCCAACAGACACTTGGGAGAAGTGTATGGTGTTTCCTGAAACATCTAAAAAACAAAGCAACAGAGCCTAGGGCACTTCCACTTATGGTCCTATAGCTTAGGGAAATTAAAATCAAAAAGACACAGCCACCCCAAAGTTTGGGACGCCTCTGTTTATAAGAACCTCGTTTACAGTACAACTTCAACATCGCAGAAAGTGAAAAATGGATAAAGAAGTTGTGGTATTTACTTACAAAGCAATATCACCCAGCAATGAAATCTATGTCATCAGGCCCTTAGCATCACAATGAGTGGGTTCAGGTATGATGATTCTAACTGAAATATGTCACACAGAAAAAGAAACATCATAAGATATCACTAATACACGGAATGTAAACTTGGCTACACAGGAACTGCATTCCAAAACAGAACAGGGTCTCAAATTTAGAAAACCAACTTATGCTTGCTTAAGGGGAAAGGTGAGTTGGGGTGCTGCATAAAACCAGAGATTGAAATGAGTACAGATAAAGTTCCTTAAGCCAAATATGGAATAGACAAGAGCTACTCCTTGCTCAACGAAATGGACTCAAAACCCCATATTAAACGCCTAAGAATGTACCTGACTAGTAAGTATCTTAAAACCTATGGATTGCTATGTCTCCAAAAGAGAATCAAGCGTGTGTACAGGGGCATAAACGCAGCAGTGATAGGATTGGAGAGGTTCGGTGAGCAAATGAAGACCCTTTGAAGTCATATTGCATGGTACCCATTACACGGGTCTCAACTCTCCAGGTTTAAGGTATTCTTCCTTCAGCTAAAACATGCATGTGGAACCCAGAGTATGATCAACCATGTGAACGGGAGTCGTGTTCAAATATGTCTCAGTTTTCCTCCCCTGGTACTCGGGTGCAACATTCCAGACGCTTTACTAAAACTCTCCCGACTTGGAGAGTCAGTCCCTTTAACCTCCTGTTTGGCCCAGTTTGCAATTTCTGCGGAAGATGAACAGGAATAGCGAGAACCAATGAGAGGCTAGCTGGAGGTGTCTGGACGGGCAAATTTAACTCTCATTTCCCACCAGGAAGAGGAATTAAGCAAAGGCTCAGCATGCCGGGCCGGAATCAGATTAGGGCCTGAAGCCATCCTGCGGTGTTACGGCCAGGTCACAAGAAAGCGAGTTGAAGAAAGGAGCTCAGGGGCACTGTAATTCACAAACCTGCAGAGTTATAAATGACAGCTATCGTCCAAAAATAGACTGAAGTAAGGCTGCCAAGAGGACTTGAATGCGGGGCAGAATTGCAGGAAACCGATTTCAGGAGGTAGACTGGAATTGCACTGAAAGCATAGGAAAAAAGGCAGAACGTCCACAATGATGCACTTGGCCAAAAAGGGCGTATGCGTTTTTTCCTGAATATATTCAGGAAAAAACGCATACGCCCTTTTTGGCCAACCAAGCAAGCTTGCAAAGGAAATCTGCACTACAATGAAGTCTCACTTCCCCCCGGTCAAAAGGGCCATCTGAAAAAAGTGTAAAACCCAGAAAGGCAGGACAGGCCATGGAGAACTGGGAGCCTTGTTATGCTGATGGGCGGGATGTAAATTGCCAACAGACACTCGGGAGAAGTGTATGGTGTTTCCTGAAACATCTAAAAAACAAAGCAACAGAGCCTAGGGCACTTCCACTTATGGTCCTATAGCTTAGGGAAATTAAAATCAAAAAGACACAGCCACCCCAAAGTTTCGAAAGGCTCTGTTTACAAGAACCTCGTTTACAGTACAAGTTCAACATCGCAGAAAGTGAAAAATGGATAAAGAAGTTGTGGTATTTACTTACAAAGCAATATCACTCAGCAATGAAATCTATGTCATCAGGCCCTTAGCAGCACAATGAGTGGATTCAGGTATGATGATTCTAACTGAAATAAGTCACACAGAAAAAGAAACATCATAAGATATCAGTAATACACGGAATGTAAACTTGGCTACACAGGAACTGAATTACAGAACAGAACAGGGTCTCAAATTTAGAAAACCAACTTATGCTTGCTTAAGGGTAAAGGTGAGTTGGGGTGCTGCATAAAACCAGAGATTGAAATGAGCACAGATAAAGTTCCTTAAGCCAAATATGGAATAGACAAGAGCTACTCCTTGCTCAATGAAACGGACTCAACACCGCATATTAAACGCCTAAGAATGTACCTGACTAGTAAGTATCTTAAAACCTATGGATTGCTATGTCTCCGAAAGAGAATCAAGCATGTGTACAGGGGCATAAACGCAGCAGTGATAGGATTGGAGAGGTTCGGTGAGCAAATGAAGACCCTTTGAAGTCATATTGCATGGTACCCATTCCACGGGTTTCAACTACCCAGGTTTTAGGTATTCTTCCTTCAGCTAAAACATGCATGTGGAACCTAGAGTATGATCAACCATGTTATCGGGAGACGTGTTCAAATATGTCTCAGTTTTCGTACCCTGGTACTCGGGTGCAACATTCCAGACGCTTTACTAACACTCTCCCGACTTGGAGAGTCAGTCCCTTTAACCTCCTGTTTGGCCCAGTTTCCAATTTCTGCGGAAGATGAACAGGAATAGCGAGAACCAATGAGAGGCTAGCTGGAGGTGTCTGGACGGGCAAATTTAACTCTCATTTCCCACCAGGAAGAGGAATTAACCAAAGGCTCAGCGTGCCATGCCGGAACAAGATTAGGGCCTGAAGCCATCCTGCGGTGTTGCGGCCAGCTCAAAAGAAAGCGAGTTGAAGAAAGGAGCTCAGGGGCACTGTAATTCACAAACCTGCAGAGTTATAAATGACAGCTATCGTCCAAAAATAGACTGAAGTAAGGCTGCCAAGAGGACTTGAAAGCGGGGCAGCATTGCAGGAAACCGATTTAAGGAGGTAGACTGGAATTGCATTGAAAGCATAGGAAAAGAGGCAGAACGTCCACAATGATGCACTTGGCCAAAAAGGGCGTATGCATTTTTTCCTGAATATATTCAGGAAAAAACGCATACGCCCTTTTTGGCCAACCAAGCAAGCTTGCAAAGGAAATCTGCACTACAATGAAGTCTCACTTCCCCCCGGTCAAAAGGGCCATCTGAAAAAAGTGTAAAACCCAGAAAGGCAGGACAGGCCATGGAGAACTGGGAGCCTTGTTATGCTGATGGGCGGGATGTAAATTGCCAACAACCACTCGGGAGAAGTGTATGGTGTTTCCTGAAACATCTAAAAAACAAAGCAACAGAGCCTAGGGCACTTCCACTTATGGTCCTATAGCTTAGGGAAATTAAAATCAAAAAGACACAGCCACCCCAAAGTTTGGAACGGCTCTGTTTACAAGAACCTCGTTTACAGTACAAGTTCAACATCGCAGAAAGTGAAAAATGGATAAAAAAGTTGTGGTATTTACTTACAAAGCAATATCACTCAGCAATGAAATCTGTGTCATCAGGCCCTTAGCAGCACAATGAGTGGATTCAGGTATGATGATTCTAACTGAAATAAGTCACACAGAAAAAGAAACATCATAAGATATCAGTAATACAC
The DNA here is from genome assembly GCF_951394435.1 of Stenella coeruleoalba. NCBI lineage: Eukaryota > Metazoa > Chordata > Mammalia > Artiodactyla > Delphinidae > Stenella > Stenella coeruleoalba. The sequence goes on from NW_027646405.1 coordinate 58,813, forward strand.
GGAAAGGAAACTTGGCTACACAGGAACTGAATTACAGAACAGAACAGGGTCTCAAATTTAGAAAACCAACTTATGCTTGCTTAAGGGTAAAGGTGAGTTGGGGTGCTGCATAAAACCAGAGACTGAAATGAGCACAGATAAAGTTCCTTAAGCCAAATATGGAATAGACAAGAGCTACTCCTTGCTCAACGAAATGGACTCAACACCGCATATTAAACGCCTAAGAATGTACCTGACTAGTAAGTATCTTAAAACCTATGGATTGCTATGTCTCCGAAAGAGAATCAAGCATGTGTACAGGGGCATAAACGCAGCAGTGATAGGATTGGAGAGGTTCGGTGAGCAAATGAAGACCCTTTGAAGTCATATTGCATGGTACCCATTCCACGGGTTTCAACTACCCAGGTTTAAGGTATTCTTCCTTCAGCTAAAACATGCATGTGGAACCTAGAGTATGATCAACCATGTGATCGGGAGACGTGTTCAAATATGTCTCAGTTTTCGTACCCTGGTACTCAGGTGCAACATTCCAGACGCTTTACTAACACTCTCCCGACTTGGAGAGTCAGTCCCTTTAACCTCCTGTTTGGCCCAGTTTCCAATTTCTGCGGAAGATGAACAGGAATAGCGAGAACCAATGAGAGGCTAGCTGGAGGTGTCTGGACGGGCAAATTTAACTCTCATTTCCCACCAGGAAGAGGAATTAACCAAAGGCTCAGCGTGCCGTGCCGGAACCAGATTAGGGCCTGAAGCCATCCTGCGGTGTTGCGGCCAGCTCAAAAGAAAGCGAGTTGAAGAAAGGAGCTCAGGGACACTGTAATTCACAAATCTGCAGAGTTATAAATGACAGCTATCGTCCAAAAATAGACTGAAGTAAGGCTGCCAAGAGGACTTGAAAGCGGGGCAGAATTGCAGGAAACCGATTTAAGGAGGTAGACTGGAATTGCATTGAAAGCATAGGAAAAGAGGCAGAACGTCCACAATGATGCACTTGGCCAAAAAGGGCGTATGCGTTTTTTCCTGAATATATTCAGGAAAAAACGCATACGCCCTTTTTGGCCAACCAAGCAAGCTTGCAAAGGAAATCTGCACTACAATGAAGTCTCACTTCCCCCCGGTCAAAAGGGCCATCTGAAAAAAGTGTAAAATCCAGAAAGGCAGGACAGGCCATGGAGAACTGGGAGCCTTGTTATGCTGATGGGCGGGATGTAAATTGCAAACAGACACTCGGGAGAAGTGTATGGTGTTTCCTGAAACATCTAAAAAACAAAGCAACAGAGCCTAGGGCACTTCCACTTATGGTCCTATAGCTTAGGGAAATTAAAATCAAAAAGACACAGCCACCCCAAAGTTTCGAAAGGCTCTGTTTAAAAGAACCTCGTTTACAGTACAAGTTCAACATCGCAGAAAGTGAAAAATGGATAAAGAAGTTGTGGTATTTACTTACAAAGCAATATCACTCAGCAATGAAATCTATGTCATCAGGCCCTTAGCAGCACAATGAGTGGATTCAGGTACGATGATTCTAACTGAAATAAGTCACACAGAAAAAGAAACATCATAAGATATCACTAATACACGGAATGTAAACTTGGCTACACAGGAACTGCATTCCAAAACAGAACAGGGTCTCAAATTTAGAAAACCAACTTATGCTTGCTTAAGGGGAAAGGTGAGTTGGGGTGCTGCATAAAACCAGAGATTGAAATGAGCACAGATAAAGTTCCTTAAGCCAAATATGGAATAGACAAGAGCTACTCCTTGCTCAACGAAATGGACTCAAAACCCCATATTAAACGCCTAAGAATGTACCTGACTAGTAAGTATCTTAAAACCTATGGATTGCTATGTCTCCAAAAGAGAATCAAGCGTGTGTACAGGGGCATAAACGCAGCAGTGATAGGATTGGAGAGGTTCGGTGAGCAAATGAAGACCCTTTGAAGTCATATTGCATGGTACCCATTACACGGGTCTCAACTCTCCAGGTTTAAGGTATTCTTCCTTCAGCTAAAACATGCATGTGGAACCCAGAGTATGATCAACCATGTGAACGGGAGTCGTGTTCAAATATGTGTCAGTTTTCCTCCCCTGGTACTCGGGTGCAAAATTCCAGATGCTTTAGTAACACTCTCCCGACTTGGAGAGTCAGTCCCTTTAACCTCCTGTTTGGCCCAGTTTGCAATTTCTGCGGAAGAAGAACAGGAATAGCGAGAACCAATGAGAGGCTAGCTGGAGGTGTCTGGACGGGCAAATTTAACTCTCATTTCCCACCAGGAAGAGGAATTAACCAAATGCTCAGCGTGCCGTGCCAGAACCAGATTAGGGCCTGAAGCCATCCTGCGGTGTTGCGGCCAGCTCAAAAGAAAGCGAGTTGAAGAAAGGAGCTCAGGGGCACTGTAATTCACAAACCTGCAGAGTTATAAATGACAGCTATCGTCCAAAAATATACTGAAGTAAGGCTGCCAAGAGGACTTGAAAGCGGGGCAGAATTGCAGGAAACCGATTTCAGGAGGTAGACTGGAATTGCATTGAAAGCATAGGAAAAGAGGCAGAACGTCCACAATGATGCACTTGGCCAAAAAGGGCGTATGCGTTTTTTCCTGAATATATTCAGGAAAAAACGCATACGTACTTTTTGGCCAACCAAGCAAGCTTGCAAAGGAAATCTGCACTACAATGAAGTCTCACTTCTCCCCGGTCAAAAGGGCCATCTGAAAAAAGTGTACAACCCAGAAAGGCAGGACAGGCCATGGAGAACTGGGAGCCTTGTTATGCTGATGGGCGGGATGTAAATTGCCAACAACCACTCGGGAGAAGTGTATGGTGTTTCCTGAAACATCTAAAAAACAAAGCAACAGAGCCTAGGGCACTTCCACTTATGGTCCTATAGCTTAGGGAAATTAAAATCAAAAAGACACAGCCACCCCAAAGTTTGGAACGGCTCTGTTTACAAGAACGTCGTTTACAGTACAAGTTCAACATCGCAGAAAGTGAAAAATGGATAAAGAAGTTGTGGTATTTACTTACAAAGAAATATCACTCAGGAATGAAATCTGTGTCATCAGGCCCTTAGCACCGCAATGAGTGGATTCAGGTATGATGATTCTAACTGAAATAAGTCACACAGAAAAAGAAACATCATAAGATATCCCTAATACACGGAATGGAAACTTGGCTACACAGGAACTGAATTACAGAACAGAACAGGGTCTCAAATTTAGAAAACCAACTTATGCTTGCTTAAGGGTAAAGGTGAGTTGGGTTGCTGCATAAAACCAGAGACAGAAATGAGCACAGATAAAGTTCCTTAAGCCAAATATGGAATAGACAAGAGCTACTCCTTGCTCAACGAAATGGACTCAACACCGCATATTAAACGCCTAAGAATGTACCTGACTAGTAAGTATCTTAAAACCTATGGATTGCTATGTCTCTGAAAGAGAATCAAGCATGTGTACAGGGGCATAAACGCAGCAGTGATAGGATTGGAGAGGTTCGGTGAGCAAATGAAGACCCTTTGAAGTCATATTGCATGGTACCCATTACACGGGTCTCAACTCTCCAGGTTTAAGGTATTCTTCCTTCAGCTAAAACATGCATGTGGAACCCAGAGTATGATCAACCATGTGAACGGGAGTCGTGTTCAAATATGTGTCAGTTTTCCTCCCCTGGTACTCGGGTGCAAAATTCCAGATGCTTTAGTAACACTCTCCCGACTTGGAGAGTCAGTCCCTTTAACCTCCTGTTTGGCCCAGTTTGCAATTTCTGCGGAAGAAGAACAGGAATAGCGAGAACCAATGAGAGGCTAGCTGGAGGTGTCTGGACGGGCAAATTTAACTCTCATTTCCCATCAGGAACAGGAATTAACCAAATGCTCAGCGTGCCGTGCCAGAACCAGATTAGGGCCTGAAGCCATCCTGCGGTGTTGCGGCCAGCTCAAAAGAAAGCGAGTTGAAGAAAGGAGCTCAGGGGCACTGTAATTCACAAACCTGCAGAGTTATAAATGACAGCTATCGTCCAAAAATATACTGAAGTAAGGCTGCCAAGAGGACTTGAAAGCGGGGCAGAATTGCAGGAAACCGATTTCAGGAGGTAGACTGGAATTGCATTGAAAGCATAGGAAAAGAGGCAGAACGTCCACAATGATGCACTTGGCCAAAAAGGGCGTATGCGTTTTTTCCTGAATATATTCAGGAAAAAACGCATACGTACTTTTTGGCCAACCAAGCAAGCTTGCAAAGGAAATCTGCACTACAATGAAGTCTCACTTCTCCCCGGTCAAAAGGGCCATCTGAAAAAAGTGTAAAACCCAGAAAGGCAGGACAGGCCATGGAGAACTGGGAGCCTTGTTATGCTGATGGGCGGGATGTAAATTGCCAACAACCACTCGGGAGAAGTGTATGGTGTTTCCTGAAACATCTAAAAAACAAAGCAACAGAGCCTAGGGCACTTCCACTTATGGTCCTATAGCTTAGGGAAATTAAAATCAAAAAGACACAGCCACCCCAAAGTTTGGAACGGCTCTGTTTACAAGAACGTCGTTTACAGTACAAGTTCAACATCGCAGAAAGTGAAAAATGGATAAAGAAGTTGTGGTATTTACTTACAAAGCAATATCACTCAGGAATGAAATCTGTGTCATCAGGCCCTTAGCACCACAATGAGTGGATTCAGGTATGATGATTCTAACTGAAATAAGTCACACAGAAAAAGAAACATCATAAGATATCCCTAATACACGGAATGGAAACTTGGCTACACAGGAACTGAATTACAGAACAGAACAGGGTCTCAAATTTAGAAAACCAACTTATGCTTGCTTAAGGGTAAAGGTGAGTTGGGTTGCTGCATAAAACCAGAGACAGAAATGAGCACAGATAAAGTTCCTCAAGCCAAATATGGAATAGACAAGAGCTACTCCTTGCTCAACGAAATGGACTCAACACCGCATATTAAACGCCTAAGAATGTACCTGACTAGTAAGTATCTTAAAACCTATGGATTGCTATGTCTCCGAAAGAGAATCAAGCATGTGTACAGGGGCATAAACGCAGCAGTGATAGGATTGGAGAGGTTCGGTGAGCAAATGAAGACCCTTTGAAGTCATATTGCATGGTACCCATTCCACGGGTTTCAACTACCCAGGTTTAAGGTATTCTTCCTTCAGCTAAAACATGCATGTGGAACCTAGAGTATGATCAACCATGTGATCGGGAGACGTGTTCAAATATGTCTCAGTTTTCGTACCCTGGTACTCGGGTGCAACATTCCAGACGCTTTACTAACACTCTCCCGACTTGGAGAGTCAGTCCCTTTAACCTCCTGTTTGGCCCAGTTTCCAATTTCTGCGGAAGATGAACAGGAATAGCGAGAACCAATGAGAGGCTAGCTGGAGGTGTCTGGACGGGCAAATTTAACTCTCATTTCCCACCAGGAAGAGGAATTAACCAAAGGCTCAGCATGCCGGGCCGGAACCAGATTAGGGCCTGAAGCCATCCTGCGGTGTTGCGGCCAGGTCACAAGAAAGCGAGTTGAAGAAAGGAGCTCAGGGGCACTGTAATTCACAAACCTGCAGAGTTATAAATGACAGCTATCGTCCAAAAATAGACTGAAGTAAGGCTGCCAAGAGGACTTGAAAGCGGGGCAGAATTGCAGGAAACCGATTTCAGGAGGTAGACTGGAATTGCATTGAAAGCATAGGAAAAGAGGCAGAACGTCCACAATGATGCACTTGGCCAAAAAGGGCGTATGCGTTTTTTCCTGAATATATTCAGGAAAAAACGCATACGCCCTTTTTGGCCAACCAAGCAAGCTTGCAAAGGAAATCTGCACTACAATGAAGTCTCACTTCCCCCCGGTCAAAAGGGCCATCTGAAAAAAGTGTAAAATCCAGAAAGGCAGGACAGGCCATGGAGAACTGGGAGCCTTGTTATGCTGATGGGCGGGATGTAAATTGCAAACAGACACTCGGGAGAAGTGTATGGTGTTTCCTGAAACATCTAAAAAACAAAGCAACAGAGCCTAGGGCACTTCCACTTATGTTCCTATAGCTTAGGGAAATTAAAATCAAAAAGACACAGCCACCCCAAAGTTTCGAAAGGCTCTGTTTACAAGAACCTCGTTTACAGTACAAGTTCAACATCGCAGAAAGTGAAAAATGGATAAAGAAGTTGTGGTATTTACTTACAAAGCAATATCACTCAGCAATGAAATCTATGTCATCAGGCCCTTAGCAGCACAATGAGTGGATTCAGGTACGATGATTCTAACTGAAATAAGTCACACAGAAAAAGAAACATCATAAGATATCACTAATACACGAAATGTAAACTTGGCTACACAGGAACTGCATTCCAAAACAGAACAGGGTCTCAAATTTAGAAAACCAACTTATGCTTGCTTAAGAGGAAAGGTGAGTTGGGGTGCTGCATAAAACCAGAGATTGAAATGAGCACAGATAAAGTTCCTTAAGCCAAATATGGAATAGACAAGAGCTACTCCTTGCTCAAAGAAATGGACTCAAAACCCCATATTAAACGCCTAAGAATGTACCTGAATAGTAAGTATCTTAAAACCTATGGATTGCTATGTCTCCAAAAGAGAATCAAGCGTGTGTACAGGGGCATAAACGCAGCAGTGATAGGATTGGAGAGGTTCGGTGAGCAAATGAAGACCCTTTGAAGTCATATTGCATGGTACCCATTACACGGGTCTCAACTCTCCAGGTTTAAGGTATTCTTCCTTCAGCTAAAACATGCATGTGGAACCCAGAGTATGATCAACCATGTGAACGGGAGTCGTGTTCAAATATGTCTCAGTTTTCCTCCCCTGGTACTCGGGTGCAACATTCCAGACGCGTTACTAACACTCTCCCGACTTGGAGAGTCAGTCCCTTTAACCTCCTGTTTGGCCCAGTTTGCAATTTCTGCGGAAGATGAACAGGAATAGCGAGAACCAATGAGAGGCTAGCTGGAGGTGTCTGGACGGGCAAATTTAACTCTCATTTCCCACCAGGAAGAGGAAATAACCAAAGGCTCAGCGTGCCGTGCCGGAAGCAGATTATGGCCTGAAGCCATCCTGCGGTGTTGCGGCCAGCTCAAAAGAAAGCGAGTTGAAGAAAGGAGCTCAGGGGCACTGTAATTCACAAACCTGCAGAGTTATAAATGACAGCTATCGTCCAAAAATAGACTGAAGTAAGGCTGCCAAGAGGACTTGAAAGCGGGGCAGAATTGCAGGAAACCGATTTCAGGAGGTAGACTGGAATTGCATTGAAAGCATAGGAAAAGAGGCAGAACGTCCACAATGATGCACTTGGCCAAAAAGGGCGTATGCGTTTTTTCCTGAATATATTCAGGAAAAAACGCATACGCCCTTTTTGGCCAACCAAGCAAGCTTGCAAAGGAAATCTGCACTACAATGAAGTCTCACTTCTCCCCGGTCAAAAGGGCCATCTGAAAAAAGTGTAAAACCCAGAAAGGCAGGACAGGCCATGGAGAACTGGGAGCCTTGTTATGCTGATGGGCGGGATGTAAATTGCCAACAACCACTCGGGAGAAGTGTATGGTGTTTCCTGAAACATCTAAAAAACAAAGCAACAGAGCCTAGGGCACTTCCACTTATGGTCCTATAGCTTAGGGAAATTAAAATCAAAAAGACACAGCCACCCCAAAGTTTGGGACACCTCTGTTTACAAGAACCTCGTTTACAGTACAACTTCAACATCGCAGAAAGTGAAAAATGGATAAAGAAGTTGTGGTATTTACTTACAAAGCAATATCACTCAGCAATGAAATCTATGTCATCAGGCCCTTAGCAGCACAATGAGTGGATTCAGGTATGATGATTCTAACTGAAATAAGTCACACAGAAAAAGAAACATCATAAGATATCAGTAATACACGGAATGTAAACTTGGCTACACAGGAACTGAATTACAGAACAGAACAGGGTCTCAAATTTAGAAAACCAACTTATGCTTGCTTAAGGGTAAAGGTGAGTTGGGGTGCTGCATAAAACCAGAGATTGAAATGAGCACAGATAAAGTTCCTTAAGCCAAATATGGAATAGACAAGAGCTACTCCTTGCTCAACGAAATGGACTCAACACCGCATATTAAACGTCTAAGAATGTACCTGACTAGTAAGTATCTTAAAACCTATGGATTGCTATGTCTCCAAAAGAGAATCAAGCATGTGTACAGGGGCATAAACGCAACAGTGATAGGATTGGAGAGGTTCGTGAGCAAATGAAGACCCTTTGAAGTCATATTGCATGGTACCCATTACACGGGTCTCAACTCTCCAGGTTTAAGGTATTCTTCCTTCAGCTAAAACATGCATGTGGAACCCAGAGTATGATCAACCATGTGAACGGGAGTCGTGTTCAAATATGTCTCAGTTTTCCTCCCCTGGTACTCGGGTGCAACATTCCAGACGCTTTACTAACACTCTCCCCACTTGGAGAGTCAGTCCCTTTAACCTCCTGTTTTGCCCAGTTTGCAATTTCTGTGGAAGATGAACAGGAATAGTGAGAACCAATGAGAGGCTAGCTGGAGGTGTCTGGACGGGCAAATTTAACTCTTATTTCCCACCAGGAAGAGGAATTAACCAAAGGCTCAGCATGCCGGGCCGGAACCAGATTAGGGCCTGAAGCCATCCTGCGGTGTTACGGCCAGGTCACAAGAAAGCGAGTTGAAGAAAGGAGCTCAGGGGCACTGTAATTCACAAACCTGCAGAGTTATAAATGACAGCTATCGTCCAAAAATAGATTGAAGTAAGACTGCCAAGAGGACTTGAAAGTGGGGCAGAATTGCAGGAAACCGATTTCAGGAGGTAGACTGGAATTGCATTGAAAGCATAGGAAAAAAGGCAGAACGTCCACAATGATGCACTTGGCCAAAAAGGGCGTATGCGTTTTTTCCTGAATATATTCAGGAAAAAACGCATACGCCCTTTTTGGCCAACCAAGCAAGCTTGCAAAGGAAATCTGCACTACAATGAAGTCTCACTTCTCCCCGGTCAAAAGGGCCATCTGAAAAAAGTGTAAAATCCAGAAAGGCAGGACAGGCCATGGAGAACTGGGAGCCTTGTTATGCTGATGGGCGGGATGTAAATTGCCAACAACCACTTGGGAGAAGTGTATGGTGTTTCCTGAAACATCTAAAAAACAAAGCAACAGAACCTAGGGCACTTCCACTTATGGTCCTATAGCTTAGGCAATTTAAAATCAAAAAGACACAGCCACCCCAACGTTTGGAACGGCTCTGTTTACAAGAACCTCGTTTACAGTACAAGTTCAACATCACAGAAAGTGAAAAATGGATAAAAAATTTGTGGTATTTACTTACAAAGCAATATCACTCAGCAATGAAATCTGTGTCATCAGGCCCTTAGCAGCACAATGAGTGGATTCAGGTATGATGATTCTAACTGAAATAAGTCACACAGAAAAAGAAACATCATAAGATATCAGTAATACACGGAATGGAAACTTGGGTACACAGGAACTGAATTACAGAACAGAAGAGGGTCTCAAATTTAGAAAACCAACTTATGCTTGCTTAAGGGTAAAGGTGAGTTGGGGTGCTGCATAAAACCAGAGATTGAAATGAGCACAGATAAAGTTCCTTAAGCCAAATATGGAATAGACAAGAGCTACTCCTTGCTCAACGAAATGGACTCAACACCGCATATTAAACGCCTAAGAATGTACCTGACTAGTAAGTATCTTAAAACCTATGGATTGCTATGCCTCCAAAAGAGAATCAAGCATGTGTACAGGGGCATAAATGCAGCAGTGATAGGATTGGAGAGGTTCGGTGAGCAAATGAAGACCCTTTGAAGTCATATTGCATGGTACCCATTCCAAGGGTTTCAACTACCCAGGTTTAAGGTATTCTTCCTTCAGCTAAAACATGCATGTGGAACCTAGAGTATGATCAACCATGTGATCGGGAGACGTGTTCAAATGTCTCAGTTTTCGTACCCTGGTACTAGGGTGCAACATTCCAGACGCTTTACTAACACTCTCCCGACTTGGAGAGTCAGTCCCTTTAACCTCCTGTTTGGCCCAGTTTCCAATTTCTGCGGAAGATGAACAGGAATAGCGAGAACCAATGAGAGGCTAGCTGGAGGTGTCTGGACGGGCAAATTTAACTCTCATTTCCCACCAGGAAGAGGAATTAACCAAAGGCTCAGTGTGCCGTGCCGGAACCAGATTAGGGCCTGAAGCCATCCTGCGGTGTTGCGGCCAGCTCAAAAGAAAGCGAGTTGAAGAAAGGAGCTCAGGGGCACTGTAATTCACAAACCTGCAGAGTTATAAATGACAGCTATCGTCCAAAAATAGACTGAAGTAAGGCTGCCAAGAGGACTTGAAAGTGGGGCAGAATTGCAGGAAACCGATTTCAGGAGGTAGACTGGAATTGCATTGAAAGCATAGGAAAAGAGGCAGAACGTCCACAATGATGCACTTGGCCAAAAAGGGCATATGCGTGTTTTCCTGAATATATTCAGGAAAAAACGCATACGCCCTTTTTGGCCAACCAAGCAAGCTTGCAAAGGAAATCTGCACTACAATGAAGTCTCACTTCCCCCCCGGTCAAAAGGGCCATCTGAAAAAAGTGTAAAATCCAGAAAGGCAGGACAGGCCATGGAGAACTGGGAGCCTTGTTATGCTGATGGGCGGGATGTAAATTGCCAACAGACACTCCGGAGAAGTGTATGGTGTTTCCTGAAACATCTAAAAAACAAAGCAACAGAGCCTAGGGCACTTCCACTTATGGTCCTATAGCTTAGGGAAATTAAAATCAAAAAGACACAGCCACCCCAAAGTTTGGGACGCCTCTGTTTATAAGAACCTCGTTTACAGTACAAGTTCAACATCGCAGAAAGTGAAAAATGGATAAAGAAGTTGTGGTATTTACTTACAAAGCAATATCACTCAGCAATGAAATCTATGTCATCAGGCCCTTAGCAGCACAATGAGTGGATTCAGGTATGATGATTCTAACTGAAATAAGTCACACAGAAAAAGAAACATCATAAGATATCAGTAATACACGGAATGTAAACTTGGCTACACAGGAACTGAATTACAGAACAGAACAGGGTCTCAAATTTAGAAAACCAACTTATGCTTGCTTAAGGGTAAAGGTGAGTTGGGGTGCTGCATAAAACCAGAGATTGAAATGAGCACAGATAAAGTTCCTTAAGCCAAATATGAAATAGACAAGAGCTACTCCTTGCTCAACGAAATGGACTCAACACCGCATATTAAACGTCTAAGAATGTACCTGAATAGTAAGTATCTTAAAACCTATGGATTGCTATGTCTCCAAAAGAGAATCAAGCGTGTGTACAGGGGCATAAACGCAGCAGTGATAGGATTGGAGAGGTTCGGTGAGCAAATGAAGACCCTTTGAAGTCATATTGCATGGTACCCATTCCACGGGTCTCAACTCTCCAGTTTTAAGGTATTCTTCCTTCAGCTAAAACATGCATGTGGAACCCAAGTATGATCAACCATGTGAACGGGAGACGTGTTCAAATATGTCTCAGTTTTCCTCCCCTGGTACTCGGGTGCAACATTCCAGACGCTTTACTAACACTCTCCCCACTTGGAGAGTCAGCGCCTTTAACCTCCTGTTTGGCCCAGTTTGCAATTTCTGCGGAAGATGAACAGGAATAGCGAGAACCAATGAGAGGCTAGCTGGAGGTGTCTGGACGGGCAAATTTAACTCTCATTTCCCACCAGGAAGAGGAAATAACCAAAGGCTCAGTGTGCCGTGCCGGAACCAGATTAGGGCCTGAAGCCATCCTGCGGTGTTGCGGCCAGCTCAAAAGAAAGCGAGTTGAAGAAAGGAGCTCAGGGGCACTGTAATTCACAAACCTGCAGAGTTATAAATGACAGCTATCGTCCAAAAATAGACTGAAGTAAGGCTGCCAAGAGGACTTGAAAGCGGGGCAGAATTGCAGGAAACCGATTTAAGGAGGTAGACTGGAATTGCATTGAAAGCATAGGAAAAGAGGCAGAACGTCCACAATGATGCACTTGGCCAAAAAGGGCGTATGCGTTTCTTCCTGAATATATTCAGGAAAAAACGCATACGCCCTTTTTGGCCAACCAAGCAAGCTTGCAAAGGAAATCTGCACTACAATGAAGTCTCACTTCTCCCCGGTCAAAAGGGCCATCTGAAAAAAGTGTAAAATCCAGAAAGGCAGGACAGGCCATGGAGAACTGGGAGCCTTGTTATGCTGATGGGCGGGATGTAAATTGCCAACAACCACTTGGGAGAAGTGTATGGTGTTTCCTGAAACATCTAAAAAACAAAGCAACAGAACCTAGGGCACTTCCACTTATGGTCCTATAGCTTAGGCAATTTAAAATCAAAAAGACACAGCCACCCCAACGTTTGGAACGGCTCTGTTTACAAGAACCTCGTTTACAGTACAAGTTCAACATCACAGAAAGTGAAAAATGGATAAAAAATTTGTGGTATTTACTTACAAAGCAATATCACTCAGCAATGAAATCTGTGTCATCAGGCCCTTAGCAGCACAATGAGTGGATTCAGGTATGATGATTCTAACTGAAATAAGTCACACAGAAAAAGAAACATCATAAGATATCAGTAATACACGGAATGGAAACTTGGGTACACAGGAACTGAATTACAGAACAGAAGAGTGTCTCAAATTTAGAAAACCAACTTATGCTTGCTTAAGGGTAAAGGTGAGTTGGGGTGCTGCATAAAACCAGAGATTGAAATGAGCACAGATAAAGTTCCTTAAGCCAAATATGGAATAGACAAGAGCTACTCCTTGCTCAACGAAATGGACTCAACACCGCATATTAAACGCCTAAGAATGTACCTGACTAGTAAGTATCTTAAAACCTATGGATTGCTATGCCTCCAAAAGAGAATCAAGCATGTGTACAGGGGCATAAACGCAGCAGTGATAGGATTGGAGAGGTTCGGTGAGCAAATGAAGACCCTTTGAAGTCATATTGCATGGTACCCATTCCTCGGGTTTCAACTACCCAGGTTTAAGGTATTCTTCCTTCAGCTAAAACATGCATGTGGAACCTAGAGTATGATCAACCATGTGATCGGGAGACGTGTTCAAATGTCTCAGTTTTCGTACACTGGTACTAGGGTGCAACATTCCAGACGCTTTACTAACACTCTCCCGACTTGGAGAGTCAGTCCCTTTAACCTCCTGTTTGGCCCAGTTTCCAATTTCTGCGGAAGATGAACAGGAATAGCGAGAACCAATGAGAGGCTAGCTGGAGGTGTCTGGACGGGCAAATTTAACTCTCATTTCCCACCAGGAAGAGGAATTAACCAAAGGCTCAGCGTGCCGTGCCGGAACCAGATTAGGGCCTGAAGCCATCCTGCGGTGTTGCGGCCAGCTCACAAGAAAGCGAGTTGAAGAAAGGAGCTCAGGGGCACTGTAATTCACAAACCTGCAGAGTTATAAATGACAGCTATCGTCCAAAAATATACTGAAGTAAGGCTGCCAAGAGGACTTGAAAGCAGGGCAGAATTGCAGGAAACCGATTTAAGGAGGTAGACTGGAATTGCATTGAAAGCATAGGAAAAGAGGCAGAACGTCCACAATGATGCACTTGGCCAAAAAGGGCGTATGCGTTTTTTCCTGAATATATTCAGGAAAAAACGCATACGCCCTTTTTGGCCAACCAAGCAAGCTTGCAAAGGAAATCTGCACTACAATGAAGTCTCACTTCCCCCCGGTCAAAAGGGCCATCTGAAAAAAGTGTAAAATCCAGAAAGGCAGGACAGGCCATGGAGAACTGGGAGCCTTGTTATGCTGATGGGCGGGATGTAAACTGCCAACAGACACTCGGGAGAAGTGTATGGTGTTTCCTGAAACATCTAAAAAACAAAGCAACAGAGCCTAGGGCACTTCCACTTATGGTCCTATAGCTTAGGGAAATTAAAATCAAAAAGACACAGCCACCCCAAAGTTTCGAAAGGCTCTGTTTACAAGAACCTCGTTTACAGTACAAGTTCAACATCGCAGAAAGTGAAAAATGGATAAAGAAGTTGTGGTATTTACTTACAAAGCAATATCACTCAGCAATGAAATCTATGTCATCAGGCCCTTAGCAGCACAATGAGTGGATTCAGGTATGATGATTCTAACTGAAATAAGTCACACAGAAAAAGAAACATCATAAGATATCAGTAATACACGGAATGTAAACTTGGCTACACAGGAACTGAATTACAGAACAGAACAGGGTCTCAAATTTAGAAAACCAACTTATGCTTGCTTAAGGGTAAAGGTGAGTTGGGGTGCTGCATAAAACCAGAGATTGAAATGAGCACAGATAAAGTTCCTTAAGCCAAATATGGAATAGACAAGAGCTACTCCTTGCTCAACGAAACGGACTCAACACCGCATATTAAACGCCTAAGAATGTACCTGACTACTAAGTATCTTAAAACCTATGGATTGCTATGTCTCCGAAAGAGAATCAAGCATGTGTACAGGGGAATAAACGCAGCAGTGATAGGATTGGAGAGGTTCGGTGAGCAAATGAAGACCCTTTGAAGTCATATTGCATGGTACCCATTCCACGGGTTTCAACTACCCAGGTTTTCGGTATTCTTCCTTCAGCTAAAACATGCATGTGGAACCCAGAGTATGATCAACCATGTGATCGGGAGACGTGTTCAAATATGTCTCAGTTTTCGTACCCTGGTACTCGGGTGCAACATTCCAGACGCTTTACTAACACTCTCCCGACTTGGAGAGTCAGTCCCTTTAACCTCCTGTTTGGACCAGTTTGCAATTTCTGTGGAAGATGAACAGGAATAGCGAGAACCAATGAGAGACTAGCTGGAGGTGTCTGGACGGGCAAATTTAACTCTCATTTCCCACCAGGAAGAGGAATTAACCAAAGGCTCAGCGTGCCGTGCCGGAACCAGATTAGGGCCTGAAGCCATCCTGCGGTGTTGCGGCCAGGTCACAAGAAAGCGAGTTGAAGAAAGGAGCTCAGGGGCACTGTAATTCACAAACCTGCAGAGTTATAAATGACAGCTATCGTCCAAAAATAGACTGAAGTAAGGCTGCCAAGAGGACTTGAAAGCGGGGCAGAATTGCAGGAAACCGATTTCAGGAGGTAGACTGAAATTGCATTGAAAGCATAGGAAAAGAGGCAGAACGTACACAATGATGCACTTGGCCAAAAAGGGCATATGCGTTTTTTCCTGAATATATTCAGGAAAAAACGCATACGCCCTTTTTGGCCAACCAAGCAAGCTTGCAAAGGAAATCTGCACTACAAAGAAGTCTCACTTCCCCCCGGTCAAAAGGGCCATCTGAATAAAGTGTAAAATCCAGAAAGGCAGGACAGGCCATGGAGACCTGGGAGCCTTGTTATGCTGATGGGCGGGATGTAAATTGCCAACAGACACTCTGGAGAAGTGTATGGTGTTTCCTGAAACATCTAAAAAACAAAGCAACAGAGCCTAGGGCACTTCCACTTATGGTCCTATAGCTTAGGGAAATTAAAATCAAAAAGACACAGCCACCCGAAAGTTTGGGACGCCTCTGTTTACAAGAACCTCGTTTTCAGTACAAGTTCAACATCGCAGAAAGTGAAAAATGGATAAAGAATTTGTGGTATTTACTTACAAAGCAATATCACTCAGCAATGAAATCTGTGTCATCAGGCCCTTAGCAGCACAATGAGTGGATTCAGGTATGATGATTCTAACTGAAATAAGTCACACAGAAAAAGAAACATCATAAGATATCAGTAATACACGGAATGTAAACTTGGCTACACAGGAACTGAATTACAGAACAGAACAGGGTCTCAAATTTAGAAAACCAACTTATGCTTGCTTAAGGGTAAAGGTGAGTTGGGGTGCTGCATAAAACCAGAGATTGAAATGAGCACAGATAAAGTTCCTTAAGTCAAATATGGAATAGACAAGAGCTACTCCTTGCTCAACGAAATGGACTCAACACCGCATATTAAACGCCTAAGAACGTACCTGACTAGTAAGTATCTTAAAACCTATGGATCGCTATATCTCCGAAAGAGAATCAAGCATGTGTACAGGGGCATAAACGCAGCAGTGATAGGATTGGAGAGGTTCGGTGAGCAAATGAAGACCCTTTGAAGTCATATTGCATGGTACCCATTCCACGGGTTTCAACTACCCATGTTTAAGGTATTCTTCCTTCAGCTAAAACATGCATGTGGTACCTAGAGTATGATCAACCATGTGATTGGGAGACGTGTTCAAATATGTCTCAGTTTTCGTACCCTGGTACTCGCGTGCAACATTCCACATGCTTTACTAACACTCTCCCGACTTGGAGAGTCAGTCCCTTTAACTTCCTGTTTGGCCCAGTTTGCAATTTCTGCGGAAGATGAACAGGAATAGCGAGAACCAATGAGAGACTAGCTGGAGGTGTCTGGACGGGCAAATTTAACTCTCATTTCCCACCAGGAAGAGGAATTAACCAAAGGCTCAGTGTGCCGTGCCGGAACCAGATTAGGGCCTGAAGCCATCCTGCGGTGTTGCGGCCAGCTCACAAGAAAACGAGTTGAAGAAAGGAGCTCAGGGGCACTGTAATTCACAAACCTGCAGAGTTATAAATGACAGCTATCGTCCAAAAATAGACTGAAGTAAGGCTGCCAAGAGGACTTGAAAGCGGGGCAGAATTGCAGGAAACCGATTTCAGGAGGTAGACTGGAATTGCATTGAAAGCATAGGAAAAGAGGCAGAACGTCCACAATGATGCACTTGGCCAAAAAGGGCGTATGCGTTTTTTCCTGAATATATTCAGTAAAAAACGCATACGCCCTTTTTGGCCAACCAAGCAAGCTTGCAAAGGAAATCTGCACTACAATGAAGTCTCACTTCCCCCCGGTCAAAAGGGCCATCTGAAAAAAGTGTAAAATCCAGAAAGGCAGGACAGGCCATGGAGAACTGGGAGCCTTGTTATGCTGATGGGCGGGATGTAAATTGCCAACAGACACTCGGGAGAAGTGTATGGTGTTTCCTGAAACATCTAAAAAACAAAGCAACAGAGCCTAGGGCACTTCCACTTATGGTCCTATAGCTTAGGGAAATTAAAATCAAAAAGACACAGCCACCCCAAAGTTTGGAACGGCTCTGTTTACAAGAACCTCTTTTACAGTACAAGTTCAACATCGCAGAAAGTGAAAAATGGAGAAAGAAGTTGTGGTATTTACTTACAAAGCAATATCACTCAGCAATGAAATCTGTGTCATCAGGCCCTTAGCAGCACAATGAGTGGATTCAGGTATGATGATTCTAACTGAAATAAGTCACACAGAAAAAGAAACATCATAAGATATCAGTAATACACGGAATGTAAACTTGGCTACACAGGAACTGAATTACAGAACAGAACAGGGTCTCAAATTTAGAAAACCAACTTATGCTTGCTTAAGGGGAAAGGTGAGTTGGGGTGCTGCATAAAACCAGAGATTGAAATGAGCACAGATAAAGTTCCTTAAGCCAAATATGGAATAGACAAGAGCTACTCCTTGCTCAACGAAATGGACTCAACACCGCATATTAAAAGCCTAAGAATGTACCTGACTAGTAAGTATCTGAAAACCTATGGATTGCTATGTCTCCGAAAGAGAATCAAGCATGTGTACAGGGGCATAAACGCAGCAGTGATAGGATTGGAGAGGTTCGGTGAGCAAATGAAGACCCTTTGAAGTCATATTGCATGGTACCCATTCCACGGGTTTCAACTACCCAGGTTTTAGGTATTCTTCCTTCAGCTAAAACATGCATGTGGAACCCAGAGTATGATCAACCATGTGATCGGGAGACGTGTTCAAATATGTCTCAGTTTTCGTACCCTGGTACTCGGGTGCAACATTCCAGACGCTTTACTAACACTCTCCCGACTTGGAGAGTCAGTCCCTTTAACCTCCTGTTTGGCCCAGTTTGCAATTTCTGCGGAAGATGAACAGGAATAGCGAGAACCAATGAGAGACTAGCTAGAGGTGTCTGGACGGGCAAATTTAACTCTCATTTCCCACCAGGAAGAGGAATTAACCAAAGGCTCAGCATGCCGTGCCAGAACCAGATTAGGGCCTGAAGCCATCCTGCGGTGTTGCGGCCAGCTCACAAGAAAGCGAGTTGAAGAAAGGAGCTCAGGGGCACTGTAATTCACAAACCTGCAGAGTTATAAATGACAGCTATCGCCCAAAAATAGACTGAAGTAAGGCTGCCAAGAGGACTTGAAAGCGGGGCAGAATTGCAGGAAACCGATTTCAGGAGGTAGACTGGAATTGCATTGAAAGCATAGAAAAGAGGCAGAACGTCCACAATGATGCACTTGGCCAAAAAGGGCGTATGCGTTTTTTCCTGAATATATTCAGGAAAAAACGCATACGCCCTTTTTGGCCAACCAAGCAAGCTTGCAAAGGAAATCTGCACTACAATGAAGTCTCACTTCCCCCCCGGTCAAAAGGGCCATCTGAAAAAAGTGTAAAATCCAGAAAGGCAGGACAGGCCATGGAGAACTGGGAGCCTTGTTATGCTGATGGGCGGGATGTAAATTGCCAACAGACACTTGGGAGAAGTGTATGGTGTTTCCTGAAACATCTAAAAAACAAAGCAACAGAGCCTAGGGCACTTCCACTTATGGTCCTATAGCTTAGGGAAATTAAAATCAAAAAGACACAGCCACCCCAAAGTTTGGGACGCCTCTGTTTATAAGAACCTCGTTTACAGTACAACTTCAACATCGCAGAAAGTGAAAAATGGATAAAGAAGTTGTGGTATTTACTTACAAAGCAATATCACCCAGCAATGAAATCTATGTCATCAGGCCCTTAGCATCACAATGAGTGGGTTCAGGTATGATGATTCTAACTGAAATAAGTCACACAGAAAAAGAAACATCATAAGATATCAGTAATACACGGAATGTAAACTTGGCTACACAGGAACTGAATTACAGAACAGAACAGGGTCTCAAATTTAGAAAACCAACTTATGCTTGCTTAAGGGGAAAGGTGAGTTGGGGTGCTGCATAAAACCAGAGACTGAAATGAGCACAGATAAAGTTCCTTAAGTCAAATATGGAATAGACAAGAGCTACTCCTTGCTCAACGAAATGGACTCAACACCGCATATTAAACGCGTAAGAGTGTACCTGACTAGTAAGTATCGTAAAACCTATGGATTGCTATGTCTCCAAAAGAGAATCAAGCATGTGTACAGGGGCATAAACGCAGCAGTGATAGGATTGGAGAGGTTCGGTGAGCAAATGAAGACCCTTTGAATTCATATTGCATGGTACCCATTACACGGGTCTCAACTCTCCAGGTTTAAGGTATTCTTCCTTCAGCTAAAACATGCATGTGGAACCCAAGTATGATCAACCATGTGAACGGGAGACGTGTTCAAATATGTCTCAGTTTTCCTCCCCTGCTACTCGGGTGCAACATTCCAGACGCTTTACTAACACTCTCCCGACTTGGAGAGTCTGCGCCTTTAACCTCCTGTTTGGCCCAGTTTGCAATTTCTGCGGAAGATGAACAGGAATAGCGAGAACCAATGAGAGGCTAGCTGGAGGTGTCTGGACGGGCAAATTTAACTCTCATTTCCCACCAGGAAGAGGAAATAACCAAAGGCTCAGTGTGCCGTGCCGGAACCAGATTAGGGCCTGAAGCCATCCTGCGGTGTTGCGGCCAGCTCAAAAGAAAGCGAGTTGAAGAAAGGAGCTCAGGGGCACTGTAATTCACAAACCTGCAGAGTTATAAATGACAGCTATCGTCCAAAAATAGACTGAAGTAAGGCTGCCAAGAGGACTTGAAAGCGGGGCAGAATTGCAGGAAACCGATTTCAGGAGGTAGACTGGAATTGCATTGAAAGCATAGGAAAAGAGGCAGAACGTCCACAATGATGCACTTGGCCAAAAAGGGCGTATGCGTTTCTTCCTGAATATATTCAGGAAAAAACGCATACGCCCTTTTTGGCCAACCAAGCAAGCTTGCAAAGGAAATCTGCACTACAATGAAGTCTCACTTCCCCCCGGTCAAAAGGGCCATCTCAAAAAAGTGTAAAATCCAGAAAGGCAGGACAGGCCATGGAGAACTGGGAGCCTTGTTATGCTGATGGGCGGGATGTAAATTGCCAACAGACACTCGGGAGAAGTGTATGGTGTTTCCTGAAACATCTAAAAAACAAAGCAACAGAGCCTAGGGCACTTCCACTTATGGTCCTATAGCTTAGGGAAATTAAAATCAAAAAGACACAGCCACCCCAAAGTTTTGAAAGGCTCTGTTTACAAGAACCTCGTTTACAGTACAAGTTCAACATCGCAGAAAGTGAAAAATGGATAAAGAAGTTGTGGTATTTACTTACAAAGCAATATCACTCAGCAATGAAATCTATGTCATCAGGCCCTTAGCAGCACAATGAGTGGATTCAGGTACGATGATTCTAACTGAAATATGTCACACAGAAAAAGAAACATCATAAGATATCACTAATACACGGAATGTAAACTTGGCTACACAGGAACTGCATTCCAAAACAGAACAGGGTCTCAAATTTAGAAAACCAACTTATGCTTGCTTAAGGGGAAAGGTGAGTTGGGGTGCTGCATAAAACCAGAGATTGAAATGAGTACAGATAAAGTTCCTTAAGCCAAATATGGAATAGACAAGAGCTACTCCTTGCTCAACGAAATGGACTCAAAACCCCATATTAAACGCCTAAGAATGTACCTGACTAGTAAGTATCTTAAAACCTATGGATTGCTATGTCTCCAAAAGAGAATCAAGCGTGTGTACAGGGGCATAAACGCAGCAGTGATAGGATTGGAGAGGTTCGGTGAGCAAATGAAGACCCTTTGAAGTCATATTGCATGGTACCCATTACACGGGTCTCAACTCTCCAGGTTTAAGGTATTCTTCCTTCAGCTAAAACATGCATGTGGAACCCAGAGTATGATCAACCATGTGAACGGGAGTCGTGTTCAAATATGTCTCAGTTTTCCTCCCCTGGTACTCGGGTGCAACATTCCAGACGCTTTACTAAAACTCTCCCGACTTGGAGAGTCAGTCCCTTTAACCTCCTGTTTGGCCCAGTTTGCAATTTCTGCGGAAGATGAACAGGAATAGCGAGAACCAATGAGAGGCTAGCTGGAGGTGTCTGGACGGGCAAATTTAACTCTCATTTCCCACCAGGAAGAGGAATTAAGCAAAGGCTCAGCATGCCGGGCCGGAATCAGATTAGGGCCTGAAGCCATCCTGCGGTGTTACGGCCAGGTCACAAGAAAGCGAGTTGAAGAAAGGAGCTCAGGGGCACTGTAATTCACAAACCTGCAGAGTTATAAATGACAGCTATCGTCCAAAAATAGACTGAAGTAAGGCTGCCAAGAGGACTTGAATGCGGGGCAGAATTGCAGGAAACCGATTTCAGGAGGTAGACTGGAATTGCATTGAAAGCATAGGAAAAAAGGCAGAACGTCCACAATGATGCACTTGGCCAAAAAGGGCGTATGCGTTTTTTCCTGAATATATTCAGGAAAAAACGCATACGCCCTTTTTGGCCAACCAAGCAAGCTTGCAAAGGAAATCTGCACTACAATGAAGTCTCACTTCCCCCCGGTCAAAAGGGCCATCTGAAAAAAGTGTAAAACCCAGAAAGGCAGGACAGGCCATGGAGAACTGGGAGCCTTGTTATGCTGATGGGCGGGATGTAAATTGCCAACAGACACTCGGGAGAAGTGTATGGTGTTTCCTGAAACATCTAAAAAACAAAGCAACAGAGCCTAGGGCACTTCCACTTATGGTCCTATAGCTTAGGGAAATTAAAATCAAAAAGACACAGCCACCCCAAAGTTTCGAAAGGCTCTGTTTACAAGAACCTCGTTTACAGTACAAGTTCAACATCGCAGAAAGTGAAAAATGGATAAAGAAGTTGTGGTATTTACTTACAAAGCAATATCACTCAGCAATGAAATCTATGTCATCAGGCCCTTAGCAGCACAATGAGTGGATTCAGGTATGATGATTCTAACTGAAATAAGTCACACAGAAAAAGAAACATCATAAGATATCAGTAATACACGGAATGTAAACTTGGCTACACAGGAACTGAATTACAGAACAGAACAGGGTCTCAAATTTAGAAAACCAACTTATGCTTGCTTAAGGGTAAAGGTGAGTTGGGGTGCTGCATAAAACCAGAGATTGAAATGAGCACAGATAAAGTTCCTTAAGCCAAATATGGAATAGACAAGAGCTACTCCTTGCTCAATGAAACGGACTCAACACCGCATATTAAACGCCTAAGAATGTACCTGACTAGTAAGTATCTTAAAACCTATGGATTGCTATGTCTCCGAAAGAGAATCAAGCATGTGTACAGGGGCATAAACGCAGCAGTGATAGGATTGGAGAGGTTCGGTGAGCAAATGAAGACCCTTTGAAGTCATATTGCATGGTACCCATTCCACGGGTTTCAACTACCCAGGTTTTAGGTATTCTTCCTTCAGCTAAAACATGCATGTGGAACCTAGAGTATGATCAACCATGTTATCGGGAGACGTGTTCAAATATGTCTCAGTTTTCGTACCCTGGTACTCGGGTGCAACATTCCAGACGCTTTACTAACACTCTCCCGACTTGGAGAGTCAGTCCCTTTAACCTCCTGTTTGGCCCAGTTTCCAATTTCTGCGGAAGATGAACAGGAATAGCGAGAACCAATGAGAGGCTAGCTGGAGGTGTCTGGACGGGCAAATTTAACTCTCATTTCCCACCAGGAAGAGGAATTAACCAAAGGCTCAGCGTGCCATGCCGGAACAAGATTAGGGCCTGAAGCCATCCTGCGGTGTTGCGGCCAGCTCAAAAGAAAGCGAGTTGAAGAAAGGAGCTCAGGGGCACTGTAATTCACAAACCTGCAGAGTTATAAATGACAGCTATCGTCCAAAAATAGACTGAAGTAAGGCTGCCAAGAGGACTTGAAAGCGGGGCAGCATTGCAGGAAACCGATTTAAGGAGGTAGACTGGAATTGCATTGAAAGCATAGGAAAAGAGGCAGAACGTCCACAATGATGCACTTGGCCAAAAAGGGCGTATGCATTTTTTCCTGAATATATTCAGGAAAAAACGCATACGCCCTTTTTGGCCAACCAAGCAAGCTTGCAAAGGAAATCTGCACTACAATGAAGTCTCACTTCCCCCCGGTCAAAAGGGCCATCTGAAAAAAGTGTAAAACCCAGAAAGGCAGGACAGGCCATGGAGAACTGGGAGCCTTGTTATGCTGATGGGCGGGATGTAAATTGCCAACAACCACTCGGGAGAAGTGTATGGTGTTTCCTGAAACATCTAAAAAACAAAGCAACAGAGCCTAGGGCACTTCCACTTATGGTCCTATAGATTAGGGAAATTAAAATCAAAAAGACACAGCCACCCCAAAGTTTGGAACGGCTCTGTTTACAAGAACCTCGTTTACAGTACAAGTTCAACATCGCAGAAAGTGAAAAATGGATAAAAAAGTTGTGGTATTTACTTACAAAGCAATATCACTCAGCAATGAAATCTGTGTCATCAGGCCCTTAGCAGCACAATGAGTGGATTCAGGTATGATGATTCTAACTGAAATAAGTCACACAGAAAAAGAAACATCATAAGATATCAGTAATACACGGAAAGGAAACTTGGCTACACAGGAACTGAATTACAGAACAGAACAGGGTCTCAAATTTAGAAAACCAACTTATGCTTGCTTAAGGGTAAAGGTGAGTTGGGGTGCTGCATAAAACCAGAGACTGAAATGAGCACAGATAAAGTTCCTTAAGCCAAATATGGAATAGACAAGAGCTACTCCTTGCTCAACGAAATGGACTCAACACCGCATATTAAACGCCTAAGAATGTACCTGACTAGTAAGTATCTTAAAACCTATGGATTGCTATGTCTCCGAAAGAGAATCAAGCATGTGTACAGGGGCATAAACGCAGCAGTGATAGGATTGGAGAGGTTCGGTGAGCAAATGAAGACCCTTTGAAGTCATATTGCATGGTACCCATTCCACGGGTTTCAACTACCCAGGTTTAAGGTATTCTTCCTTCAGCTAAAACATGCATGTGGAACCTAGAGTATGATCAACCATGTGATCGGGAGACGTGTTCAAATATGTCTCAGTTTTCGTACCCTGGTACTCAGGTGCAACATTCCAGACGCTTTACTAACACTCTCCCTACTTGGAGAGTCAGTCCCTTTAACCTCCTGTTTGGCCCAGTTTCCAATTTCTGCGGAAGATGAACAGGAATAGCGAGAACCAATGAGAGGCTAGCTGGAGGTGTCTGGACGGGCAAATTTAACTCTCATTTCCCACCAGGAAGAGGAATTAACCAAAGGCTCAGCGTGCCGTGCCGGAACCAGATTAGGGCCTGAAGCCATCCTGCGGTGTTGCGGCCAGCTCAAAAGAAAGCGAGTTGAAGAAAGGAGCTCAGGGACACTGTAATTCACAAATCTGCAGAGTTATAAATGACAGCTATCGTCCAAAAATAGACTGAAGTAAGGCTGCCAAGAGGACTTGAAAGCGGGGCAGAATTGCAGGAAACCGATTTAAGGAGGTAGACTGGAATTGCATTGAAAGCATAGGAAAAGAGGCAGAACGTCCACAATGATGCACTTGGCCAAAAAGGGCGTATGCGTTTTTTCCTGAATATATTCAGGAAAAAACGCATACGCCCTTTTTGGCCAACCAAGCAAGCTTGCAAAGGAAATCTGCACTACAATGAAGTCTCACTTCCCCCCGGTCAAAAGGGCCATCTGAAAAAAGTGTAAAATCCAGAAAGGCAGGACAGGCCATGGAGAACTGGGAGCCTTGTTATGCTGATGGGCGGGATGTAAATTGCAAACAGACACTCGGGAGAAGTGTATGGTGTTTCCTGAAACATCTAAAAAACAAAGCAACAGAGCCTAGGGCACTTCCACTTATGGTCCTATAGCTTAGGGAAATTAAAATCAAAAAGACACAGCCACCCCAAAGTTTCGAAAGGCTCTGTTTAAAAGAACCTCGTTTACAGTACAAGTTCAACATCGCAGAAAGTGAAAAATGGATAAAGAAGTTGTGGTATTTACTTACAAAGCAATATCACTCAGCAATGAAATCTGTGTCATCAGGCCCTTAGCAGCACAATGAGTGGATTCAGGTACGATGATTCTAACTGAAATAAGTCACACAGAAAAAGAAACATCATAAGATATCACTAATACACGGAATGTAAACTTGGCTACACAGGAACTGCATTCCAAAACAGAACAGGGTCTCAAATTTAGAAAACCAACTTATGCTTGCTTAAGGGGAAAGGTGAGTTGGGGTGCTGCATAAAACCAGAGATTGAAATGAGCACAGATAAAGTTCCTTAAGCCAAATATGGAATAGACAAGAGCTACTCCTTGCTCAACGAAATGGACTCAAAACCCCATATTAAACGCCTAAGAATGTACCTGACTAGTAAGTATCTTAAAACCTATGGATTGCTATGTCTCCAAAAGAGAATCAAGCGTGTGTACAGGGGCATAAACGCAGCAGTGATAGGATTGGAGAGGTTCGGTGAGCAAATGAAGACCCTTTGAAGTCATATTGCATGGTACCCATTACACGGGTCTCAACTCTCCAGGTTTAAGGTATTCTTCCTTCAGCTAAAACATGCATGTGGAACCCAGAGTATGATCAACCATGTGAACGGGAGTCGTGTTCAAATATGTGTCAGTTTTCCTCCCCTGGTACTCGGGTGCAAAATTCCAGATGCTTTACTAACACTCTCCCGACTTGGAGAGTCAGTCCCTTTAACCTCCTGTTTGGCCCAGTTTGCAATTTCTGCGGAAGAAGAACAGGAATAGTGAGAACCAATGAGAGGCTAGCTGGAGGTGTCTGGACGGGCAAATTTAACTCTCATTTCCCACCAGGAAGAGGAATTAACCAAATGCTCAGCGTGCCGTGCCAGAACCAGATTAGGGCCTGAAGCCATCCTGCGGTGTTGCGGCCAGCTCAAAAGAAAGCGAGTTGAAGAAAGGAGCTCAGGGGCACTGTAATTCACAAACCTGCAGAGTTATAAATGACAGCTATCGTCCAAAAATATACTGAAGTAAGGCTGCCAAGAGGACTTGAAAGCGGGGCAGAATTGCAGGAAACCGATTTCAGGAGGTAGACTGGAATTGCATTGAAAGCATAGGAAAAGAGGCAGAACGTCCACAATGATGCACTTGGCCAAAAAGGGCGTATGCGTTTTTTCCTGAATATATTCAGGAAAAAACGCATACGTACTTTTTGGCCAACCAAGCAAGCTTGCAAAGGAAATCTGCACTACAATGAAGTCTCACTTCTCCCCGGTCAAAAAGGCCATCTGAAAAAAGTGTAAAACCCAGAAAGGCAGGACAGGCCATGGAGAACTGGGAGCCTTGTTATGCTGATGGGCGGGATGTAAATTGCCAACAACCACTCGGGAGAAGTGTATGGTGTTTCCTGAAACATCTAAAAAACAAAGCAACAGAGCCTAGGGCACTTCCACTTATGGTCCTATAGCTTAGGGAAATTAAAATCAAAAAGACACAGCCACCCCAAAGTTTGGAACGGCTCTGTTTACAAGAACGTCGTTTACAGTACAAGTTCAACATCGCAGAAAGTGAAAAATGGATAAAGAAGTTGTGGTATTTACTTACAAAGCAATATCACTCAGGAATGAAATCTGTGTCATCAGGCCCTTAGCACCACAATGAGTGGATTCAGGTATGATGATTCTAACTGAAATAAGTCACACAGAAAAAGAAACATCATAAGATATCCCTAATACACGGAATGGAAACTTGGCTACACAGGAACTGAATTACAGAACAGAACAGGGTCTCAAATTTAGAAAACCAACTTATGCTTGCTTAAGGGTAAAGGTGAGTTGGGTTGCTGCATAAAACCAGAGACAGAAATGAGCACAGATAAAGTTCCTTAAGCCAAATATGGAATAGACAAGAGCTACTCCTTGCTCAACGAAATGGACTCAACACCGCATATTAAACGCCTAAGAATGTACCTGACTAGTAAGTATCTTAAAACCTATGGATTGCTATGTCTCCGAAAGAGAATCAAGCATGTGTACAGGGGCATAAACGCAGCAGTGATAGGATTGGAGAGGTTCGGTGAGCAAATGAAGACCCTTTGAAGTCATATTGCATGGTACCCATTCCACGGGTTTCAACTACCCAGGTTTTAGGTATTCTTCCTTCAGCTAAAACATGCATGTGGAACCTAGAGTACGATCAACCATGTTATCGGGAGACGTGTTCAAATATGTCTCAGTTTTCGTACCCTGGTACTCGGGTGCAACATTCCAGACGCTTTACTAACACTCTCCCGACTTGGAGAGTCAGTCCCTTTAACCTCCTGTTTGGCCCAGTTTCCAATTTCTGCGGAAGATGAACAGGAATAGCGAGAACCAATGAGAGGCTAGCTGGAGGTGTCTGGACGGGCAAATTTAACTCTCATTTCCCACCAGGAAGAGGAATTAACCAAAGGCTCAGCGTGCCATGCCGGAACCAGATTAGGGCCTGAAGCCATCCTGCGGTGTTGCGGCCAGCTCAAAAGAAAGCGAGTTGAAGAAAGGAGCTCAGGGGCACTGTAATTCACAAACCTGCAGAGTTATAAATGACAGCTATCGTCCAAAAATAGACTGAAGTAAGGCTGCCAAGAGGACTTGAAAGCGGGGCAGCATTGCAGGAAACCGATTTAAGGAGGTAGACTGGAATTGCATTGAAAGCATAGGAAAAGAGGCAGAACGTCCACAATGATGCACTTGGCCAAAAAGGGCGTATGCGTTTTTTCCTGAATATATTCAGGAAAAAACGCATACGCCCTTTTTGGCCAACCAAGCAAGCTTGCAAAGGAAATCTGCACTACAATGAAGTCTCACTTCCCCCCGGTCAAAAGGGCCATCTGAAAAAAGTGTAAAACCCAGAAAGGCAGGACAGGCCATGGAGAACTGGGAGCCTTGTTATGCTGATGGGCGGGATGTAAATTGCCAACAACCACTCGGGAGAAGTGTATGGTGTTTCCTGAAACATCTAAAAAACAAAGCAACAGAGCCTAGGGCACTTCCACTTATGGTCCTATAGCTTAGGGAAATTAAAATCAAAAAGACACAGCCACCCCAAAGTTTGGAACGGCTCTGTTTACAAGAACCTCGTTTACAGTACAAGTTCAACATCGCAGAAAGTGAAAAATGGATAAAAAAGTTGTGGTATTTACTTACAAAGCAATATCACTCAGCAATGAAATCTGTGTCATCAGGCCCTTAGCAGCACAATGAGTGGATTCAGGTATGATGATTCTAACTGAAATAAGTCACACAGAAAAAGAAACATCATAAGATATCAGTAATACACGGAAAGGAAACTTGGCTACACAGGAACTGAATTACAGAACAGAACAGGGTCTCAAATTTAGAAAACCAACTTATGCTTGCTTAAGGGTAAAGGTGAGTTGGGGTGCTGCATAAAACCAGAGACTGAAATGAGCACAGATAAAGTTCCTTAAGCCAAATATGGAATAGACAAGAGCTACTCCTTGCTCAACGAAATGGACTCAACACCGCATATTAAACGCCTAAGAATGTACCTGACTAGTAAGTATCTTAAAACCTATGGATTGCTATGTCTCCGAAAGAGAATCAAGCATGTGTACAGGGGCATAAACGCAGCAGTGATAGGATTGGAGAGGTTCGGTGAGCAAATGAAGACCCTTTGAAGTCATATTGCATGGTACCCATTCCACGGGTTTCAACTACCCAGGTTTAAGGTATTCTTCCTTCAGCTAAAACATGCATGTGGAACCTAGAGTATGATCAACCATGTGATCGGGAGACGTGTTCAAATATGTCTCAGTTTTCGTACCCTGGTACTCAGGTGCAACATTCCAGACGCTTTACTAACACTCTCCCGACTTGGAGAGTCAGTCCCTTTAACCTCCTGTTTGGCCCAGTTTCCAATTTCTGCGGAAGATGAACAGGAATAGCGAGAACCAATGAGAGGCTAGCTGGAGGTGTCTGGACGGGCAAATTTAACTCTCATTTCCCACCAGGAAGAGGAATTAACCAAAGGCTCAGCGTGCCGTGCCAGAACCAGATTAGGGCCTGAAGCCATCCTGCGGTGTTGCGGCCAGCTCAAAAGAAAGCGAGTTGAAGAAAGGAGCTCAGGGACACTGTAATTCACAAATCTGCAGAGTTATAAATGACAGCTATCGTCCAAAAATAGACTGAAGTAAGGCTGCCAAGAGGACTTGAAAGCGGGGCAGAATTGCAGGAAACCGATTTCAGGAGGTAGACTGGAATTGCATTGAAAGCATAGGAAAAGAGGCAGAACGTCCACAATGATGCACTTGGCCAAAAAGGGCGTATGCGTTTTTTCCTGAATATATTCAGGAAAAAACGCATACGCCCTTTTTGGCCAACCAAGCAAGCTTGCAAAGGAAATCTGCACTACAATGAAGTCTCACTTCCCCCCGGTCAAAAGGGCCATCTGAAAAAAGTGTAAAATCCAGAAAGGCAGGACAGGCCATGGAGAACTGGGAGCCTTGTTATGCTGATGGGCGGGATGTAAATTGCAAACAGACACTCGGGAGAAGTGTATGGTGTTTCCTGAAACATCTAAAAAACAAAGCAACAGAGCCTAGGGCACTTCCACTTATGGTCCTATAGCTTAGGGAAATTAAAATCAAAAAGACACAGCCACCCCAAAGTTTCGAAAGGCTCTGTTTAAAAGAACCTCGTTTACAGTACAAGTTCAACATCGCAGAAAGTGAAAAATGGATAAAGAAGTTGTGGTATTTACTTACAAAGCAATATCACTCAGCAATGAAATCTATGTCATCAGGCCCTTAGCAGCACAATGAGTGGATTCAGGTACGATGATTCTAACTGAAATAAGTCACACAGAAAAAGAAACATCATAAGATATCACTAATACACGGAATGTAAACTTGGCTACACAGGAACTGCATTCCAAAACAGAACAGGGTCTCAAATTTAGAAAACCAACTTATGCTTGCTTAAGGGGAATGGTGAGTTGGGGTGCTGCATAAAACCAGAGATTGAAATGAGCACAGATAAAGTTCCTTAAGCCAAATATGGAATAGACAAGAGCTACTCCTTGCTCAACGAAATGGACTCAAAACCCCATATTAAACGCCTAAGAATGTACCTGACTAGTAAGTATCTTAAAACCTATGGATTGCTATGTCTCCAAAAGAGAATCAAGCGTGTGTACAGGGGCATAAACGCAGCAGTGATAGGATTGGAGAGGTTCGGTGAGCAAATGAAGACCCTTTGAAGTCATATTGCATGGTACCCATTACACGGGTCTCAACTCTCCAGGTTTAAGGTATTCTTCCTTCAGCTAAAACATGCATGTGGAACCCAGAGTATGATCAACCATGTGAACGGGAGTCGTGTTCAAATATGTGTCAGTTTTCCTCCCCTGGTACTCGGGTGCAAAATTCCAGATGCTTTAGTAACACTCTCCCGACTTGGAGAGTCAGTCCCTTTAACCTCCTGTTTGGCCCAGTTTGCAATTTCTGCGGAAGAAGAACAGGAATAGCGAGAACCAATGAGAGGCTAGCTGGAGGTGTCTGGACGGGCAAATTTAACTCTCATTTCCCACCAGGAAGAGGAATTAACCAAATGCTCAGCGTGCCGTGCCAGAACCAGATTAGGGCCTGAAGCCATCCTGCGGTGTTGCGGCCAGCTCAAAAGAAAGCGAGTTGAAGAAAGGAGCTCAGGGGCACTGTAATTCACAAACCTGCAGAGTTATAAATGACAGCTATCGTCCAAAAATATACTGAAGTAAGGCTGCCAAGAGGACTTGAAAGCGGGGCAGAATTGCAGGAAACCGATTTCAGGAGGTAGACTGGAATTGCATTGAAAGCATAGGAAAAGAGGCAGAACGTCCACAATGATGCACTTGGCCAAAAAGGGCGTATGCGTTTTTTCCTGAATATATTCAGGAAAAAACGCATACGTACTTTTTGGCCAACCAAGCAAGCTTGCAAAGGAAATCTGCACTACAATGAAGTCTCACTTCTCCCCGGTCAAAAGGGCCATCTGAAAAAAGTGTAAAACCCAGAAAGGCAGGACAGGCCATGGAGAACTGGGAGCCTTGTTATGCTGATGGGCGGGATGTAAATTGCCAACAACCACTCGGGAGAAGTGTATGGTGTTTCCTGAAACATCTAAAAAACAAAGCAACAGAGCCTAGGGCACTTCCACTTATGGTCCTATAGCTTAGGGAAATTAAAATCAAAAAGACACAGCCACCCCAAAGTTTGGAACGGCTCTGTTTACAAGAACCTCGTTTACAGTACAAGTTCAACATCGCAGAAAGTGAAAAATGGATAAAGAAGTTGTGGTATTTACTTACAAAGCAATATCACTCAGGAATGAAATCTGTGTCATCAGGCCCTTAGCACCACAATGAGTGGATTCAGGTATGATGATTCTAACTGAAATAAGTCACACAGAAAAAGAAACATCATAAGATATCCCTAATACACGGAATGGAAACTTGGCTACACAGGAACTGAATTACAGAACAGAACAGGGTCTCAAATTTAGAAAACCAACTTATGCTTGCTTAAGGGTAAAGGTGAGTTGGGTTGCTGCATAAAACCAGAGACAGAAATGAGCACAGATAAAGTTCCTCAAGCCAAATATGGAATAGACAAGAGCTACTCCTTGCTCAACGAAATGGACTCAACACCGCATATTAAACGCCTAAGAATGTACCTGACTAGTAAGTATCTTAAAACCTATGGATTGCTATGTCTCCGAAAGAGAATCAAGCATGTGTACAGGGGCATAAACGCAGCAGTGATAGGATTGGAGAGGTTCGGTGAGCAAATGAAGACCCTTTGAAGTCATATTGCATGGTACCCATTCCACGGGTTTCAACTACCCAGGTTTAAGGTATTCTTCCTTCAGCTAAAACATGCATGTGGAACCTAGAGTATGATCAACCATGTGATCGGGAGACGTGTTCAAATATGTCTCAGTTTTCGTACCCTGGTACTCGGGTGCAACATTCCAGACGCTTTACTAACACTCTCCCGACTTAGAGAGTCAGTCCCTTTAACCTCCTGTTTGGCCCAGTTTCCAATTTCTGCGGAAGATGAACAGGAATAGCGAGAACCAATGAGAGGCTAGCTGGAGGTGTCTGGACGGGCAAATTTAACTCTCATTTCCCACCAGGAAGAGGAATTAACCAAAGGCTCAGCGTGCCGTGCCGGAACCAGATTAGGGCCTGAAGCCATCCTGCGGTGTTGCGGCCAGCTCAAAAGAAAGCGAGTTGAAGAAAGGAGCTCAGGGACACTGTAATTCACAAATCTGCAGAGTTATAAATGACAGCTATCGTCCAAAAATAGACTGAAGTAAGGCTGCCAAGAGGACTTGAAAGCGGGGCAGAATTGCAGGAAACCGATTTAAGGAGGTAGACTGGAATTGCATTGAAAGCATAGGAAAAGAGGCAGAACGTCCACAATGATGCACTTGGCCAAAAAGGGCGTATGCGTTTTTTCCTGAATATATTCAGGAAAAAACGCATACGCCCTTTTTGGCCAACCAAGCAAGCTTGCAAAGGAAATCTGCACTACAATGAAGTCTCACTTCCCCCCGGTCAAAAGGGCCATCTGAAAAAAGTGTAAAATCCAGAAAGGCAGGACAGGCCATGGAGAACTGGGAGCCTTGTTATGCTGATGGGCGGGATGTAAATTGCAAACAGACACTCGGGAGAAGTGTATGGTGTTTCCTGAAACATCTAAAAAACAAAGCAACAGAGCCTAGGGCACTTCCACTTATGGTCCTATAGCTTAGGGAAATTAAAATCAAAAAGACACAGCCACCCCAAAGTTTCGAAAGGCTCTGTTTAAAAGAACCTCGTTTACAGTACAAGTTCAACATCGCAGAAAGTGAAAAATGGATAAAGAAGTTGTGGTATTTACTTACAAAGCAATATCACTCAGCAATGAAATCTGTGTCATCAGGCCCTTAGCAGCACAATGAGTGGATTCAGGTACGATGATTCTAACTGAAATAAGTCACACAGAAAAAGAAACATCATAAGATATCACTAATACACGGAATGTAAACTTGGCTACACAGGAACTGCATTCCAAAACAGAACAGGGTCTCAAATTTAGAAAACCAACTTATGCTTGCTTAAGGGGAAAGGTGAGTTGGGGTGCTGCATAAAACCAGAGATTGAAATGAGCACAGATAAAGTTCCTTAAGCCAAATATGGAATAGACAAGAGCTACTCCTTGCTCAACGAAATGGACTCAAAACCCCATATTAAACGCCTAAGAATGTACCTGACTAGTAAGTATCTTAAAACCTATGGATTGCTATGTCTCCAAAAGAGAATCAAGCGTGTGTACAGGGGCATAAACGCAGCAGTGATAGGATTGGAGAGGTTCGGTGAGCAAATGAAGACCCTTTGAAGTCATATTGCATGGTACCCATTACACGGGTCTCAACTCTCCAGGTTTAAGGTATTCTTCCTTCAGCTAAAACATGCATGTGGAACCCAGAGTATGATCAACCATGTGAACGGGAGTCGTGTTCAAATATGTGTCAGTTTTCCTCCCCTGGTACTCGGGTGCAAAATTCCAGATGCTTTACTAACACTCTCCCGACTTGGAGAGTCAGTCCCTTTAACCTCCTGTTTGGCCCAGTTTGCAATTTCTGCGGAAGAAGAACAGGAATAGTGAGAACCAATGAGAGGCTAGCTGGAGGTGTCTGGACGGGCAAATTTAACTCTCATTTCCCACCAGGAAGAGGAATTAACCAAATGCTCAGCGTGCCGTGCCAGAACCAGATTAGGGCCTGAAGCCATCCTGCGGTGTTGCGGCCAGCTCAAAAGAAAGCGAGTTGAAGAAAGGAGCTCAGGGGCACTGTAATTCACAAACCTGCAGAGTTATAAATGACAGCTATCGTCCAAAAATATACTGAAGTAAGGCTGCCAAGAGGACTTGAAAGCGGGGCAGAATTGCAGGAAACCGATTTCAGGAGGTAGACTGGAATTGCATTGAAAGCATAGGAAAAGAGGCAGAACGTCCACAATGATGCACTTGGCCAAAAAGGGCGTATGCGTTTTTTCCTGAATATATTCAGGAAAAAACGCATACGTACTTTTTGGCCAACCAAGCAAGCTTGCAAAGGAAATCTGCACTACAATGAAGTCTCACTTCTCCCCGGTCAAAAAGGCCATCTGAAAAAAGTGTAAAACCCAGAAAGGCAGGACAGGCCATGGAGAACTGGGAGCCTTGTTATGCTGATGGGCGGGATGTAAATTGCCAACAACCACTCGGGAGAAGTGTATGGTGTTTCCTGAAACATCTAAAAAACAAAGCAACAGAGCCTAGGGCACTTCCACTTATGGTCCTATAGCTTAGGGAAATTAAAATCAAAAAGACACAGCCACCCCAAAGTTTGGAACGGCTCTGTTTACAAGAACGTCGTTTACAGTACAAGTTCAACATCGCAGAAAGTGAAAAATGGATAAAGAAGTTGTGGTATTTACTTACAAAGCAATATCACTCAGGAATGAAATCTGTGTCATCAGGCCCTTAGCACCACAATGAGTGGATTCAGGTATGATGATTCTAACTGAAATAAGTCACACAGAAAAAGAAACATCATAAGATATCCCTAATACACGGAATGGAAACTTGGCTACACAGGAACTGAATTACAGAACAGAACAGGGTCTCAAATTTAGAAAACCAACTTATGCTTGCTTAAGGGTAAAGGTGAGTTGGGTTGCTGCATAAAACCAGAGACAGAAATGAGCACAGATAAAGTTCCTTAAGCCAAATATGGAATAGACAAGAGCTACTCCTTGCTCAACGAAATGGACTCAACACCGCATATTAAACGCCTAAGAATGTACCTGACTAGTAAGTATCTTAAAACCTATGGATTGCTATGTCTCCGAAAGAGAATCAAGCATGTGTACAGGGGCATAAACGCAGCAGTGATAGGATTGGAGAGGTTCGGTGAGCAAATGAAGACCCTTTGAAGTCATATTGCATGGTACCCATTCCACGGGTTTCAACTACCCAGGTTTTAGGTATTCTTCCTTCAGCTAAAACATGCATGTGGAACCTAGAGTACGATCAACCATGTTATCGGGAGACGTGTTCAAATATGTCTCAGTTTTCCTCCCCTGGTACTCGGGTGCAACATTCCAGACGCTTTACTAACACTCTCCCCACATGGAGAGTCAGCGCCTTTAACCTCCTGTTTGGCCCAGTTTGCAATTTCTGCGGAAGATGAACAGGAATAGCGAGAACCAATGAGAGGCTAGCTGGAGGTGTCTGGACGGGCAAATTTAACTCTCATTTCCCACCAGGAAGAGGAATTAACCAAAGGCTCAGCGTGCCGGGCCGGAACCAGATTAGGGCCTGAAGCCATCCTGCGGTGTTGCGGCCAGGTCACAAGAAAGCGAGTTGAAGAAAGGAGCTCAGGGGAACTGTAATTCACAAACCTGCAGAGTTATAAATGACAGCTATCGTCCAAAAATAGACTGAAGTAAGGCTGCCAAGAGGACTTGAAAGCGGGGCAGAATTGCAGGAAACCGATTTCAGGAGGTAGACTGGAATTGCATTGAAAGCATAGGAAAAGAGGCAGAACGTCCACAATGATGCACTTGGCCAAAAAGGGCGTATGCGTTTTTTCCTGAATATATTCAGGAAAAAACGCATACGCCCTTTTTGGCCAACCAAGCAAGCTTGCAAAGGAAATCTGCACTACAATGAAGTCTCACTTCCCCCCGGTCAAAAGGGCCATCTGAAAAAAGTGTAAAATCCAGAAAGGCAGGACAGGCCATGGAGAACTGGGAGCCTTGTTATGCTGATGGGCGGGATGTAAATTGCAAACAGACACTCGGGAGAAGTGTATGGTGTTTCCTGAAACATCTAAAAAACAAAGCAACAGAGCCTAGGGCACTTCCACTTATGGTCCTATAGCTTAGGGAAATTAAAATCAAAAAGACACAGCCACCCCAAAGTTTCGAAAGGCTCTGTTTAAAAGAACCTCGTTTACAGTACAAGTTCAACATCGCAGAAAGTGAAAAATGGATAAAGAAGTTGTGGTATTTACTTACAAAGCAATATCACTCAGCAATGAAATCTATGTCATCAGGCCCTTAGCAGCACAATGAGTGGATTCAGGTACGATGATTCTAACTGAAATAAGTCACACAGAAAAAGAAACATCATAAGATATCACTAATACACGGAATGTAAACTTGGCTACACAGGAACTGCATTCCAAAACAGAACAGGGTCTCAAATTTAGAAAACCAACTTATGCTTGCTTAAGGGGAATGGTGAGTTGGGGTGCTGCATAAAACCAGAGATTGAAATGAGCACAGATAAAGTTCCTTAAGCCAAATATGGAATAGACAAGAGCTACTCCTTGCTCAACGAAATGGACTCAAAACCCCATATTAAACGCCTAAGAATGTACCTGACTAGTAAGTATCTTAAAACCTATGGATTGCTATGTCTCCAAAAGAGAATCAAGCGTGTGTACAGGGGCATAAACGCAGCAGTGATAGGATTGGAGAGGTTCGGTGAGCAAATGAAGACCCTTTGAAGTCATATTGCATGGTACCCATTACACGGGTCTCAACTCTCCAGGTTTAAGGTATTCTTCCTTCAGCTAAAACATGCATGTGGAACCCAGAGTATGATCAACCATGTGAACGGGAGTCGTGTTCAAATATGTGTCAGTTTTCCTCCCCTGGTACTCGGGTGCAAAATTCCAGATGCTTTAGTAACACTCTCCCGACTTGGAGAGTCAGTCCCTTTAACCTCCTGTTTGGCCCAGTTTGCAATTTCTGCGGAAGAAGAACAGGAATAGCGAGAACCAATGAGAGGCTAGCTGGAGGTGTCTGGACGGGCAAATTTAACTCTCATTTCCCACCAGGAAGAGGAATTAACCAAATGCTCAGCGTGCCGTGCCAGAACCAGATTAGGGCCTGAAGCCATCCTGCGGTGTTGCGGCCAGCTCAAAAGAAAGCGAGTTGAAGAAAGGAGCTCAGGGGCACTGTAATTCACAAACCTGCAGAGTTATAAATGACAGCTATCGTCCAAAAATATACTGAAGTAAGGCTGCCAAGAGGACTTGAAAGCGGGGCAGAATTGCAGGAAACCGATTTCAGGAGGTAGACTGGAATTGCATTGAAAGCATAGGAAAAGAGGCAGAACGTCCACAATGATGCACTTGGCCAAAAAGGGCGTATGCGTTTTTTCCTGAATATATTCAGGAAAAAACGCATACGTACTTTTTGGCCAACCAAGCAAGCTTGCAAAGGAAATCTGCACTACAATGAAGTCTCACTTCTCCCCGGTCAAAAGGGCCATCTGAAAAAAGTGTAAAACCCAGAAAGGCAGGACAGGCCATGGAGAACTGGGAGCCTTGTTATGCTGATGGGCGGGATGTAAATTGCCAACAACCACTCGGGAGAAGTGTATGGTGTTTCCTGAAACATCTAAAAAACAAAGCAACAGAGCCTAGGGCACTTCCACTTATGGTCCTATAGCTTAGGGAAATTAAAATCAAAAAGACACAGCCACCCCAAAGTTTGGAACGGCTCTGTTTACAAGAACCTCGTTTACAGTACAAGTTCAACATCGCAGAAAGTGAAAAATGGATAAAGAAGTTGTGGTATTTACTTACAAAGCAATATCACTCAGGAATGAAATCTGTGTCATCAGGCCCTTAGCACCACAATGAGTGGATTCAGGTATGATGATTCTAACTGAAATAAGTCACACAGAAAAAGAAACATCATAAGATATCCCTAATACACGGAATGGAAACTTGGCTACACAGGAACTGAATTACAGAACAGAACAGGGTCTCAAATTTAGAAAACCAACTTATGCTTGCTTAAGGGTAAAGGTGAGTTGGGTTGCTGCATAAAACCAGAGACAGAAATGAGCACAGATAAAGTTCCTCAAGCCAAATATGGAATAGACAAGAGCTACTCCTTGCTCAACGAAATGGACTCAACACCGCATATTAAACGCCTAAGAATGTACCTGACTAGTAAGTATCTTAAAACCTATGGATTGCTATGTCTCCGAAAGAGAATCAAGCATGTGTACAGGGGCATAAACGCAGCAGTGATAGGATTGGAGAGGTTCGGTGAGCAAATGAAGACCCTTTGAAGTCATATTGCATGGTACCCATTCCACGGGTTTCAACTACCCAGGTTTAAGGTATTCTTCCTTCAGCTAAAACATGCATGTGGAACCTAGAGTATGATCAACCATGTGATCGGGAGACGTGTTCAAATATGTCTCAGTTTTCGTACCCTGGTACTCGGGTGCAACATTCCAGACGCTTTACTAACACTCTCCCGACTTAGAGAGTCAGTCCCTTTAACCTCCTGTTTGGCCCAGTTTCCAATTTCTGCGGAAGATGAACAGGAATAGCGAGAACCAATGAGAGGCTAGCTGGAGGTGTCTGGACGGGCAAATTTAACTCTCATTTCCCACCAGGAAGAGGAATTAACCAAAGGCTCAGCATGCCGGGCCGGAACCAGATTAGGGCCTGAAGCCATCCTGCGGTGTTGCGGCCAGGTCACAAGAAAGCGAGTTGAAGAAAGGAGCTCAGGGGCACTGTAATTCACAAACCTGCAGAGTTATAAATGACAGCTATCGTCCAAAAATAGACTGAAGTAAGGCTGCCAAGAGGACTTGAAAGCGGGGCAGAATTGCAGGAAACCGATTTCAGGAGGTAGACTGGAATTGCATTGAAAGCATAGGAAAAGAGGCAGAACGTCCACAATGATGCACTTGGCCAAAAAGGGCGTATGCGTTTTTTCCTGAATATATTCAGGAAAAAACGCATACGCCCTTTTTGGCCAACCAAGCAAGCTTGCAAAGGAAATCTGCACTACAATGAAGTCTCACTTCCCCCCGGTCAAAAGGGCCATCTGAAAAAAGTGTAAAATCCAGAAAGGCAGGACAGGCCATGGAGAACTGGGAGCCTTGTTATGCTGATGGGCGGGATGTAAATTGCCAACAGACACTCGGGAGAAGTGTATGGTGTTTCCTGAAACATCTAAAAAACAAAGCAACAGAGCCTAGGGCACTTCCACTTATGGTCCTATAGCTTAGGGAAATTAAAATCAAAAAGACACAGCCACCCCAAAGTTTCGAAAGGCTCTGTTTACAAGAACCTCGTTTACAGTACAAGTTCAACATCGCAGAAAGTGAAAAATGGATAAAGAAGTTGTGGTATTTACTTACAAAGCAATATCACTCACCAATGAAATCTATGTCATCAGGCCCTTAGCAGCACAATGAGTGGATTCAGGTACGATGATTCTAACTGAAATAAGTCACACAGAAAAAGAAACATCATAAGATATCACTAATACACGGAATGTAAACTTGGCTACACAGGAACTGCATTCCAAAACAGAAGAGGGTCTCAAATTTAGAAAACCAACTTATGCTTGCTTAAGGGGAAAGGTGAGTTGGGGTGCTGCATAAAACCAGAGATTGAAATGAGCACAGATAAAGTTCCTTAAGCCAAATATGGAATAGACAAGAGCTACTCCTTGCTCAACGAAATGGACTCAAAACCCCATATTAAACGCCTAAGAATGTACCTGACTAGTAAGTATCTTAAAACCTATGGATTGCTATGTCTCCAAAAGAGAATCAAGCGTGTGTACAGGGGCATAAACGCAGCAGTGATAGGATTGGAGAGGTTCGGTGAGCAAATGAAGACCCTTTGAA
The DNA here is from genome assembly GCF_951394435.1 of Stenella coeruleoalba. Classification (NCBI taxonomy): domain Eukaryota; kingdom Metazoa; phylum Chordata; class Mammalia; order Artiodactyla; family Delphinidae; genus Stenella; species Stenella coeruleoalba. Next base: position 98,669 of record NW_027646405.1, read on the forward strand.
GTCATATTGCATGGTACCCATTACACGGGTCTCAACTCTCCAGGTTTAAGGTATTCTTCCTTCAGCTAAAACATGCATGTGGAACCCAGAGTATGATCAACCATGTGAACGGGAGTCGTGTTCAAATATGTCTCAGTTTTCCTCCCCTGGTACTCGGGTGCAACATTCCAGACGCTTTACTAACACTCTCCCGACTTGGAGAGTCATTCCCTTTAACCTCCTGTTTGGCCCAGTTTGCAATTTCTGCGGAAGATGAACAGGAATAGCGAGAACCAATGAGAGGCTAGCTGGAGGTGTCTGGACGGGCAAATTAAACTCTCATTTCCCACCAGGAAGAGGAATTAACCAAAGGCTCAGCGTGCCGTGCCGGAACCAGATTAGGGCCTGAAGCCATCCTGCGGTGTTGCGGCCAGCTCAAAAGAAAGCGAGTTGAAGAAAGGCGCTCAGGGGCACTGTAATTCACAAACCTGCAGAGTTATAAATGACAGCTATCGTCCAAAAATAGACTGAAGTAAGGCTGCCAAGAGGACTTGAAAGCGGGGCAGAATTGCAGGAAACCGATTTCAGGAGGTAGACTGGAATTGCATTGAAAGCATAGGAAAAGAGGCAGAACGTCCACAATGATGCACTTGGCCAAAAAGGGCGTATGCATTTTTTCCTGAATATATTCAGGAAAAAACGCATACGCCCTTTTTGGCCAACCAAGCAAGCTTGCAAAGGAAATCTGCACTACAATGAAGTCTCACTTCCCCCCGGTCAAAAGGGCCATCTGAAAAAAGTGTAAAATCCAGAAAGGCAGGACAGGCCATGGAGAACTGGGAGCCTTGTTATGCTGATGGGCGGGATGTAAATTGCAAACAGACACTCGGGAGAAGTGTATGGTGTTTCCTGAAACATCTAAAAAACAAAGCAACAGAGCCTAGGGCACTTGAACTTATGTTCCTATAGCTTAGGGAAATTAAAATCAAAAAGACACAGCCACCCCAAAGTTTCGAAAGGCTCTGTTTACAAGAACCTCGTTTACAGTACAAGTTCAACATCGCAGAAAGTGAAAAATGGATAAAGAAGTTGTGGTATTTACTTACAAAGCAATATCACTCAGCAATGAAATCTATGTCATCAGGCCCTTAGCAGCACAATGAGTGGATTCAGGTACGATGATTCTAACTGAAATAAGTCACACAGAAAAAGAAACATCATAAGATATCACTAATACACGAAATGTAAACTTGGCTACACAGGAACTGCATTCCAAAACAGAACAGGGTCTCAAATTTAGAAAACCAACTTATGCTTGCTTAAGAGGAAAGGTGAGTTGGGGTGCTGCATAAAACCAGAGATTGAAATGAGCAGAGATAAAGTTCCTTAAGCCAAATATGGAATAGACAAGAGCTACTCCTTGCTCAAAGAAATGGACTCAAAACCCCATATTAAACGCCTAAGAATGTACCTGAATAGTAAGTATCTTAAAACCTATGGATTGCTATGTCTCCAAAAGAGAATCAAGCGTGTGTACAGGGGCATAAACGCAGCAGTGATAGGATTGGAGAGGTTCGGTGAGCAAATGAAGACCCTTTGAAGTCATATTGCATGGTACCCATTACACGGGTCTCAACTCTCCAGGTTTAAGGTATTCTTCCTTCAGCTAAAACATGCATGTGGAACCCAGAGTATGATCAACCATGTGAACGGGAGTCGTGTTCAAATATGTCTCAGTTTTCCTCCCCTGGTACTCGGGTGCAACATTCCAGACGCGTTACTAACACTCTCCCGACTTGGAGAGTCAGTCCCTTTAACCTCCTGTTTGGCCCAGTTTGCAATTTCTGCGGAAGATGAACAGGAATAGCGAGAACCAATGAGAGGCTAGCTGGAGGTGTCTGGACGGGCAAATTTAACTCTCATTTCCCACCAGGAAGAGGAAATAACCAAAGGCTCAGCGTGCCGTGCCGGAAGCAGATTATGGCCTGAAGCCATCCTGCGGTGTTGCGGCCAGCTCAAAAGAAAGCGAGTTGAAGAAAGGAGCTCAGGGGCACTGTAATTCACAAACCTGCAGAGTTATAAATGACAGCTATCGTCCAAAAATAGACTGAAGTAAGGCTGCCAAGAGGACTTGAAAGCGGGGCAGAATTGCAGGAAACCGATTTCAGGAGGTAGACTGGAATTGCATTGAAAGCATAGGAAAAGAGGCAGAACGTCCACAATGATGCACTTGGCCAAAAAGGGCGTATGCGTTTTTTCCTGAATATATTCAGGAAAAAACGCATACGCCCTTTTTGGCCAACCAAGCAAGCTTGCAAAGGAAATCTGCACTACAATGAAGTCTCACTTCTCCCCGGTCAAAAGGGCCATCTGAAAAAAGTGTAAAACCCAGAAAGGCAGGACAGGCCATGGAGAACTGGGAGCCTTGTTATGCTGATGGGCGGGATGTAAATTGCCAACAACCACTCGGGAGAAGTGTATGGTGTTTCCTGAAACATCTAAAAAACAAAGCAACAGAGCCTAGGGCACTTCCACTTATGGTCCTATAGCTTAGGGAAATTAAAATCAAAAAGACACAGCCACCCCAAAGTTTGGAACGGCTCTGTTTACAAGAACCTCGTTTACAGTACAAGTTCAACATCACAGAAAGTGAAAAATGGATAAAAAAGTTGTGGTATTTACTTACAAAGCAATATCACTCAGCAATGAAATCTGTGTCATCAGGCCCTTAGCAGCACAATGAGTGGATTCAGGTATGATGATTCTAACTGAAATAAGTCACACAGAAAAAGAAACATCATAAGATATCAGTAATACACGGAATGTAAACTTGGCTACACAGGAACTGAATTACAGAACAGAACAGGGTCTCAAATTTAGAAAACCAACTTATGCTTGCTTAAGGGGAAAGGTGAGTTGGGGTGCTGCATAAAACCAGAGACTGAAATGAGCACAGATAAAGTTCCTTAAGCCAAATATGGAATAGACAAGAGCTACTCCTTGCTCAACGAAATGGACTCAACACCGCATATTAAACGCCTAAGAATGTACCTGACTAGTAAGTATCTTAAAACCTATGGATTGCTATGTCTCCGAAAGAGAATCAAGCATGTGTACAGGGGCATAAACGCAGCAGTGATAGGATTGGAGAGGTTCGGTGAGCAAATGAAGACCCTTTGAAGTCATATTGCATGGTACCCATTCCACGGGTTTCAACTACCCAGGTTTAAGGTATTCTTCCTTCAGCTAAAACATGCATGTGGAACCTAGAGTATGATCAACCATGTGAACGGGAGTCGTGTTCAAATATGTCTCAGTTTTCCTCCCCTGGTACTCGGGTGCAACATTCCAGACGCTTTACTAACACTCTCCCGACTTGGAGAGTCAGTCCCTTTAACCTCCTGTTTGGCCCAGTTTGCAATTTCTGCGGAAGATGAACAGGAATAGCGAGAACCAATGAGAGGCTAGCTGGAGGTGTCTGGACGGGCAAATTTAACTCTCATTTCCCACCAGGAAGAGGAATTAAGCAAAGGCTCAGCATGCCGGGCCGGAACCAGATTAGGGCCTGAAGCCATCCTGCGGTGTTACGGCCAGGTCACAAGACAGCGAGTTGAAGAAAGGAGCTCAGGGGCACTGTAATTCACAAACCTGCAGAGTTATAAATGACAGCTATCGTCCAAAAATAGACTGAAGTAAGACTGCCAAGAGGACTTGAAAGTGGGGCAGAATTGCAGGAAACCGATTTCAGGAGGTAGACTGGAATTGCATTTCAAGCATAGGAAAAAAGGCAGAACGTCCACAATGATGCACTTGGCCAAAAAGGGCGTATGCGTTTTTTCCTGAATATATTCAGGAAAAAACGCATACGCCCTTTTTGGCCAACCAAGCAAGCTTGCAAAGGAAATCTGCACTACAATGAAGTCTCACTTCTCCCCGGTCAAAAGGGCCATCTGAAAAAAGTGTAAAATCCAGAAAGGCAGGACAGGCCATGGAGAACTGGGAGCCTTGTTATGCTGATGGGCGGGATGTAAATTGCCAACAACCACTTGGGAGAAGTGTATGGTGTTTCCTGAAACATCTAAAAAACAAAGCAACAGAACCTAGGGCACTTCCACTTATGGTCCTATAGCTTAGGCAATTTAAAATCAAAAAGACACAGCCACCCCAACGTTTGGAACGGCTCTGTTTACAAGAACCTCGTTTACAGTACAAGTTCAACATCACAGAAAGTGAAAAATGGATAAAAAATTTGTGGTATTTACTTACAAAGCAATATCACTCAGCAATGAAATCTGTGTCATCAGGCCCTTAGCAGCACAATGAGTGGATTCAGGTATGATGATTCTAACTGAAATAAGTCACACAGAAAAAGAAACATCATAAGATATCAGTAATACACGGAATGGAAACTTGGGTACACAGGAACTGAATTACAGAACAGAAGAGGGTCTCAAATTTAGAAAACCAACTTATGCTTGCTTAAGGGTAAAGGTGAGTTGGGGTGCTGCATAAAACCAGAGATTGAAATGAGCACAGATAAAGTTCCTTAAGCCAAATATGGAATAGACAAGAGCTACTCCTTGCTCAACGAAATGGACTCAACACCGCATATTAAATGCCTAAGAATGTACCTGACTAGTAAGTATCTTAAAACCTATGGATTGCTATGCCTCCAAAAGAGAATCAAGCATGTGTACAGGGGCATAAACGCAGCAGTGATAGGATTGGAGAGGTTCGGTGAGCAAATGAAGACCCTTTGAAGTCATATTGCATGGTACCCATTCCACGGGTTTCAACTACCCAGGTTTAAGGTATTCTTCCTTCAGCTAAAACATGCATGTGGAACCTAGAGTATGATCAACCATGTGATCGGGAGACGTGTTCAAATGTCTCAGTTTTCGTACCCTGGTACTAGGGTGCAACATTCCAGACGCTTTACTAACACTCTCCCGACTTGGAGAGTCAGTCCCTTTAACCTCCTGTTTGGCCCAGTTTCCAGTTTCTGCGGAAGATGAACAGGAATAGCGAGAACCAATGAGAGGCTAGCTGGAGGTGTCTGGACGGGCAAATTTAACTCTCATTTCCCACCAGGAAGAGGAATTAACCAAAGGCTCAGCGTGCCGTGCCGGAACCAGATTAGGGCCTGAAGCCATCCTGCGGTGTTGCGGCCAGCTCAAAAGAAAGCGAGTTGAAGAAAGGAGCTCAGGGGCACTGTAATTCACAAACCTGCAGAGTTATAAATGACAGCTATCGTCCAAAAATAGACTGAAGTAAGGCTGCCAAGAGGACTTGAAAGTGGGGCAGAATTGCAGGAAACCGATTTCAGGAGGTAGACTGGAATTGCATTGAAAGCATAGGAAAAGAGGCAGAACGTCCACAATGATGCACTTGGCCAAAAAGGGCGTATGCGTGTTTTCCTGAATATATTCAGGAAAAAACGCATACGCCCTTTTTGGCCAACCAAGCAAGCTTGCAAAGGAAATCTGCACTACAATGAAGTCTCACTTCCCCCCCGGTCAAAAGGGCCATCTGAAAAAAGTGTAAAATCCAGAAAGGCAGGACAGGCCATGGAGAACTGGGAGCCTTGTTATGCTGATGGGCGGGATGTAAATTGCCAACAGACACTCGGGAGAAGTGTATGGTGTTTCCTGAAACATCTAAAAAACAAAGCAACAGAGCCTAGGGCACTTCCACTTATGGTCCTATAGCTTAGGGAAATTAAAATCAAAAAGACACAGCCACCCCAAAGTTTGGGACGCCTCTGTTTATAAGAACCTCGTTTACAGTACAAGTTCAACATCGCAGAAAGTGAAAAATGGATAAAGAAGTTGTGGTATTTACTTACAAAGCAATATCACTCAGCAATGAAATCTATGTCATCAGGCCCTTAGCAGCACAATGAGTGGATTCAGGTATGATGATTCTAACTGAAATAAGTCACACAGAAAAAGAAACATCATAAGATATCAGTAATACACGGAATGTAAACTTGGCTACACAGGAACTGAATTACAGAACAGAACAGGGTCTCAAATTTAGAAAACCAACTTATGCTTGCTTAAGGGGAAAGGTGAGTTGGGGTGCTGCATAAAACCAGAGATTGAAATGAGCACAGATAAAGTTCCTTAAGCCAAATATGAAATAGACAAGAGCTACTCCTTGCTCAACGAAATGGACTCAACACCGCATATTAAACGTCTAAGAATGTACCTGAATAGTAAGTATCTTAAAACCTATGGATTGCTATGTCTCCAAAAGAGAATCAAGCGTGTGTACAGGGGCATAAACGCAGCAGTGATAGGATTGGAGAGTTTCGGTGAGCAAATGAAGACCCTTTGAAGTCATATTGCATGGTACCCATTCCACGGGTCTCAACTCTCCAGTTTTAAGGTATTCTTCCTTCAGCTAAAACATGCATGTGGAACCCAAGTATGATCAACCATGTGAACGGGAGACGTGTTCAAATATGTCTCAGTTTTCCTCCCCTGGTACTCGGGTGCAACATTCCAGACGCTTTACTAACACTCTCCCCACTTGGAGAGTCAGCGCCTTTAACCTCCTGTTTGGCCCAGTTTGCAATTTCTGCGGAAGATGAACAGGAATAGCGAGAACCAATGAGAGGCTAGCTGGAGGTGTCTGGACGGGCAAATTTAACTCTCATTTCCCACCAGGAAGAGGAAATAACCAAAGGCTCAGTGTGCCGTGCCGGAACCAGATTAGGGCCTGAAGCCATCCTGCGGTGTTGCGGCCAGCTCAAAAGAAAGCGAGTTGAAGAAAGGAGCTCAGGGGCACTGTAATTCACAAACCTGCAGAGTTATAAATGACAGCTATCGTCCAAAAATAGACTGAAGTAAGGCTGCCAAGAGGACTTGAAAGCGGGGCAGAATTGCAGGAAACCGATTTAAGGAGGTAGACTGGAATTGCATTGAAAGCATAGGAAAAGAGGCAGAACGTCCACAATGATGCACTTGGCCAAAAAGGGCGTATGCGTTTCTTCCTGAATATATTCAGGAAAAAACGCATACGCCCTTTTTGGCCAACCAAGCAAGCTTGCAAAGGAAATCTGCACTAAAATGAAGTCTCACTTCCCCCCGGTCAAAAGGGCCATCTGAAAAAAGTGTAAAATCCAGAAAGGCAGGACAGGCCATGGAGAACTGGGAGCCTTGTTATGCTGATGGGCGGGATGTAAATTGCCAACAGACACTCGGGAGAAGTGTATGGTGTTTCCTGAAACATCTAAAAAACAAAGCAACAGAGCCTAGGGCACTTCCACTTATGGTCCTATAGCTTAGGGAAATTAAAATCAAAAAGACACAGCCACCCCAAAGTTTGGGACACCTCTGTTTACAAGAACCTCGTTTACAGTACAAGTTCAACATCGCAGAAAGTGAAAAATGGATAAAGAAGTTGTGGTATTTACTTACAAAGCAATATCACTCAGCAATGAAATCTATGTCATCAGGCCCTTAGCAGCACAATGAGTGGATTCAGGTACGATGATTCTAACTGAAATAAGTCACACAGAAAAAGAAACATCATAAGATATCACTAATACACGGAATGTAAACTTGGCTACAAAGGAACTGCATTCCAAAACAGAACAGGGTCTCAAATTTAGAAAACCAACTTATGCTTGCTTAAGGGTAAAGGTGAGTTGGGGTGCTGCATAAAACCAGAGATTGAAATGAGTACAGATAAAGTTCCTTAAGCCAAATATGGAATAGACAAGAGCTACTCCTTGCTCAACGAAATGGACTCAAAACCCCATATTAAACGCCTAAGAATGTACCTGACTAGTAAGTATCTTAAAACCTATGGATTGCTATGTCTCCAAAAGAGAATCAAGCGTGTGTACAGGGGCATAAACGCAGCAGTGATAGGATTGGAGAGGTTCGGTGAGCAAATGAAGACCCTTTGAAGTCATATTGCATGGTACCCATTACACGGGTCTCAACTCTCCAGGTTTAAGGTATTCTTCCTTCAGCTAAAACATGCATGTGGAACCCAGAGTATGATCAACCATGTGAACGGGAGTCGTGTTCAAATATGTCTCAGTTTTCCTCCCCTGGTACTCGGGTGCAACATTCCAGACGCTTTACTAACACTCTCCCGACTTGGAGAGTCAGTCCCTTTAACCTCCTGTTTGGCCCAGTTTGCAATTTCTGCGGAAGATGAACAGGAATAGCGAGAACCAATGAGAGGCTAGCTGGAGGTGTCTGGACGGGCAAATTTAACTCTCATTTCCCACCAGGAAGAGGAATTAAGCAAAGGCTCAGCATGCCGGGCCGGAACCAGATTAGGGCCTGAAGCCATCCTGCGGTGTTACGGCCAGGTCACAAGAAAGCGAGTTGAAGAAAGGAGCTCAGGGGCACTGTAATTCACAAAGCTGCAGAGTTATAAATGACAGCTATCGTCCAAAAATAGACTGAAGTAAGGCTGCCAAGAGGACTTGAAAGCGGGGCAGCATTGCAGGAAACCGATTTCAGGAGGTAGACTGGAATTGCATTGAAAGCATAGGAAAAGAGGCAGAACGTCCACAATGATGCACTTGGCCAAAAAGGGCGTATGCGTTTTTTCCTGAATATATTCAGGAAAAAACGCATACGCCCTTTTTGGCCAACCAAGCAAGCTTGCAAAGGAAATCTGCATTACAATGAAGTCTCACTTCCCCCCGGTCAAAAGGGCCATCTGAAAAAAGTGTAAAATCCAGAAAGGCAGGACAGGCCATGGAGAACTGGGAGCCTTGTTATGCTGATGGGCGGGATGTAAATTGCAAACAGACACTCCGGAGAAGTGTATGGTGTTTCCTGAAACATCTAAAAAACAAAGCAACAGAGCCTAGGGCACTTCCACTTATGGTCCTATAGCTTAGGGAAATTAAAATCAAAAAGACCCAGCCACCCCAAAGTTTCGAAAGGCTCTGTTTACAAGAACCTCGTTTACAGTACAAGTTCAACATCGCAGAAAGTGAAAAATGGATAAAGAAGTTGTGGTATTTACTTACAAAGCAATATCACTCAGCAATGAAATCTATGTCATCAGGCCCTTAGAAGCACAATGAGTGGATTCAGGTACGATGATTCTAACTGAAATAAGTCACACAGAAAAAGAAACATCATAAGATATCACTAATACACGGAATGTAAACTTGGCTACACAGGAACTGCATTCCAAAACAGAACAGGGTCTCAAATTTAGAAAACCAACTTATGCTTGCTTAAGGGGAAAGGTGAGTTGGGGTGCTGCATAAAACCAGAGATTGAAATGAGCACAGATAAAGTTCCTTAAGCCAAATATGGAATAGACAAGAGCTACTCCTTGCTCAACGAAATGGACTCAACACCGCATATTAAACGTCTAAGAATGTACCTGAATAGTAAGTATCTTAAAACCTATGGATTGCTATGTCTCCAAAAGAGAATCAAGTGTGTGTACAGGGGCATAAACGCAGCAGTGATAGGATTGGAGAGGTTCGGTGAGCAAATGAAGACCCTTTGAAGTCATATTGCATGGTACCCATTCCACGGGTCTCAACTCTCCAGTTGTAAGGTATTCTTCCTTCAGCTAAAACATGCATGTGGAACCCAAGTATGATCAACCATATGAACGGGAGACGTGTTCAAATATGTCTCAGTTTTCCTCCCCTGGTACTCGGGTGCAACATTCCAGACGCTTTACTAACACTCTCCCCACTTGGAGAGTCAGCGCCTTTAACCTCCTGTTTGGCCCAGTTTGCAATTTCTGCGGAAGATGAACAGGAATAGCGAGAACCAATGAGAGACTAGCTGGAGGTGTCTGGACGGGCAAATTTAACTCTCATTTCCCACCAGGAAGAGGAAATAACCAAAGGCTCAGCGTGCCGTGCCGGAACCAGATTAGGGCCTGAAGCCATCCTGCGGTGTTGCGGCCAGCTCAAAAGAAAGCGAGTTGAAGAAAGGAGCTCAGGGGCACTGTAATTCACAAACCTGCAGAGTTATAAATGACAGCTATCGTCCAAAAATAGACTGAAGTAAGGCTGCCAAGAGGACTTGAAAGCGGGGCAGAATTGCAGGAAACCGATTTAAGGAGGTAGACTGGAATTGCATTGAAAGCATAGGAAAAGAGGCAGAACGTCCACAATGATGCACTTGGCCAAAAAGGGCGTATGCGTTTCTTCCTGAATATATTCAGGAAAAAACGCATACGCCCTTTTTGGCCAACCAAGCAAGCTTGCAAAGGAAATCTGCACTAAAATGAAGTCTCACTTCCCCCCGGTCAAAAGGGCCATCTGAAAAAAGTGTAAAATCCAGAAAGGCAGGACAGGCCATGGAGAACTGGGAGCCTTGTTATGCTGATGGGCGGGATGTAAATTGCCAACAGACACTCGGGAGAAGTGTATGGTGTTTCCTGAAACATCTAAAAAACAAAGCAACAGAGCCTAGGGCACTTCCACTTATGGTCCTATAGCTTAGGGAAATTAAAATCAAAAAGACACAGCCACCCCAAAGTTTCGAAAGGCTCTGTTTACAAGAACCTCGTTTACAGTACAAGTTCAACATCGCAGAAAGTGAAAAATGGATAAAGAAGTTGTGGTATTTACTTACAAAGCAATATCACTCAGCAATGAAATCTATGTCATCAGGCCCTTAGCAGCACAATGAGTGGATTCAGGTACGATGATTCTAACTGAAATAAGTCACACAGAAAAAGAAACATCATAAGATATCACTAATACACGGAATGTAAACTTGGCTACACAGGAACTGCATTCCAAAACAGAACAGGGTCTCAAATTTAGAAAACCAACTTATGCTTGCTTAAGGGGAAAGGTGAGTTGGGGTGCTGCATAAAACCAGAGATTGAAATGAGTACAGATAAAGTTCCTTAAGCCAAATATGGAATAGACAAGAGCTACTCCTTGCTCAACGAAATGGACTCAAAACCCCATATTAAACGCCTAAGAATGTACCTGACTAGTAAGTATCTTAAAACCTATGGATTGCTATGTCTCCAAAAGAGAATCAAGCGTGTGTACAGGGGCATAAACGCAGCAGTGATAGGATTGGAGAGGTTCGGTGAGCAAATGAAGACCCTTTGAAGTCATATTGCATGGTACCCATTACACGGGTCTCAACTCTCCAGGTTTAAGGTATTCTTCCTTCAGCTAAAACATGCATGTGGAACCCAGAGTATGATCAACCATGTGAACGGGAGTCGTGTTCAAATATGTCTCAGTTTTCCTCCCCTGGTACTCGGGTGCAACATTCCAGACGCTTTACTAACACTCTCCCGACTTGGAGAGTCAGTCCCTTTAACCTCCTGTTTGGCCCAGTTTGCAATTTCTGCGGAAGATGAACAGGAATAGCGAGAACCAATGAGAGGCTAGCTGGAGGTGTCTGGACGGGCAAATTTAACTCTCATTTCCCACAAGGAAGAGGAATTAAGCAAAGGCTCAGCATGCCGGGCCGGAACCAGATTAGGGCCTGAAGCCATCCTGCGGTGTTACGGCCAGGTCACAAGAAAGCGAGTTGAAGAAGGGAGCTCAGGGGCACTGTAATTCACAAACCTGCAGAGTTATAAATGACAGCTATCGTCCAAAAATAGACTGAAGTAAGGCTGCCAAGAGGACTTGAAAGCGGGGCAGCATTGCAGGAAACCGATTTAAGGAGGTAGACTGGAATTGCATTGAAAGCATAGGAAAAGAGGCAGAACGTCCACAATGATGTACTTGGCCAAAAAGGGCGTATGCATTTTTTCCTGAATATATTCAGGAAAAAACGCATACGCCCTTTTTGGCCAACCAAGCAAGCTTGCAAAGGAAATCTGCATTACAATGAAGTCTCACTTCCCCCCGGTCAAAAGGGCCATCTGAAAAAAGTGTAAAATCCAGAAAGGCAGGACAGGCCATGGAGAACTGGGAGCCTTGTTATGCTGATGGGCGGGATGTAAATTGCAAACAGACACTCCGGAGAAGTGTATGGTGTTTCCTGAAACATCTAAAAAACAAAGCAACAGAGCCTAGGGCACTTCCACTTATGGTCCTATAGCTTAGGGAAATTAAAATCAAAAAGACACAGCCACCCCAAAGTTTCGAAAGGCTCTGTTTACAAGAACCTCATTTACAGTACAAGTTCAACATCGCAGAAAGTGAAAAATGGATAAAGAAGTTGTGGTATTTACTTACAAAGCAATATCACTCAGCAATGAAATCTATGTCATCAGGCCCTTAGAAGCACAATGAGTGGATTAAGGTACGATGATTCTAACTGAAATAAGTCACACAGAAAAAGAAACATCATAAGATATCACTAATACACGGAATGTAAACTTGGCTACACAGGAACTGCATTCCAAAACAGAACAGGGTCTCAAATTTAGAAAACCAACTTATGCTTGCTTAAGGGGAAAGGTGAGTTGGGGTGCTGCATAAAACCAGAGATTGAAATGAGCACAGATAAAGTTCCTTAAGCCAAATATGAAATAGACAAGAGCTACTCCTTGCTCAACGAAATGGACTCAACACCGCATATTAAACGTCTAAGAATGTACCTGAATAGTAAGTATCTTAAAACCTATGGATTGCTATGTCTCCAAAAGAGAATCAAGCGTGTGTACAGGGGCATAAACGCAGCAGTGATAGGATTGGAGAGGTTCGGTGAGCAAATGAAGACCCTTTGAAGTCATATTGCATGGTACCCATTCCACGGGTCTCAACTCTCCAGTTTTAAGGTATTCTTCCTTCAGCTAAAACATGCATGTGGAACCCAAGTATGATCAACCATGTGAACGGGAGACGTGTTCAAATATGTCTCAGTTTTCCTCCCCTGGTACTCGGGTGCAACATTCCAGATGCTTTACTAACACTCTCCCCACTTGGAGAGTCAGCGCCTTTAACCTCCTGTTTGGCCCAGTTTGCAATTTCTGCGGAAGATGAACAGGAATAGCGAGAACCAATGAGAGGCTAGCTGGAGGTGTCTGGACGGGCAAATTTAACTCTCATTTCCCACCAGGAAGAGGAAATAACCAAAGGCTCAGTGTGCCGTGCCGGAACCAGATTAGGGCCTGAAGCCATCCTGCGGTGTTGCGGCCAGCTCAAAAGAAAGCGAGTTGAAGAAAGGAGCTCAGGGGCACTGTAATTCACAAACCTGCAGAGTTATAAATGACAGCTATCGTCCAAAAATAGACTGAAGTAAGGCTGCCAAGAGGACTTGAAAGCGGGGCAGAATTGCAGGAAACCGATTTAAGGAGGTAGACTGGAATTGCATTGAAAGCATAGGAAAAGAGGCAGAACGTCCACAATGATGCACTTGGCCAAAAAGGGCGTATGCGTTTCTTCCTGAATATATTCAGGAAAAAACGCATACGCCCTTTTTGGCCAACCAAGCAAGCTTGCAAAGGAAATCTGCACTAAAATGAAGTCTCACTTCCCCCCGGTCAAAAGGGCCATCTGAAAAAAGTGTAAAATCCAGAAAGGCAGGACAGGCCATGGAGAACTGGGAGCCTTGTTATGCTGATGGGCGGGATGTAAATTGCCAACAGACACTCGGGAGAAGTGTATGGTGTTTCCTGAAACATCTAAAAAACAAAGCAACAGAGCCTAGGGCACTTCCACTTATGGTCCTATAGCTTAGGGAAATTAAAATCAAAAAGACACAGCCACCCCAAAGTTTCGAAAGGCTCTGTTTACAAGAACCTCGTTTACAGTACAAGTTCAACATCGCAGAAAGTGAAAAATGGATAAAGAAGTTGTGGTATTTACTTACAAAGCAATATCACTCAGCAATGAAATCTATGTCATCAGGCCCTTAGAAGCACAATGAGTGGATTCAGGTACGATGATTCTAACTGAAATAAGTCACACAGAAAAAGAAACATCATAAGATATCACTAATACACGGAATGTAAACTTGGCTACACAGGAACTGCATTCCAAAACAGAACAGGGTCTCAAATTTAGAAAACCAACTTATGCTTGCTTAAGGGGAATGGTGAGTTGGGGTGCTGCATAAAACCAGAGATTGAAATGAGCACAGATAAAGTTCCTTAAGCCAAATATGGAATAGACAAGAGCTACTCCTTGCTCAATGAAATGGACTCAAAACCCCATATTAAACGCCTAAGAATGTACCTGACTAGTAAGTATCTTAAAACCTATGGATTGCTATGTCTCCAAAAGAGAATCAAGCGTGTGTACAGGGGCATAAACGCAGCAGTGATAGGATTGGAGAGGTTTGGTGAGCAAATGAAGACCCTTTGAAGTCATATTGCATGGTACCCATTACACGGGTCTCAACTCTCCAGGTTTAAGGTATTCTTCCTTCAGCTAAAACATGCATGTGGAACCCAGAGTATGATCAACCATGTGAACGGGAGTCGTGTTCAAATATGTGTCAGTTTTCCTCCCCTGGTACTCGGGTGCAACATTCCAGATGCTTTAGTAACACTCTCCCGACTTGGAGAGTCAGTCCCTTTAACCTCCTGTTTGGCCCAGTTTGCAATTTCTGCGGAAGATGAACAGGAATAGCGAGAACCAATGAGAGGCTAGCTGGAGGTGTCTGGACGGGCAAATTTAACTCTCATTTCCCACCAGGAAGAGGAATTAACCAAATGCTCAGCGTGCCTTGCCAGAACCAGATTAGGGCCTGAAGCCATCCTGCGGTGTTGCCGCCAGCTGACAAGAAAGCGAGTTGAAGAAAGGAGCTCAGGGGCACTGTAATTCACAAACCTGCAGAGTTATAAATGACAGCTATCGTCCAAAAATATACTGAAGTAAGGCTGCCAAGAGGACTTGAAAGCGGGGCAGAATTGCAGGAAACCGATTTCAGGAGGTAGACTGGAATTGCATTGAAAGCATAGGAAAAGAGGCAGAACGTCCACAATGATGCACTTGGCCAAAAAGGGCGTATGCGTTTTTTCCTGAATATATTCAGGAAAAAACGCATACGCCCTTTTTGGCCAACCAAGCAAGCTTGCAAAGGAAATCTGCACTACAATGAAGTCTCACTTCCCCCCGGTCAAAAGGGCCATCTGAAAAAAGTGTAAAACCCAGAAAGGCAGGACAGGCCATGGAGAACTGGGAGCCTTGTTATGCTGAAGGGCGGGATGTAAATTGCCAACAACCACTCGGGAGAAGTGTATGGTGTTTCCTGAAACATCTAAAAAACAAAGCAACAGAGCCTAGGGCACTTCCACTTATGGTCCTATAGCTTAGGGAAATTAAAATCAAAAAGACACAGCCACCCCAAAGTTTGGAACGGCTCTGTTTACAAGAACCTCGTTTACAGTACAAGTTCAACATCGCAGAAAGTGAAAAATGGATGAAGAAGTTGTGGTATTTACTTACAAAGCAATATCACTCAGCAATGAAATCTATGTCATCAGGCCCGTAGCAGCACAATGAGTGGATTCAGGTACGATGATTCTAACTGAAATAAGTCACACAGAAAAAGAAACATCATAAGATATCACTAATACACGGAATGGAAACTTGGCTATACAGGAACTGCATTCCAAAACAGAACAGGGTCTCAAATTTAGAAAACCAACTTATGCTTGCTTAAGGGGAAAGGTGAGTTGGGGTGCTGCATAAAACCAGAGATTGAAATGAGCACAGATAAAGTTCCTTAAGCCAAATATGGAATAGACAAGAGCTACTCCTTGCTCAACGAAATGGACTCAAAACCCCATATTAAACGCCTAAGAATGTACCTGACTAGTAAGTATCTTAAAACCTATGGATTGCTATGTCTCCAAAAGAGAATCAAGCGTGTGTACAGGAGCATAAACGCAGCAGTGATAGGATTGGAGAGGTTCGGTGAGCAAATGAAGACCCTTTGAAGTCATATTGCATGGTACCCATTCCACGGGTCTCAACTCTCCAGGTTTAAGGTATTCTTCTTTCAGCTAAAACATGCATGTGGAACCCAGAGTATGATGAACCATGTGAACGGGAGTCGTGTTCAAATATGTCTCAGTTTTCCTCCCCTGGTACTCGGGTGCAACATTCCAGACGCTTTAATAACACTCTCCCGACTTGGAGAGTCAGTCCCTTTAACCTCCTGTTTGGCCCAGTTTGCAATTTCTGCGGAAGATGAACAGGAATAGCGAGAACCAATGAGAGGCTAGCTGGAGGTGTCTGGACGGGCAAATTTAACTCTCATTTCACAACAGGAAGAGGAATTAACCAAAGGCTCAGCATGCCGGGCCAGAACCAGATAAGGGCCTGAAGCCATCCTGCGGTGTTGCGGCCAGCTCAAAAGAAAGCGAGTTGAAGAAAGGAGCTCAGCGGCACTGTAATTCACAAACCTGCAGAGTTATAAATGACAGCTATCGTCCAAAAATAGACTGAAGTAAGGCTGCCAAGAGGACTTGAAAGCGGGGCAGAATTGCAGGAAACCGATTTCAGGAGGTAGACTGGAATTGCCTTTCAAGCATAGGAAAAGAGGCAGAACGTCCACAATGATGCACTTGGCCAAAAAGGGCGTGTGCGTTTTTTCCTGAATATATTCAGGAAAAAACGCATATGCCCTTTTTGGCCAACCAAGCAAGCTTGCAAAGGAAATCTGCACTACAATGAAGTCTCACTTCTCCCCGGTCAAAAGGGCCATCTGAAAAAAGTGTAAAATCCAGAAAGGCAGGACAGGCCATGGAGAACTGGGAGCCTTGTTATGCTGATGGGCGGGATGTAAATTGCCAACAACCACTCGGGAGAAGTGTATGGTGTTTCCTGAAACATCTAAAAAACAAAGCAACAGAACCTAGGGCATTTCCACTTATGGTCCTATAGCTTAGGGAAATTAAAATCAAAAAGACACAGCCACCCCAAAGTTTGGAACGGCTCTGTTTACAAGAACCTCGCTTACAGCAAAAGTTCAACATCGCAGAAAGTGAAAAATGGATAAAGAACTTGTGGTACTTACGTACAATGCAGTATCACTCAGCAATGAAATCTATGTCATCAGGCCCGTAGCAGCATAATGAGTGGATTCAGGTACGATGATTCTAACTGAAATAAGTCACACAGAAAAAGAAACATCATAAGATATCACTAATACACGGAATGGAAACTTGGCTACACAGGAACTGCATTCCAAAACAGAACAGGGTCTCAAATTTAGAAAACCACCTTATGCTTGCTTAAGGGGACAGGTGAGTTGGGGTGCTGCATAAAAACAGAGATTGAAATGAGCACAGATAAAGTTCCTTAAGCCAAATATGGAATAGACAAGAGCTACTCCTTGCTCAACGAAATGGACTCAAAACCCCATATTAAACACCTAAGAATGTACCTGACTAGTAAGTATCTTAAAACCTATGGATTGCTATGTCTCCAAAAGAGAATCAAGCGGGTGTACAGGGGCATAAACGCAGGAGTGATAGGATTGGAGATGTTCGGTGAGCAAATGAAGACCCTTTGAAGTCATATTGCATGGTACCCATTACACGGGTCTCAACTCTCCAGGTTTAAGGTATTCTTCCTTCAGCTAAAACATGCATGTGGAACCCAGAGTATGATCAACCATGTGAACAGGAGACGTGTTCAAATATGTCTCAGTTTTCCTCCCCTGGTACTCGGGTGCAACATTCCAGACGCTTTACTAACACTCTCCTGACTTGTAGAGTCAGTCCCGTTAACTTCCTGTTTGGCCCAGTTTGCAATTTCTGCGGAAGATGAACAGGAATAGCGAGAACCAATGAGAGGCTAGCTGGAGGTGTCTGGACGGGCAAATTTAACTCTCATTTCCCACCATGAAGAGGAAATAACCAAAGGCTCAGCGTGCCGTACCGGAACCAGATTAGGGCCTGAAGCCATCCTGCGGTGTTGCGGCCAGCTCAAAAGAAAGCGAGTTGAAGAAAGGAGCTCAGGGGCACTGTAATTCACAAACCTGCAGAGTTATAAATGACAGCTATCGTCCAAAAATAGACTGAAGTAAGGCTGCCAAGAGGACTTGAAAGCGGGGCAGAATTGCAGGAAACCGATTTCAGGAGGTAGACTGGAATTGCATTGAAAGCATAGGAAAAGAGGCAGAACGGCCACAATGATGCACTTGGCCAAAAAGGGCGTATGCGTTTTTTCCTGAATATATTCAGGAAAAAACGCATACGCCCTTTTTGGCCAACCAAGCAAGCTTGCAAAGGAAATCTGCACTACAATGAAGTCTCACTTCCCCCCGGTCAAAAGGGCCATCTGAAAAAAGTGTAAAATCCAGAAAGGCAACAGGCCATTGAGAACTGGGAGCCTTGTTATGCTGATGGGCGGGATGTAAATTGCCAACAGACACTCGGGAGAAGTGTATGGTGTTTCCTGAAACATCTAAAAAACAAAGCAACAGAGCCTAGGGCACTTCCACTTATGGTCCTATAGCTTAGGGAAATTAAAATCAAAAAGACACAGCCACCCCAAAGTTTCGAAAGGCTCTGCTTACAAGAACCTCGTTTACAGAACAAGTTCAACATCGCAGAAAGTGAAAAATGGATAAAGAAGTTGTGGTATTTACTTACAAAGCAATATCACTCAGCAATGAAATCTATGTCATCAGGCCCTTAGCAGCACAATGAGTGGATTCAGGTATGATGATTCTAACTGAAGTAAGTCACACAGAAAAAGAAACATCATAAGATATCAGTAATACACGGAATGTAAACTTGGCTACACAGGAACTGAATTACAGAACAGAACAGGGTCTCAAATTTAGAAAACCAACTTATGCTTGCTTAAGGGTAAAGGTGAGTTGGGGTCCTGCATAAAACCAGAGATTGAAATGAACACAGATAAAGTTCCTTAAGCCAAATATGGAATAGACAAGAGCTACTCCTTGCTCAACGAAATGGACTCAACACCGCATATTAAACGCCTAAGAATGTACCTGACTAGTAAGTATCTTAAAACCTATGGATTGCTATGTCTCCGAAAGAGAATCAAGCATCTGTACAGGGGCATAAACGCAGCAGTGATAGGATTGGAGAGGTTCGGTGAGCAAATGAAGACCCTTTGAAGTCATATTGCATGGTACCCATTCCACGGGTTTCAACTACCCAGGTTTAAGGTATTCTTCCTTCAGCTAAAACATGCATGTGGAACCTAGAGTATGATCAACCATGTGATCGGGAAACGTGTTCAAATATGTCTCAGTTTTCGTACCCTGGTACTCGGGTGCAACATTCCAGACGCTTTACTAACACTCTCCCGACTTAGAGAGTCAGTGCCTTTAACCTCCTGTTTGGCCCAGTTTGCAATTTCTGCGGAAGATGAACAGGAATAGCGAGAACCAATTAGAGGCTAGCTGGAGGTGTCTGGACGGGCAAATTTAACTCTCATTTCCCACCAGGAAGAGGAAATAACCAAAGGCTCAGTGTGCCGTGCCGGAACCAGATTAGGGCCTGAAGACATCCTGCTGTGTTGCGGCCAGCTCAAAAGAAAGTGAGTTGAAGAATGGAGCTCAGGGGCACTGTAATTCACAAACCTGCAGAGTTATAAATGACAGCTATCGTCCAAAAATATACTGAAGTAAGGCTGCCAAGAGGACTTGAAAGCGGGGCAGAATTGCAGGAAACCGATTTCAGGAGGTAGACTGGAATTGCATTGAAAGCATAGGAAAAGAGGCAGAAGGTCCACAATGATGCACTTGGCCAAAAAGGGCATATGCGTTTTTTCCTGAATATATTCAGGAAAAAACGCATACGCCCTTTTTGGCCAACCAAGCAAGCTTGCAAAGGAAATCTGCACTACAAAGAAGTCTCACTTCCCCCCGGTCAAAATGGCCATCTGAAAAAAGTGTAAAATCCAGAAAGGCAGGACAGGCCATGGAGAACTGGGAGCCTTGTTATGCTGAAGGGCGGGATGTAAATTGCCAACAACCACTCGGGAGAAGTGTATGGTGTTTCCTGAAACATCTAAAAAACAAAGCAACAGAGCCTAGGGCACTTCCACTTATGGTCCTATAACTTAGGGAATTTAAAATCAAAAAGACACAGCCACCCCAAAGTTTGGAACGGCTCTGTTTACAAGAACCTCGATTACAGTACAAGTTCAACATCGCAGAAAGTGAAAAATGGATAAAAAAGTTGTGGTATTTACTTACAAAGCAATATCACTCAGCAATGAAATCTGTGTCATCAGGCCCTTAGCAGCACAATGAGTGGATTCAGGTATGATGATTCTAACTGAAATAAGTCACACAGAAAAAGAAACATCATAAGATATCAGTAATACACGGAATGTAAACTTGGCTACACAGGAACTGAATTACAGAACAGAACAGGGTCTCAAATTTAGAAAACCAACTTATGCTTGCTTAAGGGTAAAGGTGAGTTGGGGTGCTGCATAAAACCAGAGATTGAAATGAGCACAGATAAAGTTCCTTAAGCCAAATATGGAATAGACAAGAGCTACTCCTTGCTCAACGAAATGGACTCAACACCGCATATTAAACGCCTAAGAATGTACCTGACTAGTAAGTATCTTAAAACCTATGGATTGCTATGTCTCCGAAAGAGAATCAAGCATGTGTACAGGGGCATAAACGCAGCAGTGATAGGATTGGAGAGGTTCGGTGAGCAAATGAAGACCCTTTGAAGTCATATTGCATGGTACCCATTACACGGGTCTCAACTCTCCAGGTTTAAGGTATTCTTCCTTCAGCTAAAACATGCATGTGGAACCCAAGTATGATCAACCATGTGAACGGGAGACGTGTTCAAATATGTCTCAGTTTTCCTCCCCTGGTACTCGGGTGCAACATTCCAGACGCTTTACTAACACTCTCCCGACTTGGAGAGTCAGTGCCTTTAACCTCCTGTTTGGCCCAGTTTGCAATTTCTGCGGAAGATGAACAGGAATAGCGAGAACCAATGAGAGACTAGCTGGAGGTGTCTGGACGGGCAAATTTAACTCTCATTTCCCACCAGGAAGAGGAATTAACCAAAGGCTCAGCGTGCCGTGCCAGAACCAGATTAGGGCCTGAAGCCATTCTGCGGTGTTGCGGCCAGGTCACAAGAAAGCGAGTTGAAGAAAGGAGCTCAGGGGCACTGTAATTCACAAACCTGCAGAGTTATAAATGACAGCTATCGTCCAAAAATAGACTGAAGTAAGGCTGCCAAGAGGACTTGAAAGCGGGGCAGAATTGCAGGAAACCGATTTCAGGAGGTAGACTGGAATTGCATTGAAAGCATAGGAAAAGAGGCAGAACGTCCACAATGATGCACTTGGCCAAAAAGGGCGTATGCGTTTTTTCCTGAATATATTCAGGAAAAAACGCATACGCCCTTTTTGGCCAACCAAGCAAGCTTGCAAAGGAAATCTGCACTACAATGAAGTCTCACTTCCCCCCGGTCAAAAGGGCCATCTGAAAAAAGTGTAAAATCCAGAAAGGCAGGACAGGCCATGGAGAACTGGGAGCCTTGTTACGCTGAAGGGCCGGATGTAAATTGCCAACAACCACTCAGGAGAAGTGTATGGTGTTTCCTGAAACATCTAAAAAACAAAGCAACAGAGCCTAGGGCACTTCCACTTATGGTCCTATAGCTTAGGGAATTTAAAATCAAAAAGACACAGCCACCCCAAAGTTTGGAACGGCTCTGTTTACAAGAACCTCGATTACAGTACAAGTTCAACATCGCAGAAAGTGAAAAATGGATAAAAAAGTTGTGGTATTTACTTACAAAACAATATCACTCAGCAATGAAATCTGTGTCATCAGGCCCTTAGCAGCACAATGAGTGGATTCAGGTATGATGATTCTAACTGAAATAAGTCACACAGAAAAAGAAACATCATAAGATATCAGTAATACACGGAATGTAAACTTGGCTACACAGGAACTGAATTACAGAACAGAACAGGGTCTCAAATTTAGAAAACCAACTTATGCTTGCTTAAGGGGAAAGGAGAGTTGGGGTGCTGCATAAAACCAGAGATTGAAATGAGCACAGATAAAGTTCCTTAAGCCAAATATGGAATAGACAAGAGCTACTCCTTGCTCAACGAAATGGACTCAACACCGCATATTAAACGCCTAACAATGTACCTGACTAGTAAGTATCGTAAAACCTATGGATTGCTGTGCCTCCGAAAGAGAATCAAGCATGTGAACAGGGGCATAAACGCAGCAGTGATAGGACTGGAGAGGTTCGGTGAGCAAATGAAGACCCTTTGAAGTCATATTGCATGGTACCCATTACATGGGTCTCAACTCTCCAGGTTTAAGGTATTCTTCCTTCAGCTAAAACATGCATGTGGAACCCAAGTATGATCAACCATGTGAACGGGAGACGTGTTCAAATATGTCTCAGTTTTCCTCCCCTGGTACTCGGGTGCAACATTCCAGACGCTTTACTAACACTCTCCCCACTTGGAGAGTCAGCGCCTTTAACCTCCTGTTTGGCCCAGTTTGTAATTTCTGCGGAAGATGAACAGGAATAGCGAGAACCAATGAGAGACTAGCTGGAGGTGTCTGGACGGGCAAATTTAACTCTCATTTCCCACCAGGAAGAGGAAATAACCAAAGGCTCAGCGTGCCGTGCCGGAACCAGATTAGGGCCTGAAGCCATCCTTCAGTGTTGCGGCCAGCTAAAAATAAAGCGAGTTGAAGAAAGGAGCTCAGGGGCACTGTAATTCACAAACCTGCAGAGTTATAAATGACAGCTATCGTCCAAAAATATACTGAAGTAAGACTGCCAAGAGGACTTGAAAGCGGGGCAGAATTGCAGGAAACCGATTTCAGGAGGTAGACTGGAATTGCATTGAAAGCATAGGAAAAGAGGCAGAACGTCCACAATGATGCACTTGGCCAAAAAGGGCGTATGCGTTTTTTCCTGAATATATTCAGGAAAAAACGCATACGCCCTTTTTGGCCAACCAAGCAAGCTTGCAAAGGAAATCTGCACTACAATGAAGTCTCACTTCCCCCCGGTCAAAAGGGCCATCTGAAAAAAGTGTAAAATCCAGAAAGGCAGGACAGGCCATGGAGAACTGGGAGCCTTGTTATGCTGATGGGCGGGATGTAAATTGCCAACAACCACTCGGGAGAAGTGTATGGTGTTTCCTGAAACATCTAAAAAACAAAGCAACAGAATCTAGGGCACTTCCACTTATGGTCCTATAGCTTAGGGAAATTAAAATCAAAAAGACACAGCCACCCCAAAGTTTGGAACCGCTCTCTTTACAACAACCTCGTTTACAGTACAAGTTCAACATCGCAGAAAGTGAAAAATGGATAAAGAAGTTGTGGTATTTACTTACAAAGCAATATCACTCAGCAATGAAATCTGTGTCATCAGGCCCTTAGCAGCACAATGAGTGGATTCAGGTATGATGATTCTAACTGAAATAAGCACACAGAAAAGGAAACATCATAAGATATCAGTAATACACGGAATGTAAACTTGGCTACACAGGAACTGAATTACAGAACAGAACAGGGTCTCAAATTTAGAAAACCAACTTATGCTTGCTTAAGGGGAAAGGTGAGTTGGGGTGCTGCATAAAACCAGAGATTGAAATGAGCACAGATAAAGTTCCTTAAGCCAAATATGGAATAGACAAGAGCTACTCCTTGCTCAACGAAATGGACTCAACACCGCATATTAAACGCCTAAGAATGTACCTGACTAGTAAGTATCTTAAAACCTATGGATTGCTATGCCTCCAAAAGAGAATCAAGCATGTGTACAGGGGCATAAACGCAGCAGTGATAGGATTGGAGAGGTTCGGTGAGCAAATGAAGACCCTTTGAAGTCATATTGCATGGTACCCATTCCACGGGTTTCAACTACCCAGGTTTTCGGTATTCTTCCTTCAGCTAAAACATGCATGTGGAACCCAGAGTATGATCAACCATGTGATCGGGAGACGTGTTCAAATATGTCTCAGTTTTCGTACCCTGGTACTCGGGTGCAACATTCCAGACGCTTTACTAACACTCTCCCAACTTGGAGAGTCAGTTCCTTTAACCTCCTGTTTGGCCCACTTTGTAATTTCTGCGGAAGATGAACAGGAATAGCGAGAACCAATGAGAGAGTAGCTGGAGGTGTCTGGACGGGCAAATTTAACTCTCATTTCCCACCAGGAAGAGGAAATAACCAAAGGCTCAGTGGGTCATGCCGGAAACAGATTAGGGCCTGAAGCCATCCTGCGGTGTTGCGGCCAGCTCAAAAGAAAGCGAGTTGAAGAAAGGAGCTCAGGGCCACTGTAATTCACAAACCTGCAGAGTTATAAATGACAGCTATCGTCCAAAAATAGACTGAAGTAAGGCTGCCAAGAGGACTTGAAAGCGGGGCATAATTGCAGGAAACCGATTTCAGGAGGTAGACTGGAATTGCATTGAAAGCATAGGAAAAGAGGCAGAACGTCCACAATGATGCACTTGGCCAAAAAGGGCGTATGCGTTTTTTCCTGAATATATTCAGGAAAAAACGCATACGCCCTTTTTGGCCAACCAAGCAAGCTTGCAAAGGAAATCTGCACTACAATGAAGTCTCACTTCCCCCCGGTCAAAAGGGTCATCTGAAAAAAGTGTAAAATCCAGAAAGGCAGGACAGGCCATTGAGAACTGGGAGCCTTGTTATGCTGAAGGGCCGGATGTAAATTGCCAACAACCACTCGGGAGAAGTGTATGGTGTTTCCTGAAACATCTAAAAAACAAAGCAACAGAGCCTAGGGCACTTCCACTTATGGTCCTATAGCTTAGGGAATTTAAAATCAAAAAGACACAGCCACCCCAAAGTTTGGGACGCCTCTGTTTACAAGAACCTCGTTTACAGTACAAGTTCAACATCGCAGAAAGTGAAAAATGGATAAAGAAGTTGTGGTATTTACTTACAAAGCAATATCACTCAGCAATGAAATCTATGTCATCAGGCACTTAGCATCACAATGAGTGGGTTCAGGTATGATGATTCTAACTGAAATAAGTCACACAGAAAAAGAAAAATCATAAGATATCAGTAATACACGGAATGTAAACTTGGCTACACAGGAACTGAATTACAGAACAGAACAGGGTCTCAAATTTAGAAATCCAACTTATGCTTGCTTAAGGGTAAAGGTGAGTTGGGGTGCTGCATAAAACCAGAGATTGAAATGAGCACAGATAAAGTTCCTTAAGCCAAATATGGAATAGACAAGACCTACTCCTTGCTCAACGAAATGGACTCAACACCGCATATTAAATGCCTACGAATGTACCTGACTAGTAAGAATCTTAAAACCTATGGATTGCTATGTCTCCGAAAGAGAATCAAGCATGTGTACAGGGGCATAAACGCAGCAGTGATAGGATTGGAGAAGTTCGGTGAGCAAATGAAGACCCTTTAAAGTCATATTGCATGGTACCCATTCCACGGGTTTCAACTACCCAGGTTTTAGGTATTCTTCCTTCAGCTAAAACATGCATGTGGAAC
Organism: Stenella coeruleoalba; assembly: GCF_951394435.1. Lineage (NCBI taxonomy): Eukaryota > Metazoa > Chordata > Mammalia > Artiodactyla > Delphinidae > Stenella > Stenella coeruleoalba. The sequence continues at coordinate 124,025 of NW_027646405.1, forward strand.
CCAGAGTATGATCAACCATGTGATCGGGAGACGTGTTCAAATATGTCTCAGTTTTCCTCCCCTGGTACTCGGGTGCAACATTCCAGACGCTTTACTAACACTCTCCCGACTTGGAGAGTCAGCGCCTTTAACCTCCTGTTTGGCCCAGTTTGCAATTTCTGCGGAAGATGAACAGGAATAGCGAGAACCAATGAGAGGCTAGCTGGAGGTGTCTGGACGGGCAAATTTAACTCTCATTTCCCACCAGGAGGAGGAAATAACCAAAGGCTCAGCGTGCCGTGCCACAACCAGATTAGGGCCTGAAGCCATCCTGCAGTGTTGCGGCCAGCTCAAAAGAAACCGAGTTGAAGAAAGGAGCTCATTGGCACTGTAATTCACAAACCTGCAGAGTTATAAATGACAGCTATCGTCCAAAAATAGACTGAAGTAAGGCTGCCAAGAGGACTTGAAAGCGGGGCAGAATTGCAGGAAACCGATTTCAGGAGGTAGACTGGAATTGCATTGAAAGCATAGGAAAAGAGGCAGAACGTCCACAATGATGCACTTGGCCAAAAAGGGCGTATGCGTTTTTTCCTGAATATATTCAGGAAAAAACGCATACGCCCTTTTTGGCCAACCAAGCAAGCTTGCAAAGGAAATCTGCACTACAATGAAGTCTCACTTCCCCCTGGTCAAATGGGCCATCTGAAAAAAGTTTAAAATCCAGAAAGGCAGGACAGGCCATGGAGAACTGGGAGCCTTGTTATGCTGAAGGGCGGGATGTAAATTGCCAACAACCACTCGGGAGAAGTGTATGGTGTTTCCTGAAACATCTAAAAAACAAAGCAACAGAGCCTAGGGCACTTCCACTTATGGTCCTATAGCTTAGGGAAATTAAAATCAAAAAGACACAGCCACCCCAAAATTTGGAATGGCTCTGTTTACAAGAACCTCGTTTACCATAGAAGTTCAATATCACAGAAAGTGAAAAATGGATAAAGAACTTGTGGTACTTACGTACAATGCAGTATCACTCAGCAATGAAATCTATGTCATCAGGCCCATAGCAGCATAATGAGTGGATTCAGGTACGATGATTCTAACTGAAATAAGTCACACAGAAAAAGAAACATCATAAGATATCACTAATACACGGAATGTAAACTTGGCTACACAGGAACTGAATTACAGAACAGAACAGGGTCTCAAATTTAGAAAACCAACTTATGCTTGCTTAAGGGGAAAGGTGAGTTGGGGTGCTGCATAAAACCAGAGATTGAAATGAGTACAGATAAAGTTCCTTAAGTCAAATATGGAATAGACAAGAGCTACTCCTTGCTCAACGAAATGGACTCAACACCGCATATTAAACGCGTAAGAATGTACCTGACTAGTAAGTATCGTAAAACCTATGGATTGCTATGTCTCCAAAAGAGAATCAAGCATGTGTACAGGGGCATAAACGCAGCAGTGATAGGATTGGAGAGGTTCGGTGAGCAAATGAAGACCCTTTGAAGTCATATTGCATGGTACCCATTCCACGGGTCTCAACTCTCCAGTTTTAAGGTATTCTTCCTTCAGCTAAAACATGCATGTGGAACCCAAGTATGATCAACCATGTGAACGGGAGACGTGTTCAAATATGTCTCAGTTTTCCTCCCCTGGTACTCGGGTGCAACATTCCAGACGCTTTACTAACACTCTCCCCACTTGGAGAGTCAGCGCCTTTAACCTCCTGTTTGGCCCAGTTTGCAATTTCTGCGGAAGATGAACAGGAATAGCGAGAACCAATGAGAGGCTAGCTGGAGGTGTCTGGACGGGCAAATTTAACTCTCATTTCCCACCAGGAAGAGGAATTAACCAAAGGCTCAGTGTGCCGTGCCGGAACCAGATTAGGGCCTGAAGCCATCCTGCGGTGTTGCGGCCAGCTCAAAAGAAAGCGAGTTGAAGAAAGGAGCTCAGGGGCACTGTAATTCACAAACCTGCAGAGTTATAAATGACAGCTATCGTCCAAAAATAGACTGAAGTAAGGCTGCCAAGAGGACTTGAAAGCGGGGCAGAATTGCAGGAAACCGATTTCAGGAGGTAGACTGGAATTGCATTGAAAGCATAGGAAAAGAGGCAGAACGTCCACAATGATGCACTTGGCCAAAAAGGGCGTATGCGTTTCTTCCTGAATATATTCAGGAAAAAACGCATACGCCCTTTTTGGCCAACCAAGCAAGCTTGCAAAGGAAATCTGCACTACAATGAAGTCTCACTTCCCCCCGGTCAAAAGGGCCATCTGAAAAAAGTGTAAAATCCAGAAAGGCAGGACAGGCCATGGAGAATTGGGAGCCTTGTTATGCTGATGGGCGGGATGTAAATTGCCAACAGACACTCGGGAGAAGTGTATGGTGTTTCCTGAAACATCTAAAAAACAAAGCAACAGAGCCTAGGGCACTTCCACTTATGGTCCTATAGCTTAGGGAAATTAAAATCAAAAAGACACAGCCACCCCAAAGTTTTGAAAGGCTCTGTTTACAAGAACCTCGTTTACAGTACAAGTTCAACATCGCAGAAAGTGAAAAATGGATAAAGAAGTTGTGGTATTTACTTACAAAGCAATATCACTCAGCAATGAAATCTATGTCATCAGGCCCTTAGCAGCACAATGAGTGGATTCAGGTACGATGATTCTAACTGAAATAAGTCACACAGAAAAAGAAACATCATAAGATATCACTAATACACGGAATGTAAACTTGGCTACACAGGAACTGCATTCCAAAACAGAACAGGGTCTCAAATTTAGAAAACCAACTTATGCTTGCTTAAGGGGAAAGGTGAGTTGGGGTGCTGCATAAAACCAGAGATTGAAATGAGTACAGATAAAATTCCTTAAGCCAAATATGGAATAGACAAGAGCTACTCCTTGCTCAACGAAATGGACTCAAAACCCCATATTAAACGCCTAAGAATGTACCTGACTAGTAAGTATCTTAAAACCTATGGATTGCTATGTCTCCAAAAGAGAATCAAGCGTGTGTATAGGGGCATAAACGCAGCAGTGATAGGATTGGAGAGGTTCGGTGAGCAAATGAAGACCCTTTGAAGTCATATTGCATGGTACCCATTACACGGGTCTCAACTCTCCAGGTTTAAGGTATTCTTCCTTCAGCTAAAACATGCATGTGGAACCCAGAGTATGATCAACCATGTGAACGGGAGTCGTGTTCAAATATGTCTCAGTTTTCCTCCCCTGGTACTCGGGTGCAACATTCCAGACGCTTTACTAACACTCTCCCGACTTGGAGAGTCAGTCCCTTTAACCTCCTGTTTGGCCCAGTTTGCAATTTCTGCGGAAGATGAACAGGAATAGCGAGAACCAATGAGAGGCTAGCTGGAGGTGTCTGGACGGGCAAATTTAACTCTCATTTCCCACCAGGAAGAGGAATTAAGCAAAGGCTCAGCATGCCGGGCCGGAACCAGATTAGGGCCTGAAGCCATCCTGCGGTGTTACGGCCAGGTCACAAGAAAGCGAGTTGAAGAAAGGAGCTCAGGGGCACTGTAATTCACAAACCTGCAGAGTTATAAATGACAGCTATCGTCCAAAAATAGACTGAAGTAAGGCTGCCAAGAGGACTTGAATGCGGGGCAGAATAGCAGGAAACCGATTTCAGGAGGTAGACTGGAATTGCATTGAAAGCATAGGAAAAGAGGCAGAACGTCCACAATGATGCACTTGGCCAAAAAGGGCGTATGCGTTTTTTCCTGAATATATTCAGGAAAAAACGCATACGCCCTTTTTGGCCAACCAAGCAAGCTTGCAAAGGAAATCTGCACTACAATGAAGTCTCACTTCCCCCCGGTCAAAAGGGCCATCTGAAAAAAGTGTAAAATCCAGAAAGGCAGGACAGGCCATGGAGAACTGGGAGCCTTGTTATGCTGATGGGCGGGATGTAAATTGCCAACAGACACTCGGGAGAAGTGTATGGTGTTTCCTGAAACATCTAAAAAACAAAGCAACAGAGCCTAGGGCACTTCCACTTATGGTCCTATAGTTTAGGGAAATTAAAATCAAAAAGACACAGCCACCCCAAAGTTTCGAAAGGCTCTGTTTACAAGAACCTCGTTTACAGTACAAGTTCAACATCGCAGAAAGTGAAAAATGGATAAAGAAGTTGTGGTATTTACTTACAAAGCAATATCACTCAGCAATGAAATCTATGTCATCAGGCCCTTAGCAGCACAATGAGTGGATTCAGGTATGATGATTCTAACTGAAATAAGTCACACAGAAAAAGAAACATCATAAGATATCAGTAATACACGGAATGTAAACTTGGCTACACAGGAACTGAATTACAGAACAGAACAGGGTCTCAAATTTAGAAAACCAACTTATGCTTGCTTAAGGGTAAAGGTGAGTTGGGGTGCTGCATAAAACCAGAGATTGAAATGAGCACAGATAAAGTTCCTTAAGCCAAATATGGAATAGACAAGAGCTACTCCTTGCTCAACGAAACGGACTCAACACCGCATATTAAACGCCTAAGAATGTACCTAACTAGTAAGTATCTTAAAACCTATGGATTGCTATGTCTCCGAAAGAGAATCAAGCATGTGTACAGGGGCATAAACGCAGCAGTGATAGGATTGGAGAGGTTCGGTGAGCAAATGAAGACCCTTTGAAGTCATATTGCATGGTACCCATTCCACGGGTTTCAACTACCCAGGTTTTAGGTATTCTTCCTTCAGCTAAAACATGCATGTGGAACCTAGAGTATGATCAACCATGTGATCGGGAGACGTGTTCAAATATGTCTCAGTTTTCGTACCCTGGTACTCGGGTGCAACATTCCAGACGCTTTACTAACACTCTCCCGACTTGGAGAGTCAGTCCCTTTAACCTCCTGTTTGGCCCAGTTTCCAATTTCTGCGGAAGATGAACAGGAATAGCGAGAACCAATGAGAGGCTAGCTGGAGGTGTCTGGACGGGCAAATTTAACTCTCATTTCCCACCAGGAAGAGGAATTAACCAAAGGCTCAGCGTGCCGTGCCGGAACCAGATTAGGGCCTGAAGCCATCCTGCGGTGTTGCGGCCAGCTCAAAAGAAAGCGAGTTGAAGAAAGGAGCTCAGGGGCACTGTAATTCACAAACCTGCAGAGTTATAAATGACAGCTATCGTCCAAAAATAGACTGAAGTAAGGCTGCCAAGAGGACTTGAAAGCGGGGCAGAATTGCAGGAAACCGATTTCAGGAGGTAGACTGGAATTGCATTGAAAGCATAGGAAAAGAGGCAGAACGTCCACAATGATGCACTTGGCCAAAAAGGGCGTATGCATTTTTTCCTGAATATATTCAGGAAAAAACGCATACGCCCTTTTTGGCCAACCAAGCAAGCTTGCAAAGGAAATCTGCACTACAATGAAGTCTCACTTCCCCCCGGTCAAAAGGGCCATCTGAAAAAAGTGTAAAATCCAGAAAGGCAGGACAGGCCATGGAGAACTGGGAGCCTTGTTATGCTGATGGGCGGGATGTAAATTGCCAACAGACACTCGGGAGAAGTGTATGGTGTTTCCTGAAACATCTAAAAAACAAAGCAACAGAGCCTAGGGCACTTCCACTTATGGTCCTATAGCTTAGGGAAATTAAAATCAAAAAGACACAGCCACCCCAAAGTTTCGAAAGGCTCTGTTTACAAGAACCTCGTTTACAGTACAAGTTCAACATCGCAGAAAGTGAAAAATGGATAAAGAAGTTGTGGTATTTACTTACAAAGCAATATCACTCAGCAATGAAATCTATGTCATCAGGCCCTTAGCAGCACAATGAGTGGATTCAGGTACGATGATTCTAACTGAAATAAGTCACACAGAAAAAGAAACATCATAAGATATCACTAATACACGGAATGTAAACTTGGCTACACAGGAACTGCATTCCAAAACAGAAGAGGGTCTCAAATTTAGAAAACCAACTTATGCTTGCTTAAGGGGAAAGGTGAGTTGGGGTGCTGCATAAAACCAGAGATTGAAATGAGCACAGATAAAGTTCCTTAAGCCAAATATGGAATAGACAAGAGCTACTCCTTTCTCAACGAAATGGACTCAAAACCCCATATTAAACGCCTAAGAATGTACCTGACTAGTAAGTATCTTAAAACCTATGGATTGCTATGTCTCCAAAAGAGAATCAAGCGTGTGTACAAGGGCATAAACGCAGCAGTGATAGGATTGGAGAGGTTCGGTGAGCAAATGAAGACCCTTTGAAGTCATATTGCATGGTACCCATTCCACGGGTCTCAACTCTCCAGTTTTAAGGTATTCTTCCTTCAGCTAAAACATGCATGTGGAACCCAGAGTATGATCAACCATGTGATCGGGAGTCGTGTTCAAATATGTGTCAGTTTTCCTCCCCTGGTACTCGGGTGCAACATTCCAGATGCTTTAGTAACACTCTCCCGACTTGGAGAGTCAGTCCCTTTAACCTCCTGTTTGGCCCAGTTTGCAATTTCTGCGGAAGATGAACAGGAATAGCGAGAACCAATGAGAGGTTAGCTGGAGGTGTCTGGACGGGCAAATTTAACTCTCATTTCCCACCAGGAAGAGGAATTAACCAAATGCTCAGCGTGCCGTGCCAGAACTAGATTAGGGCCTGAAGCCATCCAGCGGTGTTGCGGCCAGCTCACAAGAAAGCGAGTTGAAGAAAGGAGCTCAGGGGCACTGTAATTCACAAACCTGCAGAGTTATAAATGACAGCTATCGTCCAAAAATATACTGAAGTAAGGCTGCCAAGAGGACTTGAAAGCGGGGCAGAATTGCAGGAAACCGATTTCAGGAGGTAGACTGGAATTGCATTGAAAGCATAGGAAAAGAGGCAGAACGTCCACAATGATGCACTTGGCCAAAAAGGGCGTATGCGTTTTTTCCTGAATATATTCAGGAAAAAACGCATACGTACTTTTTGGCCAACCAAGCAAGCTTGCAAAGGAAATCTGCACTACAATGAAGTCTCACTTCCCCCCGGTCAAAAGGGCCATCTGAAAAAAGTGTAAAACCCAGAAAGGCAGGACAGGCCATGGAGAACTGGGAGCCTTGTTATGCTGATGGGCGGGATGTAAATTGCCAACAACCACTCGGGAGAAGTGTATGGTGTTTCCTGAAACATCTAAAAAACAAAGCAACAGAGCCTAGGGCACTTCCACTTATGGTCCTATAGCTTAGGGAAATTAAAATCAAAAAGACACAGCCACCCCAAAGTTTGGAACGGCTCTGTTTACAAGAACCTCGTTTACAGTACAAGTTCAACATCACAGAAAGTGAAAAATGGATAAAAAAGTTGTGGTATTTACTTACAAAGCAATATCACTCAGCAATGAAATCTGTGTCATCAGGCCCTTAGCAGCACAATGAGTGGATTCAGGTATGATGATTCTAACTGAAATAAGTCACACAGAAAAAGAAACATCATAAGATATCAGTAATACACGGAATGGAAACTTGGCTACACAGGAACTGAATTACAGAACAGAACAGGGTCTCAAATTTAGAAAACCAACTTATGCCTGCTTAAGGGTAAAGGTGAGTTGGGGTGCTGCATAAAACCAGAGACTGAAATGAGCACAGATAAAGTTCCTTAAGCCAAATATGGAATAGACAAGAGCTACTCCTTGCTCAACGAAATGGACTCAACACCGCATATTAAACGCCTAAGAATGTACCTGACTAGTAAGTATCTTAAAACCTATGGATTGCTATGTCTCCGAAAGAGAATCAAGCATGTGTACAGGGGCATAAACGCAGCAGTGATAGGATTGGAGAGGTTCGGTGAGCAAATGAAGACCCTTTGAAGTCATATTGCATGGTACCCATTCCACGGGTTTCAACTACCCAGGTTTAAGGTATTCTTCCTTCAGCTAAAACATGCATGTGGAACCTAGAGTATGATCAACCATGTGATCGGGAGACGTGTTCAAATATGTCTCAGTTTTCGTACCCTGGTACTCGGGTGCAACATTCCAGACGCTTTACTAACACTCTCCCGACTTGGAGAGTCAGTCCCTTTAACCTCCTGTTTGGCCCAGTTTGCAATTTCTGCGGAAGATGAACAGGAATAGCGAGAACCAATGAGAGGCTAGCTGGAGGTGTCTGGACGGGCAAATTTAACTCTCATTTCCCACCAGGAAGAGGAATTAACCGAAGGCTCAGCGTGCAGTGCCGGAACCAGATTAGGGCCTGAAGCCATCCTGCGGTGTTGCGGCCAGCTCAAAAGAAAGCGAGTTGAAGAAAGGAGCTCAGGGGCACTGTAATTCACAAACCTGCAGAGTTATAAATGACAGCTATCGTCCAAAAATAGACTGAAGTAAGGCTGCCAAGAGGACTTGAAAGCGGGGCAGAATTGCAGGAAACCGATTTAAGGAGGTAGACTGGAATTGCATTGAAAGCATAGGAAAAGAGGCAGAACGTCCACAATGATGCACTTGGCCAAAAAGGGCGTATGCATTTTTTCCTGAATATATTCAGGAAAAAACGCATACGCCCTTTTTGGCCAACCAAGCAAGCTTGCAAAGGAAATCTGCACTACAATGAAGTCTCACTTCCCCCCGGTCAAAAGGGCCATCTGAAAAAAGTGTAAAATCCAGAAAGGCAGGACAGGCCATGGAGAACTGGGAGCCTTGTTATGCTGATGGGCGGGATGTAAATTGCAAACAGACACTCGGGAGAAGTGTATGGTGTTTCCTGAAACATCTAAAAAACAAAGCAACAGAGCCTAGGGCACTTCCACTTATGGTCCTATAGCTTAGGGAAATTAAAATCAAAAAGACACAGCCACCCGAAAGTTTGGGACGCCTCTGTTTACAAGAACCTCGTTTTCAGTACAAGTTCAACATCGCAGAACGTGAAAAATGGATAAAGAATTTGTGGTATTTACTTACAAAGCAATATCACTCAGCAATGAAATCTGTGTCATCAGGCCCTTAGCAGCACAATGAGTGGATTCAGGTATGATGATTCTAACTGAAATAAGTCACACAGAAAAAGAAACATCATAAGATATCAGTAACACACGGAATGTAAACTTGGCTACACAGGAACTGAATTACAGAACAGAACAGGGTCTCAAATTTAGAAAACCAACTTATGCTTGCTTAAGGGGAAAGGTGAGTTGGGGTGCTGCATAAAACCAGAGATTGAAATGAGCACAGATAAAGTTCCTTAAGTCAAATATGGAATAGACAAGAGCTACTCCTTGCTCAACGAAATGGACTCAACACCGCATATTAAACGCGTAAGAATGTACCTGACTAGTAAGTATCGTAAAACCTATGGATTGCTATGTCTCCAAAAGAGAATCAAGCATGTGTACAGGGGCATAAACGCAGCAGTGATAGGATTGGAGAGGTTCGGTGAGCAAATGAAGACCCTTTGAATTCATATTGCATGGTACCCATTACACGGGTCTCAACTCTCCAGGTTTAAGGTATTCTTCCTTTAGCTAAAACATGCATGTGGAACCCAAGTATGATCAACCATGTGAACGGGAGACGTGTTCAAATATGTCTCAGTTTTCCTCCCCTGGTACTCCGGTGCAACATTCCAGACGCTTTACTAACACTCTCCCCTCTTGGAGAGTCTGCGCCTTTAACCTCCTGTTTGGCCCAGTTTGCAATTTCTGCGGAAGATGAACAGGAATAGCGAGAACCAATGAGAGGCTAGCTGGAGGTGTCTGGACGGGCAAATTTAACTCTCATTTCCCACCAGGAAGAGGAAATAACCAAAGGCTCAGTGTGCCGTGCCGGAACCAGATTAGGGCCTGAAGCCATCCTGCGGTGTTGCGGCCAGCTCAAAAGAAAGCGAGTTGAAGAAAGGAGCTCAGGGGCACTGTAATTCACAAACCTGCAGAGTTATAAATGACAGCTATCGTCCAAAAATAGACTGAAGTAAGGCTGCCAAGAGGACTTGAAAGCGGGGCAGAATTGCAGGAAACCGATTTCAGGAGGTAGACTGGAATTGCATTGAAAGCATAGGAAAAGAGGCAGAACGTCCACAATGATGCACTTGGCCAAAAAGGGCGTATGCGTTTTTTCCTGAATATATTCAGGAAAAAACGCATACGCCCTTTTTGGCCAACCAAGCAAGCTTGCAAAGGAAATCTGCACTACAATGAAGTCTCACTTCCCCCCGGTCAAAAGGGCCATCTGAAAAAAGTGTAAAATCCAGAAAGGAAGGACAGGCCATGGAGAACTGGGAGCCTTGTTATGCTGATGGGCGGGATGTAAATTGCCAACAGACACTCGGGAGAAGTGTATGGTGTTTCCTGAAACATCTAAAAAACAAAGCAACAGAGCCTAGGGCACTTCCACTTATGGTCCTATAGCTTAGGGAAATTAAAATCAAAAAGACACAGCCACCCCAAAGTTTCGAAAGGCTCTGTTTACAAGAACCTCGTTTACAGTACAAGTTCAACATCGCAGAAAGTGAAAAATGGATAAAGAAGTTGTGGTATTTACTTACAAAGCAATATCACTCAGCAATGAAATCTATGTCATCAGGCCCTTAGCAGCACAATGAGTGGATTCAGGTACGATGATTCTAACTGAAATAAGTCACACAGAAAAAGAAACATCATAAGATATCACTAATACAAGGAATGTAAACTTGGCTACACAGGAACTGCATTCCAAAACAGAACAGGGTCTCAAATTTAGAAAACCAACTTATGCTTGCTTAAGGGGAAAGGTGAGTTGGGGTGCTGCATAAAACCAGAGATTGAAATGAGCACAGATAAAGTTCCTTAAGCCAAATATGGAATAGACAAGAGCTACTCCTTGCTCAACGAAATGGACTCAAAACCCCATATTAAACGCCTAAGAATGTACCTGACTAGTAAGTATCTTAAAACCTATGGATTGCTATGTCTCCAAAAGAGAATCAAGCGTGTGTACAGGGGCATAAACGCAGCAGTGATAGGATTGGAGAGGTTCGGTGAGCAAATGAAGACCCTTTGAAGTCATATTGCATGGTACCCATTACACGGGTCTCAACTCTCCAGGTTTAAGGTATTCTTCCTTCAGCTAAAACATGCATGTGGAACCCAGAGTATGATCAACCATGTGAACGGGAGTCGTGTTCAAATATGTCTCAGTTTTCCTCCCCTGGTACTCGGGTGCAACATTCCAGATGCTTTACTAACACTCTCCCGACTTGGAGAGTCAGTCCCTTTAACCTCCTGTTTGGCCCAGTTTGCAATTTCTGCGGAAGATGAACAGGAATAGCGAGAACCAATGAGAGGCTAGCTGGAGGTGTCTGGACGGGCAAATTTAACTCTTATTTCCCACCAGGAAGAGGAATTAACCAAAGGCTCAGCATGCCGGGCCGGAACCAGATTAGGGCCTGAAGCCATCCTGCGGTGTTACGGCCAGGTCACAAGAAAGCGAGTTGAAGAAAGGAGCTCAGGGGCACTGTAATTCACAAACCTGCAGAGTTATAAATGACAGCTATCGTCCAAAAATAGACTGAAGTAAGGCTGCCAAGAGGACTTGAAAGCGGGGCAGAATTGCAGGAAACCGATTTCAGGAGGTAGACTGGAATTGCATTTCAAGCATAGGAAAAAAGGCAGAACGTCCACAATGATGCACTTGGCCAAAAAGGGCGTATGCGTTTTTTCCTGAATATATTCAGGAAAAAACGCATACGCCCTTGTTGGCCAACCAAGCAAGCTTGCAAAGGAAATCTGCACTACAATGAAGTCTCACTTCTCCCCGGTCAAAAGGGCCATCTGAAAAAAGTGTAAAATCCAGAAAGGCAGGACAGGCCATGGAGAACTGGGAGCCTTGTTATGCTGATGGGCGGGATGTAAATTGCCAACAACCACTCGGGAGAAGTGTATGGTGTTTCCTGAAACATCTAAAAAACAAAGCAACAGAACCTAGGGCACTTCCACTTATGGTCCTATAGCTTAGGCAATTTAAAATCAAAAAGACACAGCCACCCCAAAGTTTGGAACGGCTCTGTTTACAAGAACCTCGTTTACAGTACAAGTTCAACATCGCAGAAAGTGAAAAATGGAGAAAGAAGTTGTGGTATTTACTTACAAAGCAATATCACTCAGCAATGAAATCTGTGTCATCAGGCCCTTAGCAGCACAATGAGTGGATTCAGGTATGATGATTCTAACTGAAATAAGTCACACAGAAAAAGAAACATCATAAGATATCAGTAATACACGGAATGTAAACTTGGCTACACAGGAACTGAATTACAGAACAGAACAGGGTCTCAAATTTAGAAAACCAACTTATGCTTGCTTAAGGGGAAAGGTGAGTTGGGGTGCTGCATAAAACCAGAGATTGAAATGAGCACAGATAAAGTTCCTTAAGCCAAATATGGAATAGACAAGAGCTACTCCTTGCTCAACGAAATGGACTCAACACCGCATATTAAACGTCTAAGAATGTACCTGACTAGTAAGTATCTGAAAACCTATGGATTGCTATGTCTCCGAAAGAGAATCAAGCATGTGTACAGGGGCATAAACGCAGCAGTGATAGGATTGGAGAGGTTCGGTGAGCAAATGAAGACCCTTTGAAGTCATATTGCATGGTACCCATTCCACAGGTTTCAACTACCCAGGTTTTAGGTATTCTTCCTTCAGCTAAAACATGCATGTGGAACCCAGAGTATGATCAACCATGTGATCGGGAGACGTGTTCAAATATGTCTCAGTTTTCGTACCCTGGTACTCGGGTGCAACATTCCAGACGCTTTACTAACACTCTCCCGACTTGGAGAGTCAGTCCCTTTAACCTCCTGTTTGGCACAGTTTGCAATTTCTGCGGAAGATGAACAGGAATAGCGAGAACCAATGAGAGACTAGCTAGAGGTGTCTGGACGGGCAAATTTAACTCTCATTTCCCACCAGGAAGAGGAATTAACCAAAGGCTCAGCGTGCCGTGCCAGAACCAGATTAGGGCCTGAAGCCATCCTGCGGTGTTGCGGCCAGGTCACAAGAAAGCGAGTTGAAGAAAGGAGCTCAGGGGCACTGTAATTCACAAACCTGCAGAGTTATAAATGACAGCTATCGCCCAAAAATAGACTGAAGTAAGGCTGCCAAGAGGACTTGAAAGCGGGGCAGAATTGCAGGAAACCGATTTCAGGAGGTAGACTGGAATTACATTGAAAGCATAGAAAAGAGGCAGAACGTCCACAATGATGCACTTGGCCAAAAAGGGCGTATGCGTTTTTTCCTGAATATATTCAGGAAAAAACGCATACGCCCTTTTTGGCCAACCAAGCAAGCTTGCAAAGGAAATCTGCACTACAATGAAGTCTCACTTCCCCCCCGGTCAAAAGGGCCATCTGAAAAAAGTGTAAAATCCAGAAAGGCAGGACAGGCCATGGAGAACTGGGAGCCTTGTTATGCTGATGGGCGGGATGTAAATTGCCAACAGACACTTGGGAGAAGTGTATGGTGTTTCCTGAAACATCTAAAAAACAAAGCAACAGAGCCTAGGGCACTTCCACTTATGGTCCTATAGCTTAGGGAAATTAAAATAAAAAAGACACAGCCACCCCAAAGTTTGGGACGCCTCTGTTTATAAGAACCTCGTTTACAGTACAAGTTCAACATCGCAGAAAGTGAAAAATGGATAAAGAAGTTGTGGTATTTACTTACAAAGCAATATCACTCAGCAATGAAATCTATGTCATCAGGCCCTTAGCATCACAATGAGTGGGTTCAGGTATGATGATTCTAACTGAAATAAGTCACACAGAAAAAGAAACATCATAAGATATCAGTAATACACGGAATGTAAACTTGGCTACACAGGAACTGAATTACAGAACAGAACAGGGTCTCAAATTTAGAAAACCAACTTATGCTTGCTTAAGGGGAAAGGTGAGTTGGGGTGCTGCATAAAACCAGAGATTGAAATGAGTACAGATAAAGTTCCTTAAGTCAAATATGGAATAGACAAGAGCTACTCCTTGCTCAACGAAATGGACTCAACACCGCATATTAAACGCGTAAGAATGTACCTGACTAGTAAGTATCGTAAAACCTATGGATTGCTATGTCTCCAAAAGAGAATCAAGCATGTGTACAGGGGCATAAACGCAGCAGTGATAGGATTGGAGAGGTTCGGTGAGCAAATGAAGACCCTTTGAAGTCATATTGCATGGTACCCATTCCACGGGTCTCAACTCTCCAGTTTTAAGGTATTCTTCCTTCAGCTAAAACATGCATGTGGAACCCAAGTATGATCAACCATGTGAACGGGAGACGTGTTCAAATATGTCTCAGTTTTCCTCCCCTGGTACTCGGGTGCAACATTCCAGACGCTTTACTAACACTCTCCCCACTTGGAGAGTCAGCGCCTTTAACCTCCTGTTTGGCCCAGTTTGCAATTTCTGCGGAAGATGAACAGGAATAGCGAGAACCAATGAGAGGCTAGCTGGAGGTGTCTGGACGGGCAAATTTAACTCTCATTTCCCACCAGGAAGAGGAATTAACCAAAGGCTCAGTGTGCCGTGCCGGAACCAGATTAGGGCCTGAAGCCATCCTGCGGTGTTGCGGCCAGCTCAAAAGAAAGCGAGTTGAAGAAAGGAGCTCAGGGGCACTGTAATTCACAAACCTGCAGAGTTATAAATGACAGCTATCGTCCAAAAATAGACTGAAGTAAGGCTGCCAAGAGGACTTGAAAGCGGGGCAGAATTGCAGGAAACCGATTTCAGGAGGTAGACTGGAATTGCATTGAAAGCATAGGAAAAGAGGCAGAACGTCCACAATGATGCACTTGGCCAAAAAGGGCGTATGCGTTTCTTCCTGAATATATTCAGGAAAAAACGCATACGCCCTTTTTGGCCAACCAAGCAAGCTTGCAAAGGAAATCTGCACTACAATGAAGTCTCACTTCCCCCCGGTCAAAAGGGCCATCTGAAAAAAGTGTAAAATCCAGAAAGGCAGGACAGGCCATGGAGAATTGGGAGCCTTGTTATGCTGATGGGCGGGATGTAAATTGCCAACAGACACTCGGGAGAAGTGTATGGTGTTTCCTGAAACATCTAAAAAACAAAGCAACAGAGCCTAGGGCACTTCCACTTATGGTCCTATAGCTTAGGGAAATTAAAATCAAAAAGACACAGCCACCCCAAAGTTTTGAAAGGCTCTGTTTACAAGAACCTCGTTTACAGTACAAGTTCAACATCGCAGAAAGTGAAAAATGGATAAAGAAGTTGTGGTATTTACTTACAAAGCAATATCACTCAGCAATGAAATCTATGTCATCAGGCCCTTAGCAGCACAATGAGTGGATTCAGGTACGATGATTCTAACTGAAATAAGTCACACAGAAAAAGAAACATCATAAGATATCACTAATACACGGAATGTAAACTTGGCTACACAGGAACTGCATTCCAAAACAGAACAGGGTCTCAAATTTAGAAAACCAACTTATGCTTGCTTAAGGGGAAAGGTGAGTTGGGGTGCTGCATAAAACCAGAGATTGAAATGAGTACAGATAAAATTCCTTAAGCCAAATATGGAATAGACAAGAGCTACTCCTTGCTCAACGAAATGGACTCAAAACCCCATATTAAACGCCTAAGAATGTACCTGACTAGTAAGTATCTTAAAACCTATGGATTGCTATGTCTCCAAAAGAGAATCAAGCGTGTGTATAGGGGCATAAACGCAGCAGTGATAGGATTGGAGAGGTTCGGTGAGCAAATGAAGACCCTTTGAAGTCATATTGCATGGTACCCATTACACGGGTCTCAACTCTCCAGGTTTAAGGTATTCTTCCTTCAGCTAAAACATGCATGTGGAACCCAGAGTATGATCAACCATGTGAACGGGAGTCGTGTTCAAATATGTCTCAGTTTTCCTCCCCTGGTACTCGGGTGCAACATTCCAGACGCTTTACTAACACTCTCCCGACTTGGAGAGTCAGTCCCTTTAACCTCCTGTTTGGCCCAGTTTGCAATTTCTGCGGAAGATGAACAGGAATAGCGAGAACCAATGAGAGGCTAGCTGGAGGTGTCTGGACGGGCAAATTTAACTCTCATTTCCCACCAGGAAGAGGAATTAAGCAAAGGCTCAGCATGCCGGGCCGGAACCAGATTAGGGCCTGAAGCCATCCTGCGGTGTTACGGCCAGGTCACAAGAAAGCGAGTTGAAGAAAGGAGCTCAGGGGCACTGTAATTCACAAACCTGCAGAGTTATAAATGACAGCTATCGTCCAAAAATAGACTGAAGTAAGGCTGCCAAGAGGACTTGAATGCGGGGCAGAATAACAGGAAACCGATTTCAGGAGGTAGACTGGAATTGCATTGAAAGCATAGGAAAAGAGGCAGAACGTCCACAATGATGCAGTTGGCCAAAAAGTGCGTATGCGTTTTTTCCTGAATATATTCAGGAAAAAACGCATACGCCCTTTTTGGCCAACCAAGCAAGCTTGCAAAGGAAATCTGCACTACAATGAAGTCTCACTTCCCCCCGGTCAAAAGGGCCATCTGAAAAAAGTGTAAAATCCAGAAAGGCAGGACAGGCCATGGAGAACTGGGAGCCTTGTTATGCTGATGGGCGGGATGTAAATTGCCAACAGACACTCGGGAGAAGTGTATGGTGTTTCCTGAAACATCTAAAAAACAAAGCAACAGAGCCTAGGGCACTTCCACTTATGGTCCTATAGTTTAGGGAAATTAAAATCAAAAAGACACAGCCACCCCAAAGTTTCGAAAGGCTCTGTTTACAAGAACCTCGTTTACAGTACAAGTTCAACATCGCAGAAAGTGAAAAATGGATAAAGAAGTTGTGGTATTTACTTACAAAGCAATATCACTCAGCAATGAAATCTATGTCATCAGGCCCTTAGCAGCACAATGAGTGGATTCAGGTATGATGATTCTAACTGAAATAAGTCACACAGAAAAAGAAACATCATAAGATATCAGTAATACACGGAATGTAAACTTGGCTACACAGGAACTGAATTACAGAACAGAACAGGGTCTCAAATTTAGAAAACCAACTTATGCTTGCTTAAGGGTAAAGGTGAGTTGGGGTGCTGCATAAAACCAGAGATTGAAATGAGCACAGATAAAGTTCCTTAAGCCAAATATGGAATAGACAAGAGCTACTCCTTGCTCAACGAAACGGACTCAACACCGCATATTAAACGCCTAAGAATGTACCTAACTAGTAAGTATCTTAAAACCTATGGATTGCTATGTCTCCGAAAGAGAATCAAGCATGTGTACAGGGGCATAAACGCAGCAGTGATAGGATTGGAGAGGTTCGGTGAGCAAATGAAGACCCTTTGAAGTCATATTGCATGGTACCCATTCCACGGGTTTCAACTACCCAGGTTTTAGGTATTCTTCCTTCAGCTAAAACATGCATGTGGAACCTAGAGTATGATCAACCATGTGATCGGGAGACGTGTTCAAATATGTCTCAGTTTTCGTACCCTGGTACTCGGGTGCAACATTCCAGACGCTTTACTAACACTCTCCCGACTTGGAGAGTCAGTCCCTTTAACCTCCTGTTTGGCCCAGTTTCCAATTTCTGCGGAAGATGAACAGGAATAGCGAGAACCAATGAGAGGCTAGCTGGAGGTGTCTGGACGGGCAAATTTAACTCTCATTTCCCACCAGGAAGAGGAATTAACCAAAGGCTCAGCGTGCCGTGCCGGAACCAGATTAGGGCCTGAAGCCATCCTGCGGTGTTGCGGCCAGCTCAAAAGAAAGCGAGTTGAAGAAAGGAGCTCAGGGGCACTGTAATTCACAAACCTGCAGAGTTATAAATGACAGCTATCGTCCAAAAATAGACTGAAGTAAGGCTGCCAAGAGGACTTGAAAGCGGGGCAGCATTGCAGGAAACCGATTTAAGGAGGTAGACTGGAATTGCATTGAAAGCATAGGAAAAGAGGCAGAACGTCCACAATGATGCACTTGGCCAAAAAGGGCGTATGCATTTTTTCCTGAATATATTCAGGAAAAAACGCATACGCCCTTTTTGGCCAACCAAGCAAGCTTGCAAAGGAAATCTGCACTACAATGAAGTCTCACTTCCCCCCGGTCAAAAGGGCCATCTGAAAAAAGTGTAAAATCCAGAAAGGCAGGACAGGCCATGGAGAACTGGGAGCCTTGTTATGCTGATGGGCGGGATGTAAATTGCCAACAGACACTGGGGAGAAGTGTATGGTGTTTCCTGAAACATCTAAAAAACAAAGCAACAGAGCCTAGGGCACTTCCACTTATGGTCCTATAGCTTAGGGAAATTAAAATCAAAAAGACACAGCCACCCCAAAGTTTCGAAAGGCTCTGTTTACAAGAACCTCGTTTACAGTACAAGTTCAACATCGCAGAAAGTGAAAAATGGATAAAGAAGTTGTGGTATTTACTTACAAAGCAATATCACTCAGCAATGAAATCTATGTCATCAGGCCCTTAGCAGCACAATGAGTGGATTCAGGTACGATGATTCTAACTGAAATAAGTCACACAGAAAAAGAAACATCATAAGATATCACTAATACACGGAATGTAAACTTGGCTACACAGGAACTGCATTCCAAAACAGAAGAGGGTCTCAAATTTAGAAAACCAACTTATGCTTGCTTAAGGGGAAAGGTGAGTTGGGGTGCTGCATAAAACCAGAGATTGAAATGAGCACAGATAAAGTTCCTTAAGCCAAATATGGAATAGACAAGAGCTACTCCTTGCTCAACGAAATGGACTCAAAACCCCATATTAAACGCCTAAGAATGTACCTGACTAGTAAGTATCTTAAAACCTATGGATTGCTATGTCTCCAAAAGAGAATCAAGCGTGTGTACAGGGGCATAAACGCAGCAGTGATAGGATTGGAGAGGTTCGGTGAGCAAATGAAGACCCTTTGAAGTCATATTGCATGGTACCCATTCCACGGGTCTCAACTCTCCAGTTTTAAGGTATTCTTCCTTCAGCTAAAACATGCATGTGGAACCCAGAGTATGATCAACCATGTGATCGGGAGTCGTGTTCAAATATGTGTCAGTTTTCCTCCCCTGGTACTCGGGTGCAACATTCCAGATGCTTTAGTAACACTCTCCCGACTTGGAGAGTCAGTCCCTTTAACCTCCTGTTTGGCCCAGTTTGCAATTTCTGCGGAAGATGAACAGGAATAGCGAGAACCAATGAGAGGTTAGCTGGAGGTGTCTGGACGGGCAAATTTAACTCTCATTTCCCACCAGGAAGAGGAATTAACCAAATGCTCAGCGTGCCGTGCCAGAACTAGATTAGGGCCTGAAGCCATCCAGCGGTGTTGCGGCCAGCTCACAAGAAAGCGAGTTGAAGAAAGGAGCTCAGGGGCACTGTAATTCACAAACCTGCAGAGTTATAAATGACAGCTATCGTCCAAAAATATACTGAAGTAAGGCTGCCAAGAGGACTTGAAAGCGGGGCAGAATTGCAGGAAACAGATTTCAGGAGGTAGACTGGAATTGCATTGAAAGCATAGGAAAAGAGGCAGAACGTCCACAATGATGCACTTGGCCAAAAAGGGCGTATGCGTTTTTTCCTGAATATATTCAGGAAAAAACGCATACGTACTTTTTGGCCAACCAAGCAAGCTTGCAAAGGAAATCTGCACTACAATGAAGTCTCACTTCCCCCCGGTCAAAAGGGCCATCTGAAAAAAGTGTAAAACCCAGAAAGGCAGGACAGGCCATGGAGAACTGGGAGCCTTGTTATGCTGATGGGCGGGATGTAAATTGCCAACAACCACTCGGGAGAAGTGTATGGTGTTTCCTGAAACATCTAAAAAACAAAGCAACAGAGCCTAGGGCACTTCCACTTATGGTCCTATAGCTTAGGGAAATTAAAATCAAAAAGACACAGCCACCCCAAAGTTTGGAACGGCTCTGTTTACAAGAACCTCGTTTACAGTACAAGTTCAACATCACAGAAAGTGAAAAATGGATAAAAAAGTTGTGGTATTTACTTACAAAGCAATATCACTCAGCAATGAAATCTGTGTCATCAGGCCCTTAGCAGCACAATGAGTGGATTCAGGTATGATGATTCTAACTGAAATAAGTCACACAGAAAAAGAAACATCATAAGATATCAGTAAAACACGGAATGGAAACTTGGCTACACAGGAACTGAATTACAGAACAGAACAGGGTCTCAAATTTAGAAAACCAACTTATGCTTGCTTAAGGGGAAAGGTGAGTTGGGGTGCTGCATAAAACCAGAGACTGAAATGAGCACAGATAAAGTTCCTTAAGCCAAATATGGAATAGACAAGAGCTACTCCTTGCTCAACGAAATGGACTCAACACCGCATATTAAACGCCTAAGAATGTACCTGACTAGTAAGTATCTTAAAACCTATGGATTGCTATGTCTCCGAAAGAGAATCAAGCATGTGTACAGGGGCATAAACGCAGCAGTGATAGGATTGGAGAGGTTCGGTGAGCAAATGAAGACCCTTTGAAGTCATATTGCATGGTACCCATTCCACGGGTTTCAACTACCCAGGTTTAAGGTATTCTTCCTTCAGCTAAAACATGCATGTGGAACCTAGAGTATGATCAACCATGTGATCGGGAGACGTGTTCAAATATGTCTCAGTTTTCGTACCCTGGTACTCGGGTGCAACATTCCAGACGCTTTACTAACACTCTCCCGACTTGGAGAGTCAGTCCCTTTAACCTCCTGTTTGGCCCAGTTTGCAATTTCTGCGGAAGATGAACAGGAATAGCGAGAACCAATGAGAGGCTAGCTGGAGGTGTCTGGACGGGCAAATTTAACTCTCATTTCCCACCAGGAAGAGGAATTAACCAAAGGCTCAGCGTGCCGTGCCGGAACCAGATTAGGGCCTGAAGCCATCCTGCGGTGTTGCGGCCAGCTCAAAAGAAAGCGAGTTGAAGAAAGGAGCTCAGGGGCACTGTAATTCACAAACCTGCAGAGTTATAAATGACAGCTATCGTCCAAAAATAGACTGAAGTAAGGCTGCCAAGAGGACTTGAAAGCGGGGCAGAATTGCAGGAAACCGATTTCAGGAGGTAGACTGGAATTGCATTGAAAGCATAGGAAAAGAGGCAGAACGTCCACAATGATGCACTTGGCCAAAAAGGGCGTATGCGTTTTTTCCTGAATATATTCAGGAAAAAACGCATACGCCCTTTTTGGCCAACCAAGCAAGCTTGCAAAGGAAATCTGCACTACAATGAAGTCTCACTTCCCCCCGGTCAAAAGGGCCATCTGAAAAAAGTGTAAAATCCAGAAAGGCAGGACAGGCCATGGAGAACTGGGAGACTTGTTATGCTGATGGGCGGGATGTAAATTGCAAACAGACACTCGGGAGAAGTGTATGGTGTTTCCTGAAACATCTAAAAAACAAAGCAACAGAGCCTAGGGCACTGCCACTTATGGTCCTATAGCTTAGGGAAATTAAAATCAAAAAGACACAGCCACCCCAAAGTTTGGGACGCCTCTGTTTACAAGAACCTCGTTTACAGTACAAGTTCAACATCGCAGAAAGTGAAAAATGGATAAAGAAGTTGTGGTATTTACTTACAAAGCAATATCACTCAGCAATGAAATCTATGTCATCAGGCCCTTAGCAGCACAATGAGTGGATTCAGGTATGATGATTCTAACTGAAATAAGTCACACAGAAAAAGAAACATCATAAGATATCAGTAATACACGGAATGTAAACTTGGCTACACAGGAACTGAATTACAGAACAGAACAGGGTCTCAAATTTAGAAAACCAACTTATGCTTGCTTAAGGGTAAAGGTGAGTTGGGGTGCTGCATAAAACCAGAGATTGAAATGAGCACAGATAAAGTTCCTTAATCCAAATATGGAATAGACAAGAGCTACTCCTTGCTCAACGAAATGGACTCAACACCGCATATTAAACGTCTAAGAATGTACCTGACTAGTAAGTATCTTAAAACCTATGGATTGCTATGTCTCCAAAAGAGAATCAAGCATGTGTACAGGGGCATAAACGCAGCAGTGATAGGATTGGAGAGGTTCGGTGAGCAAATGAAGACCCTTTGAAGTCATATTGCATGGTACCCATTCCACGGGTCTCAACTCTACAGGTTTAAGGTATTCTTCCTTCAGCTAAAACATGCATGTGGAACCCAGAGTATGATCAACCATGTGAACGGGAGTCGTGTTCAAATATGTCTCAGTTTTCCTCCCCTGGTACTCGGGTGCAACATTCCAGACGCTTTACTAACACTCTCCCCACTTGGAGAGTCAGTCCCTTTAACCTCCTGTTTTGCCCAGTTTGCAATTTCTGTGGAAGATGAACAGGAATAGCGAGAACCAATGAGAGGCTAGCTGGAGGTGTCTGGACGGGCAAATTTAACTCTTATTTCCCACCAGGAAGAGGAATTAACCAAAGGCTCAGCATGCCGGGCCGGAACCAGATTAGGGCCTGAAGCCATCCTGCGGTGTTACGGCCAGGTCACAAGAAAGCGAGTTGAAGAAAGGAGCTCAGGGGCACTGTAATTCACAAACCTTCAGAGTTATAAATGACAGCTATCGTCCAAAAATAGACTGAAGTAAAGCTGCCAAGAGGACTTGAAAGTGGGGCAGAATTGCAGGAAACCGATTTCAGGAGGTAGACTGGAATTGCATTTCAAGCATAGGAAAAAATGCAGAACGTCCACAATGATGCACTTGGCCAAAAAGGGCGTATGCGTTTTTTCCTGAATATATTCAGGAAAAAACGCATACGCCCTTTTTGGCCAACCAAGCAAGCTTGCAAAGGAAATCTGCACTACAATGAAGTCTCACTTCTCCCCGGTCAAAAGGGCCATCTGAAAAAAGTGTAAAATCCAGAAAGGCAGGACAGGCCATGGAGAACTGGGAGCCTTGTTATGCTGATGGGCGGGATGTAAATTGCCAACAACCACTTGGGAGAAGTGTATGGTGTTTCCTGAAACATCTAAAAAACAAAGCAACAGAACCTAGGGCACTTCCACTTATGGTCCTATAGCTTAGGCAATTTAAAATCAAAAAGACACAGCCACCCCAACGTTTGGAACGG
Source organism: Stenella coeruleoalba (assembly GCF_951394435.1). Classification (NCBI taxonomy): domain Eukaryota; kingdom Metazoa; phylum Chordata; class Mammalia; order Artiodactyla; family Delphinidae; genus Stenella; species Stenella coeruleoalba. The sequence continues at coordinate 147,056 of NW_027646405.1, forward strand.
CTCTGTTTACAAGAACCTCGTTTACAGTACAAGTTCAACATCACAGAAAGTGAAAAATGGATAAAAAATTTGTGGTATTTACTTACAAAGCAATATCACTCAGCAATGAAATCTGTGTCATCAGGCCCTTAGCAGCACAATGAGTGGATTCAGGTATGATGATTCTAACTGAAATAAGTCACACAGAAAAAGAAACATCATAAGATATCAGTAATACACGGAATGGAAACTTGGCTACACAGGAACTGAATTACAGAACAGAAGAGGGTCTCAAATTTAGAAAACCAACTTATGCTTGCTTAAGGGTAAAGGTGAGTTGGGGTGCTGCATAAAACCAGAGATTGAAATGAGCACAGATAAAGTTCCTTAAGCCAAATATGGAATAGACAAGAGCTACTCCTTGCTCAACGAAATGGACTCAACACCGCATATTAAACGCCTAAGAATGTACCTGACTAGTAAGTATCTTAAAACCTATGGATTGCTATGTGTCCAAAAGAGAATCAAGCATGTGTACAGGGGCATAAACGCAGCAGTGATAGGATTGGAGAGGTTCGGTGAGCAAATGAAGACCCTTTGAAGTCATATTGCATGGTACCCATTACACGGGTTTCAACTACCCAGGTTTAAGGTATTCTTCCTTCAGCTAAAACATGCATGTGGAACCTAGAGTATGATCAACCATGTGATCGGGAGACGTGTTCAAATGTCTCACTTTTCGTACCCTGGTACTAGGGTGCAACATTCCAGACGCTTTACTAACACTCTCCCGACTTGGAGAGTCAGTCCCTTTAACCTGCTGTTTGGCCCAGTTTCCAATTTCTGCGGAAGATGAACAGGAATAGCGAGAACCAATGAGAGGCTAGCTGGAGGTGTCTGGACGGGCAAATTTAACTCTCATTTCCCACCAGGAAGAGGAATTAACCAAAGGCTCAGCATGCCGTGCCGGAACCAGATTAGGGCCTGAAGCCATCCTGCGGTGTTGCGGCCAGCTCAAAAGAAAGCGAGTTGAAGAAAGGAGCTCAGGGGCACTGTAATTCACAAACCTGCAGAGTTATAAATGACAGCTATCGTCCAAAAATAGACTGAAGTAAGGCTGCCAAGAGGACTTGAAAGTGGGGCAGAATTGCAGGAAACCGATTTCAGGAGGTAGACTGGAATTGCATTGAAAGCATAGGAAAAGAGGCAGAACGTCCACAATGATGCACTTGGCCAAAAAGGGCGTATGCGTGTTTTCCTGAATATATTCAGGAAAAAATGCATACGCCCTTTTTGGCCAACCAAGCAAGCTTGCAAAGGAAACCTGCACTACAATGAAGTCTCACTTTCGCCCCGGTCAAAAGGGCCATCTGAAAAAAGTTTAAAATCCAGAAAGGCAGGACAGGCCATGGAGAACTGGGAGCCTTGTTATGCTGATGGGCGGGATGTAAATTGCCAACAGACACTGGGGAGAAGTGTATGGTGTTTCCTGAAACATCTAAAAAACAAAGCAACAGAGCCTAGGGCACTTCCACTTATGGTCCTATAGCTTAGGGAAATTAAAATCAAAAAGACACAGCCACCCCAAAGTTTCGAAAGGCTCTGTTTACAAGAACCTCGTTTACAGTACAAGTTCAACATCGCAGAAAGTGAAAAATGGATAAAGAAGTTGTGGTATTTACTTACAAAGCAATATCACTCAGCAATGAAATCTATGTCATCAGGCCCTTAGCAGCACAATGAGTGGATTCAGGTACGATGATTCTAACTGAAATAAGTCACACAGAAAAAGAAACATCATAAGATATCACTAATACACGGAATGTAAACTTGGCTACACAGGAACTGCATTCCAAAACAGAACAGGGTCTCAAATTTAGAAAACCAACTTATGCTTGCTTAAGGGGAAAGGTGAGTTGGGGTGCTGCATAAAACCAGAGATTGAAATGAGTACAGATAAAGTTCCTTAAGCCAAATATGGAATAGACAAGAGCTACTCCTTGCTCAACGAAATGGACTCAAAACCCCATATTAAACGCCTAAGAATGTACCTGACTAGTAAATATCTTAAAACCTATGGATTGCTATGTCTCCAAAAGAGAATCAAGCATGTGTACAGGGGCATAAACGCAGCAGTGATAGGATTGGAGAGGTTCGTGAGCAAATGAAGACCCTTTGAAGTCATATTGCATGGTACCCATTACACGGGTCTCAACTCTCCAGGTTTAAGGTATTCTTCCTTCAGCTAAAACATGCATGTGGAACACAGAGTATGATCAACCATGTGAACGGGAATCGTGTTCAAATATGTCTCAGTTTTCCTCCCCTGGTACTCGGGTGCAACATTCCAGACGCTTTACTAAAACTCTCCCGACTTGGAGAGTCAGTCCCTTTAACCTCCTGTTTGGCCCAGTTTGCAATTTCTGCGGAAGATGAACAGGAATAGCGAGAACCAATGAGAGGCTAGCTGGAGGTGTCTGGACGGGCAAATTTAACTCTCATTTCCCACCAGGAAGAGGAATTAAGCAAAGGCTCAGCATGCCGCGCCGGAACCAGATTAGGGCCTGAAGCCATCCTGCGGTGTTACGGCCAGGTCACAAGAAAGCGAGTTGAAGAAAGGAGCTCAGGGGCACTGTAATTCACAAACCTGCAGAGTTATAAATGACAGCTATCGTCCAAAAATAGACTGAAGTAAGGCTGCCAAGAGGACTTGAATGCGGGGCAGAATTGCAGGAAACCGATTTCAGGAGGTAGACTGGAATTGCATTGAAAGCATAGGAAAAAAGGCAGAACGTCCACAATGATGCACTTGGCCAAAAAGGGCGTATGCGTTTTTTCCTGAATATATTCAGGAAAAAACGCATACGCCCTTTTTGGCCAACCAAGCAAGCTTGCAAAGGAAATCTGCACTACAATGAAGTCTCACTTCCCCCCGGTCAAAAGGGCCATCTGAAAAAAGTGTAAAATCCAGAAAGGCAGGACAGGCCATGGAGAACTGGGAGCCTTGTTATGCTGATGGGCGGGATGTAAATTGCCAACAACCACTTGGGAGAAGTGTATGGTGTTTCCTGAAACATCTAAAAAACAAAGCAACAGAACCTAGGGCACTTCCACTTATGGTCCTATAGCTTAGGCAATTTAAAATCAAAAAGACACAGCCACCCCAACGTTTGGAACGGCTCTGTTTACAAGAACCTCGTTTACAGTACAAGTTCAACATCACAGAAAGTGAAAAATGGATAAAAAATTTGTGGTATTTACTTACAAAGCAATATCACTCAGCAATGAAATCTGTGTCATCAGGCCCTTAGCAGCACAATGAGTGGATTCAGGTATGATGATTCTAACTGAAATAAGTCACACAGAAAAAGAAACATCATAAGATATCAGTAATACACGGAATGGAAACTTGGCTACACAGGAACTGAATTACAGAACAGAAGAGGGTCTCAAATTTAGAAAACCAACTTATGCTTGCTTAAGGGTAAAGGTGAGTTGGGGTGCTGCATAAAACCAGAGATTGAAATGAGCACAGATAAAGTTCCTTAAGCCAAATATGGAATAGACAAGAGCTACTCCTTGCTCAACGAATTGGACTCAACACCGCATATTAAATGCCTAAGAATGTACCTGACTAGTAAGTATCTTAAAACCTATGGATTGCTATGTGTCCAAAAGAGAATCAAGCATGTGTACAGGGGCATAAACGCAGCAGTGATAGGATTGGAGAGGTTCGGTGAGCAAATGAAGACCCTTTGAAGTCATATTGCATGGTACCCATTCCACGGGTTTCAACTACACAGGTTTAAGGTATTCTTCCTTCAGCTAAAACATGCATGTGGAACCTAGAGTATGATCAACCATGTGATCGGGAGACGTGTTCAAATATGTCTCAGTTTTCCTCCCCTGGTACTCGGATGCAACATTCCAGACGCTTTACTAACACTCTCCCCACTTGGAGAGTCAGTCCCTTTAACCTCCTGTTTGGCCCAGTTTGCAATTTCTGCGGAAGATGAACAGGAATAGCGAGAACCAATGAGAGGCTAGCTGGAGGTGTCTGGACGGGCAAATTTAACTCTCATTTCCCACCAGGAAGAGGAATTAACCAAAGGCTCAGCATGCCGGGCCGGAACCAGATTAGGGCCTGAAGCCATCCTGCGGTGTTGCGGTCGGGTCACAAGAAAGCGAGTTGAAGAAAGGAGCTCAGGGGCACTGTAATTCACAAACCTGCAGAGTTATAAATGACAGCTATCGTCCAAAAATAGACTGAAGTAAGGCTGCCAAGAGGACTTGAAAGCGGGGCAGAATTGCAGGAAACCGATTTCAGGAGGTAGACTGGAATTGCATTGAAAGCATAGGAAAAGAGGCAGAACGTCCACAATGATGCACTTGGCCAAAAAGGGGGTATGCGTTTTTTTCCTGAATATATTCAGGAAAAAACGCATACGCCCTTTTTGGCCAACCAAGCAAGCTTGCAAAGGAAATCTGCACTACAATGAAGTCTCACTTCCCCCCGGTCAAAAGGGTCATCTGAAAAAAGTGTAAAATCCAGAAAGGCAGGACAGGCCATTGAGAACTGGGAGCCTTGTTATGCTGAAGGGCCGGATGTAAATTGCCAACAACCACTCGGGAGAAGTGTATGGTGTTTCCTGAAACATCTAAAAAACAAAGCAACAGAGCCTAGGGCACTTCCACTTATGGTCCTATAGCTTAGGGAATTTAAAATCAAAAAGACACAGCCACCCCAAAGTTTGGGACGCCTCTGTTTACAAGAACCTCGTTTACAGTACAAGTTCAACATCGCAGAAAGTGAAAAATGGATAAAGAAGTTGTGGTATTTACTTACAAAGCAATATCACTCAGCAATGAAATCTATGTCATCAGGCACTTAGCATCACAATGAGTGGGTTCAGGTATGATGATTCTAACTGAAATAAGTCACACAGAAAAAGAAAAATCATAAGATATCAGTAATACACGGAATGTAAACTTGGCTACACAGGAACTGAATTACAGAACAGAACAGGGTCTCAAATTTAGAAATCCAACTTATGCTTGCTTAAGGGTAAAGGTGAGTTGGGGTGCTGCATAAAACCAGAGATTGAAATGAGCACAGATAAAGTTCCTTAAGCCAAATATGGAATAGACAAGACCTACTCCTTGCTCAACGAAATGGACTCAACACCGCATATTAAATGCCTACGAATGTACCTGACTAGTAAGAATCTTAAAACCTATGGATTGCTATGTCTCCGAAAGAGAATCAAGCATGTGTACAGGGGCATAAACGCAGCAGTGATAGGATTGGAGAAGTTCGGTGAGCAAATGAAGACCCTTTAAAGTCATATTGCATGGTACCCATTCCACGGGTTTCAACTACCCAGGTTTTAGGTATTCTTCCTTCAGCTAAAACATGCATGTGGAACCCAGAGTATGATCAACCATGTGATCGGGAGACGTGTTCAAATATGTCTCAGTTTTCCTCCCCTGGTACTCGGGTGCAACATTCCAGACGCTTTACTAACACTCTCCCGACTTGGAGAGTCAGCGCCTTTAACCTCCTGTTTGGCCCAGTTTGCAATTTCTGCGGAAGATGAACAGGAATAGCGAGAACCAATGAGAGGCTAGCTGGAGGTGTCTGGACGGGCAAATTTAACTCTCATTTCCCACCAGGAGGAGGAAATAACCAAAGGCTCAGCGTGCCGTGCCACAACCAGATTAGGGCCTGAAGCCATCCTGCAGTGTTGCGGCCAGCTCAAAAGAAACCGAGTTGAAGAAAGGAGCTCAGGGGCACTGTAATTCACAAACCTGCAGAGTTATAAATGACAGCTATCGTCCAAAAATAGACTGAAGTAAGGCTGCCAAGAGGACTTGAAAGCGGGGCAGAATTGCAGGAAACCGATTTCAGGAGGTAGACTGGAATTGCATTGAAAGCATAGGAAAAGAGGCAGAACGTCCACAATGATGCACTTGGCCAAAAAGGGCGTATGCGTTTTTTCCTGAATATATTCAGGAAAAAACGCATACGCCCTTTTTGGCCAACCAAGCAAGCTTGCAAAGGAAATCTGCACTACAATGAAGTCTCACTTCCCCCTGGTCAAATGGGCCATCTGAAAAAAGTTTAAAATCCAGAAAGGCAGGACAGGCCATGGAGAACTGGGAGCCTTGTTATGCTGAAGGGCGGGATGTAAATTGCCAACAACCACTCGGGAGAAGTGTATGGTGTTTCCTGAAACATCTAAAAAACAAAGCAACAGAGCCTAGGGCACTTCCACTTATGGTCCTATAGCTTAGGGAAATTAAAATCAAAAAGACACAGCCACCCCAAAATTTGGAATGGCTCTGTTTACAAGAACCTCGTTTACCATAGAAGTTCAATATCACAGAAAGTGAAAAATGGATAAAGAACTTGTGGTACTTACGTACAATGCAGTATCACTCAGCAATGAAATCTATGTCATCAGGCCCATAGCAGCATAATGAGTGGATTCAGGTACGATGATTCTAACTGAAATAAGTCACACAGAAAAGGAAACATCATAAGATATCACTAATACACGGAATGTAAACTTGGCTACACAGGAACTGAATTACAGAACAGAACAGGGTCTCAAATTTAGAAAACCAACTTATGCTTGCTTAAGGGGAAAGGTGAGTTGGGGTGCTGCATAAAACCAGAGATTGAAATGAGTACAGATAAAGTTCCTTAAGTCAAATATGGAATAGACAAGAGCTACTCCTTGCTCAACGAAATGGACTCAACACCGCATATTAAACGCGTAAGAATGTACCTGACTAGTAAGTATCGTAAAACCTATGGATTGCTATGTCTCCAAAAGAGAATCAAGCATGTGTACAGGGGCATAAACGCAGCAGTGATAGGATTGGAGAGGTTCGGTGAGCAAATGAAGACCCTTTGAAGTCATATTTCATGGTACCCATTCCACGGGTCTCAACTCTCCAGTTTTAAGGTATTCTTCCTTCAGCTAAAACATGCATGTGGAACCCAAGTATGATCAACCATGTGAACGGGAGACGTGTTCAAATATGTCTCAGTTTTCCTCCCCTGGTACTCGGGTGCAACATTCCAGACGCTTTACTAACACTCTCCCCACTTGGAGAGTCAGCGCCTTTAACCTCCTGTTTGGCCCAGTTTGCAATTTCTGCGGAAGATGAACAGGAATAGCGAGAACCAATGAGAGGCTAGCTGGAGGTGTCTGGACGGGCAAATTTAACTCTCATTTCCCACCAGGAAGAGGAATTAACCAAAGGCTCAGTGTGCCGTGCCGGAACCAGATTAGGGCCTGAAGCCATCCTGCGGTGTTGCGGCCAGCTCAAAAGAAAGCGAGTTGAAGAAAGGAGCTCAGGGGCACTGTAATTCACAAACCTGCAGAGTTATAAATGACAGCTATCGTCCAAAAATAGACTGAAGTAAGGCTGCCAAGAGGACTTGAAAGCGGGGCAGAATTGCAGGAAACCGATTTCAGGAGGTAGACTGGAATTGCATTGAAAGCATAGGAAAAGAGGCAGAACGTCCACAATGATGCACTTGGCCAAAAAGGGCGTATGCGTTTCTTCCTGAATATATTCAGGAAAAAACGCATACGCCCTTTTTGGCCAACCAAGCAAGCTTGCAAAGGAAATCTGCACTACAATGAAGTCTCACTTCCCCCCGGTCAAAAGGGCCATCTGAAAAAAGTGTAAAATCCAGAAAGGCAGGACAGGCCATGGAGAATTGGGAGCCTTGTTATGCTGATGGGCGGGATGTAAATTGCCAACAGACACTCGGGAGAAGTGTATGGTGTTTCCTGAAACATCTAAAAAACAAAGCAACAGAGCCTAGGGCACTTCCACTTATGGTCCTATAGCTTAGGGAAATTAAAATCAAAAAGACACAGCCACCCCAAAATTTTGAAAGGCTCTGTTTACAAGAACCTCGTTTACAGTACAAGTTCAACATCGCAGAAAGTGAAAAATGGATAAAGAAGTTGTGGTATTTACTTACAAAGCAATATCACTCAGCAATGAAATCTATGTCATCAGGCCCTTAGCAGCACAATGAGTGGATTCAGGTACGATGATTCTAACTGAAATAAGTCACACAGAAAAAGAAACATCATAAGATATCACTAATACACGGAATGTAAACTTGGCTACACAGGAACTGCATTCCAAAACAGAACAGGGTCTCAAATTTAGAAAACCAACTTATGCTTGCTTAAGGGGAAAGGTGAGTTGGGGTGCTGCATAAAACCAGAGATTGAAATGAGTACAGATAAAATTCCTTAAGCCAAATATGGAATAGACAAGAGCTACTCCTTGCTCAACGAAATGGACTCAAAACCCCATATTAAACGCCTAAGAATGTACCTGACTAGTAAGTATCTTAAAACCTATGGATTGCTATGTCTCCAAAAGAGAATCAAGCGTGTGTATAGGGGCATAAACGCAGCAGTGATAGGATTGGAGAGGTTCGGTGAGCAAATGAAGACCCTTTGAAGTCATATTGCATGGTACCCATTACACGGGTCTCAACTCTCCAGGTTTAAGGTATTCTTCCTTCAGCTAAAACATGCATGTGGAACCCAGAGTATGATCAACCATGTGAACGGGAGTCGTGTTCAAATATGTCTCAGTTTTCCTCCCCTGGTACTCGGGTGCAACATTCCAGACGCTTTACTAACACTCTCCCGACTTGGAGAGTCAGTCCCTTTAACCTCCTGTTTGGCCCAGTTTGCAATTTCTGCGGAAGATGAACAGGAATAGCGAGAACCAATGAGAGGCTAGCTGGAGGTGTCTGGACGGGCAAATTTAACTCTCATTTCCCACCAGGAAGAGGAATTAAGCAAAGGCTCAGCATGCCGGGCCGGAACCAGATTAGGGCCTGAAGCCATCCTGCAGTGTTACGGCCAGGTCACAAGAAAGCGAGTTGAAGAAAGGAGCTCAGGGGCACTGTAATTCACAAACCTGCAGAGTTATAAATGACAGCTATCGTCCAAAAATAGACTGAAGTAAGGCTGCCAAGAGGACTTGAATGCGGGGCAGAATAGCAGGAAACCGATTTCAGGAGGTAGACTGGAATTGCATTGAAAGCATAGGAAAAGAGGCAGAACGTCCACAATGATGCAGTTGGCCAAAAAGGGCGTATGCGTTTTTTCCTGAATATATTCAGGAAAAAACGCATACGCCCTTTTTGGCCAACCAAGCAAGCTTGCAAAGGAAATCTGCACTACAATGAAGTCTCACTTCCCCCCGGTCAAAAGGGCCATCTGAAAAAAGTGTAAAATCCAGAAAGGCAGGACAGGCCATGGAGAACTGGGAGCCTTGTTATGCTGATGGGCGGGATGTAAATTGCCAACAGACACTCGGGAGAAGTGTATGGTGTTTCCTGAAACATCTAAAAAACAAAGCAACAGAGCCTAGGGCACTTCCACTTATGGTCCTATAGTTTAGGGAAATTAAAATCAAAAAGACACAGCCACCCCAAAGTTTCGAAAGGCTCTGTTTACAAGAACCTCGTTTACAGTACAAGTTCAACATCGCAGAAAGTGAAAAATGGATAAAGAAGTTGTGGTATTTACTTACAAAGCAATATCACTCAGCAATGAAATCTATGTCATCAGGCCCTTAGCAGCACAATGAGTGGATTCAGGTATGATGATTCTAACTGAAATAAGTCACACAGAAAAAGAAACATCATAAGATATCAGTAATACACGGAATGTAAACTTGGCTACACAGGAACTGAATTACAGAACAGAACAGGGTCTCAAATTTAGAAAACCAACTTATGCTTGCTTAAGGGTAAAGGTGAGTTGGGGTGCTGCATAAAACCAGAGATTGAAATGAGCACAGATAAAGTTCCTTAAGCCAAATATGGAATAGACAAGAGCTACTCCTTGCTCAACGAAACGGACTCAACACCGCATATTAAACGCCTAAGAATGTACCTAACTAGTAAGTATCTTAAAACCTATGGATTGCTATGTCTCCGAAAGAGAATCAAGCATGTGTACAGGGGCATAAACGCAGCAGTGATAGGATTGGAGAGGTTCGGTGAGCAAATGAAGACCCTTTGAAGTCATATTGCATGGTACCCATTCCACGGGTTTCAACTACCCAGGTTTTAGGTATTCTTCCTTCAGCTAAAACATGCATGTGGAACCTAGAGTATGATCAACCATGTGATCGGGAGACGTGTTCAAATATGTCTCAGTTTTCGTACCCTGGTACTCGGGTGCAACATTCCAGACGCTTTACTAACACTCTCCCGACTTGGAGAGTCAGTCCCTTTAACCTCCTGTTTGGCCCAGTTTCCAATTTCTGCGGAAGATGAACAGGAATAGCGAGAACCAATGAGAGGCTAGCTGGAGGTGTCTGGACGGGCAAATTTAACTCTCATTTCCCACCAGGAAGAGGAATTAACCAAAGGCTCAGCGTGCCGTGCCGGAACCAGATTAGGGCCTGAAGCCATCCTGCGGTGTTGCGGCCAGCTCAAAAGAAAGCGAGTTGAAGAAAGGAGCTCAGGGGCACTGTAATTCACAAACCTGCAGAGTTATAAATGACAGCTATCGTCCAAAAATAGACTGAAGTAAGGCTGCCAAGAGGACTTGAAAGCGGGGCAGAATTGCAGGAAACCGATTTCAGGAGGTAGACTGGAATTGCATTGAAAGCATAGGAAAAGAGGCAGAACGTCCACAATGATGCACTTGGCCAAAAAGGGCGTATGCATTTTTTCCTGAATATATTCAGGAAAAAACGCATACGCCCTTTTTGGCCAACCAAGCAAGCTTGCAAAGGAAATCTGCACTACAATGAAGTCTCACTTCCCCCCGGTCAAAAGGGCCATCTGAAAAAAGTGTAAAATCCAGAAAGGCAGGACAGGCCATGGAGAACTGGGAGCCTTGTTATGCTGATGGGCGGGATGTAAATTGCCAACAGACACTCGGGAGAAGTGTATGGTGTTTCCTGAAACATCTAAAAAACAAAGCAACAGAGCCTAGGGCACTTCCACTTATGGTCCTATAGTTTAGGGAAATTAAAATCAAAAAGACACAGCCACCCCAAAGTTTCGAAAGGCTCTGTTTACAAGAACCTCGTTTACAGTACAAGTTCAACATCGCAGAAAGTGAAAAATGGATAAAGAAGTTGTGGTATTTACTTACAAAGCAATATCACTCAGCAATGAAATCTATGTCATCAGGCCCTTAGCAGCACAATGAGTGGATTCAGGTACGATGATTCTAACTGAAATAAGTCACACAGAAAAAGAAACATCATAAGATATCACTAATACACGGAATGTAAACTTGGCTACACAGGAACTGCATTCCAAAACAGAAGAGGGTCTCAAATTTAGAAAACCAACTTATGCTTGCTTAAGGGGAAAGGTGAGTTGGGGTGCTGCATAAAACCAGAGATTGAAATGAGCACAGATAAAGTTCCTTAAGCCAAATATGGAATAGACAAGAGCTACTCCTTGCTCAACGAAATGGACTCAAAACCCCATATTAAACGCCTAAGAATGTACCTGACTAGTAAGTATCTTAAAACCTATGGATTGCTATGTCTCCAAAAGAGAATCAAGCGTGTGTACAGGGGCATAAACGCAGCAGTGATAGGATTGGAGAGGTTCGGTGAGCAAATGAAGACCCTTTGAAGTCATATTGCATGGTACCCATTCCACGGGTCTCAACTCTCCAGTTTTAAGGTATTCTTCCTTCAGCTAAAACATGCATGTGGAACCCAGAGTATGATCAACCATGTGATCGGGAGTCGTGTTCAAATATGTGTCAGTTTTCCTCCCCTGGTACTCGGGTGCAACATTCCAGATGCTTTAGTAACACTCTCCCGACTTGGAGAGTCAGTCCCTTTAACCTCCTGTTTGGCCCAGTTTGCAATTTCTGCGGAAGATGAACAGGAATAGCGAGAACCAATGAGAGGTTAGCTGGAGGTGTCTGGACGGGCAAATTTAACTCTCATTTCCCACCAGGAAGAGGAATTAACCAAATGCTCAGCGTGCCGTGCCAGAACTAGATTAGGGCCTGAAGCCATCCAGCGGTGTTGCGGCCAGCTCACAAGAAAGCTAGTTGAAGAAAGGAGCTCAGGGGCACTGTAATTCACAAACCTGCAGAGTTATAAATGACAGCTATCGTCCAAAAATATACTGAAGTAAGGCTGCCAAGAGGACTTGAAAGCGGGGCAGAATTGCAGGAAACCGATTTCAGGAGGTAGACTGGAATTGCATTGAAAGCATAGGAAAAGAGGCAGAACGTCCACAATGATGCACTTGGCCAAAAAGGGCGTATGCGTTTTTTCCTGAATATATTCAGGAAAAAACGCATACGTACTTTTTGGCCAACCAAGCAAGCTTGCAAAGGAAATCTGCACTACAATGAAGTCTCACTTCCCCCCGGTCAAAAGGGCCATCTGAAAAAAGTGTAAAACCCAGAAAGGCAGGACAGGCCATGGAGAACTGGGAGCCTTGTTATGCTGATGGGCGGGATGTAAATTGCCAACAACCACTCGGGAGAAGTGTATGGTGTTTCCTGAAACATCTAAAAAACAAAGCAACAGAGCCTAGGGCACTTCCACTTATGGTCCTATAGCTTAGGGAAATTAAAATCAAAAAGACACAGCCACCCCAAAGTTTGGAACGGCTCTGTTTACAAGAACCTCGTTTACAGTACAAGTTCAACATCACAGAAAGTGAAAAATGGATAAAAAAGTTGTGGTATTTACTTACAAAGCAATATCACTCAGCAATGAAATCTGTGTCATCAGGCCCTTAGCAGCACAATGAGTGGATTCAGGTATGATGATTCTAACTGAAATAAGTCACACAGAAAAAGAAACATCATAAGATATCAGTAATACACGGAATGGAAACTTGGCTACACAGGAACTGAATTACAGAACAGAACAGGGTCTCAAATTTAGAAAACCAACTTATGCCTGCTTAAGGGTAAAGGTGAGTTGGGGTGCTGCATAAAACCAGAGACTGAAATGAGCACAGATAAAGTTCCTTAAGCCAAATATGGAATAGACAAGAGCTACTCCTTGCTCAACGAAATGGACTCAACACCGCATATTAAACGCCTAAGAATGTACCTGACTAGTAAGTATCTTAAAACCTATGGATTGCTATGTCTCCGAAAGAGAATCAAGCATGTGTACAGGGGCATAAACGCAGCAGTGATAGGATTGGAGAGGTTCGGTGAGCAAATGAAGACCCTTTGAAGTCATATTGCATGGTACCCATTCCACGGGTTTCAACTACCCAGGTTTAAGGTATTCTTCCTTCAGCTAAAACATGCATGTGGAACCTAGAGTATGATCAACCATGTGATCGGGAGACGTGTTCAAATATGTCTCAGTTTTCGTACCCTGGTACTCGGGTGCAACATTCCAGACGCTTTACTAACACTCTCCCGACTTGGAGAGTCAGTCCCTTTAACCTCCTGTTTGGCCCAGTTTGCAATTTCTGCGGAAGATGAACAGGAATAGCGAGAACCAATGAGAGGCTAGCTGGAGGTGTCTGGACGGGCAAATTTAACTCTCATTTCCCACCAGGAAGAGGAATTAACCGAAGGCTCAGCGTGCAGTGCCGGAACCAGATTAGGGCCTGAAGCCATCCTGCGGTGTTGCGGCCAGCTCAAAAGAAAGCGAGTTGAAGAAAGGAGCTCAGGGGCACTGTAATTCACAAACCTGCAGAGTTATAAATGACAGCTATCGTCCAAAAATAGACTGAAGTAAGGCTGCCAAGAGGACTTGAAAGCGGGGCAGAATTGCAGGAAACCGATTTAAGGAGGTAGACTGGAATTGCATTGAAAGCATAGGAAAAGAGGCAGAACGTCCACAATGATGCACTTGGCCAAAAAGGGCGTATGCATTTTTTCCTGAATATATTCAGGAAAAAACGCATACGCCCTTTTTGGCCAACCAAGCAAGCTTGCAAAGGAAATCTGCACTACAATGAAGTCTCACTTCCCCCCGGTCAAAAGGGCCATCTGAAAAAAGTGTAAAATCCAGAAAGGCAGGACAGGCCATGGAGAACTGGGAGCCTTGTTATGCTGATGGGCGGGATGTAAATTGCAAACAGACACTCGGGAGAAGTGTATGGTGTTTCCTGAAACATCTAAAAAACAAAGCAACAGAGCCTAGGGCACTTCCACTTATGGTCCTATAGCTTAGGGAAATTAAAATCAAAAAGACACAGCCACCCGAAAGTTTGGGACGCCTCTGTTTACAAGAACCTCGTTTTCAGTACAAGTTCAACATCGCAGAACGTGAAAAATGGATAAAGAATTTGTGGTATTTACTTACAAAGCAATATCACTCAGCAATGAAATCTGTGTCATCAGGCCCTTAGCAGCACAATGAGTGGATTCAGGTATGATGATTCTAACTGAAATAAGTCACACAGAAAAAGAAACATCATAAGATATCAGTAACACACGGAATGTAAACTTGGCTACACAGGAACTGAATTACAGAACAGAACAGGGTCTCAAATTTAGAAAACCAACTTATGCTTGCTTAAGGGGAAAGGTGAGTTGGGGTGCTGCATAAAACCAGAGATTGAAATGAGCACAGATAAAGTTCCTTAAGTCAAATATGGAATAGACAAGAGCTACTCCTTGCTCAACGAAATGGACTCAACACCGCATATTAAACGCGTAAGAATGTACCTGACTAGTAAGTATCGTAAAACCTATGGATTGCTATGTCTCCAAAAGAGAATCAAGCATGTGTACAGGGGCATAAACGCAGCAGTGATAGGATTGGAGAGGTTCGGTGAGCAAATGAAGACCCTTTGAATTCATATTGCATGGTACCCATTACACGGGTCTCAACTCTCCAGGTTTAAGGTATTCTTCCTTTAGCTAAAACATGCATGTGGAACCCAAGTATGATCAACCATGTGAACGGGAGACGTGTTCAAATATGTCTCAGTTTTCCTCCCCTGGTACTCCGGTGCAACATTCCAGACGCTTTACTAACACTCTCCCCTCTTGGAGAGTCTGCGCCTTTAACCTCCTGTTTGGCCCAGTTTGCAATTTCTGCGGAAGATGAACAGGAATAGCGAGAACCAATGAGAGGCTAGCTGGAGGTGTCTGGACGGGCAAATTTAACTCTCATTTCCCACCAGGAAGAGGAAATAACCAAAGGCTCAGTGTGCCGTGCCGGAACCAGATTAGGGCCTGAAGCCATCCTGCGGTGTTGCGGCCAGCTCAAAAGAAAGCGAGTTGAAGAAAGGAGCTCAGGGGCACTGTAATTCACAAACCTGCAGAGTTATAAATGACAGCTATCGTCCAAAAATAGACTGAAGTAAGGCTGCCAAGAGGACTTGAAAGCGGGGCAGAATTGCAGGAAACCGATTTCAGGAGGTAGACTGGAATTGCATTGAAAGCATAGGAAAAGAGGCAGAACGTCCACAATGATGCACTTGGCCAAAAAGGGCGTATGCGTTTTTTCCTGAATATATTCAGGAAAAAACGCATACGCCCTTTTTGGCCAACCAAGCAAGCTTGCAAAGGAAATCTGCACTACAATGAAGTCTCACTTCCCCCCGGTCAAAAGGGCCATCTGAAAAAAGTGTAAAATCCAGAAAGGAAGGACAGGCCATGGAGAACTGGGAGCCTTGTTATGCTGATGGGCGGGATGTAAATTGCCAACAGACACTCGGGAGAAGTGTATGGTGTTTCCTGAAACATCTAAAAAACAAAGCAACAGAGCCTAGGGCACTTCCACTTATGGTCCTATAGCTTAGGGAAATTAAAATCAAAAAGACACAGCCACCCCAAAGTTTCGAAAGGCTCTGTTTACAAGAACCTCGTTTACAGTACAAGTTCAACATCGCAGAAAGTGAAAAATGGATAAAGAAGTTGTGGTATTTACTTACAAAGCAATATCACTCAGCAATGAAATCTATGTCATCAGGCCCTTAGCAGCACAATGAGTGGATTCAGGTACGATGATTCTAACTGAAATAAGTCACACAGAAAAAGAAACATCATAAGATATCACTAATACAAGGAATGTAAACTTGGCTACACAGGAACTGCATTCCAAAACAGAACAGGGTCTCAAATTTAGAAAACCAACTTATGCTTGCTTAAGGGGAAAGGTGAGTTGGGGTGCTGCATAAAACCAGAGATTGAAATGAGCACAGATAAAGTTCCTTAAGCCAAATATGGAATAGACAAGAGCTACTCCTTGCTCAACGAAATGGACTCAAAACCCCATATTAAACGCCTAAGAATGTACCTGACTAGTAAGTATCTTAAAACCTATGGATTGCTATGTCTCCAAAAGAGAATCAAGCGTGTGTACAGGGGCATAAACGCAGCAGTGATAGGATTGGAGAGGTTCGGTGAGCAAATGAAGACCCTTTGAAGTCATATTGCATGGTACCCATTACACGGGTCTCAACTCTCCAGGTTTAAGGTATTCTTCCTTCAGCTAAAACATGCATGTGGAACCCAGAGTATGATCAACCATGTGAACGGGAGTCGTGTTCAAATATGTCTCAGTTTTCCTCCCCTGGTACTCGGGTGCAACATTCCAGATGCTTTACTAACACTCTCCCGACTTGGAGAGTCAGTCCCTTTAACCTCCTGTTTGGCCCAGTTTGCAATTTCTGCGGAAGATGAACAGGAATAGCGAGAACCAATGAGAGGCTAGCTGGAGGTGTCTGGACGGGCAAATTTAACTCTTATTTCCCACCAGGAAGAGGAATTAACCAAAGGGTCAGCATGCCGGGCCGGAACCAGATTAGGGCCTGAAGCCATCCTGCGGTGTTACGGCCAGGTCACAAGAAAGCGAGTTGAAGAAAGGAGCTCAGGGGCACTGTAATTCACAAACCTGCAGAGTTATAAATGACAGCTATCGTCCAAAAATAGACTGAAGTAAGGCTGCCAAGAGGACTTGAAAGCGGGGCAGAATTGCAGGAAACCGATTTCAGGAGGTAGACTGGAATTGCATTTCAAGCATAGGAAAAAAGGCAGAACGTCCACAATGATGCACTTGGCCAAAAAGGGCGTATGCGTTTTTTCCTGAATATATTCAGGAAAAAACGCATACGCCCTTGTTGGCCAACCAAGCAAGCTTGCAAAGGAAATCTGCACTACAATGAAGTCTCACTTCTCCCCGGTCAAAAGGGCCATCTGAAAAAAGTGTAAAATCCAGAAAGGCAGGACAGGCCATGGAGAACTGGGAGCCTTGTTATGCTGATGGGCGGGATGTAAATTGCCAACAACCACTCGGGAGAAGTGTATGGTGTTTCCTGAAACATCTAAAAAACAAAGCAACAGAACCTAGGGCACTTCCACTTATGGTCCTATAGCTTAGGCAATTTAAAATCAAAAAGACACAGCCACCCCAAAGTTTGGAACGGCTCTGTTTACAAGAACCTCGTTTACAGTACAAGTTCAACATCGCAGAAAGTGAAAAATGGATAAAGAAGTTGTGGTATTTACTTACAAAGCAATATCACTCAGCAATGAAATCTGTGTCATCAGGCCCTTAGCAGCATAATGAGTGGATTCAGGTATGATGATTCTAACTGAAATAAGTCACACAGAAAAAGAAACCTCATAAGATATCAGTAATACACGGAATGTAAACTTGGCTACACAGGAACTGAATTACAGAACAGAACAGGGTCTCAAATTTAGAAAACCAACTTATGCTTGCTTAAGGGGAAAGGTGAGTTGGGGTGCTGCATAAAACCAGAGATTGAAATGAGCACAGATAAAGTTCCTTAAGCCAAATATGGAATAGACAAGAGCTACTCCTTGCTCAACGAAATGGACTCAACACCGCATATTAAACGTCTAAGAATGTACCTGACTAGTAAGTATCTGAAAACCTATGGATTGCTATGTCTCCGAAAGAGAATCAAGCATGTGTACAGGGGCATAAACGCAGCAGTGATAGGATTGGAGAGGTTCGGTGAGCAAATGAAGACCCTTTGAAGTCATATTGCATGGTACCCATTCCACGGGTTTCAACTACCCAGGTTTTAGGTATTCTTCCTTCAGCTAAAACATGCATGTGGAACCCAGAGTATGATCAACCATGTGATCGGGAGACGTGTTCAAATATGTCTCAGTTTTCGTACCCTGGTACTCGGGTGCAACATTCCAGACGCTTTACTAACACTCTCCCGACTTGGAGAGTCAGTCCCTTTAACCTCCTGTTTGGCACAGTTTGCAATTTCTGCGGAAGATGAACAGGAATAGCGAGAACCAATGAGAGACTAGCTAGAGGTGTCTGGACGGGCAAATTTAACTCTCATTTCCCACCAGGAAGAGGAATTAACCAAAGGCTCAGCATGCCGTGCCAGAACCAGATTAGGGCCTGAAGCCATCCTGCGGTGTTGCGGCCAGGTCACAAGAAAGCGAGTTGAAGAAAGGAGCTCAGGGGCACTGTAATTCACAAACCTGCAGAGTTATAAATGACAGCTATCGCCCAAAAATAGACTGAAGTAAGGCTGCCAAGAGGACTTGAAAGCGGGGCAGAATTGCAGGAAACCGATTTCAGGAGGTAGACTGGAATTACATTGAAAGCATAGAAAAGAGGCAGAACGTCCACAATGATGCACTTGGCCAAAAAGGGCATATGCGTTTTTTCCTGAATATATTCAGGAAAAAACGCATACGCCCTTTTTGGCCAACCAAGCAAGCTTGCAAAGGAAATCTGCACTACAATGAAGTCTCACTTCCCCCCCGGTCAAAAGGGCCATCTGAAAAAAGTGTAAAATCCAGAAAGGCAGGACAGGCCATGGAGAACTGGGAGCCTTGTTATGCTGATGGGCGGGATGTAAATTGCCAACAGACACTTGGGAGAAGTGTATGGTGTTTCCTGAAACATCTAAAAAACAAAGCAACAGAGCCTAGGGCACTTCCACTTATGGTCCTATAGCTTAGGGAAATTAAAATAAAAAAGACACAGCCACCCCAAAGTTTGGGACGCCTCTGTTTATAAGAACCTCGTTTACAGTACAAGTTCAACATCGCAGAAAGTGAAAAATGGATAAAGAAGTTGTGGTATTTACTTACAAAGCAATATCACTCAGCAATGAAATCTATGTCATCAGGCCCTTAGCATCACAATGAGTGGGTTCAGGTATGATGATTCTAACTGAAATAAGTCACACAGAAAAAGAAACATCATAAGATATCAGTAATACACGGAATGTAAACTTGGCTACACAGGAACTGAATTACAGAACAGAACAGGGTCTCAAATTTAGAAAACCAACTTATGCTTGCTTAAGGGGAAAGGTGAGTTGGGGTGCTGCATAAAACCAGAGATTGAAATGAGTACAGATAAAGTTCCTTAAGTCAAATATGGAATAGACAAGAGCTACTCCTTGCTCAACGAAATGGACTCAACACCGCATATTAAACGCGTAAGAATGTACCTGACTAGTAAGTATCGTAAAACCTATGGATTGCTATGTCTCCAAAAGAGAATCAAGCATGTGTACAGGGGCATAAACGCAGCAGTGATAGGATTGGAGAGGTTCGGTGAGCAAATGAAGACCCTTTGAAGTCATATTGCATGGTACCCATTCCACGGGTCTCAACTCTCCAGTTTTAAGGTATTCTTCCTTCAGCTAAAACATGCATGTGGAACCCAAGTATGATCAACCATGTGAACGGGAGACGTGTTCAAATATGTCTCAGTTTTCCTCCCCTGGTACTCGGGTGCAACATTCCAGACGCTTTACTAACACTCTCCCCACTTGGAGAGTCAGCGCCTTTAACCTCCTGTTTGGCCCAGTTTGCAATTTCTGCGGAAGATGAACAGGAATAGCGAGAACCAATGAGAGGCTAGCTGGAGGTGTCTGGACGGGCAAATTTAACTCTCATTTCCCACCAGGAAGAGGAATTAACCAAAGGCTCAGTGTGCCGTGCCGGAACCAGATTAGGGCCTGAAGCCATCCTGCGGTGTTGCGGCCAGCTCAAAAGAAAGCGAGTTGAAGAAAGGAGCTCAGGGGCACTGTAATTCACAAACCTGCAGAGTTATAAATGACAGCTATCGTCCAAAAATAGACTGAAGTAAGGCTGCCAAGAGGACTTGAAAGCGGGGCAGAATTGCAGGAAACCGATTTCAGGAGGTAGACTGGAATTGCATTGAAAGCATAGGAAAAGAGGCAGAACGTCCACAATGATGCACTTGGCCAAAAAGGGCGTATGCGTTTCTTCCTGAATATATTCAGGAAAAAACGCATACGCCCTTTTTGGCCAACCAAGCAAGCTTGCAAAGGAAATCTGCACTACAATGAAGTCTCACTTCCCCCCGGTCAAAAGGGCCATCTGAAAAAAGTGTAAAATCCAGAAAGGCAGGACAGGCCATGGAGAATTGGGAGCCTTGTTATGCTGATGGGCGGGATGTAAATTGCCAACAACCACTCGGGAGAAGTGTATGGTGTTTCCTGAAACATCTAAAAAACAAAGCAACAGAGCCTAGGGCACTTCCACTTATGGTCCTATAGCTTAGGGAAATTAAAATCAAAAAGACACAGCCACCCCAAAGTTTTGAAAGGCTCTGTTTACAAGAACCTCGTTTACAGTACAAGTTCAACATCGCAGAAAGTGAAAAATGGATAAAGAAGTTGTGGTATTTACTTACAAAGCAATATCACTCAGCAATGAAATCTATGTCATCAGGCCCTTAGCAGCACAATGAGTGGATTCAGGTACGATGATTCTAACTGAAATAAGTCACACAGAAAAAGAAACATCATAAGATATCACTAATACACGGAATGTAAACTTGGCTACACAGGAACTGCATTCCAAAACAGAACAGGGTCTCAAATTTAGAAAACCAACTTATGCTTGCTTAAGGGGAAAGGTGAGTTGGGGTGCTGCATAAAACCAGAGATTGAAATGAGTACAGATAAAATTCCTTAAGCCAAATATGGAATAGACAAGAGCTACTCCTTGCTCAACGAAATGGACTCAAAACCCCATATTAAACGCCTAAGAATGTACCTGACTAGTAAGTATCTTAAAACCTATGGATTGCTATGTCTCCAAAAGAGAATCAAGCGTGTGTATAGGGGCATAAACGCAGCAGTGATAGGATTGGAGAGGTTCGGTGAGCAAATGAAGACCCTTTGAAGTCATACTGCATGGTACCCATTACACGGGTCTCAACTCTCCAGGTTTAAGGTATTCTTCCTTCAGCTAAAACATGCATGTGGAACCCAGAGTATGATCAACCATGTGAACGGGAGTCGTGTTCAAATATGTCTCAGTTTTCCTCCCCTGGTACTCGGGTGCAACATTCCAGACGCTTTACTAACACTCTCCCGACTTGGAGAGTCAGTCCCTTTAACCTCCTGTTTGGCCCAGTTTGCAATTTCTGCGGAAGATGAACAGGAATAGCGAGAACCAATGAGAGGCTAGCTGGAGTTGTCTGGACGGGCAAATTTAACTCTCATTTCCCACCAGGAAGAGGAATTAAGCAAAGGCTCAGCATGCCGGGCCGGAACCAGATTAGGGCCTGAAGCCATCCTGCGGTGTTACGGCCAGGTCACAAGAAAGCGAGTTGAAGAAAGGAGCTCAGGGGCACTGTAATTCACAAACCTGCAGAGTTATAAATGACAGCTATCGTCCAAAAATAGACTGAAGTAAGGCTGCCAAGAGGACTTGAATGCGGGGCAGAATAGCAGGAAACCGATTTCAGGAGGTAGACTGGAATTGCATTGAAAGCATAGGAAAAGAGGCAGAACGTCCACAATGATGCAGTTGGCCAAAAAGTGCGTATGCGTTTTTTCCTGAATATATTCAGGAAAAAACGCATACGCCCTTTTTGGCCAACCAAGCAAGCTTGCAAAGGAAATCTGCACTACAATGAAGTCTCACTTCCCCCCGGTCAAAAGGGCCATCTGAAAAAAGTGTAAAATCCAGAAAGGCAGGACAGGCCATGGAGAACTGGGAGCCTTGTTATGCTGATGGGCGGGATGTAAATTGCCAACAGACACTCGGGAGAAGTGTATGGTGTTTCCTGAAACATCTAAAAAACAAAGCAACAGAGCCTAGGGCACTTCCACTTATGGTCCTATAGTTTAGGGAAATTAAAATCAAAAAGACACAGCCACCCCAAAGTTTCGAAAGGCTCTGTTTACAAGAACCTCGTTTACAGTACAAGTTCAACATCGCAGAAAGTGAAAAATGGATAAAGAAGTTGTGGTATTTACTTACAAAGCAATATCACTCAGCAATGAAATCTATGTCATCAGGCCCTTAGCAGCACAATGAGTGGATTCAGGTATGATGATTCTAACTGAAATAAGTCACACAGAAAAAGAAACATCATAAGATATCAGTAATACACGGAATGTAAACTTGGCTACACAGGAACTGAATTACAGAACAGAACAGGGTCTCAAATTTAGAAAACCAACTTATGCTTGCTTAAGGGTAAAGGTGAGTTGGGGTGCTGCATAAAACCAGAGATTGAAATGAGCACAGATAAAGTTCCTTAAGCCAAATATGGAATAGACAAGAGCTACTCCTTGCTCAACGAAACGGACTCAACACCGCATATTAAACGCCTAAGAATGTACCTAACTAGTAAGTATCTTAAAACCTATGGATTGCTATGTCTCCGAAAGAGAATCAAGCATGTGTACAGGGGCATAAACGCAGCAGTGATAGGATTGGAGAGGTTCGGTGAGCAAATGAAGACCCTTTGAAGTCATATTGCATGGTACCCATTCCACGGGTTTCAACTACCCAGGTTTTAGGTATTCTTCCTTCAGCTAAAACATGCATGTGGAACCTAGAGTATGATCAACCATGTGATCGGGAGACGTGTTCAAATATGTCTCAGTTTTCGTACCCTGGTACTCGGGTGCAACATTCCAGACGCTTTACTAACACTCTCCCCACTTGGAGAGTCAGTCCCTTTAACCTCCTGTTTGGCCCAGTTTCCAATTTCTGCGGAAGATGAACAGGAATAGCGAGAACCAATGAGAGGCTAGCTGGAGGTGTCTGGACGGGCAAATTTAACTCTCATTTCCCACCAGGAAGAGGAATTAACCAAAGGCTCAGCGTGCCGTGCCGGAACCAGATTAGGGCCTGAAGCCATCCTGCGGTGTTGCGGCCAGCTCAAAAGAAAGCGAGTTGAAGAAAGGAGCTCAGGGGCACTGTAATTCACAAACCTGCAGAGTTATAAATGACAGCTATCGTCCAAAAATAGACTGAAGTAAGGCTGCCAAGAGGACTTGAAAGCGGGGCAGCATTGCAGGAAACCGATTTAAGGAGGTAGACTGGAATTGCATTGAAAGCATAGGAAAAGAGGCAGAACGTCCACAATGATGCACTTGGCCAAAAAGGGCGTATGCATTTTTTCCTGAATATATTCAGGAAAAAACGCATACGCCCTTTTTGGCCAACCAAGCAAGCTTGCAAAGGAAATCTGCACTACAATGAAGTCTCACTTCCCCCCGGTCAAAAGGGCCATCTGAAAAAAGTGTAAAATCCAGAAAGGCAGGACAGGCCATGGAGAACTGGGAGCCTTGTTATGCTGATGGGCGGGATGTAAATTGCCAACAGACACTCGGGAGAAGTGTATGGTGTTTCCTGAAACATCTAAAAAACAAAGCAACAGAGCCTAGGGCACTTCCACTTATGGTCCTATAGCTTAGGGAAATTAAAATCAAAAAGACACAGCCACCCCAAAGTTTCGAAAGGCTCTGTTTACAAGAACCTCGTTTACAGTACAAGTTCAACATCGCAGAAAGTGAAAAATGGATAAAGAAGTTGTGGTATTTACTTACAAAGCAATATCACTCAGCAATGAAATCTATGTCATCAGGCCCTTAGCAGCACAATGAGTGGATTCAGGTACGATGATTCTAACTGAAATAAGTCACACAGAAAAAGAAACATCATAAGATATCACTAATACACGGAATGTAAACTTGGCTACACAGGAACTGCATTCCAAAACAGAAGAGGGTCTCAAATTTAGAAAACCAACTTATGCTTGCTTAAGGGGAAAGGTGAGTTGGGGTGCTGCATAAAACCAGAGATTGAAATGAGCACAGATAAAGTTCCTTAAGCCAAATATGGAATAGACAAGAGCTACTCCTTGCTCAACGAAATGGACTCAAAACCCCATATTAAACGCCTAAGAATGTACCTGACTAGTAAGTATCTTAAAACCTATGGATTGCTATGTCTCCAAAAGAGAATCAAGCGTGTGTACAGGGGCATAAACGCAGCAGTGATAGGATTGGAGAGGTTCGGTGAGCAAATGAAGACCCTTTGAAGTCATATTGCATGGTACCCATTCCACGGGTCTCAACTCTCCAGTTTTAAGGTATTCTTCCTTCAGCTAAAACATGCATGTGGAACCCAGAGTATGATCAACCATGTGATCGGGAGTCGTGTTCAAATATGTGTCAGTTTTCCTCCCCTGGTACTCGGGTGCAACATTCCAGATGCTTTAGTAACACTCTCCCGACTTGGAGAGTCAGTCCCTTTAACCTCCTGTTTGGCCCAGTTTGCAATTTCTGCGGAAGATGAACAGGAATAGCGAGAACCAATGAGAGGTTAGCTGGAGGTGTCTGGACGGGCAAATTTAACTCTCATTTCCCACCAGGAAGAGGAATTAACCAAATGCTCAGCGTGCCGTGCCAGAACTAGATTAGGGCCTGAAGCCATCCAGCGGTGTTGCGGCCAGCTCACAAGAAAGCGAGTTGAAGAAAGGAGCTCAGGGGCACTGTAATTCACAAACCTGCAGAGTTATAAATGACAGCTATCGTCCAAAAATATACTGAAGTAAGGCTGCCAAGAGGACTTGAAAGCGGGGCAGAATTGCAGGAAACAGATTTCAGGAGGTAGACTGGAATTGCATTGAAAGCATAGGAAAAGAGGCAGAACGTCCACAATGATGCACTTGGCCAAAAAGGGCGTATGCGTTTTTTCCTGAATATATTCAGGAAAAAACGCATACGTACTTTTTGGCCAACCAAGCAAGCTTGCAAAGGAAATCTGCACTACAATGAAGTCTCACTTCCCCCCGGTCAAAAGGGCCATCTGAAAAAAGTGTAAAACCCAGAAAGGCAGGACAGGCCATGGAGAACTGGGAGCCTTGTTATGCTGATGGGCGGGATGTAAATTGCCAACAACCACTCGGGAGAAGTGTATGGTGTTTCCTGAAACATCTAAAAAACAAAGCAACAGAGCCTAGGGCACTTCCACTTATGGTCCTATAGCTTAGGGAAATTAAAATCAAAAAGACACAGCCACCCCAACGTTTGGAACGGCTCTGTTTACAAGAACCTCGTTTACAGTACAAGTTCAACATCACAGAAAGTGAAAAATGGATAAAAAAGTTGTGGTATTTACTTACAAAGCAATATCACTCAGCAATGAAATCTGTGTCATCAGGCCCTTAGCAGCACAATGAGTGGATTCAGGTATGATGATTCTAACTGAAATAAGTCACACAGAAAAAGAAACATCATAAGATATCAGTAAAACACGGAATGGAAACTTGGCTACACAGGAACTGAATTACAGAACAGAACAGGGTCTCAAATTTAGAAAACCAACTTATGCTTGCTTAAGGGGAAAGGTGAGTTGGGGTGCTGCATAAAACCAGAGACTGAAATGAGCACAGATAAAGTTCCTTAAGCCAAATATGGAATAGACAAGAGCTACTCCTTGCTCAACGAAATGGACTCAACACCGCATATTAAACGCCTAAGAATGTACCTGACTAGTAAGTATCTTAAAACCTATGGATTGCTATGTCTCCGAAAGAGAATCAAGCATGTGTACAGGGGCATAAACGCAGCAGTGATAGGATTGGAGAGGTTCGGTGAGCAAATGAAGACCCTTTGAAGTCATATTGCATGGTACCCATTCCACGGGTTTCAACTACCCAGGTTTAAGGTATTCTTCCTTCAGCTAAAACATGCATGTGGAACCTAGAGTATGATCAACCATGTGATCGGGAGACGTGTTCAAATATGTCTCAGTTTTCGTACCCTGGTACTCGGGTGCAACATTCCAGACGCTTTACTAACACTCTCCCGACTTGGAGAGTCAGTCCCTTTAACCTCCTGTTTGGCCCAGTTTGCAATTTCTGCGGAAGATGAACAGGAATAGCGAGAACCAATGAGAGGCTAGCTGGAGGTGTCTGGACGGGCAAATTTAACTCTCATTTCCCACCAGGAAGAGGAATTAACCAAAGGCTCAGCGTGCCGTGCCGGAACCAGATTAGGGCCTGAAGCCATCCTGCGGTGTTGCGGCCAGCTCAAAAGAAAGCGAGTTGAAGAAAGGAGCTCAGGGGCACTGTAATTCACAAACCTGCAGAGTTATAAATGACAGCTATCGTCCAAAAATAGACTGAAGTAAGGCTGCCAAGAGGACTTGAAAGCGGGGCAGAATTGCAGGAAACCGATTTCAGGAGGTAGACTGGAATTGCATTGAAAGCATAGGAAAAGAGGCAGAACGTCCACAATGATGCACTTGGCCAAAAAGGGCGTATGCGTTTTTTCCTGAATATATTCAGGAAAAAACGCATACGCCCTTTTTGGCCAACCAAGCAAGCTTGCAAAGGAAATCTGCACTACAATGAAGTCTCACTTCCCCCCGGTCAAAAGGGCCATCTGAAAAAAGTGTAAAATCCAGAAAGGCAGGACAGGCCATGGAGAACTGGGAGACTTGTTATGCTGATGGGCGGGATGTAAATTGCAAACAGACACTCGGGAGAAGTGTATGGTGTTTCCTGAAACATCTAAAAAACAAAGCAACAGAGCCTAGGGCACTGCCACTTATGGTCCTATAGCTTAGGGAAATTAAAATCAAAAAGACACAGCCACCCCAAAGTTTGGGACGCCTCTGTTTACAAGAACCTCGTTTACAGTACAAGTTCAACATCGCAGAAAGTGAAAAATGGATAAAGAAGTTGTGGTATTTACTTACAAAGCAATATCACTCAGCAATGAAATCTATGTCATCAGGCCCTTAGCAGCACAATGAGTGGATTCAGGTATGATGATTCTAACTGAAATAAGTCACACAGAAAAAGAAACATCATAAGATATCAGTAATACACGGAATGTAAACTTGGCTACACAGGAACTGAATTACAGAACAGAACAGGGTCTCAAATTTAGAAAACCAACTTATGCTTGCTTAAGGGTAAAGGTGAGTTGGGGTGCTGCATAAAACCAGAGATTGAAATGAGCACAGATAAAGTTCCTTAATCCAAATATGGAATAGACAAGAGCTACTCCTTGCTCAACGAAATGGACTCAACACCGCATATTAAACGTCTAAGAATGTACCTGACTAGTAAGTATCTTAAAACCTATGGATTGCTATGTCTCCAAAAGAGAATCAAGCATGTGTACAGGGGCATAAACGCAGCAGTGATAGGATTGGAGAGGTTCGGTGAGCAAATGAAGACCCTTTGAAGTCATATTGCATGGTACCCATTCCACGGGTCTCAACTCTCCAGGTTTAAGGTATTCTTCCTTCAGCTAAAACATGCATGTGGAACCCAGAGTATGATCAACCATGTGAACGGGAGTCGTGTTCAAATATGTCTCAGTTTTCCTCCCCTGGTACTCGGGTGCAACATTCCAGACGCTTTACTAACACTCTCCCCACTTGGAGAGTCAGTCCCTTTAACCTCCTGTTTTGCCCAGTTTGCAATTTCTGTGGAAGATGAACAGGAATAGCGAGAACCAATGAGAGGCTAGCTGGAGGTGTCTGGACGGGCAAATTTAACTCTTATTTCCCACCAGGAAGAGGAATTAACCAAAGGCTCAGCATGCCGGGCCGGAACCAGATTAGGGCCTGAAGCCATCCTGCGGTGTTACGGCCAGGTCACAAGAAAGCGAGTTGAAGAAAGGAGCTCAGGGGCACTGTAATTCACAAACCTTCAGAGTTATAAATGACAGCTATCGTCCAAAAATAGACTGAAGTAAAGCTGCCAAGAGGACTTGAAAGTGGGGCAGAATTGCAGGAAACCGATTTCAGGAGGTAGACTGGAATTGCATTTCAAGCATAGGAAAAAATGCAGAACGTCCACAATGATGCACTTGGCCAAAAAGGGCGTATGCGTTTTTTCCTGAATATATTCAGGAAAAAACGCATACGCCCTTTTTGGCCAACCAAGCAAGCTTGCAAAGGAAATCTGCACTACAATGAAGTCTCACTTCTCCCCGGTCAAAAGGGCCATCTGAAAAAAGTGTAAAATCCAGAAAGGCAGGACAGGCCATGGAGAACTGGGAGCCTTGTTATGCTGATGGGCGGGATGTAAATTGCCAACAACCACTTGGGAGAAGTGTATGGTGTTTCCTGAAACATCTAAAAAACAAAGCAACAGAACCTAGGGCACTTCCACTTATGGTCCTATAGCTTAGGCAATTTAAAATCAAAAAGACACAGCCACCCCAACGTTTGGAACGGCTCTGTTTACAAGAACCTCGTTTACAGTACAAGTTCAACATCACAGAAAGTGAAAAATGGATAAAAAATTTGTGGTATTTACTTACAAAGCAATATCACTCAGCAATGAAATCTGTGTCATCAGGCCCTTAGCAGCACAATGAGTGGATTCAGGTATGATGATTCTAACTGAAATAAGTCACACAGAAAAAGAAACATCATAAGATATCAGTAATACACGGAATGGAAACTTGGCTACACAGGAACTGAATTACAGAACAGAAGAGGGTCTCAAATTTAGAAAACCAACTTATGCTTGCTTAAGGGTAAAGGTGAGTTGGGGTGCTGCATAAAACCAGAGATTGAAATGAGCACAGATAAAGTTCCTTAAGCCAAATATGGAATAGACAAGAGCTACTCCTTGCTCAACGAAATGGACTCAACACCGCATATTAAACGCCTAAGAATGTACCTGACTAGTAAGTATCTTAAAACCTATGGATTGCTATGTGTCCAAAAGAGAATCAAGCATGTGTACAGGGGCATAAACGCAGCAGTGATAGGATTGGAGAGGTTCGGTGAGCAAATGAAGACCCTTTGAAGTCATATTGCATGGTACCCATTCCACGGGTTTCAACTACCCAGGTTTAAGGTATTCTTCCTTCAGCTAAAACATGCATGTGGAACCTAGAGTATGATCAACCATGTGATCGGGAGACGTGTTCAAATGTCTCACTTTTCGTACCCTGGTACTAGGGTGCAACATTCCAGACGCTTTACTAACACTCTCCCGACTTGGAGAGTCAGTCCCTTTAACCTGCTGTTTGGCCCAGTTTCCAATTTCTGCGGAAGATGAACAGGAATAGCGAGAACCAATGAGAGGCTAGCTGGAGGTGTCTGGACGGGCAAATTTAACTCTCATTTCCCACCAGGAAGAGGAATTAACCAAAGGCTCAGCATGCCGTGCCGGAACCAGATTAGGGCCTGAAGCCATCCTGCGGTGTTGCGGCCAGCTCAAAAGAAAGCGAGTTGAAGAAAGGAGCTCAGGGGCACTGTAATTCACAAACCTGCAGAGTTATAAATGACAGCTATCGTCCAAAAATAGACTGAAGTAAGGCTGCCAAGAGGACTTGAAAGTGGGGCAGAATTGCAGGAAACCGATTTCAGGAGGTAGACTGGAATTGCATTGAAAGCATAGGAAAAGAGGCAGAACGTCCACAATGATGCACTTGGCCAAAAAGGGCGTATGCGTGTTTTCCTGAATATATTCAGGAAAAAATGCATACGCCCTTTTTGGCCAACCAAGCAAGCTTGCAAAGGAAACCTGCACTACAATGAAGTCTCACTTTCGCCCCGGTCAAAAGGGCCATCTGAAAAAAGTTTAAA
Organism: Stenella coeruleoalba; assembly: GCF_951394435.1. Lineage (NCBI taxonomy): Eukaryota > Metazoa > Chordata > Mammalia > Artiodactyla > Delphinidae > Stenella > Stenella coeruleoalba. The sequence continues at coordinate 176,857 of NW_027646405.1, forward strand.
ATCCAGAAAGGCAGGACAGGCCATGGAGAACTGGGAGCCTTGTTATGCTGATGGGCGGGATGTAAATTGCCAACAGACACTGGGGAGAAGTGTATGGTGTTTCCTGAAACATCTAAAAAACAAAGCAACAGAGCCTAGGGCACTTCCACTTATGGTCCTATAGCTTAGGGAAATTAAAATCAAAAAGACACAGCCACCCCAAAGTTTCGAAAGGCTCTGTTTACAAGAACCTCGTTTACAGTACAAGTTCAACATCGCAGAAAGTGAAAAATGGATAAAGAAGTTGTGGTATTTACTTACAAAGCAATATCACTCAGCAATGAAATCTATGTCATCAGGCCCTTAGCAGCACAATGAGTGGATTCAGGTACGATGATTCTAACTGAAATAAGTCACACAGAAAAAGAAACATCATAAGATATCACTAATACACGGAATGTAAACTTGGCTACACAGGAACTGCATTCCAAAACAGAACAGGGTCTCAAATTTAGAAAACCAACTTATGCTTGCTTAAGGGGAAAGGTGAGTTGGGGTGCTGCATAAAACCAGAGATTGAAATGAGTACAGATAAAGTTCCTTAAGCCAAATATGGAATAGACAAGAGCTACTCCTTACTCAACGAAATGGACTCAAAACCCCATATTAAACGCCTAAGAATGTACCTGACTAGTAAATATCTTAAAACCTATGGATTGCTATGTCTCCAAAAGAGAATCAAGCATGTGTACAGGGGCATAAACGCAGCAGTGATAGGATTGGAGAGGTTCGTGAGCAAATGAAGACCCTTTGAAGTCATATTGCATGGTACCCATTACACGGGTCTCAACTCTCCAGGTTTAAGGTATTCTTCCTTCAGCTAAAACATGCATGTGGAACACAGAGTATGATCAACCATGTGAACGGGAATCGTGTTCAAATATGTCTCAGTTTTCCTCCCCTGGTACTCGGGTGCAACATTCCAGACGCTTTACTAAAACTCTCCCGACTTGGAGAGTCAGTCCCTTTAACCTCCTGTTTGGCCCAGTTTGCAATTTCTGCGGAAGATGAACAGGAATAGCGAGAACCAATGAGAGGCTAGCTGGAGGTGTCTGGACGGGCAAATTTAACTCTCATTTCCCACCAGGAAGAGGAATTAAGCAAAGGCTCAGCATGCCGCGCCGGAACCAGATTAGGGCCTGAAGCCATCCTGCGGTGTTACGGCCAGGTCACAAGAAAGCGAGTTGAAGAAAGGAGCTCAGGGGCACTGTAATTCACAAACCTGCAGAGTTATAAATGACAGCTATCGTCCAAAAATAGACTGAAGTAAGGCTGCCAAGAGGACTTGAATGCGGGGCAGAATTGCAGGAAACCGATTTCAGGAGGTAGACTGGAATTGCATTGAAAGCATAGGAAAAAAGGCAGAACGTCCACAATGATGCACTTGGCCAAAAAGGGCGTATGCGTTTTTTCCTGAATATATTCAGGAAAAAACGCATACGCCCTTTTTGGCCAACCAAGCAAGCTTGCAAAGGAAATCTGCACTACAATGAAGTCTCACTTCCCCCCGGTCAAAAGGGCCATCTGAAAAAAGTGTAAAATCCAGAAAGGCAGGACAGGCCATGGAGAACTGGGAGCCTTGTTATGCTGATGGGCGGGATGTAAATTGCCAACAACCACTTGGGAGAAGTGTATGGTGTTTCCTGAAACATCTAAAAAACAAAGCAACAGAACCTAGGGCACTTCCACTTATGGTCCTATAGCTTAGGCAATTTAAAATCAAAAAGACACAGCCACCCCAACGTTTGGAACGGCTCTGTTTACAAGAACCTCGTTTACAGTACAAGTTCAACATCACAGAAAGTGAAAAATGGATAAAAAATTTGTGGTATTTACTTACAAAGCAATATCACTCAGCAATGAAATCTGTGTCATCAGGCCCTTAGCAGCACAATGAGTGGATTCAGGTATGATGATTCTAACTGAAATAAGTCACACAGAAAAAGAAACATCATAAGATATCAGTAATACACGGAATGGAAACTTGGCTACACAGGAACTGAATTACAGAACAGAAGAGGGTCTCAAATTTAGAAAACCAACTTATGCTTGCTTAAGGGTAAAGGTGAGTTGGGGTGCTGCATAAAACCAGAGATTGAAATGAGCACAGATAAAGTTCCTTAAGCCAAATATGGAATAGACAAGAGCTACTCCTTGCTCAACGAATTGGACTCAACACCGCATATTAAATGCCTAAGAATGTACCTGACTAGTAAGTATCTTAAAACCTATGGATTGCTATGTGTCCAAAAGAGAATCAAGCATGTGTACAGGGGCATAAACGCAGCAGTGATAGGATTGGAGAGGTTCGGTGAGCAAATGAAGACCCTTTGAAGTCATATTGCATGGTACCCATTCCACGGGTTTCAACTACCCATATTTAAGGTATTCTTCCTTCAGCTAAAACATGCATGTGGAACCTAGAGTATGATCAACCATGTGATCGGGAGACGTGTTCAAATATGTCTCAGTTTTCCTCCCCTGGTACTCGGATGCAACATTCCAGACGCTTTACTAACACTCTCCCCACTTGGAGAGTCAGTCCCTTTAACCTCCTGTTTGGCCCAGTTTGCAATTTCTGCGGAAGATGAACAGGAATAGCGAGAACCAATGAGAGGCTAGCTGGAGGTGTCTGGACGGGCAAATTTAACTCTCATTTCCCACCAGGAAGAGGAATTAACCAAAGGCTCAGCATGCCGGGCCGGAACCAGATTAGGGCCTGAAGCCATCCTGCGGTGTTGCGGTCGGGTCACAAGAAAGCGAGTTGAAGAAAGGAGCTCAGGGGCACTGTAATTCACAAACCTGCAGAGTTATAAATGACAGCTATCGTCCAAAAATAGACTGAAGTAAGGCTGCCAAGAGGACTTGAAAGCGGGGCAGAATTGCAGGAAACCGATTTCAGGAGGTAGACTGGAATTGCATTGAAAGCATAGGAAAAGAGGCAGAACGTCCACAATGATGCACTTGGCCAAAAAGGGGGTATGCGTTTTTTCCTGAATATATTCAGGAAAAAACGCATACGCCCTTTTTGGCCAACCAAGCAAGCTTGCAAAGGAAATCTGCACTACAATGAAGTCTCACTTCCCCCCGGTCAAAAGGGCCATCTGAAAAAAGTGTAAAATCCAGAAAGGCAACAGGCCATTGAGAACTGGGAGCCTTGTTATGCTGATGGGCGGGATGTAAATTGCCTACAGACACTTGGGAGAAGTGTATGGTGTTTCCTGAAACATCTAAAAAACAAAGCAACAGAGCCTAGGGCACTTCCACTTATGGTCCTATAGCTTAGGGAAATTAAAATCAAAAAGACACAGCCACCCCAAAGTTTGGAACGGCTCTGTTTACAAGAACCTCGTTTACAGTACAAGTACAACATCGCAGAAAGTGAAAAATGGATAAAGAAGTTGTGGTATTCACTTACAAAGCAATATCACTCAGCAATGAAATCTATGTCATCAGGCCCTTAGCAGCACAATGAGTGGATTCAGGTATGATGATTCTAACTGAAATAAGTCACACAGAAAAAGAAACATCATAAGATATCAGTAATACACGGAATGGAAACTTGGCTACACAGGAACTGAATTACAGAACAGAACAGGGTCTCAAATTTAGAAAAACAACTTATGCTTGCTTAAGGGTAAAGGTGAGTTGGGGTGCTGCATAAAACCAGAGATTGAAATGAGCACAGATAAAGTTCCTTAAGCCAAATATGGAATAGACAAGAGCTACTCCTTGCTCAACGAAATGGACTCAACACCGCATATTAAACGCCTAAAATGTACCTGACTTGTAAGTATCTTAAAACCTATGGATTGCTATGTCTCCGAAAGAGAATCAAGCATGTGTACAGGGGCATAAACGCAGCAGTGATAGGATTGGAGAGGTTCGGTGAGCAAATGAAGACCCTTTGAAGTCATATTGCATGGTACCCATTCCACGGGTTTCAACTACCCAGGTTTAAGGTATTCTTCCTTCAGCTAAAACATGCATGTGGAACCTAGAGTATGATCAACCATGTGATCGGGAGACGTGTTCAAATATGTCTCAGTTTTCCTCCCCTGGTACTCGGGTGCAACATTCCAGACGCTTTACTAACACTCTCCCCACTTGGAGAGTCAGTCCCTTTAACCTCCTGTTTGGCCCAGTTTGCAATTTCTGCGGAAGATGAACAGGAATAGCGAGAACCAATGAGAGGCTAGCTGGAGGTGTCTGGACGGGCAAATTTAACTCTCATTTCCCACCAGGAAGAGGAATTAACCAAAGGCTCAGCATGCCGGGCCGGAACCAGATTAGGGCCTGAAGCCATCCTGCGGTGTTGCGGCCAGGTCACAAGAAAGCGAGTTGAAGAAAGGAGCTCAGGGGCACTGTAATTCACAAACCTGCAGAGTTATAAATGACAGCTATCGTCCAAAAATAGACTGAAGTAAGGCTGCCAAGAGGACTTGAAAGCGGGGCAGAATTGCAGGAAACCGATTTCAGGAGGTAGACTGGAATTGCATTGAAAGCATAGGAAAAGAGGCAGAACGTCCACAATGATGCACTTGGCCAAAAAGGGTGTATGCGTTTTTTCCTGAATATATTCAGGAAAAAACGCATACGCCCTTTTTGGCCAACCAAGCAAGCTTGCAAAGGAAATCTGCACTACAATGAAGTCTCACTTCCCCCCGGTCAAAAGGGCCATCTGAAAAAAGTGTAAAATCCAGAAAGGCAACATGCCATTGAGAACTGGGAGCCTTGTTATGCTGATGGGCGGGATGTAAATTGCCAACAGACACTCGGGAGAAGTGTATGGTGTTTCCTGAAACATCTAAAAAACAAAGCAACAGAGCCTAGGGCACTTCCACTTATGGTCCTATAGCTTAGGGAAATTAAAATCAAAAAGACACAGCCACCCCAAAGTTTGGAACGGCTCTGTTTACAAGAACCTCGTTTACAGTACAAGTACAACATCGCAGAAAGTGAAAAATGGATAAAGAAGTTGTGGTATTCACTTACAAAGCAATATCACTCAGCAATGAAATCTATGTCATCAGGCACTTAGCAGCACAATGAGTGGATTCAGGTATGATGATTCTAACTGAAATAAGTCACACAGAAAAAGAAACATCATAAGATATCAGTAATACACGGAATGGAAACTTGGCTACACAGGAACTGAATTACAGAACAGAACAGGGTCTCAAATTTAGAAAAACAACTTATGCTTGCTTAAGGGTAAAGGTGAGTTGGGGTGCTGCATAAAACCAGAGATTGAAATGAGCACAGATAAAGTTCCTTAAGCCAAATATGGAATAGACAAGAGCTACTCCTTGCTCAACGAAATGGACACAACACCGCATATTAAACGCCTAAGAATGTACCTGACTTGTAAGTATCTTAAAACCTATGGATTGCTATGTCTCCGAAAGAGAATCAAGCATGTGTACAGGGGCATAAACGCAGCAGTGATAGGATTGGAGAGGTTCGGTGAGCAAATGAAGACCCTTTGAAGTCATATTGCATGGTACCCATTCCACGGGTTTCAACTACCCAGGTTTAAGGTATTCTTCCTTCAGCTAAAACATGCATGTGGAACCCAGAGTATGATCAACCATGTGATCGGGAGACGTGTTCAAATATGTCTCAGTTTTCCTCCCCTGGTACTCGGGTGCAACATTCCAGACGCTTTATTAACACTCTCCCCACTTGGAGAGTCAGCGCCTTTAACCTCCTGTTTGGCACAGTTTGCAATTTCTGTGGAAGATGAACAGGAATAGCGAGAACCAATGAGAGGCTAGCTGGAGGTGTCTGGACGGGCAAATTTAACTCTCATTTCCCACCAGGAAGAGGAAATAACCAAAGGCTCAGCGTGCCGTACCGGAACCAGATTAGGGCCTGAAGCCATCCTGCGGTGTTGCGGCCAGCTCAAAAGAAAGCGAGTTGAAGAAAGGAGCTCAGGGGCACTGTAATTCACAAACCTGCAGAGTTATAAATGACAGCTATCGTCCAAAAATAGACTGAAGTAAGGCTGCCAAGAGGACTTGAAGCGGGGCAGAATTGCAGGAAACCGATTTCAGGAGGTAGACTGAAATTGCATTGAAAGCACAGGAAAAGAGGCAGAACGTCCACAATGATGCACTTGGCCAAAAAGGGCGTATTCGTTTTTTCTTGAATATATTCAGGAAAAAACGCATACACCCTTTTTGGCCAACCAAGCAAGCTTGGAAAGGAAATCTGCACTACAATGAAGTCTCACTTCCCCCCGGTCAAAAGGGCCATCTGAAAAAAGTGTAAAATCCAGAAAGGCAGGACAGGCCATGGAGAACTGGGAGCCTTGTTATGCTGATGGGCGGGATGTAAATTGCCAACAGACACTCGGGAGAAGTGTATGGTGTTTCCTGAAACATCTAAAAAACAAAGCAACAGAGCCTAGGGCACTGCCACTTATGGTCCTATAGATTAGGGAAATTAAAATCAAAAAGACACAGCCACCCCAAAGTTTGGGACGCCTCTGTTTACAAGAACCTCGTTTACAGTACAAGTTCAACATCGCAGAAAGTGAAAAATGGATAAAGAAGTTGTGGTATTTACTTACAAAGCAATATCACTCAGCAATGAAATCTATGTCATCAGGCCCTTAGCAGCACAATGAGTGGATTCAGGTATGATGATTCTAACTGAAATAAGTCACACAGAAAAGAAACATCATAAGATATCAGTAATACACGGAATGTAAACTTGGCTACACAGGAACTGAATTACAGAACAGAAGAGGGTCTCAAATTTAGAAAACCAACTTATGCTTGCTTAAGGGTAAAGGTGAGGTGGGGTGCTGCATAAAACCAGAGATTGAAATGAGCACAGATAAAGTTCCTTAAGTCAAATATGGAATAGACAAGAGCTACTCCTTGCTCAACGAAATGGACTCAACACCCCATATTAAACGCCTAAGAATGTACCTGACTAGTAAGTATCGTAAACCTATGGATTGCTATGTCTCCAAAAGAGAATCAAGCATGTGTACAGGGGCATAAACGCAGCAGTGATAGGATTGGAGAGGTTCGGTGAGCAAATGAAGACCCTTTGAAGTCATATTGCATGGTACCCATTACACGGGTCTCAACTCTCCAGGTTTAAGGTATTCTTCCTTCAGCTAAAACATGCATGTGGAACCCAAGTATGATCAACCATGTGAACGGGAGACGTGTTCAAATATGTCTCAGTTTTCCTCCCCTGGTACTCGGGTGCAACATTCCAGACGCTTTACTAACACTCTCCCCACTTGGAGAGTCAGTGCCTTTAACCTCCTGTTTGGCTCAGTTTGCAATTTCTGCGGAAGATGAACAGGAATAGCGAGAACCAATGAGAGGCTAGCTGGAGGTGTCTGGACGGGCAAATTTAACTCTCATTTCCCAACAGGAAGAGGAAATAACCAAAGGCTCAGCGTGCCGTACCGGAACCAGATTAGGGCCTGAAGCCATCCTGCGGTGTTGCGGCCAGCTCAAAAGAAAGCGAGTTGAAGAAAGGAGCTCAGGGGCACTGTAATTCACAAACCTGCAGAGTTATAAATGACAGCTATCGTCCAAAAATAGACTGAAGTAAGGCTGCCAAGAGGACTTGAAAGCGGGGCAGAATTGCAGGAAACCGATTTCAGGAGGTAGACTGGAATTGCATTGAAAGCATAGGAAAAGAGGCAGAACGTCCACAATGATGCACTTGGCCAAAAAGAGCGTATGCGTTTTTTCCTGAATATATTCAGGAAAAAACGCATATGCCCTTTTTGGTCAACCAAGCAAGCTTGCAAAGGAAATCTGCACTACAATGAAGTCTCACTTCCCCCCGGTCAAAAGGGCCGTCTGAAAAAAGTGTAAAATCCAGAAAGGCAGGACAGGCCATGGAGAACTGGGAGCCTTGTTATGCTGATGGGCGGGATGTAAATTGCCAACAACCACTCGGGAGAAGTGTATGGTGTTTCCTGAAACATCTAAAAAACAAAGCAACAGAACCTAGGGCACTTCCACTTATGGTCCTATAGCTTAGGGAAATTAAAATCAAAAAGACACAGCCACCCCAAAGTTTGGAACGGCTCTGTTTACAAGAACCTCGTTTACAGTACAAGTTCAACATTGCAGAAAGTGAAAAATGGATAAAGAAGTTGTGGTATTTACTTACAAAGCAATATCACTCAGCAATGAAATCTATGTCATCAGGCCCTTAGCATCACAATGAGTGGATTCAGGTATGATGATTCTAACTGAAGTAAGTCACACAGAAAAAGAAACATCATAAGATATCAGTAATACACGGAATGTAAACTTGGCTACACAGGAACTGAATTACAGAACAGAACAGGGTCTCAAATTTAGAAAACCAACTTATTCTTGCTTAAGGGTAAAGGTGAGTTGGGGTGCTGCATAAAACCAGAGATTGAAATGAGCACAGATAAAGTTGCTTAAGCCAAATATGGAATAGACAAGAGCTACTCCTTGCTCAACGAAATGGACTCAACACCCCATATTAAACGCCTAAGAATGTACCTGACTAGTAAGTATCTTAAAACCTATGGATTGCTATGTCTCCGAAAGAGAATCAAGCATGTGTACAGGGGCATAAACGCAGCAGTGATAGGATTGGAGAGGTTCGGTGAGCAAATGAAGACCCTTTGAAGTCATATTGCATGGTACCCATTCCACGGGTTTCAACTACCCAGGTTTAAGGTATTCTTCCTTCAGCTAAAACATGCATGTGGAACCTAGAGTATGATCAACCATGTGATCGGGAGACGTGTTCAAATATGTCTCAGTTTTCCTCCCCTGGTACTCGGATGCAACATTCCAGACGCTTTACTAACACTCTCCCCACTTGGAGAGTCAGTCCCTTTAACCTCCTGTTTGGCCCAGTTTGCAATTTCTGCGGAAGATGAACAGGAATAGCGAGAACCAATGAGAGGCTAGCTGGAGGTGTCTGGACGGGCAAATTTAACTCTCATTTCCCACCAGGAAGAGGAATTAACCAAAGGCTCAGCATGCCGGGCCGGAACCAGATTAGGGCCTGAAGCCATCCTGCGGTGTTGCGGTCGGGTCACAAGAAAGCGAGTTGAAGAAAGGAGCTCAGGGGCACTGTAATTCACAAACCTGCAGAGATATAAATGACAGCTATCGTCCAAAAATAGACTGAAGTAAGGCTGCCAAGAGGACTTGAAAGCGGGGCAGAATTGCAGGAAACCGATTTCAGGAGGTAGACTGGAATTGCATTGAAAGCATAGGAAAAGAGGCAGAACGTCCACAATGATGCACTTGGCCAAAAAGGGCGTATGCGTTTTTTCCTGAATATATTCAGGAAAAAACGCATACGCCCTTTTTGGCCAACCAAGCAAGCTTGCAAAGGAAATCTGCAGTACAATGAAGTCTCACTTCCCCCCGGTCAAAAGGGCCATCTGAAAAAAGTGTAAAATCCAGAAAGGCAGGACAGGCCATGGAGAACTGGGAGCCCTGTTATGCTGATGGGCGGGATGTAAATTGCCAACAGACACTCGGGAGAAGTGTATGGTGTTTCCTGAAACATCTAAAAAACAAAGCAACAGAGCCTAGGACACTTCCACTTATGGTCCTATAGCTTAGGGAAATTAAAATCAAAAAGACACAGCCACCCCAAAGTTTGGAACGGCTCTGTTTACAAGAACCTCGTTTACAGTACAAGTTCAACATCGCAGAAAGTGAAAAATGGATAAAGAAGTTGTGGTATTTACTTACAAAGCAATATCACTCAGCAATGAAATCTATGTCATCAGGCCCTTAGCATCACAATGAGTGGATTCAGGTATGATGATTCTAACTGAAATAAGTCACACAGAAAAAGAAACATCATAAGATATCAGTAATACACGGAATGTAAACTTGGCTACACAGGAACTGAATTACAGAACAGAACAGGGTCTCAAATTTAGAAAACCAACTTATGCTTGCTTAAGGGTAAAGGTGAGTTGGGGTGCTGCATAAAACCAGAGATTGAAATGAGCACAGATAAAGTTCCTTAAGTCAAATATGAAATAGACAAGAGCTACTCCTTGCTCAACGAAATGGACTCAACACCGCATATTAAACGCCTAAGAATGTACCTGACTAGTAAGTATCGTAAAACCTATGGATTGCTATGTCTCCAAAAGAGAATCAAGCATGTGTACAGGGGCATAAACGCAGCAGTGATAGGATTGGAGAGGTTCGGTGAGCAAATGAAGACCCTTTGAAGTCACATTGCATGGTACCCATTACACGGGTCTCAACTCTCCAGGTTTAAGGTATTCTTCCTTCAGCTAAAACATGCATGTGGAACCCAAGTATGATCAACCATGTGAACGGGAGACGTGTTCAAATATGTCTCAGTTTTCCTCCCCTGGTACTCGGGTGCAACATTCCAGACGCTTTACTAACACTCTCCCCACTTGGAGAGTCAGCGCCTTTAACCTCCTGTTTGGCCCAGTTTGCAATTTCTGCGGAAGATGAACAGGAATAGCGAGAACCAATGAGAGGCTAGCTGGAGGTGTCTGGACGGGCAAATTTAACTCTCATTTCCCACCAGGAAGAGGAATTAACCAAAGGCTCAGCATGCCGGGCCGGAACCAGATTAGGGCCTGAAGCCATCCAGCAGTGTTGCGGCCAGGTCACAAGAAAGCGAGTTGAAGAAAGGAGCTCAGGGGCACTGTAATTCACAAACCTGCAGAGTTATAAATGACAGCTATCGTCCAAAAATAGACTGAAGTAAGGCTGCCAAGAGGACTTGAAAGCGGGGCAGAATTGCAGGAAACCGATTTCAGGAGGTAGACTGGAATTGCATTGAAAGCATAGGAAAAGAGGCAGAACGTCCACAATGATGCACTTGGCCAAAAAGGGCGTATGCGTTTTTTCCTGAATATATTCAGGAAAAAACGCATACGCACTTTTTGGCCAACCAAGCAAGCTTGCAAAGGAAATCTGCACTACAATGAAGTCTCACTTCCCCCCGGTCAAAAGGGCCATCTGAAAAAAGTGTAAAATCCAGAAAGGCAACAGGCCATTGAGAACTGGGAGCCTTGTTATGCTGATGGGCGGGATGTAAATTGCCTACAGACACTTGGGAGAAGTGTATGGTGTTTCCTGAAACATCTAAAAAACAAAGCAACAGAGCCTAGGGCACTTCCACTTATGGTCCTATAGCTTAGGGAAATTAAAATCAAAAAGACACAGCCACCCCAAAGTTTGGAACGGCTCTGTTTACAAGAACCTCGTTTACAGTACAAGTACAACATCGCAGAAAGTGAAAAATGGATAAAGAAGTTGTGGTATTCACTTACAAAGCAATATCACTCAGCAATGAAATCTATGTCATCAGGCCCTTAGCAGCACAATGAGTGGATTCAGGTATGATGATTCTAACTGAAATAAGTCACACAGAAAAAGAAACATCATAAGATATCAGTAATACACGGAATGGAAACTTGGCTACACAGGAACTGAATTACAGAACAGAACAGGGTCTCAAATTTAGAAAAACAACTTATGCTTGCTTAAGGGTAAAGGTGAGTTGGGGTGCTGCATAAAACCAGAGATTGAAATGAGCACAGATAAAGTTCCTTAAGCCAAATATGGAATAGACAAGAGCTACTCCTTGCTCAACGAAATGGACTCAACACCGCATATTAAACGCCTAAAATGTACCTGACTTGTAAGTATCTTAAAACCTATGGATTGCTATGTCTCCGAAAGAGAATCAAGCATGTGTACAGGGGCATAAACGCAGCAGTGATAGGATTGGAGACGTTCGGTGAGCAAATGAAGACCCTTTGAAGTCATATTGCATGGTACCCATTCCACGGGTTTCAACTACCCAGGTTTAAGGTATTCTTCCTTCAGCTAAAACATGCATGTGGAACCTAGAGTATGATCAACCATGTGATCGGGAGACGTGTTCAAATATGTCTCAGTTTTCCTCCCCTGGTACTCGGGTGCAACATTCCAGACGCTTTACTAACACTCTCCCCACTTGGAGAGTCAGTCCCTTTAACCTCCTGTTTGGCCCAGTTTGCAATTTCTGCGGAAGATGAACAGGAATAGCGAGAACCAATGAGAGGCTAGCTGGAGGTGTCTGGACGGGCAAATTTAACTCTCATTTCCCACCAGGAAGAGGAATTAACCAAAGGCTCAGCATGCCGGGCCGGAACCAGATTAGGGCCTGAAGCCATCCTGCGGTGTTGCGGCCAGGTCACAAGAAAGCGAGTTGAAGAAAGGAGCTCAGGGGCACTGTAATTCACAAACCTGCAGAGTTATAAATGACAGCTATCGTCCAAAAATAGACGGAAGTAAGGCTGCCAAGAGGACTTGAAAGCGGGGCAGAATTGCAGGAAACCGATTTCAGGAGGTAGACTGGAATTGCATTGAAAGCATAGGAAAAGAGGCAGAACGTCCACAATGATGCACTTGGCCAAAAAGGGCGTATGCGTTTTTTCCTGAATATATTCAGGAAAAAACGCATATGCCCTTTTTGGCCAACCAAGCAAGCTTGCAAAGGAAATCTGCACTACAATGAAGTCTCACTTCCCCCCGGTCAAAACGGCCATCTGAAAAAAGTGTAAAATCCAGAAAGGCAGGACAGGCCATGGAGAACTGGGAGCCTTGTTATGCTGATGGGCGGGATGTAAATTGCCAACAGACACTCGGGAGAAGTGTATGGTGTTTCCTGAAACATCTAAAAAACAAAGCAACAGAGCCTAGGGCACTGCCACTTATGGTCCTATAGCTTAGGGAAATTAAAATCAAAAAGACACAGCCACCCCAAAGTTTGGGACGCCTCTGTTTACAAGAACCTCGTTTACAGTACAAGTTCAACATCGCAGAAAGTGAAAAATGGATAAAGAAGTTGTGGTATTTACTTACAAAGCAATATCACTCAGCAATGAAATCTCTGTCATCAGGCCCTTAGCATCACAATGAGTGGATTCAGGTATGATGATTCTAACTGAAATAAGTCACACAGAAAAAAAACATCATAAGATATCAGTAATACACGGAATGTAAACTTGGCTACACAGGAACTGAATTACAGAACAGAACAGGGTCTCAAATTTAGAAAACCAACTTATGCTTGCTTAAGTGTAAAGGTGAGTTGGGGTGCTGCATAAAACCAGAGATTGAAATGAGCACAGATAAAGTTCCTTAAGTCAAATATGGAATAGACAAGAGCTACTCCTTGCTCAACGAAATGGACTCAACACCGCATATTAAACGCCTAAGAATGTACCTGACTAGTAAGTATCGTAAAACCTATGGATTGCTATGTCTCCAAAAGAGAATCAAGCATGTGTACAGGGGCATAAACGCAGCAGTGATAGGATTGGAGAGGTTCGGTGAGCAAATGAACACCCTTTGAAGTCATATTGCATGGTACCCATTACACGGGTCTCAACTCTCCAGGTTTAAGGTATTCTTCCTTCAGCTAAAACATGCATGTGGAACCCAAGTATGATCAACCATGTGAACGGGAGACGTGTTCAAATATGTCTCAGTTTTCCTCCCCTGGTACTCGGGTGCAACATTCCAGACGCTTTACTAACACTCTCCCCACATGGAGAGTCAGCGCCTTTAACCTCCTGTTTGGCCCAGTTTGCAATTTCTGCGGAAGATGAACAGGAATAGCGAGAACCAATGAGAGGCTAGCTGGAGGTGTCTGGACGGGCAAATTTAACTCTCATTTCCCACCAGGAAGAGGAATTAACCAAAGGCTCAGCGTGCCGGGCCGGAACCAGATTAGGGCCTGAAGCCATCCTGCGGTGTTGCGGCCAGGTCACAAGAAAGCGAGTTGAAGAAAGGAGCTCAGGGGAACTGTAATTCACAAACCTGCAGAGTTATAAATGACAGCTATCGTCCAAAAATAGACTGAAGTAAGGCTGCCAAGAGGACTTGAAAGCGGGGCAGAATTGCAGGAAACCGATTTCAGGAGGTAGACTGGAATTGCATTGAAAGCATAGGAAAAGAGGCAGAACGTCCACAATGATGCACTTGGCCAAAAAGGGCGTATGCGTTTTTTCCTGAATATATTCAGGAAAAAACGCATACGCCCTTTTTGGCCAACCAAGCAAGCTTGCAAAGGAAATCTGCACTACAATGAAGTCTCACTTCCCCCCGGTCAAAAGGGCCATCTGAAAAAAGTGTAAAATCCAGAAAGGCAACATGCCATTGAGAACTGGCAGCCTTGTTATGCTGATGGGCGGGATGTAAATTGCCAACAGACACTTGGGAGAAGTGTATGGTGTTTCCTGAAACATCTAAAAAACAAAGCAACAGAGCCTAGGGCACTTCCACTTATGGTCCTATAGCTTAGGGAAATTAAAATCAAAAAGACACAGCCACCCCAAAGTTTGGAACGGCTCTGTTTACAAGAACCTCGTTTACAGTACAAGTACAACATCGCAGAAAGTGAAAAAAGGATAAAGAAGTTGTGGTGTTCACTTACAAAGCAATATCACTCAGCAATGAAATCTATGTCATCAGGCACTTAGCAGCACAATGAGTGGATTCAGGTATGATGATTCTAACTGAAATAAGTCACACAGAAAAAGAAACATCATAAGATATCAGTAATACACGGAATGGAAACTTGGCTACACAGGAACTGAATTACAGAACAGAAAAGGGTCTCAAATTTAGAAAAACAACTTATGCTTGCTTAAGGGTAAAGGTGAGTTGGGGTGCTGCATAAAACCAGAGATTGAAATGAGCACAGATAAAGTTCCTTAAGCCAAATATGGAATAGACAAGAGCTACTCCTTGCTCAACGAAATGGACTCAACACCGCATATTAAACGCCTAAGAATGTACCTGACTTGTAAGTATCTTAAAACCTTTGGATTGCTATGTCTCCGAAAGAGAATCAAGCATGTGTACAGGGGCATAAACGCAGCAGTGATAGGATTGGAGACGTTCGGTGAGCAAATGAAGACCCTTTGAAGTCATATTGCATGGTACCCATTCCACGGGTTTCAACTACCCAGGTTTAAGGTATTCTTCCTTCAGCTAAAACATGCATGTGGAACCTAGAGTATGATCAACCATGTGATCGGGAGACGTGTTCAAATATGTCTCAGTTTTCCTCCCCTGGTACTCGGGTGCAACATTCCAGACGCTTTACTAACACTCTCCCCACTTGGAGAGTCAGTCCCTTTAACCTCCTGTTTGGCCCAGTTTGCAATTTCTGCGGAAGATGAACAGGAATAGCGAGAACCAATGAGAGGCTAGCTGGAGGTGTCTGGACGGGCAAATTTAACTCTCATTTCCCACCAGGAAGAGGAATTAACCAAAGGCTCAGCATGCCGGGCCGGAACCAGATTAGGGCCTGAAGCCATCCTGCGGTGTTGCGGCCAGGTCACAAGAAAGCGAGTTGAAGAAAGGAGCTCAGGGGCACTGTAATTCACAAACCTGCAGAGTTATAAATGACAGCTATCGTCCAAAAATAGACGGAAGTAAGGCTGCCAAGAGGACTTGAAAGCGGGGCAGAATTGCAGGAAACCGATTTCAGGAGGTAGACTGGAATTGCATTGAAAGCATAGGAAAAGAGGCAGAACGTCCACAATGATGCACTTGGCCAAAAAGGGCGTATGCGTTTTTTCCTGAATATATTCAGGAAAAAACGCATATGCCCTTTTTGGCCAACCAAGCAAGCTTGCAAAGGAAATCTGCACTACAATGAAGTCTCACTTCCCCCCGGTCAAAACGGCCATCTGAAAAAAGTGTAAAATCCAGAAAGGCAGGACAGGCCATGGAGAACTGGGAGCCTTGTTATGCTGATGGGCGGGATGTAAATTGCCAACAGACACTCGGGAGAAGTGTATGGTGTTTCCTGAAACATCTAAAAAACAAAGCAACAGAGCCTAGGGCACTGCCACTTATGGTCCTATAGCTTAGGGAAATTAAAATCAAAAAGACACAGCCACCCCAAAGTTTGGGACGCCTCTGTTTACAAGAACCTCGTTTACAGTACAAGTTCAACATCGCAGAAAGTGAAAAATGGATAAAGAAGTTGTGGTATTTACTTACAAAGCAATATCACTCAGCAATGAAATCTCTGTCATCAGGCCCTTAGCATCACAATGAGTGGATTCAGGTATGATGATTCTAACTGAAATAAGTCACACAGAAAAAAAACATCATAAGATATCAGTAATACACGGAATGTAAACTTGGCTACACAGGAACTGAATTACAGAACAGAACAGGGTCTCAAATTTAGAAAACCAACTTATGCTTGCTTAAGTGTAAAGGTGAGTTGGGGTGCTGCATAAAACCAGAGATTGAAATGAGCACAGATAAAGTTCCTTAAGTCAAATATGGAATAGACAAGAGCTACTCCTTGCTCAACGAAATGGACTCAACACCGCATATTAAACGCCTAAGAATGTACCTGACTAGTAAGTATCGTAAAACCTATGGATTGCTATGTCTCCAAAAGAGAATCAAGCATGTGTACAGGGGCATAAACGCAGCAGTGATAGGATTGGAGAGGTTCGGTGAGCAAATGAACACCCTTTGAAGTCATATTGCATGGTACCCATTACACGGGTCTCAACTCTCCAGGTTTAAGGTATTCTTCCTTCAGCTAAAACATGCATGTGGAACCCAAGTATGATCAACCATGTGAACGGGAGACGTGTTCAAATATGTCTCAGTTTTCCTCCCCTGGTACTCGGGTGCAACATTCCAGACGCTTTACTAACACTCTCCCCACATGGAGAGTCAGCGCCTTTAACCTCCTGTTTGGCCCAGTTTGCAATTTCTGCGGAAGATGAACAGGAATAGCGAGAACCAATGAGAGGCTAGCTGGAGGTGTCTGGACGGGCAAATTTAACTCTCATTTCCCACCAGGAAGAGGAATTAACCAAAGGCTCAGCGTGCCGGGCCGGAACCAGATTAGGGCCTGAAGCCATCCTGCGGTGTTGCGGCCAGGTCACAAGAAAGCGAGTTGAAGAAAGGAGCTCAGGGGAACTGTAATTCACAAACCTGCAGAGTTATAAATGACAGCTATCGTCCAAAAATAGACTGAAGTAAGGCTGCCAAGAGGACTTGAAAGCGGGGCAGAATTGCAGGAAACCGATTTCAGGAGGTAGACTGGAATTGCATTGAAAGCATAGGAAAAGAGGCAGAACGTCCACAATGATGCACTTGGCCAAAAAGGGCGTATGCGTTTTTTCCTGAATATATTCAGGAAAAAACGCATACGCCCTTTTTGGCCAACCAAGCAAGCTTGCAAAGGAAATCTGCACTACAATGAAGTCTCACTTCCCCCCGGTCAAAAGGGCCATCTGAAAAAAGTGTAAAATCCAGAAAGGCAACATGCCATTGAGAACTGGCAGCCTTGTTATGCTGATGGGCGGGATGTAAATTGCCAACAGACACTTGGGAGAAGTGTATGGTGTTTCCTGAAACATCTAAAAAACAAAGCAACAGAGCCTAGGGCACTTCCACTTATGGTCCTATAGCTTAGGGAAATTAAAATCAAAAAGACACAGCCACCCCAAAGTTTGGAACGGCTCTGTTTACAAGAACCTCGTTTACAGTACAAGTACAACATCGCAGAAAGTGAAAAAAGGATAAAGAAGTTGTGGTGTTCACTTACAAAGCAATATCACTCAGCAATGAAATCTATGTCATCAGGCACTTAGCAGCACAATGAGTGGATTCAGGTATGATGATTCTAACTGAAATAAGTCACACAGAAAAAGAAACATCATAAGATATCAGTAATACACGGAATGGAAACTTGGCTACACAGGAACTGAATTACAGAACAGAAAAGGGTCTCAAATTTAGAAAAACAACTTATGCTTGCTTAAGGGTAAAGGTGAGTTGGGGTGCTGCATAAAACCAGAGATTGAAATGAGCACAGATAAAGTTCCTTAAGCCAAATATGGAATAGACAAGAGCTACTCCTTGCTCAACGAAATGGACTCAACACCGCATATTAAACGCCTAAGAATGTACCTGACTTGTAAGTATCTTAAAACCTATGGATTGCTATGTCTCCGAAAGAGAATCAAGCATGTGTACAGGGGCATAAACGCAGCAGTGATAGGATTGGAGAGGTTCGGTGAGCAAATGAAGACCCTTTGAAGTCATATTGCATGGTACCCATTCCACGGGTTTCAACTACCCAGGTTTAAGGTATTCTTCCTTCAGCTAAAACATGCATGTGGAACCCAGAGTATGATCAACCATGTGATCGGGAGACGTGTTCAAATATGTCTCAGTTTTCCTCCCCTGGTACTCGGGTGCAACATTCCAGACGCTTTACTAACACTCTCCCCACTTGGAGAGTCAGCGCCTTTAACCTCCTGTTTGGCACAGTTTGCAATTTCTGTGGAAGATGAACAGGAATAGCGAGAACCAATGAGAGGCTAGCTGGAGGTGTCTGGACGGGCAAATTTAACTCTCATTTCCCAACAGGAAGAGGAAATAACCAAAGGCTCAGCGTGCCGTACCGGCACCAGATTAGGGCCTGAAGCCATCCTGCGGTGTTGCGGCCAGGTCACAAGAAAGCGAGTTGAAGAAAGGAGCTCAGGGGCACTGTAATTCACAAACCTGCAGAGTTATAAATGACAGCTATCGTCCAAAAATAGACTGAAGTAAGGCTGCCAAGAGGACTTGAAGCGGGGCAGAATTGCAGGAAACCGATTTCAGGAGGTAGACTGAAATTGCATTGAAAGCACAGGAAAAGAGGCAGAACGTCCACAATGATGCACTTGGCCAAAAAGGGCGTATTCGTTTTTTCTTGAATATATTCAGGAAAAAACGCATACACCCTTTTTGGCCAACCAAGCAAGCTTGCAAAGGAAATCTGCACTACAATGAAGTCTCACTTCCCCCCGGTCAAAAGGGCCATCTGAAAAAAGTGTAAAATCCAGAAAGGCAGGACAGGCCATGGAGAACTGGGAGCCTTGTTATGCTGATGGGCGGGATGTAAATTGCCAACAGACACTCGGGAGAAGTGTATGGTGTTTCCTGAAACATCTAAAAAACAAAGCAACAGAGCCTAGGGCACTGCCACTTATGGTCCTATAGATTAGGGAAATTAAAATCAAAAAGACACAGCCACCCCAAAGTTTGGGACGCCTCTGTTTACAAGAACCTCGTTTACAGTACAAGTTCAACATGGCAGAAAGTGAAAAATGGATAAAAAAGTTGTGGTATTTTCTTACAAAGCAATATCACTCAGCAATGAAATCTATGTCATCAGGCCCTTAGCATCACAATGAGTGGATTCAGGTATGATGATTCTAACTGAAATAAGTCACACAGAAAAGAAACATCATAAGATATCAGTAATACACGGAATGTAAACTTGGCTACACAGGAACTGAATTACAGAACAGAACAGGGTCTCAAATTTAGAAAACCAACTTATGCTTGCTTAAGGGGAAAGGTGAGTTGGGTTGCTGCATAAAACCAGAGATTGAAATGAGCACATAAAGTTCCTTAAGCCAAATATGGAATAGACAAGAGCTACTCCTTGCTCAACGAAATGGACTCAACATCGCATATTAAACGCCTAAGAATGTACCTGACTAGTAAGTATCTTAAAACCTATGGATTGCTATGTCTCCGAAAGAGAATCAAGCATGTGTACAGGGGCATAAACGCAGCAGTGATAGGATTGGAGAGGTTCGGTGAGCAAATGAAGACCCTTTGAAGTCATATTGCATGGTACCCATTCCACGGGTCTCAACTCTCCAGGTTTAAGGTATTCTTCCTTCAGCTAAAACATGCATGTGGAACCCAGAGTATGATCAACCATGTGAACGGGAGACGTGTTCAAATATGTCTCAGTTTTCCTCCCCTGGTACTCGGGTGCAACATTCCAGACGTTTTACTAACACTCTCCCCACTTGGAGAGTCAGCGCCTTTAACCTCCTGTTTGGCCCAGTTTGCAATTTCTGCGGAAGATGAACAGGAATAGCGAGAACCAATGAGAGGCTAGCTGGAAGTGTCTGGACGGGCAAATTTAACTCTCATTTCCCAACAGGAAGAGGAAATAACCAAAGGCTCAGCGTGCCGTACCGGAACCAGATTAGGGCCTGAAGCCATCCTGCGGTGTTGCGGCCAGCTCAAAAGAAACCGAGTTGAAGAAAGGAGCTCAGGGGCACTGTAATTCACAAACCTGCAGAGTTATAAATGACAGCTATCGTCCAAAAATAGACTGAAGTAAGGCTGCCAAGAGGACTTGAAAGCGGGGCAGAATTGCAGGAAACCGATTTCAGGAGGTAGACTGGAATTGCATTGAAAGCATAGGAAAAGAGGCAGAACGTCCACAATGATGCACTTGGCCAAAAAGGGCGTATGCGTTTTTTCCTGAATATATTCAGGAAAAAACGCATACGCCCTTTTTGGCCAACCAAGCAAGCTTGCAAAGGAAATCTGCACTACAATGAAGTCTCACTTCCCCCCGGTCAAAAGGGCCATCTGAAAAAAGTGTAAAATCCAGAAAGGCAGGACAGGCCATGGAGAACTGGGAGCCTTGTTATGCTGATGGGCGGGATGTAAATTGCCAACAACCACTCTGGAGAAGTGTATGGTGTTTCCTGAAACATCTAAAAAACAAAGCAACAGAACCTAGGGCACTTCCACTTATGGTCCTATAGCTTAGGGAAATTAAAATCAAAAAGACACAGCCACCCCAAAGTTTGGAACGGCTCTGTTTACAAGAACCTCGTTTACAGTACAAGTTCAACATCGCAGAAAGTGAAAAATGGATAAACAAGTTGTGGTATTTACTTACAAAGCAATATCACTCAACAATGAAATCTGTGTCATCAGGCCCTTAGCAGCACAATGAGTGGATTCAGGTATGATGATTCTAACTGAAATAAGTCACACAGAAAAAGAAACATCATAAGATATCAGTAATACACGGAATGTAAACTTGGCTACACAGGAACTGAATTACAGAACAGAACAGGGTCTCAAATTTAGAAAACCAACTTATTCTTGCTTAAGGGTAAAGGTGAGTTGGGGTGCTGCATAAAACCAGAGATTGAAATGAGCACAGATAAAGTTCCTTAAGCCAAATATGGAATAGACAAGAGCTACTCCTTGCTCAACGAAAAGGACTCAACACCCCATATTAAACGCCTAAGAATGTACCTGACTAGTAAGTATCTTAAAACCTATGGATTGCTATGTCTCCGAAAGAGAATCAAGCATGTGTACAGGGGCATAAACGCAGCAGTGATAGGATTGGAGAGGTTCGGTGAGCAAATGAAGACCCTTTGAAGTTATATTGCATTGTACCCATTCCACGGGTTTCAACTACCCAGGTTTAAGGTATTCTTCCTTCAGCTAAAACATGCATGTGGAACCTAGAGTATGATCAACCATGTGATCAGGAGACGTGTTCAAATATGTCTCAGTTTTCCTCCCCTGGTACTCGGGTGCAACATTCCAGACGCTTTACTAACACTCTCCCCACTTGGAGAGTCAGTCCCTTTAACCTCCTGTTTGGCCCAGTTTGCAATTTCTGCGGAAGATGAACAGGAATAGCGAGAACCAATGAGAGGCTAGCTGGAGGTGTCTGGACGGGCAAATTTAACTCTCATTTCCCACCAGGAAGAGGAATTAACCAAAGGCTCAGCATGCCGGGCCGGAACCAGATTAGGGCCTGAAGCCATCCTGCGGTGTTGCGGCCAGGTCACAAGAAAGCGAGTTGAAGAAAGGAGCTCAGGGGCACTGTAATTCACAAACCTGCAGAGTTATAAATGACAGCTATCGTCCAAAAATAGACTGAAGTAAGGCTGCCAAGAGGACTTGAAAGCGGGACAGAATTGCAGGAAACCGATTTCAGGAGTTAGACTGGAATTGCATTGAAAGCATAGGAAAAGAGGCAGAACGTCCACAATGATGCACTTGGCCAAAAAGGGCGTATGCGTTTTTTCCTGAATATATTCAGGAAAAAACGCATACGCACTTTTTGGCCAACCAAGCAAGCTTGCAAAGGAAATCTGCACTACAATGAAGTCTCACTTCCCCCCGGTCAAAAGGGCCATCTGAAAAAAGTGTAAAATCCAGAAAGGCAGGACAGGCCATGGAGAACTGGGAGCCTTGTTATGCTGATGGGCGGGATGTAAATTGCCAACAGACACTCGGGAGAAGTGTATGATGTTTCCTGAAACATCTAAAAAACAAAGCAACAGAACCTAGGGCACTTCCACTTATGGTCCTATAGCTTAGGGAAATTAAAATCAAAAAGACACAGCCACCCCAAAGTTTGGAACGGCTCTGTTTACAAGAACCTCGTTTACAGTACAAGTTCAACATCGCAGAAAGTGAAAAATGGATAAAGAAGTTGTGGTATTTACTTACAAAGCAATATCACTCAGCAATGAAATCTATGTCATCAGGCCCTTAGCATCACAATGAGTGGATTCAGGTATGATGATTCTAACTGAAATAAGTCACAAAGAAAAAGAAACATCATAAGATATCAGTAATACACGGAATGTAAACTTGGCTACACAGGAACTGAATTACAGAACAGAACAGGGTCTCAAATTTAGAAAACCAACTTATGCTTGCTTAAGGGGAAAGGTGAGTTGGGTTGCTGCATAAAACCAGAGATTGAAATGAGCACATAAAGTTCCTTAAGCCAAATATGGAATAGACAAGAGCTACTCCTTGCTCAACGAAATGGACTCAACATCGCATATTAAACGCCTAAGAATGTACCTGACTAGTAAGTATCTTAAAACCTATGGATTGCTATGTCTCCGAAAGAGAATCAAGCATGTGTACAGGGGCATAAACGCAGCAGTGATAGGATTGGAGAGGTTCGGTGAGCAAATGAAGACCCTTTGAAGTCATATTGCATGGTACCCATTCCACGGGTCTCAACTCTCCAGGTTTAAGGTATTCTTCCTTCAGCTAAAACATGCATGTGGAACCCAGAGTATGATCAACCATGTGAACGGGAGACGAGTTCAAATATGTCTCAGTTTTCCTCCCCTGGTACTCGGGTGCAACATTCCAGACGCTTTACTAACACTCTCCCCACTTGGAGAGTCAGCGCCTTTAACCTCCTGTTTGACCCAGTTTGCAATTTCTGCGGAAGATGAACAGGAATAGCGAGAACCAATGAGAGGCTAGCTGGAGGTGTCTGGACGGGCAAATTTAACTCTCATTTCCCAACAGGAAGAGGAAATAACCAAAGGCTCAGCGTGCCGTACCGGAACCAGATTAGGGCCTGAAGCCATCCTGCAGTGTTGCGGCCAGCTCAAAAGAAACCGAGTTGAAGAAAGGAGCTCAGGGGCACTGTAATTCACAAACCTGCAGAGTTATAAATGACAGCTATCGTCCAAAAATAGACTGAAGTAAGGCTGCCAAGAGGACTTGAAAGCGGGGCAGAATTGCAGGAAACCGATTTCAGGAGGTAGACTGGAATTGCATTGAAAGCATAGGAAAAGAGGCAGAACGTCCACAATGATGCACTTGGCCAAAAAGGGCGTATGCGTTTTTTCCTGAATATATTCAGGAAAAAACGCATACGCCCTTTTTGGCCAACCAAGCAAGCTTGCAAAGGAAATCTGCACTACAATGAAGTCTCACTTCCCCCCGGTCAAAAGGGCCATCTGAAAAAAGTGTAAAATCCAGAAAGGCAGGACAGGCCATGGAGAACTGGCAGCCTTGTTATGCTGATGGGCGGGATGTAAATTGCCAACAACCACTCGGGAGAAGTGTATGGTGTTTCCTGAAACATCTAAAAAACAAAGCAACAGAACCTAGCGCACTTCCACTTATGGTCCTATAGCTTAGGGAAATTAAAATCAAAAAGACACAGCCACCCCAAAGTTTGGAATGGCTCTGTTTACAAGAACCTCGTTTACAGTACAAGTTCAACATCGCAGAAAGTGAAAAATGGATAAAGAAGTTGTGGTATTTACTTACAAAGCATTATCACTCAGCAATGAAATCTGTGTCATCAGGCCCTTAGCAGCACAATGAGTGGATTCAGGTATGATGATTCTAACTGAAATAAGTCACACAGAAAAAGAAACATCATAAGATATCAGTAATACACGGAATGTAAACTTGGCTACACAGGAACTGCATTCCAAAACAGAACAGGGTCTCAAATTTAGAAAACCAACTTATTCTTGCTTAAGGGTAAAGGTGAGTTGGGGTGCTGCATAAAACCAGAGATTGAAATGAGCACAGATAAAGTTCCTTAAGCCAAATATGGAATAGACAAGAGCTACTCCTTGCTCAACGAAATGGACTCAACACCCCATATTAAACGCCTAAGAATGTACCTGACTAGTAAGTATCTTAAAACCTATGGATTGCTATGTCTCCGAAAGAGAATCAAGCATGTGTACAGGGGCATAAACGCAGCAGTGATAGGATTGGAGACGTTCGGTGAGCAAATGAAGACCCTTTGAAGTCATATTGCATGGTACCCATTCCACGGGTTTCAACTACCCAGGTTTAAGGTATTCTTCCTTCAGCTAAAACATGCATGTGGAACCTAGAGTATGATCAACCATGTGATCGGGAGATGTGTTCAAATATGTCTCAGTTTTTGTACCCTGGTACTCGGGTGCAACATTCCAGACGCTTTACTAACACTCTCCCGACTTGGAGAGTCAGTCCCTTTAACCTCCTGTTTGGCCCAGTTTGCAATTTCTGCGGAAGATGAACAGGAATAGCGAGAACCAATGAGAGACTAGCTGGAGGTGTCTGGACGGGCAAATTTAACTCTCATTTCCCACCAGGAAGAGGAATTAACCAAAGGCTCAGCATGCCGGGCCGGAACCAGATTAGGGCCTGAAGCCATCCTGCGGTGTTGCGGCCAGGTCACAAGAAAGCGAGTTGAAGAAAGGAGCTCAGGGGCACTGTAATTCACAAACCTGCAGAGTTATAAATGACAGCTATCGTCCAAAAATAGACTGAAGTAAGGCTGCCAAGAGGACTTGAAAGCGGGGCAGAATTGCAGGAAACCGATTTCAGGAGGTAGACTGGAATTGCATTGAAAGCATAGGAAAAGAGGCAGAACGTCCACAATGATGCACTTGGCCAAAAAGGGCGTATGCGTTTTTTCCTGAATATATTCAGGAAAAAACACATACGCCCTTTTTGGCCAACCAAGCAAGCTTGCAAAGGAAATCTGCACTACAATGAAGTCTCACTTCCCCCCGGTCAAAAGGGCCATCTGAAAAAAGTGTAAAATCCAGAAAGGCAGGACAGGCCATGGAGAACTGGGAGCCTTGTTATGCTGATGGGCGGGATGTAAATTGCCAACAGACACTCGGGAGAAGTGTATGGTGTTTCCTGAAACATCTAAAAAACAAAGCAACAGAGCCTAGGGCACTGCCACTTATGGTCCTATAGCTTAGGGAAATTAAAATCAAAAAGACACAGCCACCCCAAAGTTTCGGACGCCTCTGTTTACAAGAACCTCGTTTACAGTACAAGTTCAATATCACAGAAAGTGAAAAATGGATAAAGAACTTGTGGTACTTACGTACAAAGCAATATCACTCAGCAATGAAATCTATGTCAACAGGCCCGTAGCAGCATAATGAGTGGATTCAGGTACGATGATTCTAACTGAAATAAGTCACACAGAAAAAGAAACATCATAAGATATCACTAATACACGGAATGTAAACTTGGCTACACAGGAACTGCATTCCAAAACAGAACAGGGTCTCAAATTTAGAAAACCAACTTATGCTTGCTTAAGGGTAAAGGTGAGTTGGGGTGCTGCATAAAACCAGAGATTGAAATGAGCACAGATAAAGTTCCTTAAGCCAAATATGGAACAGACAAGAGCTACTCCTTGCTCAACGAAATGGACTCAACACCACATATTAAACGCCTAAGAATGTACCTGACTAGTAAGTATCTTAAAACCTATGGATTGCTATGTCTCCGAAAGAGAATCAAGCATGTGTACAGGGGCATAAACGCAGCAGTGATAGGATTGGAGGGGTTCGGTGAGCAAATGAAGACCCTTTGAAGTCATATTGCATGGTACCCATTCCACGGGTTTCAACTACCCAGGTTTTAGGTATTCTTCCTTCAGCTAAAATATGCATTTGGAACCCAGAGTATGATCAACCATGTGATCGGGAGACGTGTTCAAATATATCTCAGTTTTCCTCCCCTGGTACTCGGGTGCAACATTCCAGACGCTTTACTAACCCTCTCCCCACTTGGAGAGTCAGTCCCTTTAACCTCCTGTTTGGCCCAGTTTGCAATTTCTGCGGAAGATGAACAGGAATAGCGAGAACCAATGAGAGGCTAGCTGGAGGTGTCTGGACGGGCAAATTTAACTCTCATTTCCCACCAGGAAGAGGAAATAACCAAAGGCTCAGCGTGCCGTGCCGGAACCAGATTAGGGCCTGAAGCCATCCTGCGGTGTTGCGGCCAGGTCACAAGAAAGCGAGTTGAAGAAAGGAGCTCAGGGGCACTGTAATTCACAAACCTGCAGAGTTATAAATGACAGCTATCGTCCAAAAATAGACTGAAGTAAGGCTGCCAAGAGGACTTGAAAGCGGGGCAGAATTGCAGGAAACCGATTTCAGGAGGTAGACTGGAATTGCATTGAAAGCATAGGAAAAGAGGCAGAACGTCCACAATGATGCACTTGGCCAAAAAGGGTGTATGCGTTTTTTCCTGAATATATTCAGGAAAAAACGCATACGCCCTTTTTGGCCAACCAAGCAAGCTTGCAAAGGAAATCTGCACTACAATGAAGTCTCACTTCCCCCCGGTCAAAAGGGCCATCTGAAAAAAGTGTAAAATCCAGAAAGGCAGGACAGGCCATGGAGAACTGGGAGCCTTGTTATGCTGATGGGCGGGATGTAAATTGCCAACAACCACTCGGGAGATGTGTATGGTGTTTCCTGACACATCTAAAAAACAAAGCAACAGAACCTAGGGCACTTCCACTTATGGTCCTATAGCTTAGGGAAATTAAAATCAAAAAGACACAGCCACCCCAAAGTTTGGAACGGCTCTGTTTACAAGAACCTCGTTTACAGTACAAGTTCAACATCACAGAAAGTGAAAAATGGATAAAGAAGTTGTGGTATTTACTTACAAAGCAATATCACTCAGCAATGAAATCTATGTCATCAGGCCCGTAGCAGCATAATGAGTGGATTCAGGTACGATGATTCTAACTGAAATAAGTCACACAGAAAAAGAAACATCATAAGATATCAGTAATACACGGAATGGAAACTTGGCTACACAGGAACTGAATTCCAAAACAGAACAGGTTCTCAAATTTAGAAAACCAACTTATGCTTGCTTAAGGGGAAAGGTGAGTTGGGGTGCTGCATAAAACCAGAGATTGAAATGAGCACAGATAAAGTTCCTTAAGCCAAATATGGAATAGACAAGAGCTACTCCTTGCTCAACGAAATGGACTCAACACCGCATATTAAACGCCTAAGAATGTACCTGACTAGTAAGTATCTTAAAACCTAGGGATTGCTATGTCTCTGAAAGAGAATCAAGCATGTGTACAGGGGCATAAACGCAGCAGTGATAGGATTGGAGAGGTTCGGTGAGCAAATGAAGACCCTTTGAAGTCATATTGCATGGTACCCATTCCACGGGTTTCAACTACCGAGGTTTTAGGTATTCTTCCTTCAGCTAAAACATGCATGTGGAACCCAGAGTATGATCAACCATGTGATCGGGAGACGTGTTCAAATATGTCTCAGTTTTCCTCCCCTGGTACTCGGGTGCAACATTCCAGACGCTTTACTAACACTCTCCCGACTTGGAGAGTCAGTCCCTTTAACCTCCTGTTTGGCCCAGTTTGCAATTTCTGCGGAAGATGAACAGGAATAGCGAGAAGCAATGAGAGGCTAGCTGGAGGTGTCTGGACGGGCAAATTTAACTCTCATTTCCCACCAGGAAGAGGAATTAACCAAAGGCTCAGCATGCCATGCCGGAACCAGATTAGGGCCTGAAGCCATCCTGCGGTGTTTCGGCCAGCTCACAAGAAAGCGAGTTGAAGAAAGGAGCTCAGGGGCACTGTAATTCACAAACCTGCAGAGTTATAAATGACAGCTATCGTCCAAAAATAGACTGAAGTAAGGCTGCCAAGAGGACTTGAAAGCGGGGCAGAATTGCAGGAAACCGATTTCAGGAGGTAGACTGGAATTGCATTGAAAGCATAGGAAAAGAGGCAGAACGTCCACAATGATGCACTTGGCCAAAAAGGGCGTATGCGTTTTTTCCTGAATATATTCAAGAAAAAACGCATACGCCCTTTTTGGCCAACCAAGCAAGCTTGCAAAGGAAATCTGCACTACAATGAAGTCTCACTTCCCCCCGGTCAAAAGGGCCATCTGAAAAAAGTGTAAAATCCAGAAAGGCAGGACAGGCCATGGAGAACTGGGAGCCTTGTTATGCTGATGGGTGGGATGTAAATTGCCAACAACCACTCGGGAGAAGTGTATGGTGTTTCCTGAAACATCTAAAAAACAAAGCAACAGAACCTAGGGCACTTCCACTTATGGTCCTATAGCTTAGGGAAATTAAAATCAAAAAGACACAGCCACCCCAAAGTTTGGAACGGCTCTGTTTACAAGAACCTCGTTTACAGTACAAGTTCAACATCGCAGAAAGTGAAAAATGGTTAAAGAACTTGTGATATTTACTTACAAAGCAATATCACTCGGCAATGAAATCTGTGTCATCAGGCACTTAGCAGCACAATGAGTGGATTCAGGTATGATGATTCTAACTGAAATAAGTCACACAGAAAAAGAAACATCATAAGATATCAGTAATACACGGAATGGAAACTTGGCTACACAGGAACTGAATTACAGAACAGAACAGGGTCTCAAATTTAGAAAACCAACTTATGCTTGCTTAAGGGGAAAGGTGAGTTGGGGTGCTGCATAAAACCAGAGATTGAAATGAGCACAGATAAAGTTCCTTAAGCCAAATATGGAATAGACAAGAGCTACTCCTTGCTCAACGAAATGGACTCAACACCGCATATTAAACGCCTAAGAATGTACCTGACTAGTAAGTATCTTAAAACCTATGGATTGCTATGTCTCCGAAAGAGAATCAAGCATGTGTACAGGGGCATAAACGCAGCAGTGATAGGATTGGAGATGTTCGGTGAGCAAATGAAGACCCTTTGAAGTCATATTGCATGGTACCCATTCCACGGGTTTCAACTACCGAGGTTTTAGGTATTCTTCCTTCAGCTAAAACATGCATGTGGAACCCAAGTATGATCAACCATGTGAACGGGAGACGTGTTCAAATATGTCTCAGTTTTCGTACCCTGGTATTCGAGTGCAACATTCCAGACGCTTTACTAACACTCTCCCCACTTGGAGAGTCAGTGCCTTTAACCTCCTGTTTGGCCCAGTTTGCAATTTCTGCGGAAGATGAACAGGAATAACGAGAAGCAATGAGAGGCTAGCTGGAGGTGTCTGGACGGGCAAATTTAACTCTCATTTCCCACCAGGAAGAGGAATTAACCAAAGGCTCAGCATGCCGTGCCGGAACCAGATTAGGGCCTGAAGCCATCCTGCGGTGTTTCGGCCAGCTCACAAGAAAGCGAGTTGAAGAAAGGAGCTCAGGGGCACTGTAATTCACAAACCTGCAGAGTTATAAATGACAGCTATCGTCCAAAAATAGACTGAAGTAAGGCTGCCAAGAGGACTTGAAAGCGGGGCAGAATTGCAGGAAACCGATTTCAGGAGGTAGACTGGAATTGCATTGAAAGCATAGGAAAAGAGGCAGAACGTCCACAATGATGCACTTGGCCAAAAAGGGCGTATGCGTTTTTTCCTGAATATATTCAAGAAAAAACGCATACGCCCTTTTTGGCCAACCAAGCAAGCTTGCAAAGGAAATCTGCACTACAATGAAGTCTCACTTCTCCCCGGTCAAAAGGGCCATCTGAAAAAAGTGTAAAATCCAGAAAGGCAGGACAGGCCATGGAGAACTGGGAGCCTTGTTATGCTGATGGGCGGGATGTAAATTGCCAACAACCACTCGGGAGAAGTGTATGGTGTTTCCTGAAACATCTAAAAAACAAAGAAACAGAACCTAGGGCACTTCCACATATGGTCCTATAGCTTAGGGAAATTAAAATCAAAAAGACACAGCCACCTCAAAGTTTGGGACGCCTCTGTTTACAAGAACCTCGTTTACCGTACAAGTTCAATATCACAGGAAGTGAAAAATGGATAAAGAACTTGTGGTACTTACGTACAATGCAGTATCACTCAGCAATGAAATCTATGTCACCAGGCCCGTAGCAGCATAATGAGTGGATTCAGGTACGATGATTCTAACTGAAATAAGTCACACAGAAAAAGAAACATCATAAGATATCAGTAATACACGGAATGGAAACTTGGCTACACAGGAACTGAATTCCAAAACAGAACAGGTTCTCAAATTTAGAAAACCAACTTATGCTTGCTTAAGGGGAAAGGTGAGTTGGGGTGCTGCATAAAACCAGAGATTGAAATGAGCACAGATAAAGTTCCTTAAGCCAAATATGGAATAGACAAGAGCTACTCCTTGCTCAACGAAATGGACTCAACACCGCATATTAAACGCCTAAGAATGTACCTGACTAGTAAGTATCTTAAAACCTAGGGATTGCTATGTCTCTGAAAGAGAATCAAGCATGTGTACAGGGGCATAAACGCAGCAGTGATAGGATTGGAGAGGTTCGGTGAGCAAATGAAGACCCTTTGAAGTCATATTGCATGGTACCCATTCCACGGGTTTCAACTACCGAGGTTTTAGGTATTCTTCCTTCAGCTAAAACATGCATGTGGAACCCAGAGTATGATCAACCATGTGATCGGGAGACGTGTTCAAATATGTCTCAGTTTTCCTCCCCTGGTACTCGGGTGCAACATTCCAGACGCTTTACTAACACTCTCCCGACTTGGAGAGTCAGTCCCTTTAACCTCCTGTTTGGCCCAGTTTGCAATTTCTGCGGAAGATGAACAGGAATAGCGAGAACCAATGAGAGGCTAGCTGGAGGTGTCTGGACGGGCAAATTTAACTCTCATTTCCCACCAGGAAGAGGAATTAACCAAAGGCTCAGCATGCCGGGCCGGAACCAGATTAGGGCCTGAAGCCATCCTGCGGTGTTGCGGCCAGGTCACAAGAAAGCGAGTTGAAGAAAGGAGCTCAGGGGCACTGTAATTCACAAACCTGCAGAGTTATAAATGACAGCTATCGTCCAAAAATAGACTGAAGTAAGGCTGCCAAGAGGACTTGAAAGCGGGGCAGAATTGCAGGAAACCGATTTCAGGAGGTAGACTGGAATTGCATTGAAAGCATAGGAAAAGAGGCAGAACGTCCACAATGATGCACTTGGCCAAAAAGGGCGTATGCGTTTTTTCCTGAATATATTCAGGAAAAAACGCATATGCCCTTTTTGGCCAACCAAGCAAGCTTGCAAAGGAAATCTGCACTACAATGAAGTCTCACTTCCCCCCGGTCAAAACGGCCATCTGAAAAAAGTGTAAAATCCAGAAAGGCAGGACAGGCCATGGAGAACTGGGAGCCTTGTTATGCTGATGGGCGGGATGTAAATTGCCAACAGACACTCGGGAGAAGTGTATGGTGTTTCCTGAAACATCTAAAAAACAAAGCAACAGAGCCTAGGGCACTGCCACTTATGGTCCTATAGCTTAGGGAAATTAAAATCAAAAAGATACAGCCACCCCAAAGTTT
This sequence comes from Stenella coeruleoalba, assembly GCF_951394435.1. Lineage (NCBI taxonomy): Eukaryota > Metazoa > Chordata > Mammalia > Artiodactyla > Delphinidae > Stenella > Stenella coeruleoalba. The sequence goes on from NW_027646405.1 coordinate 208,635, forward strand.
GGGACGCCTCTGTTTACAAGAACCTCGTTTACAGTACAAGTTCAACATCGCAGAAAGTGAAAAATGGATAAAGAAGTTGTGGTATTTACTTACAAAGCAATATCACTCAGCAATGAAATCTCTGTCATCAGGCCCTTAGCATCACAATGAGTGGATTCAGGTATGATGATTCTAACTGAAATAAGTCACACAGAAAAAAAACATCATAAGATATCAGTAATACACGGAATGTAAACTTGGCTACACAGGAACTGAATTACAGAACAGAACAGGGTCTCAAATTTAGAAAACCAACTTATGCTTGCTTAAGTGTAAAGGTGAGTTGGGGTGCTGCATAAAACCAGAGATTGAAATGAGCACAGATAAAGTTCCTTAAGTCAAATATGGAATAGACAAGAGCTACTCCTTGCTCAACGAAATGGACTCAACACCGCATATTAAACGCCTAAGAATGTACCTGACTAGTAAGTATCGTAAAACCTATGGATTGCTATGTCTCCAAAAGAGAATCAAGCATGTGTACAGGGGCATAAACGCAGCAGTGATAGGATTGGAGAGGTTCGGTGAGCAAATGAACACCCTTTGAAGTCATATTGCATGGTACCCATTACACGGGTCTCAACTCTCCAGGTTTAAGGTATTCTTCCTTCAGCTAAAACATGCATGTGGAACCCAAGTATGATCAACCATGTGAACGGGAGACGTGTTCAAATATGTCTCAGTTTTCCTCCCCTGGTACTCGGGTGCAACATTCCAGACGCTTTACTAACACTCTCCCCACATGGAGAGTCAGCGCCTTTAACCTCCTGTTTGGCCCAGTTTGCAATTTCTGCGGAAGATGAACAGGAATAGCGAGAACCAATGAGAGGCTAGCTGGAGGTGTCTGGACGGGCAAATTTAACTCTCATTTCCCACCAGGAAGAGGAATTAACCAAAGGCTCAGCGTGCCGGGCCGGAACCAGATTAGGGCCTGAAGCCATCCTGCGGTGTTGCGGCCAGCTCAAAAGAAACCGAGTTGAAGAAAGGAGCTCAGGGGCACTGTAATTCACAAACCTGCAGAGTTATAAATGACAGCTATCGTCCAAAAATAGACTGAAGTAAGGGTGCCAAGAGGACTTGAAAGCGGGGCAGAATTGCAGGAAACCGATTTCAGGAGGTAGACTGGAATTGCATTGAAAGCATAGGAAAAGAGGCAGAACGTCCACAATGATGCACTTGGCCAAAAAGGGCGTATGCGTTTTTTCCTGAATATATTCAGGAAAAAACGCATACGCCCTTTTTGGCCAACCAAGCAAGCTTGCAAAGGAAATCTGCACTACAATGAAGTCTCACTTCCCCCCGGTCAAAAGGGCCATCTGAAAAAAGTGTAAAATCCAGAAAGGCAACATGCCATTGAGAACTGGCAGCCTTGTTATGCTGATGGGCGGGATGTAAATTGCCAACAGACACTTGGGAGAAGTGTATGGTGTTTCCTGAAACATCTAAAAAACAAAGCAACAGAGCCTAGGGCACTTCCACTTATGGTCCTATAGCTTAGGGAAATTAAAATCAAAAAGACACAGCCACCCCAAAGTTTGGAACGGCTCTGTTTACAAGAACCTCGTTTACAGTACAAGTACAACATCGCAGAAAGTGAAAAAAGGATAAAGAAGTTGTGGTGTTCACTTACAAAGCAATATCACTCAGCAATGAAATCTATGTCATCAGGCACTTAGCAGCACAATGAGTGGATTCAGGTATGATGATTCTAACTGAAATAAGTCACACAGAAAAAGAAACATCATAAGATATCAGTAATACACGGAATGGAAACTTGGCTACACAGGAACTGAATTACAGAACAGAAAAGGGTCTCAAATTTAGAAAAACAACTTATGCTTGCTTAAGGGTAAAGGTGAGTTGGGGTGCTGCATAAAACCAGAGATTGAAATGAGCACAGATAAAGTTCCTTAAGCCAAATATGGAATAGACAAGAGCTACTCCTTGCTCAACGAAATGGACTCAACACCCCATATTAAACGCCTAAGAATGTACCTGACTAGTAAGTATCTTAAAACCTATGGATTGCTATGTCTCCGAAAGAGAATCAAGCATGTGTACAGGGGCATAAACGCAGCAGTGATAGGATTGGAGAGGTTCGGTGAGCAAATGAAGACCCTTTGAAGTTATATTGCATTGTACCCATTCCACGGGTTTCAACTACCCAGGTTTAAGGTATTCTTCCTTCAGCTAAAACATGCATGTGGAACCTAGAGTATGATCAACCATGTGATCAGGAGACGTGTTCAAATATGTCTCAGTTTTCCTCCCCTGGTACTCGGGTGCAACATTCCAGACGCTTTACTAACACTCTCCCCACTTGGAGAGTCAGTCCCTTTAACCTCCTGTTTGGCCCAGTTTGCAATTTCTGCGGAAGATGAACAGGAATAGCGAGAAGCAATGAGAGGCTAGCTGGAGGTGTCTGGACGGGCAAATTTAACTCTCATTTCCCACCAGGAAGAGGAATTAACCAAAGGCTCAGCATGCCGGGCCGGAACCAGATTAGGGCCTGAAGCCATCCTGCGGTGTTGCGGCCAGGTCACAAGAAAGCGAGTTGAAGAAAGGAGCTCAGGGGCACTGTAATTCACAAACCTGCAGAGTTATAAATGACAGCTATCGTCCAAAAATAGACTGAAGTAAGGCTGCCAAGAGGACTTGAAAGCGGGACAGAATTGCAGGAAACCGATTTAAGGAGGTAGACTGGAATTGCATTGAAAGCATAGGAAAAGAGGCAGAACGTCCACAATGATGCACTTGGCCAAAAAGGGCGTATGCGTTTTTTCCTGAATATATTCAGGAAAAAACGCATACGCCCTTTTTGGCCAACCAAGCAAGCTTGCAAAGGAAATCTGCACTACAATGAAGTCTCACTTCCCCCCGGTCAAAAGGGCCATCTGAAAAAAGTGTAAAATCCAGAAAGGCAGGACAGGCCATGGAGAACGGGGAGCCTTGTTATGCTGATGGGCGGGATGTAAATTGCCAACAGACACTCGGGAGAAGTGTATGATGTTTCCTGAAACATCTAAAAAACAAAGCAACAGAACCTAGGGCACTTCCACTTATGGTCCTATAGCTTAGGGAAATTAAAATCCAAAAGACACAGCCACCCCAAAGTTTGGAACGGCTCTGTTTACAAGAACCTCGTTTACAGTACAAGTTCAACATCGCAGAAAGTGAAAAATGGATAAAGAAGTTGTGGTATTTACTTACAAAGCAATATCACTCAGCAATGAAATCTATGTCATCAGGCCCTTAGCATCACAATGAGTGGATTCAGGTATGATGATTCTAACTGAAATAAGTCACAAAGAAAAAGAAACATCATAAGATATCAGTAATACACGGAATGTAAACTTGGCTACACAGGAACTGAATTACAGAACAGAACAGGGTCTCAAATTTAGAAAACCAACTTATGCTTGCTTAAGGGGAAAGGTGAGTTGGGTTGCTGCATAAAACCAGAGATTGAAATGAGCACATACAGTTCCTTAAGCCAAATATGGAATAGACAAGAGCTACTCCTTGCTCAACGAAATGGACTCAACATCGCATATTAAACGCCTAAGAATGTACCTGACTAGTAAGTATCTTAAAACCTATGGATTGCTATGTCTCCGAAAGAGAATCAAGCATGTGTACAGGGGCATAAACGCAGCAGTGATAGGATTGGAGAGGTTCGGTGAGCAAATGAAGACCCTTTGAAGTCATATTGCATGGTACCCATTCCACGGGTCTCAACTCTCCAGGTTTAAGGTATTCTTCCTTCAGCTAAAACATGCATGTGGAACCCAAGTATGATCAACCATGTGAACGGGAGACGTGTTCAAATATGTCTCAGTTTTCCTCCCCTGGTACTCGGGTGCAACATTCCAGACGTTTTACTAACACTCTCCCCACTTGGAGAGTCAGCGCCTTTAACCTCCTGTTTGGCCCAGTTTGCAATTTCTGCGGAAGATGAACAGGAATAGCGAGAACCAATGAGAGGCTAGCTGGAAGTGTCTGGACGGGCAAATTTAACTCTCATTTCCCACCAGGAAGAGGAATTAACCAAAGGCTCAGCATGCCGGGCCGGAACCAGATTAGGGCCTGAAGCCATCCTGCGGTGTTGCGGCCAGGTCACAAGAAAGCGAGTTGAAGAAAGGAGCTCAGGGGTACTGTAATTCACAAAACTGCAGAGTTATAAATGACAGCTATCGTCCAAAAATAGACTGAAGTAAGGCTGCCAAGAGGACTTGAAAGCGGGGCAGAATTGCAGGAAACCGATTTCAGGAGGTAGACTGGAATTGCATTGAAAGCATAGGAAAAGAGGCAGAACGTCCACAATGATGCACTTGGCCAAAAAGGGCGTATGCGTTTTTTCCTGAATATATTCAGGAAAAAACGCATACGCCCTTTTTGGCCAACCAAGCAAGCTTGCAAAGGAAATCTGCACTACAATGAAGTCTCACTTCCCCCCGGTCAAAAGGGCCATCTGAAAAAAGTGTAAAATCCAGAAAGGCAGGACAGGCCATGGAGAACTGGGAGCCTTGTTATGCTGATGGGCGGGATGTAAATTGCCAACAACCACTCTGGAGAAGTGTATGGTGTTTCCTGAAACATCTAAAAAACAAAGCAACAGAACCTAGGGCACTTCCACTTATGGTCCTATAGCTTAGGGAAATTAAAATCAAAAAGACACAGCCACCCCAAAGTTTGGAACGGCTCTGTTTACAAGAACCTCGTTTACAGTACAAGTTCAACATCGCAGAAAGTGAAAAATGGATAAAGAAGTTGTGGTATTTACTTACAAAGCAATATGACTCAGCAATGAAATCTGTGTCATCAGGCCCTTAGCAGTACAATGAGTGGATTCAGGTATGATGATTCTAACTGAAGTAAGTCACACAGAAAAAGAAACATCATAAGATATCAGTAATACACGGAATGTAAACTTGGCTACACAGGAACTGAATTACAGAACAGAACAGGGTCTCAAATTTAGAAAACCAACTTATGCTTGCTTAAGGGGAAAGGTGAGTTGGGGTGCTGCATAAAACCAGAGATTGAAATGAGCACAGATAAAGTTCCTTAAGTCAAATATGGAATAGACAAGAGCTACTCCTTGCTCAACGAAATGGACTCAACACCGCATATTAAACGCCTAAGAATGTACCTGACTAGTAAGTATCTTAAAACCTATGGATTGCTATGTCTCCGAAAGAGAATCAAGCATGTGTACAGGGGCATAAACGCAGCAGTGATAGGATTGGAGAGGTTCAGTGAACAAATGAAGACCCTTTGAAGTCATATTGCATGGTAACCATTACACGGGTCTCAACTCTCCAGGTTTAAGGTATTCTTCCTTCAGCTAAAACATGCATGTGGAACCCAAGTATGATCAACCATGTGAACGGGAGACGTGTTCAAATATGTCTCAGTTTTCCTCCCCTGGTACTCGGGTGCAACATTCCAGACGCTTTACTAACACTCTCCCCACTTGGAGAGTCAGCGCCTTTAACCTCCTGTTTGGCCCAGTTTGCAATTTCTGCGGAAGATGAACAGGAATAGCGAGAACCAATGAGAGGCTAGCTGGAGGTGTCTGGACGGGCAAATTAAACTCTCATTTCCCACCAGGAAGAGGAAATAACCAAAGGCTCAGCGTGCCGTACCGGAACCAGATTAGGGCCTGAAGCCATCCTGCGGTGTTGCGGCCAGGTCACAAGAAAGCGAGTTGAAGAAAGGAGCTCAGGGGCACTGTAATTCACAAAGCTGCAGAGTTATAAATGACAGCTATCGTCCAAAAATAGACTGAAGTAAGGCTGCCAAGAGGACTTGAAAGCGGGGCAGAATTGCAGGAAACCGATTTCAGGAGGTAGACTGGAATTGCATTGAAAGCATAGGAAAAGAGGCAGAACGTCCACAATGATGCACTTGGCCAAAAAGGGCGTATGCGTTTTTTCCTGAATATATTCAGGAAAAAACGCATACGCCCTTTTTGGCCAACCAAGCAAGCTTGCAAAGGAAATCTGCACTACAATGAAGTCTCACTTCCCCCCGGTCAAAAGGGCCATCTGAAAAAAGTGTAAAATCCAGAAAGGCAGGACAGGCCATGGAGAACTGGCAGCCTTGTTATGCTGATGGGCGGGATGTAAATTGCCAACAACCACTCGGGAGAAGTGTATGGTGTTTCCTGAAACATCTAAAAAACAAAGCAACAGAGCCTAGGGCACTGTCACTTACGGTCCTATAGCTTAGGGAAATTAAAATCAAAAAGACACAGCCACCCCAAAGTTTGGAATGGCTCTGTTTACAAGAACCTCGTTTACAGTACAAGTTCAACATCGCAGAAAGTGAAAAATGGATAAAGAAGTTGTGGTATTTACTTACAAAGCAATATCACTCAGCAATGAAATCTGTGTCATCAGGCCCTTAGCAGCACAATGAGTGGATTCAGGTATGATGATTCTAACTGAAATAAGTCACACAGAAAAAGAAACATCATAAGATATCAGTAATACACGGAATGTAAACTTGGCTACACAGGAACTGCATTCCAAAACAGAACAGGGTCTCAAATTTAGAAAACCAACTTATTCTTGCTTAAGGGTAAAGGTGAGTTGGGGTGCTGCATAAAACCAGAGATTGAAATGAGCACAGATAAAGTTCCTTAAGCCAAATATGGAATAGACAAGAGCTACTCCTTGCTCAACGAAATGGACTCAACACCCCATATTAAACGCCTAAGAATGTACCTGACTAGTAAGTATCTTAAAACCTATGGATTGCTATGTCTCCGAAAGAGAATCAAGCATGTGTACAGGGGCATAAACGCAGCAGTGATAGGATTGGAGACGTTCGGTGAGCAAATGAAGACCCTTTGAAGTCATATTGCTGGTACCCATTCCACGGGTTTCAACTACCCAGGTTTAAGGTATTCTTCCTTCAGCTAAAACATGCATGTGGAACCTAGAGTATGATCAACCATGTGATCGGGAGATGTGTTCAAATATGTCTCAGTTTTTGTACCCTGGTACTCGGGTGCAACATTCCAGACGCTTTACTAACACTCTCCCGACTTGGAGAGTCAGTCCCTTTAACCTCCTGTTTGGCCCAGTTTGCAATTTCTGCGGAAGATGAACAGGAATAGCGAGAACCAATGAGAGACTAGCTGGAGGTGTCTGGACGGGCAAATTTAACTCTCATTTCCCACCAGGAAGAGGAATTAACCAAAGGCTCAGCATGCCGGGCCGGAACCAGATTAGGGCCTGAAGCCATCCTGCGGTGTTGCGGCCAGGTCACAAGAAAGCGAGTTGAAGAAAGGAGCTCAGGGGCACTGTAATTCACAAACCTGCAGAGTTATAAATGACAGCTATCGTCCAAAAATAGACTGAAGTAAGGCTGCCAAGAGGACTTGAAAGCGGGGCAGAATTGCAGGAAACCGATTTCAGGAGGTAGACTGGAATTGCATTGAAAGCATAGGAAAAGAGGCAGAACGTCCACAATGATGCACTTGGCCAAAAAGGGCGTATGCGTTTTTTCCTGAATATATTCAGGAAAAAACGCATACGCCCTTTTTGGCCAACCAAGCAAGCTTGCAAAGGAAATCTGCACTACAATGAAGTCTCACTTCCCCCCGGTCAAAAGGGCCATCTGAAAAAAGTGTAAAATCCAGAAAGGCAGGACAGGCCATGGAGAACTGGGAGCCTTGTTATGCTGATGGGCGGGATGTAAATTGCCAACAGACACTCGGGAGAAGTGTATGGTGTTTCCTGAAACATCTAAAAAACAAAGCAACAGAGCCTAGGGCACTGCCACTTATGGTCCTATAGCTTAGGGAAATTAAAATCAAAAAGACACAGCCACCCCAAAGTTTCGGACGCCTCTGTTTACAAGAACCTCGTTTACAGTACAAGTTCAATATCACAGAAAGTGAAAAATGGATAAAGAACTTGTGGTACTTACGTACAAAGCAATATCACTCAGCAATGAAATCTATGTCATCAGGCCCGTAGCAGCATAATGAGTGGATTCAGGTACGATGATTCTAACTGAAATAAGTCACACAGAAAAAGAAACATCATAAGATATCACTAATACACGGAATGTAAACTTGGCTACACAGGAACTGCATTCCAAAACAGAACAGGGTCTCAAATTTAGAAAACCAACTTATGCTTGCTTAAGGGTAAAGGTGAGTTGGGGTGCTGCATAAAACCAGAGATTGAAATGAGCACAGATAAAGTTCCTTAAGCCAAATATGGAATAGACAAGAGCTACTCCTTGCTCAACGAAATGGACTCAACACCGCATATTAAACGCCTAAGAATGTACCTGACTAGTAAGTATCTTAAAACCTATGGATTGCTATGTCTCCGAAAGAGAATCAAGCATGTGTACAGGGGCATAAACGCAACAGTGATAGGATTGGAGGGGTTCGGTGAGCAAATGAAGACCCTTTGAAGTCATATTGCATGGTACCCATTCCACGGGTTTCAACTACCCAGGTTTTAGGTATTCTTCCTTCAGCTAAAATATGCATGTGGAACCCAGAGTAAGATCAACCATGTGATCGGGAGACGTGTTCAAATATGTCTCAGTTTTCCTCCCCTGGTACTCGGGTGCAACATTCCAGACGCTTTACTAACCCTCTCCCCACTTGGAGAGTCAGTCCCTTTAACCTCCTGTTTGGCCCAGTTTGCAATTTCTGCGGAAGATGAACAGGAATAGCGAGAACCAATGAGAGGCTAGCTGGAGGTGTCTGGACGGGCAAATTTAACTCTCATTTCCCACCAGGAAGAGGAAATAACCAAAGGCTCAGCGTGCCGTGCCGGAACCAGATTAGGGCCTGAAGCCATCCTGCGGTGTTGCGGCCAGGTCACAAGAAAGCGAGTTGAAGAAAGGAGCTCAGGGGCACTGTAATTCACAAACCTGCAGAGTTATAAATGACAGCTATCGTCCAAAAATAGACTGAAGTAAGGCTGCCAAGAGGACTTGAAAGCGGGGCAGAATTGCAGGAAACCGATTTAAGGAGGTAGACTGGAATTGCATTGAAAGCATAGGAAAAGAGGCAGAACGTCCACAATGATGCACTTGGCCAAAAAGGGTGTATGCGTTTTTTCCTGAATATATTCAGGAAAAAACGCATACGCCCTTTTTGGCCAACCAAGCAAGCTTGCAAAGGAAATCTGCACTACAATGAAGTCTCACTTCCCCCCGGTCAAAACGGCCATCTGAAAAAAGTGTAAAATCCAGAAAGCAGGACAGGCCATGGAGAACTGGGAGCCTTGTTATGCTGATGGGCGGGATGTAAATTGCCAACAACCACTCGGGAGATGTGTATGGTGTTTCCTGACACATCTAAAAAACAAAGCAACAGAACCTAGGGCACTTCCACTTATGGTCCTATAGCTTAGGGAAATTAAAATCAAAAAGACACAGCCACCCCAAAGTTTGGAACGGCTCTGTTTACAAGAACCTCGTTTACAGTACAAGTTCAACATCGCAGAAAGTGAAAAATGGATAAAGAAGTTGTGGTATTTACTTACAAAGCAATATCACTCAGCAATGAAATCTATGTCATCAGGCCCGTAGCAGCATAATGAGTGGATTCACGTACGATGATTCTAACTGAAATAAGTCACACAGAAAAAGAAACATCATAAGATATCAGTAATACACGGAATGTAAACTTGGCTACACAGGAACTGAATTCCAAAACAGAACAGGTTCTCAAATTTAGAAAACCAACTTATGCTTGCTTAAGGGGAAAGGTGAGTTGGGGTGCTGCATAAAACCAGAGATTGAAATGAGCACAGATAAAGTTCCTTAAGCCAAATATGGAATAGACAAGAGCTACTCCTTGCTCAACGAAATGGACTCAACACCGCATATTAAACGCCTAAGAATGTACCTGACTAGTAAGTATCTTAAAACCTAGGGATTGCTATGTCTCTGAAAGAGAATCAAGCATGTGTACAGGGGCATAAACGCAGCAGTGATAGGATTGGAGAGGTTCGGTGAGCAAATGAAGACCCTTTGAAGTCATATTGCATGGTACCCATTCCACGGGTTTCAACTACCGAGGTTTTAGGTATTCTTCCTTCAGCTAAAACATGCATGTGGAACCCAGAGTATGATCAACCATGTGATCGGGAGACGTGTTCAAATATGTCTCAGTTTTCCTCCCCTGGTACTCGGGTGCAACATTCCAGACGCTTTACTAACACTCTCCCGACTTGGAGAGTCAGTCCCTTTAACCTCCTGTTTGGCCCAGTTTGCAATTTCTGCGGAAGATGAACAGGAATAGCGAGAAGCAATGAGAGGCTAGCTGGAGGTGTCTGGACGGGCAAATTTAACTCTCATTTCCCACCAGGAAGAGGAATTAACCAAAGGCTCAGCGTGCCATGCCGGAACCAGATTAGGGCCTGAAGCCATCCTGCGGTGTTTCGGCCAGCTCAAAAGAAACCGAGTTGAAGAAAGGAGCTCAGGGGCACTGTAATTCACAAACCTGCAGAGTTATAAATGACAGCTATCGTCCAAAAATAGACTGAAGTAAGGCTGCCAAGAGGACTTGAAAGCGGGGCAGAATTGCAGGAAACCGATTTCAGGAGGTAGACTGGAATTGCATTGAAAGCATAGGAAAAGAGGCAGAACGTCCACAATGATGCACTTGGCCAAAAAGGGCGTATGCGTTTTTTCCTGAATATATTCAAGAAAAAACGCATACGCCTTTTTTGGCCAACCAAGCAAGCTTGCAAAGGAAATCTGCACTACAATGAAGTCTCACTTCCCCCCGGTCAAAAGGGCCATCTGAAAAAAGTGTAAAATCCAGAAAGGCAGGACAGGCCATGGAGAACTGGGAGCCTTGTTATGCTGATGGGTGGGATGTAAATTGCCAACAACCACTCAGGAGAAGTGTATGGTGTTTCCTGAAACATCTAAAAAACAAAGCAACAGAACCTAGGGCACTTCCACTTATGGTCCTATAGCTTAGGGAAATTAAAATCAAAAAGACACAGCCACCCCAAAGTTTGGAACGGCTCTGTTTACAAGAACCTCGTTTACAGTACAAGTTCAACATCGCAGAAAGTGAAAAATGGTTAAAGAACTTGTGATATTTACTTACAAAGCAATATCACTCGGCAATGAAATCTGTGTCATCAGGCCCTTAGCAGCACAATGAGTGGATTCAGGTATGATGATTCTAACTGAAATAAGTCACACAGAAAAAGAAACATCATAAGATATCAGTAATACACGGAATGGAAACTTGGCTACACAGGAACTGAATTACAGAACAGAACAGGGTCTCAAATTTAGAAAACCAACTTATGCTTGCTTAAGGGGAAAGGTGAGTTGGGGTGCTGCATAAAACCAGAGATTGAAATGAGCACAGATAAAGTTCCTTAAGCCAAATATGGAATAGACAAGAGCTACTCCTTGCTCAACGAAATGGACTCAACACCGCATATTAAACGCCTAAGAATGTACCTGACTAGTAAGTATCTTAAAACCTATGGATTGCTATGTCTCCGAAAGAGAATCAAGCATGTGTACAGGGGCATAAACGCAGCAGTGATAGGATTGGAGATGTTCGGTGAGCAAATGAAGACCCTTTGAAGTCATATTGCATGGTACCCATTCCACGGGTTTCAACTACCGAGGTTTTAGGTATTCTTCCTTCAGCTAAAACATGCATGTGGAACCCAAGTATGATCAACCATGTGAACGGGAGACGTGTTCAAATATGTCTCAGTTTTCGTACCCTGGTATTCGAGTGCAACATTCCAGACGCTTTACTAACACTCTCCCCACTTGGAGAGTCAGTGCCTTTAACCTCCTGTTTGGCCCAGTTTGCAATTTCTGCGGAAGATGAACAGGAATAACGAGAAGCAATGAGAGGCTAGCTGGAGGTGTCTGGACGGGCAAATTTAACTCTCATTTCCCACCAGGAAGAGGAATTAACCAAAGGCTCAGCATGCCGTGCCGGAACCAGATTAGGGCCTGAAGCCATCCTGCGGTGTTTCGGCCAGCTCACAAGAAAGCGAGTTGAAGAAAGGAGCTCAGGGGCACTGTAATTCACAAACCTGCAGAGTTATAAATGACAGCTATCGTCCAAAAATATACTGAAGTAAGGCTGCCAAGAGGACTTGAAAGCGGGGCAGAATTGCAGGAAACCGATTTCAGGAGGTAGACTGGAATTGCATTGAAAGCATAGGAAAAGAGGCAGAACGTCCACAATGATGCACTTGGCCAAAAAGGGCGTATGCGTTTTTTCCTGAATATATTCAAGAAAAAACGCATACGCCCTTTTTGGCCAACCAAGCAAGCTTGCAAAGGAAATCTGCACTACAATGAAGTCTCACTTCCCCCCGGTCAAAAGGGCCATCTGAAAAAAGTGTAAAATCCAGAAAGGCAGGACAGGCCATGGAGAACTGGGAGCCTTGTTATGCTGATGGGCGGGATGTAAATTGCCAACAACCACTCGGGAGAAGTGTATGGTGTTTCCTGAAACATCTAAAAAACAAAGAAACAGAACCTAGGGCACTTCCACATATGGTCCTATAGCTTAGGGAAATTAAAATCAAAAAGACACAGCCACCTCAAAGTTTGGGACGCCTCTGTTTACAAGAACCTCGTTTACCGTACAAGTTCAATATCACAGGAAGTGAAAAATGGATAAAGAACTTGTGGTACTTACGTACAATGCAGTATCACTCAGCAATGAAATCTATGTCACCAGGCCCGTAGCAGCATAATGAGTGGATTCAGGTACGATGATTCTAACTGAAATAAGTCACACAGAAAAAGAAACATCATAAGATATCAGTAATACACGGAATGGAAACTTGGCTACACAGGAACTGAATTCCAAAACAGAACAGGTTCTCAAATTTAGAAAACCAACTTATGCTTGCTTAAGGGGAAAGGTGAGTTGGGGTGCTGCATAAAACCAGAGATTGAAATGAGCACAGATAAAGTTCCTTAAGCCAAATATGGAATAGACAAGAGCTACTCCTTGCTCAACGAAATGGACTCAACACCGCATATTAAACGCCTAAGAATGTACCTGACTAGTAAGTATCTTAAAACCTAGGGATTGCTATGTCTCTGAAAGAGAATCAAGCATGTGTACAGGGGCATAAACGCAGCAGTGATAGGATTGGAGAGGTTCGGTGAGCAAATGAAGACCCTTTGAAGTCATATTGCATGGTACCCATTCCACGGGTTTCAACTACCGAGGTTTTAGGTATTCTTCCTTCAGCTAAAACATGCATGTGGAACCCAGAGTATGATCAACCATGTGATCGGGAGACGTGTTCAAATATGTCTCAGTTTTCCTCCCCTGGTACTCGGGTGCAACATTCCAGACGCTTTACTAACACTCTCCCGACTTGGAGAGTCAGTCCCTTTAACCTCCTGTTTGGCCCAGTTTGCAATTTCTGCAGAAGATGAACAGGAATAGCGAGAACCAATGAGAGGCTAGCTGGAGGTGTCTGGACGGGCAAATTTAACTCTCATTTCCCACCAGGAAGAGGAATTAACCAAAGGCTCAGCATGCCGGGCCGGAACCAGATTAGGGCCTGAAGCCATCCTGCGGTGTTGCGGCCAGGTCACAAGAAAGCGAGTTGAAGAAAGGAGCTCAGGGGCACTGTAATTCACAAACCTGCAGAGTTATAAATGACAGCTATCGTCCAAAAATAGACTGAAGTAAGGCTGCCAAGAGGACTTGAAAGCGGGGCAGAATTGCAGGAAACCGATTTCAGGAGGTAGACTGGAATTGCATTGAAAGCATAGGAAAAGAGGCAGAACGTCCACAATGATGCACTTGGCCAAAAAGGGCGTATGCGTTTTATCCTGAATATATTCAGGAAAAAACGCATACCCACTTTTTGGCCAACCAAGCAAGCTTGCAAAGGAAATCTGCACTACAATGAAGTCTCACTTCACCCCAGTCAAAAGGGCCATCTGAAAAAAGTGTAAAATCCAGAAAGGCAGGACAGGCCATGGAGAACTGGGAGCCTTGTTATGCTGATGGGCGGGATGTAAATTGCCAACAGACACTCGAGAGAAGTGTATGGTGTTTCCTGAAACATCTAAAAAACAAAGCAACAGAGCCTAGGGCACTTCCACTTATGGTCCTATAGCTTAGGGAAATTAAAATCAAAAAGACACAGCTACCCCAAAGTTTGGGACGCCTCTGTTTACAAGAACCTCGTTTACAGTGCAAGTTCAACATCGCAGAAAGTGAAAAATGGATAAAGAAGTTGTGGTATTTACTTACAAAGCAATATCACTCAGCAATGAAATCTATGTCATCAGGCCCTTAGCAGCACAATGAGTGGATTCAGGTATGATGATTCTAACTGAAATAAGTCACACAGAAAAAGAAACATCATAAGATATCAGTAATACACGGAATGTAAACTTGGCTACACAGGAACTGCATTCCAAAACAGAACAGGGTCTCAAATTTAGAAAACCAACTTATGCTTGCTTAAGGGTAAAGGTGAGTTGGGGTGCTGCATAAAACCAGAGATTGAAATGAGCACAGATAAAGTTCCTTAAGCCAAATATGGAATAGACAAGAGCTACTCCTTGCTCAACGAAATGGACTCAACACCGCATATTAAACGCCTAAGAATGTACCTGACTAGTAAGTATCTTAAAACCTATGGATTGCTATGTCTCCGAAAGAGAATCAAGCATGTGTACAGGGGCATAAACGCAGCAGTGATAGGATTGGAGGGGTTCGGTGAGCAAATGAAGACCCTTTGAAGTCATATTGCATGGTACCCATTCCACGGGTTTCAACTACCCAGGTTTTAGGTATTCTTCCTTCAGCTAAAATATGCATGTGGAACCCAGAGTAAGATCAACCATGTGATCGGGAGACGTGTTCAAATATGTCTCAGTTTTCCTCCCCTGGTACTCGGGTGCAACATTCCAGACGCTTTACTAACCCTCTCCCCACTTGGAGAGTCAGTCCCTTTAACCTCCTGTTTGGCCCAGTTTGCAATTTCTGCGGAAGATGAACAGGAATAGCGAGAACCAATGAGAGGCTAGCTGGAGGTGTCTGGACGGGCAAATTTAACTCTCATTTCCCACCAGGAAGAGGAAATAACCAAAGGCTCAGCGTGCCGTGCCGGAACCAGATTAGGGCCTGAAGCCATCCTGCGGTGTTGCGGCCAGGTCACAAGAAAGCGAGTTGAAGAAAGGAGCTCAGGGGCACTGTAATTCACAAACCTGCAGAGTTATAAATGACAGCTATCGTCCAAAAATAGACTGAAGTAAGGCTGCCAAGAGGACTTGAAAGCGGGGCAGAATTGCAGGAAACCGATTTAAGGAGGTAGACTGGAATTGCATTGAAAGCATAGGAAAAGAGGCAGAACGTCCACAATGATGCACTTGGCCAAAAAGGGTGTATGCGTTTTTTCCTGAATATATTCAGGAAAAAACGCATACGCCCTTTTTGGCCAACCAAGCAAGCTTGCAAAGGAAATCTGCACTACAATGAAGTCTCACTTCCCCCCGGTCAAAACGGCCATCTGAAAAAAGTGTAAAATCCAGAAAGCAGGACAGGCCATGGAGAACTGGGAGCCTTGTTATGCTGATGGGCGGGATGTAAATTGCCAACAACCACTCGGGAGATGTGTATGGTGTTTCCTGACACATCTAAAAAACAAAGCAACAGAACCTAGGGCACTTCCACTTATGGTCCTATAGCTTAGGGAAATTAAAATCAAAAAGACACAGCCACCCCAAAGTTTGGAACGGCTCTGTTTACAAGAACCTCGTTTACAGTACAAGTTCAACATCGCAGAAAGTGAAAAATGGATAAAGAAGTTGTGGTATTTACTTACAAAGCAATATCACTCAGCAATGAAATCTATGTCATCAGGCCCGTAGCAGCATAATGAGTGGATTCACGTACGATGATTCTAACTGAAATAAGTCACACAGAAAAAGAAACATCATAAGATATCAGTAATACACGGAATGTAAACTTGGCTACACAGGAACTGAATTCCAAAACAGAACAGGTTCTCAAATTTAGAAAACCAACTTATGCTTGAATAAGGGGAAAGGTGAGTTGGGGTGCTGCATAAAACCAGAGATTGAAATGAGCACAGATAAAGTTCCTTAAGCCAAATATGGAATAGACAAGAGCTACTCCTTGCTCAACGAAATGGACTCAACACCGCATATTAAACGCCTAAGAATGTACCTGACTAGTAAGTATCTTAAAACCTAGGGATTGCTATGTCTCTGAAAGAGAATCAAGCATGTGTACAGGGGCATAAACGCAGCAGTGATAGGATTGGAGAGGTTCGGTGAGCAAATGAAGACCCTTTGAAGTCATATTGCATGGTACCCATTCCACGGGTTTCAACTACCGAGGTTTTAGGTATTCTTCCTTCAGCTAAAACATGCATGTGGAACCCAGAGTATGATCAACCATGTGATCGGGAGACGTGTTCAAATATGTCTCAGTTTTCCTCCCCTGGTACTCGGGTGCAACATTCCAGACGCTTTACTAACACTCTCCCGACTTGGAGAGTCAGTCCCTTTAACCTCCTGTTTGGCCCAGTTTGCAATTTCTGCGGAAGATGAACAGGAATAGCGAGAAGCAATGAGAGGCTAGCTGGAGGTGTCTGGACGGGCAAATTTAACTCTCATTTCCCACCAGGAAGAGGAATTAACCAAAGGCTCAGCGTGCCATGCCGGAACCAGATTAGGGCCTGAAGCCATCTTGCGGTGTTTCGGCCAGCTCAAAAGAAACCGAGTTGAAGAAAGGAGCTCAGGGGCACTGTAATTCACAAACCTGCAGAGTTATAAATGACAGCTATCGTCCAAAAATAGACTGAAGTAAGGCTGCCAAGAGGACTTGAAAGCGGGGCAGAATTGCAGGAAACCGATTTCAGGAGGTAGACTGGAATTGCATTGAAAGCATAGGAAAAGAGGCAGAACGTCCACAATGATGCACTTGGCCAAAAAGGGCGTATGCGTTTTTTCCTGAATATATTCAAGAAAAAACGCATACGCCCTTTTTGGCCAACCAAGCAAGCTTGCAAAGGAAATCTGCACTACAATGAAGTCTCACTTCCCCCCGGTCAAAAGGGCCATCTGAAAAAAGTGTAAAATCCAGAAAGGCAGGACAGGCCATGGAGAACTGGGAGCCTTGTTATGCTGATGGGTGGGATGTAAATTGCCAACAACCACTCGGGAGAAGTGTATGGTGTTTCCTGAAACATCTAAAAAACAAAGCAACAGAACCTAGGGCACTTCCACTTATGGTCCTATAGCTTAGGGAAATTAAAATCAAAAAGACACAGCCACCCCAAAGTTTGGAACGGCTCTGTTTACAAGAACCTCGTTTACAGTACAAGTTCAACATCGCAGAAAGTGAAAAATGGTTAAAGAACTTGTGATATTTACTTACAAAGCAATATCACTCGGCAATGAAATCTGTGTCATCAGGCCCTTAGCAGCACAATGAGTGGATTCAGGTATGATGATTCTAACTGAAATAAGTCACACAGAAAAAGAAACATCATAAGATATCAGTAATACACGGAATGGAAACTTGGCTACACAGGAACTGAATTACAGAACAGAACAGGGTCTCAAATTTAGAAAACCAACTTATGCTTGCTTAAGGGGAAAGGTGAGTTGGGGTGCTGCATAAAACCAGAGATTGAAATGAGCACAGATAAAGTTCCTTAAGCCAAATATGGAATAGACAAGAGCTACTCCTTGCTCAACGAAATGGACTCAACACCGCATATTAAACGCCTAAGAATGTACCTGACTAGTAAGTATCTTAAAACCTATGGATTGCTATGTCTCCGAAAGAGAATCAAGCATGTGTACAGGGGCATAAACGCAGCAGTGATAGGATTGGAGATGTTCGGTGAGCAAATGAAGACCCTTTGAAGTCATATTGCATGGTACCCATTCCACGGGTTTCAACTACCGAGGTTTTAGGTATTCTTCCTTCAGCTAAAACATGCATGTGGAACCCAAGTATGATCAACCATGTGAACGGGAGACGTGTTCAAATATGTCTCAGTTTTCGTACCCTGGTATTCGAGTGCAACATTCCAGACGCTTTACTAACACTCTCCCCACTTGGAGAGTCAGTGCCTTTAACCTCCTGTTTGGCCCAGTTTGCAATTTCTGCGGAAGATGAACAGGAATAACGAGAAGCAATGAGAGGCTAGCTGGAGGTGTCTGGACGGGCAAATTTAACTCTCATTTCCCACCAGGAAGAGGAATTAACCAAAGGCTCAGCATGCCGTGCCGGAACCAGATTAGGGCCTGAAGCCATCCTGCGGTGTTTCGGCCAGCTCACAAGAAAGCGAGTTGAAGAAAGGAGCTCAGGGGCACTGTAATTCACAAACCTGCAGAGTTATAAATGACAGCTATCGTCCAAAAATAGACTGAAGTAAGGCTGCCAAGAGGACTTGAAAGCGGGGCAGAATTGCAGGAAACCGATTTCAGGAGGTAGACTGGAATTGCATTGAAAGCATAGGAAAAGAGGCAGAACGTCCACAATGATGCACTTGGCCAAAAAGGGCGTATGCGTTTTTTCCTGAATATATTCAAGAAAAAACGCATACGCCCTTTTTGGCCAACCAAGCAAGCTTGCAAAGGAAATCTGCACTACAATGAAGTCTCACTTCCCCCCGGTCAAAAGGGCCATCTGAAAAAAGTGTAAAATCCAGAAAGGCAGGACAGGCCATGGAGAACTGGGAGCCTTGTTATGCTGATGGGCGGGATGTAAATTGCCAACAACCACTCGGGAGAAGTGTATGGTGTTTCCTGAAACATCTAAAAAACAAAGAAACAGAACCTAGGGCACTTCCACATATGGTCCTATAGCTTAGGGAAATTAAAATCAAAAAGACACAGCCACCTCAAAGTTTGGGACGCCTCTGTTTACAAGAACCTCGTTTACCGTACAAGTTCAATATCACAGGAAGTGAAAAATGGATAAAGAACTTGTGGTACTTACGTACAATGCAGTATCACTCAGCAATGAAATCTATGTCACCAGGCCCGTAGCAGCATAATGAGTGGATTCAGGTACGATGATTCTAACTGAAATAAGTCACACAGAAAAAGAAACATCATAAGATATCAGTAATACACGGAATGGAAACTTGGCTACACAGGAACTGAATTCCAAAACAGAACAGGTTCTCAAATTTAGAAAACCAACTTATGCTTGCTTAAGGGGAAAGGTGAGTTGGGGTGCTGCATAAAACCAGAGATTGAAATGAGCACAGATAAAGTTCCTTAAGCCAAATATGGAATAGACAAGAGCTACTCCTTGCTCAACGAAATGGACTCAACACCGCATATTAAACGCCTAAGAATGTACCTGACTAGTAAGTATCTTAAAACCTAGGGATTGCTATGTCTCTGAAAGAGAATCAAGCATGTGTACAGGGGCATAAACGCAGCAGTGATAAGATTGGAGAGGTTCGGTGAGCAAATGAAGACCCTTTGAAGTCATATTGCATGGTACCCATTCCACGGGTTTCAACTACCGAGGTTTTAGGTATTCTTCCTTCAGCTAAAACATGCATGTGGAACCCAGAGTATGATCAACCATGTGATCGGGAGACGTGTTCAAATATGTCTCAGTTTTCCTCCCCTGGTACTCGGGTGCAACATTCCAGACGCTTTACTAACACTCTCCCGACTTGGAGAGTCAGTCCCTTTAACCTCCTGTTTGGCCCAGTTTGCAATTTCTGCGGAAGATGAACAGGAATAGCGAGAACCAATGAGAGGCTAGCTGGAGGTGTCTGGACGGGCAAATTTAACTCTCATTTCCCACCAGGAAGAGGAATTAACCAAAGGCTCAGCATGCCGGGCCGGAACCAGATTAGGGCCTGAAGCCATCCTGCGGTGTTGCGGCCAGGTCACAAGAAAGCGAGTTGAAGAAAGGAGCTCAGGGGCACTGTAATTCACAAACCTGCAGAGTTATAAATGACAGCTATCGTCCAAAAATAGACTGAAGTAAGGCTGCCAAGAGGACTTGAAAGCGGGGCAGAATTGCAGGAAACCGATTTCAGGAGGTAGACTGGAATTGCATTGAAAGCATAGGAAAAGAGGCAGAACGTCCACAATGATGCACTTGGCCAAAAAGGGCGTATGCGTTTTATCCTGAATATATTCAGGAAAAAACGCATACCCACTTTTTGGCCAACCAAGCAAGCTTGCAAAGGAAATCTGCACTACAATGAAGTCTCACTTCACCCCAGTCAAAAGGGCCATCTGAAAAAAGTGTAAAATCCAGAAAGGCAGGACAGGCCATGGAGAACTGGGAGCCTTGTTATGCTGATGGGCGGGATGTAAATTGCCAACAGACACTCGAGAGAAGTGTATGGTGTTTCCTGAAACATCTAAAAAACAAAGCAACAGAGCCTAGGGCACTTCCACTTATGGTCCTATAGCTTAGGGAAATTAAAATCAAAAAGACACAGCTACCCCAAAGTTTGGGACGCCTCTGTTTACAAGAACCTCGTTTACAGTGCAAGTTCAACATCGCAGAAAGTGAAAAATGGATAAAGAAGTTGTGGTATTTACTTACAAAGCAATATCACTCAGCAATGAAATCTATGTCATCAGGCCCTTAGCAGCACAATGAGTGGATTCAGGTATGATGATTCTAACTGAAATAAGTCACACAGAAAAAGAAACATCATAAGATATCAGTAATACACGGAATGTAAACTTGGCTACACAGGAACTGAATTACAGAACAGAACAGGGTCTCAAATTTAGAAAACCAACTTATTCTTGCTTAAGGGTAAAGGTGAGTTGGGGTGCTGCATAAAACCAGAGATTGAAATGAGCACAGATAAAGTTCCTTAAGTCAAATATGGAATAGACAAGAGCTACTCCTTGCTCAACGAAATGGACTCAACACCGCATATTAAACGCCTAAGAATGTACCTGACTAGTAAGTATCGTAAAACCTATGGATTGCTATGTCTCCAAAAGAGAATCAAGCATGTGTACAGGGGCATAAACGCAGCAGTGATAGGATTGGAGAGTTTCGGTGAGCAAATGAAGACCCTTTGAAGTCATATTGCATGGTACCCATTACACGGGTCTCAACTCTCCAGGTTTAAGGTATTCTTCCTTCAGCTAAAACATGCATGTGGAACCCAAGTATGATCAACCATGTGAACGGGAGACGTGTTCAAATATGTCTCAGTTTTCGTACCCTGGTATTCGAGTGCAACATTCCAGACGCTTTACTAACACTCTCCCCACTTGGAGAGTCAGTGCCTTTAACCTCCTGTTTGGCCCAGTTTGCAATTTCTGCGGAAGATGAACAGGAATAGCGAGAAGCAATGAGAGGCTAGCTGGAGGTGTCTGGACGGGCAAATTTAACTCTCATTTCCCACCAGGAAGAGGAATTAACCAAAGGCTCAGCGTGCCGTGCCAGAACCAGATTAGGGCCTGAAGCCATCCTGCGGTGTTTCGGCCAGCTCACAAGAAAGCGAGTTGAAGAAAGGAGCTCAGGGGCACTGTAATTCACAAACCTGCAGAGTTATAAATGACAGCTATCGTCCAAAAATAGACTGAAGTAAGGCTGCCAAGAGGACTTGAAAGCGGGGCAGAATTGCAGGAAACCGATTTCAGGAGGTAGACTGGAATTGCATTGAAAGCATAGGAAAAGAGGCAGAACGTCCACAGTGATGCACTTGGCCAAAAAGGCGTATGCGGTTTTTCCTGAATATATTCAGGAAAAAACGCATACGCCCTTTTTGGCCAACCAAGCAAGCTTGCAAAGGAAATCTGCACTACAATGAAGTCTCACTTCCCCCCGGTCAAAAGGGCCATCTGAAAAAAGTGTAAAATCCAGAAAGGCAGGACAGGCCATGGAGAACTGGGAGCCTTGTTATGCTGATGGGCGGGATGTAAATTGCCAACAACCACTCGGGAGAAGTGTATGGTGTTTCCTGAAACATCTAAAAAACAAAGAAACAGAACCTAGGGCACTTCCACATATGGTCCTATAGCTTAGGGAAATTAAAATCAAAAAGACACAGCCACCTCAATGTTTGGGACGCCTCTGTTTACAAGAACCTCGTTTACCGTACAAGTTCAATATCACAGGAAGTGAAAAATGGATAAAGAACTTGTGGTACTTACGTACAATGCAGTATCACTCAGCAATGAAATCTATGTCACCAGGCCCGTAGCAGCATAATGAGTGGATTCAGGTATGATGATTCTAACTGAAATAAGTCACACAGAAAAAGAAACATCATAAGATATCAGTAATACACGGAATGGAAACTTGGCTACACAGGAACTGAATTCCAAAACAGAACAGGTTCTCAAATTTAGAAAACCAACTTATGCTTGCTTAAGGGGAAAGGTGAGTTGGGGTGCTGCATAAAACCAGAGATTGAAATGAGCACAGATAAAGTTCCTTAAGCCAAATATGGAATAGACAAGAGCTACTCCTTGCTCAACGAAATGGACTCAACACCGCATATTAAACGCCTAAGAATGTAC
The DNA here is from genome assembly GCF_951394435.1 of Stenella coeruleoalba. NCBI lineage: Eukaryota > Metazoa > Chordata > Mammalia > Artiodactyla > Delphinidae > Stenella > Stenella coeruleoalba. Next base: position 231,198 of record NW_027646405.1, read on the forward strand.
CTGACTAGTAAGTATCTTAAAACCTAGGGATTGCTATGTCTCTGAAAGAGAATCAAGCATGTGTACAGGGGCATAAACGCAGCAGTGATAGGATTGGAGAGGTTCGGTGAGCAAATGAAGACCCTTTGAAGTCATATTGCATGGTACCCATTCCACGGGTTTCAACTACCGAGGTTTTAGGTATTCTTCCTTCAGCTAAAACATGCATGTGGAACCCAGAGTATGATCAACCATGTGATCGGGAGACGTGTTCAAATATGTCTCAGTTTTCCTCCCCTGGTACTCGGGTGCAACATTCCAGACGCTTTACTAACACTCTCCCGACTTGGAGAGTCAGTCCCTTTAACCTCCTGTTTGGCCCAGTTTGCAATTTCTGCGGAAGATGAACAGGAATAGCGAGAACCAATGAGAGGCTAGCTGGAGGTGTCTGGACGGGCAAATTTAACTCTCATTTCCCACCAGGAAGAGGAATTAACCAAAGGCTCAGCATGCCGGGCCGGAACCAGATTAGGGCCTGAAGCCATCCTGCGGTGTTGCGGCCAGGTCACAAGAAAGCGAGTTGAAGAAAGGAGCTCAGGGGCACTGTAATTCACAAACCTGCAGAGTTATAAATGACAGCTATCGTCCAAAAATAGACTGAAGTAAGGCTGCCAAGAGGACTTGAAAGCGGGGCAGAATTGCAGGAAACCGATTTCAGGAGGTAGACTGGAATTGCATTGAAAGCATAGGAAAAGAGGCAGAACGTCCACAATGATGCACTTGGCCAAAAAGGGCGTATGCGTTTTATCCTGAATATATTCAGGAAAAAACGCATACCCACTTTTTGGCCAACCAAGCAAGCTTGCAAAGGAAATCTGCACTACAATGAAGTCTCACTTCACCCCAGTCAAAAGGGCCATCTGAAAAAAGTGTAAAATCCAGAAAGGCAGGACAGGCCATGGAGAACTGGGAGCCTTGTTATGCTGATGGGCGGGATGTAAATTGCCAACAGACACTCGAGAGAAGTGTATGGTGTTTCCTGAAACATCTAAAAAACAAAGCAACAGAGCCTAGGGCACTTCCACTTATGGTCCTATAGCTTAGGGAAATTAAAATCAAAAAGACACAGCTACCCCAAAGTTTGGGACGCCTCTGTTTACAAGAACCTCGTTTACAGTGCAAGTTCAACATCGCAGAAAGTGAAAAATGGATAAAGAAGTTGTGGTATTTACTTACAAAGCAATATCACTCAGCAATGAAATCTATGTCATCAGGCCCTTAGCAGCACAATGAGTGGATTCAGGTATGATGATTCTAACTGAAATAAGTCACACAGAAAAAGAAACATCATAAGATATCAGTAATACACGGAATGTAAACTTGGCTACACAGGAACTGAATTACAGAACAGAACAGGGTCTCAAATTTAGAAAACCAACTTATTCTTGCTTAAGGGTAAAGGTGAGTTGGGGTGCTGCATAAAACCAGAGATTGAAATGAGCACAGATAAAGTTCCTTAAGTCAAATATGGAATAGACAAGAGCTACTCCTTGCTCAACGAAATGGACTCAACACCGCATATTAAACGCCTAAGAATGTACCTGACTAGTAAGTATCTTAAAGCTATGGATTGCTATGTCTCTGAAAGAGAATCAAGCATGTGTACAGGGGCATAAACGCAGCAGTGATAGGATTGGAGAGGTTCGGTGAGCAAATGAAGACCCTTTGAAGTCATATTGCATGGTACCCATTCCACGGGTTTCAAATACCTAGGTTTAAGGTATTCTTCCTTCACCTAAAACATGCATGTGGAACCTAGAGTATGATCAACCATGTGATCGGGAGACGTGTTCAAATATGTCTCAGTTTTCGTACCCTGGTACTCGGGTGCAACATTCCAGACGCTTTACTAACACTCTCCCGACTTGGAGAGTCAGTCCCTTTAACCTCCTGTTTGGCCCAGTTTGCAATTTCTGCGGAAGATGAACAGGAATAGCGAGAACCAATGAGAGACTAGCTGGAGGTGTCTGGACGGGCAAATTTAACTCTCATTTCCCACCAGGAAGAGGAAATAACCAAAGGCTCAGCGGGCCGTGCCGGAACCAGATTAGGGCCTGAAGCCATCCTGCGGTGTTGCGGCCAGCTCAAAAGAAAGCGAGTTGAAGAAAGGAGCTCAGGGGCACTGTAATTCACAAACCTGCAGAGTTATAAATGACAGCTATCGTCCAAAAATATACTGAAGTAAGGCTGCCAAGAGGACTTGAAAGCGGGGCAGAATTGCAGGATACCGATTTCAGGAGGTAGACTGGAATTGCATTGAAAGCGTAGGAAAAGAGGCAGAACGTCCACAATGATGCACTTGGCCAAAAGGGCATATGCGTTTTTTCCTAAATATATTCAGGAAAAAACGCATACGCCCTTTTTGGCCAAGCAAGCAAGCTTGCAAAGGAAATCTGCACTACAATGAAGTCTCACTTCCGCCCGGTCAAAAGGGCCATCAGAATAAAGTGTAAAATCCAGAAAGGCAGGACAGGCCATGGAGAACTGGGAGCCTTGTTATGCTGATGGGCGGGATGTAAATTGCCAACAGACACTCGGGAGAAGTGTATGGTGTTTCCTGAAACATCTAAAAAACAAAGCAACAGAGCCTAGGGCACTTCCACTTATGGTCCTATAGCTTAGGGAAATTAATATCAAAAAGACACAGCAACCCCAAAATTTGGGACGGCTCTTTTTACAGGAATCTCTTCTACGGCACAAGTTAAATATCCCAGAGAGCAAATAATGGATAAAGATGTTGCGGTACTTATGTACAACAGAATACCACTCAGCAATGAAATCTATGTCACCAGGCCCGTACCAGCATAATGAGTGGATTGAGGCACGATGATTCTAAGTGAAATAAGTCACACAGAAAAAGAAACTTCATAAGGTATCACTAATACACGGAATGTGAACTTGGCTACACATGAACTGAATTACAAAACAGAACAGGGTCTCAAGTTTAGAAAACCAACTTATGCCTGCTTAAGGGGGAAGGTGAGTTGGGGTGCTGCATAAAAGCAGAGTTTGAAATTAGCACAGATACCGTTCCATAAGCCAAATATGTAATAGACAAGAGCTACCCCTTGCTCAACGAAATGGATTCAACAATGAGGTATCACCTCACACCTGGTAGAATAGGCATCATTGAAAATCTACAAAGAAAAAATGCTGGAAAGGGTGTGGAGAAAAGGAACCCTCTTCCACTATTGTTGGGAATATAAATTGATACAGTCATTATGGAGAACAATATGGAATTTCTTAAGAAACTAACAATAGAATTACCATATGATACAGCAATCCCAGTACTGGACATATACCCAGACAAAACCATAAATCAAAAAGAGTCATTCACCGCAATGTTCATTGCATCACTGTTTACAATATCGAGGTAATGGAAGCAACCTAAATGCCCACAGACAGACGAATGCATAAAGCTGTGGTACATATATAAAATGGAATATTACTAAGCCATGAAAAGGAATGAAATTGGGTCATTTGTAGAGACGTCGATGGATCTAGAGACTGTCATACAGAGTGAAGTAAGTCAGAAAGAGAAAAACAAATCTTGTATATTCATGCATATATGTGGAACCTAGAAAAACTGTACAGATTAACCATTTTGCAAGGCATAAATAGAGCAACAGATGTAGACAACAAACGTATGGACAACAAGGAGGGAAAGCTGTTCGGGGGTGGTGGTGGGAGGAGTTGAGAGACTGGGATTGGCATGTATACATTTATATGTATAAAATAGATAACCAATAAGAACCTGCTGTATAAAAATATAAAATAAAATTCAAAATTAAAAAGAAGTAAAATTTAAAAAATAAAACAGAAAAAACAATTATTCCCTGCACATACATGTATTTATATGAATAAATTATTTCCATGCTTATATCTGTAAATACAAAAAAGAGGAATAAAATCTACCTTGAACCAAAAACGAAAAAGAGAAAAAAAACACAGAACCCACCAGTTCCACAGAGGAAAACCGTATCAGGGCACTTGCTCCAGTTGTGAACAATTCTGAAGTTGGTCAGTGGTGGGGAATCGTCTCCCATTCAGCCAGCAGCCCCCACGCAACAAGCATCCTCATTGCAAAGCTGGGGCACCGTGCCGAGGCATCTGTGAGTAAACGTGAGCTGAGCCCCAGGCCAGTTGCTGCTGAACTATTCCCACCCGTCCCAGGTAAAACACCTGAATATATACAAGGACTTGAAAGCCTAGAGGAAGGGCCATAGAGCCACACGAGTGACAGCATGCCGGCCGACTTGGTGCCTGCAGGCCAGCCAGGATGGTCCTGGCCCTGGGTGCTCTTCTGGAAGATTTCCATTTCCCTGCCTGAGATACCCGTCCTGTCCCTGCCCCCACTGCTTTTTTCCTTCCTCACCTCTGCCCAGGGAGAAATTCCAGCAGCAGGTATGGGTGACACACCCTCTTCTTTAGCAGGTGGCAGCCTGGCAACTGCTGCAGAAAGTCCAGCAGAGCCCCACTCACACTGGGCCACCCACAAAGCCGTGGCCTCTCACTCCCTCCCACCAGCCCAGCCCCGAGACTGCTGACAGGGCAGAGAAAATGGCGTCAGGCACGGCTGCAGGGGCTCTTGCTGCCTGGAGTGGTATTTATATTGATCTCAACCCAGGCACACCTGGGGAGGGCTGGCCGGCACGGTAAGGCTGCCCAGGTCAGCCAATCATCACCCCTCAGGGGCTCACAGTTGCAGAAAATGGAACTTGCTGAACCGGCCAGGTCCAAGGAACAGGTGTGGGCTCCTGAGAGTCAGGATAGACAAGGGGCTGCAGCTTTGGCTTGTTTTCTAATCATTTTATCTGGCCCATGAGTGGGAGACAACTTCAAGAAAACCCTCTCCTAATGAGAGGAACCCAGGAGTCAGGGAGAGGAGGGGTGGGTGGTGGTTGGAGACAGAGGCCTGGTGCCCCGGGTGCAGTGGAAGTCTCTGGAAGACCAGGTGGAGGGAGGCCTCACGGAGTGATGCCCAGGGTCACAGACCTGTCGCAGCTGCTGTTTGTTAGTTCAAGTCCTGCTCTGAGGTGCTCTGTGTCAGCTCTGAGCGACAGGTGAGCTGGGGGTGCTCTGCAATGAGGGCTATGTGCACGGTTCCTGTGTGCCCAGCCCTGCCACGGTACCTGCAAGGGTAGCTCTGTATCCTGGGAGGGGCCTGACCACGAGAGCCCCGTGGGCTGGGGTGGGGGTGGGGTACCTGCCCAGGTGAGCTCCATATTCTGGGATTGGTCTGACCACGAGAGCCCCATGGGCCGCTGGGGACCTGGTAAAGGATGTCAGGACAGTCAGTGAAGCCACCGAGGATATACCTCCAGTTGCTCCTAATTCCTACACCCTGCTGGTCATTCTACCAACCACCAGGACATGGTATTCTGTATTAGTCTTCAATGATGCCTTCTTTTGTATTCCATTAGTCCCAGAGTCACAAGAAATTTTGGCTTGTGAGTGGCAGGACTCAACATACAACTAAAACAATACTTCCGGGCCGTCTGGCCCCAAGGGTGCAAAAATTCCCACACCATCTTTGGGGAAAGCTTAGCTAAAGACCTAAAAGTTCTACCTCTGGAAAAGGAAATCCTCCTTCAATATGCAGACGACATTCTGATCACCAGCCCTACTAAGGAGGCCTCTGAACTACCAAGCCAATAAAGGATAGAAGTTGTCCAAGAAAAAGCTCAAATATCACAGACTGCGGTGACCTGCCTGGGCTTCATTCTCACAGAAGGTCAGAGAAGCCCATCCCAGGAAAGGGAAGAAACCATTTTCAGCCTTACCCCTTTCTAAAACTAGAAGACAGCTTAGGGGTTCCTGGGGAGGCCAGGGTTTGCTGCTTCTGGATCCCTAACTACAGTCTACTAGCTGGGCCTCTATATGAAACACTGAAAGGAAAAGATGATGATCCTTTTGAATAGAATCCAGAAGTGGCCTTTCAAGAATGGAAAGAGCAGTCAATTCAGACCCTTGCCCTGGAACTCCCTAATTTAGCTAAACCCTTTGACCTTTACATTCCCGGTGAAAGGTGAATCGCCATTGGAGAATTAGTGCAAAAACTGGGACCACTTGAAATGGAACAATGCAAGAATGCCATCCAGGTAGGATAAACTACGGTCACTAAGGGGCTTGGCCCACTGCCACATCTGGCCAAGATACTGGCGGTATCTAAAAACCTGGAAATCAGCAGCCCAAAAGGCCACCTCCCTCCTAAGGGAAAAGGACCCCACGTGGTGATCCTAACCACCAACCATGCCCTGAAGTTGCAGGGTTCGCTCCGTGGGCACACCAACCTCGAGTGAGGAGGCCCTCCAACTCCAACATCCAGAGAGATAACCGGGGGCAACAGGGCACCATGACGACTCGTGTGAACATCACTTGACCTGGAGTTTCTCTCATAAAACAACAAGAGTGTGTCCCAAAAGAGTAGACTACTGCTTGCAGGACTTACTGCACCCAGAGGGGAGCTAATAATCTTGGCGGGGGAACAGTATACCACACTGTCACCATAGAAAAGCCTACAGACACCGTGATGATGGTGGCCAATAAGACCGGCTGGACTCCTGTTTACTTCAAAAGGCTGTTGACTCAGTAGCCATCATGGTCCTTGGTCACCACTGACCCTGGACTGTCTGGGAGTTGAGCGGGCAGGGCTCTGACACCTGGTGCTGTTTGTACGTTAATTCAGGGGCCTAACTGAAGAAAGCGCAGACTACTGGTCAGAGCATCTAGGCTGGCAGAGACGGTCAGCCTAAGGTGGCCGAACAAATGTGGGGCGGGGTGAAACCGGCCCCCACAGCGTCTCTGCACATCTCTTTCCTGGACCCTTAAAGGTCATTAGAATCTATAACACTTCCAATGCTGGTGCTCAGGTGGACGAGCAGGGAGGCAGGGGTCCTGGGGACAATCAACGTCACCGGGAGGCTGCTGGGGAGAAGCTCTGACCCTCGCCCCAGGGTATGAGGGCTCCCAACTCAGCACTCAGCAGTTACAGAAGAAGGGTCTGCACCCTCAGCACTCCAAGAATGAGGAACGGGACAAAAGGCAGAGGAGGGGTTTGTCCCCAGCAAAGCCCATTAAAAATCCCTGGGAGATAAAAATAGAATCTGGGCAATAAAGTCAAGTCTAACCTTTTTTATCCTTTGTGCTTTGTCTAATTTCACGTGCTCCTAGGGTCCCGCATGCAGAGGTTCCACACCCGGCACTTCAGACCAGATTTCCTAGTGCAGAATGGCTGGGTCGACACCTCAGCTCCTGGGGCCCAGTGCAGACTCCACGATATAGAGCCTGAGCTACAGCCAACCCGGCCCTCGAGAGCTCCGCCGCCTCCCTCCCTCCCACTGACTCTGACAGGATCTCTACACAGCAGCCCAGCCCACAGCCCACGGGGTAGTGCATGCTCTCACCTCTCCATTCTCTGATCAAAATATAAAGTTTCCTTTGCTTGTGAACCAAACTCAGTCTCGATCTGTTGGCCCCAATGACACTGGGCAGGGGGACACTTGTTGGGGTCCACTCTGGAGGATCAGTAACAGAAATTGAGACTATTGTAACCTCAATGAACAGATGTGTGAGCCAAACTGTAGTTAACATAGAACAGTGTATAAGGCTCGGGTAAAATAAGATGCTTTTAACACTTCCATTTGATATTTCCATCACTTTTTATAAGCAAGTTCAGTGAAAAGGTTTGTCTTATTTGTCAGGTCAATATTAGAGAAACGAAGTGATTTCTTTCCAAGGATGTACATCTAATAATCTTGGTTAAACCTTCAATCTTGTTTTAAATGCTTTTCCATTGAAAATGATACCTCTCTTTCAGCTCCCCCATTTCTGAGAAGTATAAAATCTTATAATTTATTATTACCAAAGGGGAAAGGTGGGAGGAGGGATAAATTAACAGTTTGGAATGAACACATACACACTGCTATGTATAAAATAGATCATCAACAAGGAACTACTGTATAGCACAGGGAACTACACTCAACATTTTGCAATAACCTATAAGGGGAAATAATCTGAAAAAGAATAGATATTTTTATTGACATCATCTATCAATGACAGTTAAAGTGTAGCCTAAGGGAAGCTGGTGGTGAGTGCTTCTGACCCTGAAGACTTCAATCATCTAAAGTTTGGACTCTGCCTACTTCCCAAGGCCCTTAATGAACATATGTGTAGCCGTAGCTTAAAAACTTCCCCAGTTTGGGTTTCGGGGAGACACTGATTTTGAAAAAGCCCTGGTGTTCTCCTTACATGAATGGGACTCTTCCTACTGCTAAAACATGTCTGTCACACCCAGAGGATGGTATACCGTCTGATCGGGAAGAGTTTGGAAAAGGCATCTCATCTCCTCATCTCCTGGTGCTCGGGTTCACCCCTCCAGCGTCTTTACTAACAGTCTCCCCACTTGGAGATGTCAGCACTGTCAACATCCTGTTGCGTACAGTTTGGAATTTGTCCAGAGGATGAAGCGGAAGGATGAGGAACAATGAGAGACAAGTCCTAGGTGTTCAGACAGGCACATGTCACTCTAATTTCCAATCAGGAAGACGAATTGACCAAAGGCTAGGGTTGCCCATGGAAACAGTATAGGGCTTGAGGAAATCCCGCTGCTTTGTGGCCAGTTCCCATAAACACGAGTTGAACAATGGAACTCAGGGGCAGTAAAATTCACAAAACTGCAGAGTTGAAAATATCCATCACTGAAAAATGTCTTGAGGAAAGTCAGAGAAAAGGACTTGTAAGCAAGGGAGAATGGCAGGAAAGGGATTTGAGGAGGTAGAAAGGACTCGCCATTAAGCACAAGAAAAGGAGCTGAACATTGCCAACATTGCAGTTGGCCAAAAAGGGTGTATGCGTTCTTTTCTGTATATATTCAAGAAAAGGGCATACACTTCTTTAGCCAACCAAACAGGTGGGCACTGGAAGTCAATACTACAAAAGATATCACTTCGCATCAGTCAGAAGAGCCATCCTCATAAAGCGTAAACAACAGAAATGCAGGACAGGGCAACGAGAAGAGGGAGCCCTGTGAGACTTATAGTGGAAATGTATATTGCCAACGGCCATTCTGGAGAAGTGTATTGTGTTTACTAAAGCATCTAAAAAATGAGCTACAGAGCATAGGGCACTTGCACTCATGGGCGTATATCTTGGGAAAAACAAAAATCGAGAGGACACAGGCACCCCAATGTTTACCCCCTCTCTGTTTAAAAGATCCTCGACTAGGATATAACTTAAATGTCTCTGGAGGGAAAAAATGGATAGAGATGTGGTACTTAGGTAGAGTGGAATATTATTCAGCCTGGAAATCAATGAAATATGGCCAGTTGTAACAACTCCGGAGGAGTTACGTATGATCATTCTAAGTGACAGAATTCAAAAAGAAAAAGACACATATCATAAGATATCACTTAAAGGTGGAATCCAAAATGGCTACACATGAAATAAATTACAAAACAAAAACATAGTCAAATATGTAGAAAACACGCATAAGGCTGCTAAACGGGAAAGGTGGGGAGGGGTGAGGCATCATCCAGGAGGTTGAAATTAGCAAAGATACCATTCCAAATACCAAACTGATAATCAACAAGGCCTACACAGTAGCTAAAAGAACTGCACTCAGCACACTCAAGTCACCGGAAAAGAATATATACGACTGGTAAGAATCTGAAAAAGAATTTATTGATGTCTCTCTGTACGTGAATCAAGTGGATGTACAGCAGCAAGAAACAGAGCTTTGAAAATCAGCTGTAACCAATATAGTAATAAATTGAAAAAAATAAACGACAGAGAGACAGAGAAAACCTCTTACAACTTTTCCTCAGGGACGGTGATGCAACATGGATTGAACACATCTAGACCCACAGCAGGATGAGACATAAGGCTGGAAACTGTTTGCGCTAAGAGAAATGTGAGGTTGGGTGAGGAAATGCACACCCTTTAAAGTAATACTACCTGGTACCCATTCAATGGGTCCCAAATCTGCAGGTTCAAGGGATCTTCCTACAGCTAAAACATGCATGGAAAACCCAGAGGACTGTACACCATGTGATCGGGAGATGTGTCTAAAATGCACCTCATTTATCCTCTCCTGGTGCTCCTGTTCACCATTCCAGCCACGCTACTTAGAATCTCCCCACTTGGAGAATCAGCACATTTAAACTTCTGTTTCACACATTTTGCAAATTGTGAGGAGGATGAACGGGAAGAGGGGGAACCAATGAGAGAAGAGTTGTAGGGCTTTGGACGGGCACATATCACTCTAATTTCCCATTAAGAATAAGAATTAAAGAAAGGCTCAGCCTGCCTCGCCGGAGCCAAAATAGGGCCTGAAGCAATCCTGCAGGTTTGAGGCCAGCTCACAAAAGAGCAACTTAAAAAATGGAGCTCAGGGTCACTGCAATTCACAAACCTGCAGAGTTATAAATGAAAACTAACATCCAAAAATATGTTGAGGTAAGGCAAAGAAGAGGATCTGAATGCAAGACAGAATTGCAAGAAACAGATTTCAAGAGATAGATTGGACTCGTCTTTAACGCACATGAAAAGCGGCAGAATTTCGACAATGATGCAGTTGGCCCAAAAGGGCGTATGCGTTTTTTCCTGATTATATCCAGGAAAAAACGCATACGCACTTTATGGGCAACGAAGCAAGCAAGCAATGCAAATGTGCACAACAAAGAAGTCTCACTTCCCACCGGTCAAAAGGGCCATCCTAAAAAATTGTAAAAACCAGAAATGCAGGACAGGCCATGGAGAACAGGGAGCCTTTATACGCTGATGGGCAGTGTGTGAACTGCCGAGAGCCACTCTGGAGAAGTGTATGGTGGTTCCTAAATCATCTAAAAAACAGAGCTACAGAGCATAGGACACTTCCAATCATGGGAGTATATCTAGGGAAGTCTAAAAATCAACAAGACACAAGCACACCACAGTTTAGGGCTACTCTGTTTACAAGAACCTCAACTTCAGTACACCTTAAATATCCCAGGAAAGAGAACAATGGATAAAGAAGATGTGGTACTTATGTACAATGGAATATCTCTTCACCATGAAATCAATGTAATAAGGCTAGTAGAAGGATAAAGAGTGGATTTAGGTCCGATAATACTACTTGAAATAAGTCAAACAGAAAAAGAAACATATCATAAGATATCACTTATAGAGGGAGGGTAAATATGGCTGCACAAGAAATGAATTACAGAACAGAACAGTGTCTCACATTTAGAAAACACACTTATGTCAGCTTAAGGGGAAAGGAGAGGTGGGGTGATGCATAAAACCAGAGTTTGAAATTAGCACAGATACCGTTCAATAAACCAAATAGGTATTAGACAAGATCTACACCTTGCTCAATGAACAGGCCTCAACACACCCTATACACCGCAGAGAAATATATCCGAGGAATAAGAATCTTAAAACCCATGTATTGATATATCTCCATAAGGGAATCAAGTGTGTGCAGAGCGGCACAAACACAGCAGTGAAAAGGAGCTAAACCCCATTATAGAAATAAATTTTAAAAACAAAACGCTGAAACAATGAAAGAGAGAAAAATTCTTACAAAATTCGCTCAGGGGCTGTGATGCAACCTGGATTGACCACATATAAACCCACAGCTGGATAAGACATAAGGCTGGACACTTGGGGCTGACAGGATTGGTGAGCTTTGGTGAGCAACTGCCGAAAGTTTAATGCAATACTTCATGCTACTCAGTCCAAGGGTCCCAACACTCCAGGTTGAAGGGAATCTTCCTACAGCTAAACCATGCTTGGGAAACCCAGCGACTGGTATACCATATGATCGGGAAAGGTTTCTAAAACGCACCTCATTTTTCCTCTCCTGGGGCTCCGGATCGACATTCCAGCCGCTTTACTAACAACATCCCCACATGGAGTCAATGCCTTTAAGTTCTGGTATCGCACAGTCTGCAGTTAGTGCAGAGGATGAATGGGAATAGGGGGAACCAGTGAGAAACTAGCTGTAGCGGTTTCAATGGGCACATGTCACTCTAATATCACATCAGTAAGAAGAATTAACCAAAGGCACAGCAAGGTGCCCCAGAAGAAAAATAGGGCTTCAAGGAATCCTGTGGTTATGGGGCAAGACCACAAAAATAAGAGCTAAAAAATGGAGCTAAGGGCCACTGCAATTCAAAAACCTGCAGAGTTATAAAGGCCAACTATTTTTAAAAAATATATTGAGGTAAGGCTATGAAGAGGCATTGAAAGCAAGGCAGAATTTCAGGAAACCGATTTCAGGAGGTAGACTGGAATTGCACTGAAAGCATAGGAAAAGAGGCAGAACGTCCACAATGATGCACTTGGCCAGAAAGGGCGTATGCGTTTTTTCCTGAATATATTCAGGAAAAAACGCATACGCCCTTTTTCGCCAACCAAGCAAGCTTGCAAAGGAAATCTGCACTACAATGAAGTCTCACTTCCCCCCGGTCAAAAGGGCCATCTGAAAAATGTGTAAAATCCAGAAAGGCAGGACAGGCCATGGAGAACTGGGAGCCTTGTTATGCTGATGGGCGGGATGTAAATTGCCAACAGACACTCGGGAGAAGTGTATGGTGTTTCCTGAAACATAAAAAAAACAAAGCAACAGAGCCTAGGGCACTTCCACTTATGGTCCTATCGCTTAGGGAAATTAAAATCAAAAAGACACAGCCACCCCAAAATTTGGGACGCCTCCGTTTACAAGAACCTCGTTTACCGTACAAGTTCAATATCACAGAAATTGAAAAATGGATAAAGAACTTGTGGTACTTACGTACAATGCAGTATCACTCAGCAATGAAATCTATGTCATCAGGCCCGTAGCAGCATAATGAGTGGATTCAGGTACGATGAATCTAACTGAAATAAGTCACACAGAAAAAGAAACATCATAAGATATCACTAATACACGGAACGTAAACTTGGCTACACAGGATCTGCATTCCAAAACAGAACAGGGTCTCAAATTTAGAAAACCAACTTATGCTTGCTTAAGGGGAAAGGTGAGTTGGGGTGCTGCATAAAACCAGAGATTGAAATGAGCACAGATAAAGTTCCTTAAGCCAAATATGGAATAGACAAGAGCTACTCCTTGTTCAACGAAATGGACTCAAAACCCCATATTAAACGCCTAAGAATGTACCTGACTAGTAAGTATCTTAAAACCTATGGATTGCTATGTCTCCGAAAGAGAATCAAGCGTGTGTACAGGGGCATAAACGCAGCAGTGATAGGATTGGAGAGGTTCGGTGAGCAAATGAAGACCCTTTGAAGTCATATTGCATGGTACCCATTACACGGGTCTCAACTCTCCAGGTTTAAGGTATTCTTCCTTCAGCTAAAACATGCATGTGGAACCCAGAGTATGATCAACCATGTGAACGGGAGACGTGTTCAAATATGTCTCAGTTTTCGTACCCTGGTACTCGGGTGCAACATTCCAGACGCTTTACTAACACTCTCTCCACTTGGAGAGTCAGTCCCTTTAACCTCCTGTTTGGCCCAGTTTGCAATTTCTGCGGAAGATGAACAGGAATAGCGAGAACCAATGAGAGGCTAGCTGGAGGTGTCTGGACGGGCAAATTTAACTCTCATTTCCCACCAGGAAGAGGAATTACCCAAAGGCTCAGCGTGCCGTGACGGAACCAGATTAGGGCCTGAAGCCATCCTGCGGTGTTGCGGCCAGGTCACAAGAAAGCGAGTTGAAGAAAGGAGCTCAGGGGCACTGTAATTCACAAACCTGCAGAGTTATAAATGACAGCTATCGTCCAAAAATAGACTGAAGTAAGGCTGCCAAGAGGACTTGAAAGCGGGGCAGAATTGCAGGAAACCGATTTCAGGAGGTAGACTGGAATTGCATTGAAAGCATAGGAAAAGAGGCAGAACGTCCATAATGATGCACTTGGCCAAAAAGGGCGTATGCGTTTTTTCCTGAATATATTCAGGAAAAAACGCATACGCCCTTTTTGGCCAACCAAGCAAGCTTGCAAAGGAAATCTGCACTACAATGAAGTCTCACTTCCCCCCGGTCAAAAGGGCCATCTGAAAAAAGTGTAAAATCCAGAAAGGCAGGACAGGCCATGGAGAACTGGGAGCCTTGTTATGCTGATGGGCGGGATGTAAATTGCCAACAGACACTCGGGAGAAGTGTATGGTGTTTCCTGAAACATCTAAAAAACAAAGCAACAGAGCCTAGGGCACTGTCACTTATGGTCCTATAGCTTAGGGAAATTAAAATCAAAGAGACACAGCCACCCCACAGTTTGGAACAGCTCTGTTTACAAGAACCTCGTTTACAGTACAAGTTCAACATCGCAGAAAGTGAAAAATGGATAAAGAAGTTGTGGTATTCACTTACAAAGCAATATCACTCAGCAATGAAATCTATGTCATCAGGCCCTTAGCAGCACAATGAGTGGATTCAGGTATGATGATTCTAACTGAAATAAGTCACACAGAAAAAGAAACATCATAAGATATCAGTAATACACGGAATGGAAACTTGGCTACACAGGAACTGAATTACAGAACAGAACAGGGTCTCAAATTTAGAAAAACAACTTATGCTTGCTTAAGGGTAAAGGTGAGTTGGGGTGCTGCATAAAACCAGAGATTGAAATGAGCACAGATAAAGTTCCTTAAGCCAAATATGGAATAGACAAGAGCTACTCCTTGCTCAACGAAATGGACTCAACACCGCATATTAAACGCCTAAGAAGGTACCTGACTTGTAAGTATCTTAAAACCTAGGGATTGCTATGTCTCCAAAAGAGAATCAAGCATGTGTACAGGGGCATAAACGCAGCAGTGATAGGATTGGAGAGGTTCGGTGAGCAAATGAAGACCCTTTGAAGTCATATTGCATGGTACCCATTCGAAGGGTTTCAACTACCCAGGTTTAAGGTATTCTTCCTTCAGCTAAAACATGCATGTGGAACCTAGAGTATGATCAACCATGTGATCGGGAGACAAGTTCAAATATGTCTCAGTTTTCCTCCCCTGGTACTCGGGTGCAACATTCCAGATGCTTTACTAACACTCTCCCCACTTGGAGAGTCAGTCCCTTTAACCTCCTGTTTGGCCCAGTTTGCAATTTCTGCGGAAGATGAACAGGAATAGCGAGAACCAATGAGAGGCTAGCTGGAGGTGTCTGGACGGGCAAATTTAACTCTCATTTCCCACCAGGAAGAGGAATTAACCAAAGGCTCAGCGTGCCATGCCGGAACCAGATTAGGGCCTGAAGCCATCCTGCGGTGTTGCGGCCAGCTCAAAAGAAAGCGAGTTGAAGAAAGGAGCTCAGGGGCACTGTAATTCACAAACCTGCAGAGTTATAAATGACAGCTATCGTCCAAAAATAGACTGAAGTAAGGCTGCCAATCGGACTTGAAAGCGGGGCAGAATTGCAGGAAACCGATTTCAGGAGGTAGACTGGAATTGCATTGAAAGCATAGGAAAAGAGGCAGAACGTCCACAATGATGCACTTGGCCAAAAAGGGCGTATGCGTTTTTTCCTAAATATATTCAGGAAAAAACGCATACGCCCTTTTTGGCCAACCAAGCAAGCTTGCAAAGGAAATCTGCACTACAATGAAGTCTCACTTTCCCCCGGTCAAAAGGGCCATCTGAAAAAAGTGTAAAATCCAGAAAGGCAGGACAGGCCATGGAGAACTGGGAGCCTTGTTATGCTGATGGGCGGGATGTAAATTGCCAACAACCACTCGGGAGAAGTGTATGGTGTTTCCTGAAACATCTAAAAAACAAAGCAACAGAACCTAGGGCACTTCCACTTATGGTCCTATAGCTTAGGGAAATTAAAATCAAAAAGACACAGCCACCCCAAAGTTTGGGACGCCTCTGTTTACAAGAACCTCGTTTACAGTACAAGTTCAACATCGCAGAAAGTGAAAAATGGAGAAAGAAGTTGTGGTATTTACTTACAAAGCAATATCACTCAGCAATGAAATTTGTGTCATCAGGCCCTTAGCAGCACAATGAGTGGATTCAGGTATGATGATTCTAACTGAAATAAGTCACACAGAAAAAGAAACATCATAAGATATCAGTAATACACGGAATGTAAACTTGGCTACACAGGAACTGAATTACAGAACAGAACAGGGTCTCAAATTTAGAAAACCAACTTATGCTTGCTTAAGGGTAAAGGTGAGTTGGGGTGCTGCATAAAACCAGAGATTGAAATGAGCACAGATAAAGTTCCTTAAGCCAAATATGGAATAGACAAGAGCTACTCCTTGCTCAACGAAATGGACTCAACCCCGCATATTAAACACCTAAGAATGTACCTGACTAGTAAGTATCTTACAACCTATGGATTGCTATGTCTCCGAAAGAGAATCAAGCATGTGTACAGGGGCATAAACGCAGCAGTGATAGGATTGGAGAGGTTCGGTGAGCAAATGAAGACCCTTTGAAGTCATATTGCATGGTACCCATTCCACGGGTTTCAACTACCCAGGTTTTAGGTATTTTCCTTCAGCTAAAACATGCATGTGGCACCCAGAGTATGATCAACCATGTGATCGGGAGACGTGTTCAAATATGTCTCAGTTTTCCTCCTCTGGTACTCGGGTGCAACATTCCAGACGCTTTACTAACACTCTCCCGACTTGGAGAGTCAGTCCCTTTAACCTCCTGTTTGGCCCAGTTTGCAATTTCTGCGGAAGATGAACAGGAATAGCGAGAACCAATGAGAGACTAGCTGGAGGTGTCTGGACGGGCAAATTTAACTCTCATTTCCCACCAGGAAGAGGAATTAACCAAAGGCTCAGCGTGCCGTGCCGGAACCAGATTAGGGCCTGAAGCCATCCTGCGGTGTTGCGGCCAGCTCACAAGAAAGCGAGTTGAAGAAAGGAGCTCAGGGGCACTGTAATTCACAAACCTGCAGAGTTATAAATGACAGCTATCGTCCAAAAATAGACTGAAGTAAGGCTGCCAAGAGGACTTGAAAGCGGGGCAGAATTGCAGGAAACCGATTTCAGGAGGTAGACTGAAATTGCATTGAAAGCATAGGAAAAGAGGCAGAACGTCCACAATGATGCACTTGGCCAAAAAGGGCGTATGCGTTTTTTCCTGAATATATTCAGGAAAAAACGCATACGCCCTTTTTGGCCAACCAAGCAAGCTTGCAAAGGAAATCTGCACTACAATGAAGTCTCACTTCCCCCCCGGTCAAAAGGGCCATCTGAAAAAAGTGTAAAATCCAGAAAGGCAGGACAGGCCATGGAGAACTGGGAGCCTTGTTATGCTGATGGGCGGGATGTAAATTGCCAACAGACACTCGGGAGAAGTGTATGATGTTTCCTGAAACATCTAAAAAACAAAGCAACAGAACCTAGGGCACTTCCACTTATGGTCCTATAGCTTAGGGAAATTAAAATCAAAAAGACACAGCCACCCCAAAGTTTGGAACGGCTCTGTTTACAAGAAACTCGTTTACAGTACAAGTTCAACATCGCAGAAAGTGAAAAATGGAGAAAGAAGTTGTGGTATTTACTTACAAAGCAATATCACTCAGCAATGAAATCTGTGTCATCAGGCCCTTAGCAGCACAATGAGTGGATTCAGGTATGATGATTCTAACTGAAATAAGTCACACAGAAAAAGAAACATCATAAGATATCAGTAATACACGGAATGTAAACTTGGCTACACAGGAACTGAATTACAGAACAGAACAGGGTCTCAAATTTAGAAAACCAACTTATGCTTGCTTAAGGGGAAAGGTGAGTTGGGGTGCTGCATAAAACCAGAGATTGAAATGAGCACAGATAAAGTTCCTTAAGCCAAATATGGAATAGACAAGAGCTACTCCTTGCTCAACGAAATGGACTCAACACCGCATATTAAACGCCTAAGAATGTACCTGACTAGTAAGTATCTTAAAACCTATGGATTGCTATGTCTCCGAAAGAGAATCAAGCATGTGTACAGGGGCATAAACGCAGCAGTGATAGGATTGGAGAGGTTCGGTGAGCAAATGAAGACCCTTTGAAGTCATATTGCATGGTACCCATTCCACGGGTTTCAACTACCCAGGTTTTGGGTATTCTTCCTTCAGCTAAAACATGCATGTGGAACCCAGAGTATGATCAACCATGTGATCGGGAGTCGTGTTCAAATATGTCTCAGTTTTCGTACCCTGGTACTCGGGTGCAACATTCCAGACGCTTTACTAACACTCTCCCCACTTGGAGAGTCAGTCCCTTTAACCTCCTGTTTGGCCCAGTTTGCAATTTCTACGGAAGATGAACAAGAATAGCGAGAACCAATGAGACACTAGCTGGAGGTGTCTGGACGGGCAAATTTAACTCTCATTTCCCACCAGGAAGAGGAATTAACCAAAGGCTCAGTGTGCCGTGCCGGAACCAGATTAGGGCCTGAAGACATCCTGCGGTGTTGCGGCCAGCTCAAAAGAAAGCGAGTTGAAGAAAGGAGCTCAGGGGCACTGTAATTCACAAACCTGCAGAGTTATAAATGACAGCTATCGTCCAAAAATAGACTGAAGTAAGGCTGCCAAGAGGACTTGAAAGCGGGGCAGAATTGCAGGAAACCGATTTCAGGAGGTAGACTGGAATTGCATTGAAAGCATAGGAAAAGAGGCAGAACGTCCACAATGATGCACTTGGCCAAAAAGGGCGTATGCGTTTTTTCCTGAATATATTCAGGAAAAAACGCATACGCCCTTTTTGGCCAACCAAGCAAGCTTGCAAAGGAAATCTGCACTACAATGAAGTCTCACTTCCCCCCGGTCAAAAGGGCCATCTGAAAAAAGTGTAAAATCCAGAAAGGCAGGACAGGCCATGGAGAACTGGGAGCCTTGTTATGCTGATGGGCGGGATGTAAATTGCCAACAACCACTGGGGAGAAGTGTATGGTGTTTCCTGAAACATCTAAAAAACAAAGCAACAGAGCCTAGGGCACTTCCACTTATGGTCCTATAGCTTAGGGAAATTAAAATCAAAAAGACACAGCCACCCCAAAGTTTGGGACGCCTCTGTTTACAAGAACCTCGTTTACAGTACAAGTTCAACATCGCAGAAAGTGAAAAATGGAGAAAAAAGTTGTGGTATTTACTTACAAAGCAATATCACTCAGCAATGAAATCTGTGTCATCAGGCCCTTAGCAGCACAATGAGTGGATTCAGGTATGATGATTCTAACTGAAATAAGTCACACAGAAAAAGAAACATCATAAGATATCAGTAATACACGGAATGTAAACTTGGCTACACAGGAACTGAATTACAGAACAGAACAGGGTTTCAAATTTAGAAAACCAACTTATGCTTGCTTAAGGGGAAAGGTGAGTTGGGGTGCTGCATAAAACCAGAGATTGAAATGAGCACAGATAAAGTTCCTTAAGTCAAATATGGAATAGACAAGAGCTACTCCTTGCTCAACGAAATGGACTCAACACCGCATATTAAACGCCTAAGAATGTACCTGACTTGTAAGTATCTTAAAACCTATGGATTGCTATGTCTCCGAAAGAGAATCAAGCATGTGTACAGGGGCATAAACGCAGCAGTGATAGGATTGGAGAGGTTCGGTGAGCAAATGAAGACCCTTTGAAGTCATATTGCATGGTACCCATTCCACGGGTTTCAACTACCCATATTTAAGGTATTCTTCCTTCAGCTAAAACATGCATGTGGAACCTAGAGTATGATCAACCATGTGATCGGGAGACGTGTTCAAATATGTCTCAGTTTTCGTACCCTGGTATTCGGGTGCAACATTCCAGACGCTTTACTAACACTCTCCCCACTTGGAGAGTCAGTCCCTTTAACCTCCTGTTTGGCCCAGTTTGCAATTTCTGCGGAAGATGAACAGGAATAGCGAGAACCAATGAGAGACTAGCTGGAGGTGTCTGGACGGGCAAATTTAACTCTCATTTCCCACCAGGAAGAGGAATTAACCAAAGGCTCAGCGTGCCGTACCGGAACCAGATTAGGGCCTGAAGACATCCTGCGGTGTTGCGGCCAGCTCACAAGAAAGCGAGTTGAAGAAAGGAGCTCAGGGGCACTGTAATTCACAAACCTGCAGAGTTATAAATGACAGCTATCGTCCAAAAATAGACTGAAGTAAGGCTGCCAAGAGGACTTGAAAGCGGGGCAGAATTGCAGGAAACCGATTTCAAGAGGTAGACTGGAATTGCATTGAAAGCATAGGAAAAGAGGCAGAACGTCCACAATGATGCACTTGGCCAAAAAGGGCGTATGCGTTTTTTCCTGAATATATTCAGGAAAAAACGCATACGCCCTTTTTGGCCAACCAAGCAAGCTTGCAAAGGAAATCTGCACTACAATGAAGTCTCACTTCCCCCCGGTCAAAAGGGCCATCTGAAAATGTGTAAAATCCAGAAAGGCAGGACAGGCCATGGAGAACTGGGAACCTTGTTATGCTGACGGGCGGGATGTAAATTCCCAACAACCACTCAGGAGAAGTGTATGGTGTTTCCTGAAACATCTAAAAAACAAAGCAACAGAACCTAGGGCACTTCCACTTATGGTCCTATAGCTTAGGGAAATTAAAATCAAAAAGACACAGCCACCCCAAAGTTTCGAACGGCTCTGTTTACAAGAACCTCGTTTACAGTACAAGTTCAACATCGCAGAAAGTGAAAAATGGATAAAGAAGTTGTGGTATTTACTTACAAAGCAATATCACTCAGCAATGAAAACTGTGTCATCAGGCCCTTAGCAGCACAATGAGTGGATTCAGGTATGATGATTCTAACTGAAATAAGGCACACAGAAAAGGAAACATCATAAGATATCAGTAATACACGGAATGTAAACTTGGCTACACAGGAACTGAATTACAGAACAGAACAGGGTCTCAAATTTAGAAAACCAACTTATGCTTGCTTAAGGGTAAAGGTGAGTTGGGGTGCTGCATAAAACCAGAGATTGAAATGAGCACAGATAAAGTTCCTTAAGCCAAATATGGAATAGACAAGAGCTACTCCTTGCTCAACGAAATGGACCCAACACCGCATATTAAACACCTAAGAATGTACCTGACTAGTAAGTATCTTAAAAGCTATGGATTGCTATGTCTCCGAAAGAGAATCAAGCATGTGTACAGGGGCATAAACGCAGCAGTGATAGGATTGGAGAGGTTCGGTGAGCAAATGAAGACCCTTTGAAGTCATATTGCATGGTACCCATTCCACGGGTTTCAACTACCCAGGTTTTAGGTATTTTCCTTCAGCTAAAACATGCATGTGGAACCCAGAGTATGATCAACCATGTGATCGGGAGACGTGTTCAAATATGTCT
Source organism: Stenella coeruleoalba (assembly GCF_951394435.1). Classification (NCBI taxonomy): domain Eukaryota; kingdom Metazoa; phylum Chordata; class Mammalia; order Artiodactyla; family Delphinidae; genus Stenella; species Stenella coeruleoalba. The sequence goes on from NW_027646405.1 coordinate 252,542, forward strand.
CAGTTTTCCTCCCCTGGTACTCGGGTGCAACATTCCAGACGCTTTACTAACACTCTCCCGACTTGGAGAGTCAGTCCCTTTAACCTCCTGTTTGGCCCAGTTTGCAATTTCTGCGGAAGATGAACAGGAATAGCGAGAACCAATGAGAGACTAGCTGGAGGTGTCTGGACGGGCAAATTTAACTCTCATTTCCCACCAGAAAGAGGAATTAACCAAAGGCTCAGCGTGCCGTGCCGGAACCAGATTAGGGCCTGAAGCCATCCTGCGGTGTTGCGGCCAGCTCACAAGAAAGCGAGTTGAAGAAAGGAGCTCAGGGGCACTGTAATTCACAAACCTGCAGAGTTATAAATGACAGCTATCGCCCAAAAATAGACTGAAGTAAGGCTGCCAAGAGGACTTGAAAGCGGGGCAGAATTGCAGGAAACCGATTTCAGGAGGTAGACTGAAATTGCATTGAAAGCATAGGAAAAGAGGCAGAACGTCCACAATGATGCACTTGGCCAAAAAGGGCGTATGCGTTTTTTCCTGAATATATTCAGGAAAAAACGCATACGCCCTTTTTGGCCAACCAAGCAAGCTTGCAAAGGAAATCTGCACTACAATGAAGTCTCACTTCCCCCCGGTCAAAAGGGCAATCTGAAAAAAGTGTAAAATCCAGAAAGGCAGGACAGGCCATGGAGAACTGGGAGCCTTGTTATGCTGATGGGCGGGATGTAAATTGCCAACAACCACTGGGGAGAAGTGTATGGTGTTTCCTGAAACATCTAAAAAACAAAGCAACAGAGCCTAGGGCACTTCCACTTATGGTCCTATAGCTTAGGGAAATTAAAATCAAAAAGACACAGCCACCCCAAAGTTTGGGACGCCTCTGTTTACAAGAACCTCGTTTACAGTACAAGTTCAACATCGCAGAAAGTGAAAAATGGAGAAAAAAGTTGTGGTATTTACTTACAAAGCAATATCACTCAGCAATGAAATCTGTGTCATCAGGCCCTTAGCAGCACAATGAGTGGATTCAGGTATGATGATTCTAACTGAAATAAGTCACACAGAAAAAGAAACATCATAAGATATCAGTAATACACGGAATGTAAACTTGGCTACACAGGAACTGAATTACAGAACAGAACAGGGTTTCAAATTTAGAAAACCAACTTATGCTTGCTTAAGGGGAAAGGTGAGTTGGGGTGCTGCATAAAACCAGAGATTGAAATGAGCGCAGATAAAGTTCCTTAAGTCAAATATGGAATAGACAAGAGCTACTCCTTGCTCAACGAAATGGACTCAACACCGCATATTAAACGCCTAAGAATGTACCTGACTTGTAAGTATCTTAAAACCTATGGATTGCTATGTCTCCGAAAGAGAATCAAGCATGTGTACAGGGGCATAAACGCAGCAGTGATAGGATTGGAGAGGTTCGGTGAGCAAATGAAGACCCTTTGAAGTCATATTGCATGGTACCCATTCCACGGGTTTCAACTACCCATATTTAAGGTATTCTTCCTTCAGCTAAAACATGCATGTGGAACCTAGAGTATGATCAACCATGTGATCGGGAGACGTGTTCAAATATGTCTCAGTTTTCGTACCCTGGTATTCGGGTGCAACATTCCAGACGCTTTACTAACACTCTCCCCACTTGGAGAGTCAGTCCCTTTAACCTCCTGTTTGGCCCAGTTTGCAATTTCTGCGGAAGATGAACAGGAATAGCGAGAACCAATGAGAGACTAGCTGGAGGTGTCTGGACGGGCAAATTTAACTCTCATTTCCCACCAGGAAGAGGAATTAACCAAAGGCTCAGCGTGCCGTACCGGAACCAGATTAGGGCCTGAAGACATCCTGCGGTGTTGCGGCCAGCTCACAAGAAAGCGAGTTGAAGAAAGGAGCTCAGGGGCACTGTAATTCACAAACCTGCAGAGTTATAAATGACAGCTATCGTCCAAAAATAGACTGAAGTAAGGCTGCCAAGAGGACTTGAAAGCGGGGCAGAATTGCAGGAAACCGATTTCAGGAGGTAGACTGGAATTGCATTGAAAGCATAGGAAAAGAGGCAGAACGTCCACAATGATGCACTTGGCCAAAAAGGGCGTATGCGTTTTTTCCTGAATATATTCAGGAAAAAACGCATACGCCCTTTTTGGCCAACCAAGCAAGCTTGCAAAGGAAATCTGCACTACAATGAAGTCTCACTTCCCCCCGGTCAAAAGGGCCATCTGAAAATGTGTAAAATCCAGAAAGGCAGGACAGGCCATGGAGAACTGGGAGCCTTGTTATGCTGACGGGCAGGATGTAAATTCCCAACAACCACTCAGGAGAAGTGTATGGTGTTTCCTGAAACATCTAAAAAACAAAGCAACAGAACCTAGGGCACTTCCACTTATGGTCCTATAGCTTAGGGAAATTAAAATCAAAAAGACACAGCCACCCCAAAGTTTCGAACGGCTCTGTTTACAAGAACCTCGTTTACAGTACAAGTTCAACATCGCAGAAAGTGAAAAATGGATAAAGAAGTTGTGGTATTTACTTACAAAGCAATATCACTCAGCAATGAAAACTGTGTCATCAGGCCCTTAGCAGCACAATGAGTGGATTCAGGTATGATGATTCTAACTGAAATAAGGCACACAGAAAAGGAAACATCATAAGATATCAGTAATACACGGAATGTAAACTTGGCTACACAGGAACTGAATTACAGAACAGAACAGGGTCTCAAATTTAGAAAACCAACTTATGCTTGCTTAAGGGTAAAGGTGAGTTGGGGTGCTGCATAAAACCAGAGATTGAAATGAGCACAGATAAAGTTCCTTAAGCCAAATATGGAATAGACAAGAGCTACTCCTTGCTCAACGAAATGGACCCAACACCGCATATTAAACACCTAAGAATGTACCTGACTAGTAAGTATCTTAAAAGCTATGGATTGCTATGTCTCCGAAAGAGAATCAAGCATGTGTACAGGGGCATAAACGCAGCAGTGATAGGATTGGAGAGGTTCGGTGAGCAAATGAAGACCCTTTGAAGTCATATTGCATGGTACCCATTCCACGGGTTTCAACTACCCAGGTTTTAGGTATTTTCCTTCAGCTAAAACATGCATGTGGAACCCAGAGTATGATCAACCATGTGATCGGGAGACGTGTTCAAATATGTCTCAGTTTTCCTCCCCTGGTACTCGGGTGCAACATTCCAGACGCTTTACTAACACTCTCCCGACTTGGAGAGTCAGTCCCTTTAACCTCCTGTTTGGCCCAGTTTGCAATTTCTGCGGAAGATGAACAGGAATAGCGAGAACCAATGAGAGACTAGCTGGAGGTGTCTGGACGGGCAAATTTAACTCTCATTTCCCACCAGAAAGAGGAATTAACCAAAGGCTCAGCGTGCCGTGCCGGAACCAGATTAGGGCCTGAAGCCATCCTGCGGTGTTGCGGCCAGCTCACAAGAAAGCGAGTTGAAGAAAGGAGCTCAGGGGCACTGTAATTCACAAACCTGCAGAGTTATAAATGACAGCTATCGCCCAAAAATAGACTGAAGTAAGGCTGCCAAGAGGACTTGAAATCGGGGCAGAATTGCAGGAAACCGATTTCAGGAGGTAGACTGAAATTGCATTGAAAGCATAGGAAAAGAGGGAGAACGTCCACAATGATGCACTTGGCCAAAAAGGGCGTATGCGTTTTTTCCTGAATATATTCAGGAAAAAACGCATACGCCCTTTTTGGCCAACCAAGCAAGCTTGCAAAGGAAATCTGCACTACAATGAAGTCTCACTTCCCCCCGGTCAAAAGGGCCATCTGAAAAAAGTGTAAAATCCAGAAAGGCAGGACAGGCCATGGAGAACTGGGAGCCTTGTTATGCTGATGGGCGGGATGTAAATTGCCAACAACCACTCGGGAGAAGTGTATGGTGTTTCCTGAAACATCTAAAAAACAAAGCAACAGAACCTAGGGCACTTCCACTTATGGTCCTATAGCTTAGGGAAATTAAAATAAAAAAGACACAGCCACCCCAAAGTTTGGAACGGCTCTGTTTACAAGAACCTCGTTTACAGTACAAGTTCAACATCGCAGAAAGTGAAAAATGGATAAACAAGTTGTGGTATTTACTTACAAAGCAATATCACTCAGCAATGAAATCTGTGTCATCAGGCCCTTAGCAGCACAATGAGTGGATTCAGGTATGATGATTCTAACTGAAATAAGTCACACAGAAAAAGAAACATCATAAGATATCAGTAATACACGGAATGTAAACTTGGCTACACAGGAACTGAATTACAGAACAGAACAGGGTCTCAAATTTAGAAAACCAACTTATGCTTGCTTAAGGGGAAAGGTGAGTTGGGGTGCTGCATAAAACCAGAGATTGAAATGAGCACAGATAAAGTTCCTTAAGCCAAATATGGAATAGACAAGAGCTACTCCTTGCTCAACGAAATGGACTCAACACCGCATATTAAACTCCTAAGAATGTACCTGACTAGTAAGTATCTTAAAACCTAGGGATTGCTATGTCTCCGAAAGAGAATCAAGCATGTGTACAGGGGCATAAAAGCAGCAGTGATAGGACTGGAGAGGTTCGGTGAGCAAATGAAGACCCTTTGAATTCATATTGCATGGTACCCATTACACGGGTCTTAACTCTCCAGGTTTAAGGTATTCTTCCTTCAGCTAAAACATGCATGTGGAACCCAAGTATGATCAACCATGTGAACGCGAGACGTGTTCAAATATGTCTCAGTTTTCCTCCCCTGGTACTCGGGTGCAACATTCCAGACGCTTTACTAACACTCTCCCCACTTGGAGAGTCAGCGCCTTTAACCTCCTGTTTGGCCCAGTTTGCAATTTCTGCGGAAGATGAACAGGAATAGCGAGAACCAATGAGAGACTAGCTGGAGGTGTCTGGACGGGCAAATTTAACTCTCATTTCCCACCAGGAAGAGGAAATAACTGAAGGCTCAGCGTGCCGTGCCGGAACCAGATTGGGGCCTGAAGCCATCCTGCGGTGTTGCGGCCAGGTCACAAGAAAGGAAGTTGAAGAAAGGAGCTCAGGGGCACTGTAATTCACAAACCTGCAGAGTTATAAATGACAGCTATCGTCCAAAAATATACTGAAGTAAGGCTGCCAAGAGGACTTGAAAGCGGGGCAGAATTGCAGGAAACCGATTTCAGGAGGTAGACTGGAATTGCATTGAAAGCATAGGAAAAGAGGCAGAACGTCCACAATGATGCACTTGGCCAAAAAGGGCGTATGCGTTTTTTCCTGAATATATTCAGGAAAAAACGCATACGCACTTTTTGGCCAACCAAGCAAACTTGCAAAGGATATCTGTACTACAATGAAGTCTCAATTCTCCCCGGTCAAAAGGGCCATCTGAAAAAAGTGTAAAATCCAGAAAGGCAGGACAGGCCATGGAGAACTGGGAGCCTTGTTATGCTGATGGGCGGGATGTAAATTGCCAACAGACACTCAGGAGAAGTGTATGGTGTTTCCTGAAACATCTAAAAAACAAAGCAACAGAGCCTAGGGCACTTCCACTTATGGTCCTATAGCTTAGGGAAATTAAAATCAAAAAGACACAGCCACCCCAAAGTTTGGGACGCCTCCGGTTACAAGAACCTCATTTACCGTACAAGTTCAATATCACAGAAAGTGAAAAGTGCATAAAGAACTTGTGGTACTTACGTACAATGCAGTATCACTGAGCAATGAAATCTATGTCATCAGGCCCGTAGCAGCATAATGAGTGGATTCAGGTACGATGATTCTAACTGAAATAAGTCACACAGAAAAAGAAACATCATAAGATATCACTAATACACGGAATGTAAACTTGGCTACACAGGAACTGCATTCCAAAACAGAACAGGGTCTCAAATTTAGAAAACCAACTTATGCTTGCTTAAGGGGAAAGGTGAGTTGGGGTGCTGCATAAAACCAGAGATTGAAATGAGCACAGATAAAGTTCCTTAAGCCAAATATGGAATAGACAAGAGCTACTCCTTGCTCAAAGAAATGGACTCAAAACCACATAATAAACGCCTAAGAATGTACCTGACTAGTAAGTATCTTAAAACCTATGGATTGCTATGTCTCCAAAAGAGAATCAAGTGTGTGTACAGGGGCATAAACGCAGCAGTGATAGGATTGGAGAGGATCGGTGAGCAAATGAAGACCCATTTAAGTCATATTGCATGGTATCCATTACACGGGTCTCAACTCTCCAGGTTTAAGGTATTCTTCCTTCAGCTAAAACATGCATGTGGAACCCAGAGTATGATCAACCATGTGAACGGGAGTCGTGTTCAAATATGTCTCAGTTTTCCTCCCCTGGTACTCGGGTGCAACATTCCAGACGCTTTACTAACACTCTCCCGACTTGGAGAGTCAGTCCCTTTAACCTCCTGTTTGGCCCAGTTTGCAATTTCTGCGGAAGATGAACAGGAATAGCGAGAACCAATGAGAGGCTAGCTGGAGGTGGCTGGATGGGCAAATTTAACTCTCATTTCCCACCAGGAAGAGGAATTAACCAAAGGCTCAGCGTGCCGTGCCGGAACCAGATTAGGGCCTGAAGCCATCCTGCGGTGTTGTGGCCAGGTCACAAGAAAGCGAGTTGAAGAAAGGAGCTCAGGGGCACTGTAATTCACAAACCTGCAGAGTTATAAATGACAGCTATCGTCCAAAAATAGACTGAAGTAAGGCTGCCAAGAGGACTTGAAAGCGGGGCAGAATTGCAGGAAACCGATTTCAGGAGGTAGACTGGAATTGCATTGAAAGCATAGGAAAAGAGGCAGAACGTCCACAATGATGCACTTGGCCAAAAAGGGCGTATGCGTTTTTTCCTGAATATATTCAGTAAAAAACGCATACGCCCTTTTTGGCCAACCAAGCAAGCTTGCAAAGGAAATGTGCACTACAATGAAGTCTCACTTCCCCCCGGTAAAAAGGGCCATCTGAAAAAAGTGTAAAATCCAGAAAGGCAGGACAGGCCATGGAGAACTGGGAGCCTTGTTATGCTGATGGGCGGGATGTAAATTGCCAACAGACACTCAGGAGAAGTGTATGGTGTTTCCTGAAACATCTAAAAAACAAAGCAACAGAGCCTAGGGCACTTCCACTTATGGTCCTATAGCTTAGGGAAATTAAAATCAAAAAGACACAGCCACCCCAAAGTTTGGGACGCCTCCGGTTACAAGAACCTCATTTACCGTACAAGTTCAATATCACAGAAAGTGAAAAATGGATAAAGAACTTGTGGTACTTACGTACAATGCAGTATCACTCAGCAATGAAATCTATGTCATCAGGCCCGTAGCAGCATAATGAGTGGATTCAGGTACGATGATTCTAACTGAAATAAGTCACACAGAAAAAGAAACATCATAAGATATCACTAATACACGGAATGTAAACTTGGGTACACAGGAACTGCATTCCAAAACAGAACAGGGACTCAAATTTAGAAAACCAACTTATGCTTGCTTAAGGGGAAAGGTGAGTTGGGGTGCTGCATAAAACCAGAGATTGAAATGAGCACAGATAAAGTTCCTTAAGCCAAATATGGAATAGACAAGAGCTACTCCTTGCTCAACGAAATGGACTCAAAACCACATAATAAACGCCTAAGAATGTACCTGACTAGTAAGTATCTTAAAACCTATGGATTGCTATGTTTCCAAAAGAGAATCAAGTGTGTGTACAGGGGCATAAACGCAGCAGTGATAGGATTGGAGAGGATCGGTGAGCAAATGAAGACCCTTTGAAGTCATATTGCATGGTACCCATTACACGGGTCTCAACTCTCCAGGTTTAAGGTATTCTTCCTTCAGCTAAAACATGCATGTGGAACCCAGAGTATGATCAACCATGTGAACGGGAGTCGTGTTCAAATATGTCTCAGTTTTCCTCCCCTGGTACTTGGGTGCAACATTCCAGACGCTTTACTAACACTCTCCCGACTTGGAGAGTCAGTCCCTTTAACCTCCTGTTTGGCCCAGTTTGCAATTTCTGCGGAAGATGAACAGGAATAGCGAGAACCAATGAGAGGCTAGCTGGAGGTGGCTGGATGGGCAAATTTAACTCTCATTTCCCACCAGGAAGAGGAATTAACCAAAGGCTCAGCGTGCCGTGCCGGAACCAGAATAGGGCCTGAAGCCATCCTGCGGTGTTGTGGCCAGCTCAAAAGAAAGCGAGTTGAACAAAGGAGCTCAGGGGCACTGTAATTCACAAACCTGCAGAGTTATAAATGACAGCTATCGTCCAAAAATAGACTGAAGTAAGGCTGCCAAGAGGACTTGAAAGCGGGGCAGAATTGCAGGAAACCGATTTCAGGAGGTAGACTGGAATTGCATTGAAAGCATAGGAAAAGAGGCAGAACGTCCACAATGATGCACTTGGCCAAAAAGGGCGTATGCGTTTTTTCCTGAATATATTCAGGAAAAAACGCATACGCCCTTTTTGGCCAACCAAGCAAGCTTGCAAAGGAAATCTGCACTACAATGAAGTCTCACTTCCCCCCGGTCAAAAGGGCCATCTGAAAAAAGTGTAAAATCCAGAAAGGCAGGACAGGCCATGGAGAACTCGGAGCCTTGTTATGCTGATGGGCGGGATGTAAATTGCCAACAGCCACTCGGGAGAAGTGTATGGTGTTTCCTGAAACATCTAAAAAACAAAGCAACAGAGCCTAGGGCACTGCCACTTATGGTCCTATAGCTTAGGGAAATTAAAATCAAAAAGACACAGCCACCCCAAAGTTTGGGACACCTCTGTTTACAAGAACCTCGTTTACAGTAGAAGTTCAACATCACAGAAAGTGAAAAATGGATAAAGAAGTTGTGGTATTTACTTACAAAGCAATATCACTCAGCAATGAAATCTATGTCATCAGGCCCTTAGCAGCACAATGAGTGGATTCAGGTACGATGATTCTAACTGAAATAAGTCACACAGAAAAAGAAACATCATAAGATATCACTAATACACGGAATGTAAACTTGGCTACACAGGAACTGCATTCCAATACAGAACAGGGTCTCAAATTTAGAAAACCAACTTATGCTTGCTTAAGGGGAAAGGTGAGTTGGGGTGCTGCATAAAACCAGAGATTGAAATGAGCACAGATAAAGTTCCTTAAGTCAAATATGGAATAGACAAGAGCTACTCCTTGCTCAACGAAATGGACTCAAAACCACATAATAAACGCCTAAGAATGTACCTGACTAGTAAGTATCTTAAAACCTATGGATTGCTATGTCTCCAAAAGAGAATCAAGTGTGTGTACAGGGGCATAAACGCAGCAGTGATAGGATTGGAGAGGATCGGTGAGCAAATGAAGACCCTTTGAAGTCATATTGCATGGTACCCATTCCACGGGTCTCAACTCTCCAGGTTTAAGGTATTCTTCCTTCAGCTAAAACATGCATGTGGAACCCAAGTATGATCAACCATGTGAACGGGAGACGTGTTCAAATATGTCTCAGTTTTCCTCCCCTGGTACTCGGGTGCAACATTCCAGACGCTTTACTAACACTCTCCCCACTTGGAGAGTCAGCGCCTTTAACCTCCTGTTTGGCCCAGTTTGCAATTTCTGCGGAAGATGAACAGGAATAGCGAGAACCAATGAGAGGCTAGCTGGAGGTGTCTGGACGGGCAAATTTAACTCTCATTTCCCACCAGGAAGAGGAAATAACCAAAGGCTCAGTGTGCCGTGCCGGAACCAGATTAGGGCCTGAAGCCATCCTGCGGTGTTGCGGCCAGCTCAAAGAAAGCGAGTTGAAAAAAGGAGTTCAGGGGCACTGTAATTCCCAAACCAGCAGAGTTATAAATGACAGCTATCGTCCAAAAATAGACTGAAGTAAGGCTGCCAAGAGGACTTGAAAGCGGGGCAGAATTGCAGGAAACCGATTTCAGGAGGTAGACTGGAATTGCATTGAAAGCATAGGAAAAGAGGCAGAACGTCCACAATGATGCACTTGGCCAAAAAGGGCGTATGCGTTTTTTCCTGAATATATTCAGGAAAAAACGCATACGCCCTTTTTGGCCAACCAAGCAAGCTTGCAAAGGAAATCTGCACTACAATGAAGTCTCACTTCCCCCCGGTCAAAAGGGCCATCTGAAAAAAGTGTAAAATCCAGAAAGGCAGGACAGGCCATAGAGAACTGGGAGCCTTGTTATGCTGATGGGCGGGATGTAAATTGCCAACAGCCATTCGGGAGAAGTGTATGGTGTTTCCTGAAACATCTAAAAAACAAAGCAACAGAACCTAGGGCACTTCCACTTATGGTCCTATAGCTTAGGGAAATTAAAATCAAAAAGACACAGCCACCCCAATGTTTGGAACGGCTCTGTTTACAAGAACCTCGTTTACAGTACAAGTTCAACATCGCAGAAAGTGAAAAATGGATAAGGAAGTTGTGGTATTTACTTACAAAGCAATATCACTCAGCAATGAAATCTGTGTCATCAGGCCCTTAGCAGCACAATGAGTGGATTCAGGTATGATGATTCTAACTGAAATAAGTCACACAGAAAAAGAAACATCATAAGATATCAGTAATACACGGAATGTAAACTTGGCTACACAGGAACTGAATTACAGAACAGAACAGGGTCTCAAATTTAGAAAACCAACTTATTCTTGCTTAAGGGTAAAGGTGAGTTGGGGTGCTGCATAAAACCAGAGATTGAAATGAGCACAGATAAAGTTCCTTAAGCCAAATATGGAATAGACAAGAGCTACTCCTTGCTCAACGAAATGGACTCAACACCGCATATTAAACGCCTAAGAATGTACCTGACTAGTAAGTATCTTAAAACCTATGGATTGCTATGTCTCCGAAAGAGAATCAAGCATGTGTACAGGGGCATGAACGTAGCAGTGATAGGATTGGAGAGGTTCGGTGAGCAAATGAAGACCCTTTGAAGTCATATTGCATGGTACCCATTCCACGGGTTTCAACTACCCAGGTTTAAGGTATTCTTCCTTCAGCTAAAACATGCATGTGGAACCTAGAGTATGATCAACCATGTGATCGGGAGACGTGTTCAAATATGTCTCAGTTTTCGTACCCTGGTACTCAGGTGCAACATTCCAGACGCTTTACTAACACTCTCCCGACTTGGAGAGTCAGTCCCTTTAACCTCCTGTTTGGCCCAGTTTGCAATTTCTGCGGAAGATGAACAGGAATAGCGAGAACCAATTAGAGGCTAGCTGGAGGTGTCTGGACGGGCAAATTTATCTCTCATTTCCCACCAGGAAGAGGAATTAAGCAAAGGCTCAGCGTGCCATGCCGGAACCAGATTAGGGCCTGAAGCCATCCTGCGATGTTGTGGCCAGCTCAAAATAAAGCGAGTTGAAGAAAGGAGCTCAGGGGCACTGTAATTCACAAACCTGCAGAGTTATAAATGACAGCTATCGTCCAAAAATAGACTGAAGTAAGGCTGCCAAGAGGACTTGAAAGCGGGGCAGAATTGCAGGAAACCGATTTCAGGAGGTAGACTGGAATTGCATTGAAAGCATAGGAAAAGAGGCAGAACGTCCACAATGATGCACTTGGCCAAAAAGGGCGTATGCGTTTTTTCCTGAATATATTCAGGAAAAAACGCATACGCCCTTTTTGGCCAACCAAGCAAGCTTGCAAAGGAAATCTGCACTACAATGAAGTCTCACTTCCCCCCGGTCAAAAGGGCCATCTGAAAAAAGTGTAAAATCCAGAAAGGCAGGACAGGCCATGGAGAACTGGGAGCCTTGTTATGCTGATGGGCGGGATGTAAATTGCCAACAGCCACTCGGGAGAAGTGTATGGTGTTTCCTGAAACATCTAAAAAACAAAGCAACAGAGCCTAGGGCACTGCCACTTATGGTCCTATAGCTTAGGGAAATTAAAATCAAAAAGACACAGCCACCCCAAAGTTTGGGACGCCTCCGGTTACAAGAACCTCATTTACCGTACAAGTTCAATATCACAGAAAGTGAAAAATGGATAAAGAACTTGTGGTACTTACGTACAATGCAGTATCACTCAGCAATGAAATCTATGTCATCAGGCCCGTAGCAGCATAATGAGTGGATTCAGGTACGATGATTCTAACTGAAATAAGTCACACAGAAAAAGAAACATCATAAGATATCAGTAATACACGGAATGTAAACTTGGCTACACAGGAACTGCATTCCAAAACAGAACAGGGTCTCAAATTTAGAAAACCAACTTATGCTTGCTTAAGGGGAAAGGTGAGTTGGGGTGCTGCATAAAACCAGAGATTGAAATGAGCACAGATAAAGTTCCTTAAGCCAAATATGGAATAGACAAGAGCTACTCCTTGCTCAACGAAATGGACTCAAAACCCCATATTAAACGCCTAAGAATGTACCTGACTAGTAAGTATCTTAAAACCTGTGGATTGCTATGTCTCCAAAAGAGAATCAAGTGTGTGTACAGGGGCATAAACGCAGCAGTGATAGGATTGGAGAGGTTCGGTGAGCAAATGAAGACCCTTTGAAGTCATATTGCATGGTACCCATTACATGGGTCTCAACTCTCCAGGTTTAAGGTATTCTTCCTTCAGCTAAAACATGCATGTGGAACCCAGAGTATGATCAACCATGTGAACGGGAGACGTGTTCAAATATGTCTCAGTTTTCCTCCCCTGGTACTCGGGTGCAACATTCCAGACGCTTTACTAACACTCTCCCGACTTAGAGAGTCAGCGCCTTTAACCTCCTGTTTGACACAGTTTGCAATTTCTGCGGAAGATGAACAGGAATAGCGAGAACCAATGAGAGGCTAGCTGGAGGTGTCTGGACGGGCAAATTTAACTGTCATTTCCCACCAGGAAGAGGAAATAACCAAAGGCTCAGCGTGTCGTACCGGAACCAGATTAGGGCCTGAAGCCATCCTGCGGTGTTGCGGCCAGCTCAAAAGAAAGCGAGTTGAAGAAAGGAGCTCAGGGGCACTGTAATTCACAAACCTGCAGAGTTATAAATGACAGCTATCGTCCAAAAATAGACTGAAGTAAGGCTGCCAAGAGGACTTGAAAGCGGGGCAGAATTGCAGGAAACCGATTTCAGGAGGTAGACTGGAATTGCATTGAAAGCATAGGAAAAGAGGCAGAACGTCCACAATGATGCACTTGGCCAAAAAGGGCGTATGCGTTTTTTCCTGAATATATTCAGGAAAAAACGCATACGCCCTTTTTGGCCAACCAAGCAAGCTTGCAAAGGAAATCTGCACTACAATGAAGTCTCACTTCCCCCCGGTCAAAAGGGCCATCTGAAAAAAGTGTAAAATCCAGAAAGGCAGGACAGGCCATGGAGAACTGGGAGCCTTGTTATGCTGATGGGCGGGATGTAAATTGCCAACAACCACTCGGGAGAAGTGTATGGTGTTTCCTGAAACATCTAAAAAACAAAGCAACAGAACCTAGGGCACTTCCACTTATGGTCCTATAGCTTAGGGAAATTAAAATCAAAAAGACACAGCCACCCCAAAGTTTGGAACGGCTCTGTTTACAAGAACCTCATTTACAGTACAAGTTCAACATTGCAGAAAGTGAAAAATGGATAAAGAAGTTGTGGTATTTACTTACAAAGCAATATCACTCAGCAATGAAATCTGTGTCATCAGGCCCTTAGCAGCACAATGAGTGGATTCAGGTATGATGATTCTAACTGAAATAAGTCACACAGAAAAAGAAACATCATAAGATATCAGTAATACACGGAATGTAAACTTGGCTACACAGGAACTGAATTACAGAACAGAACAGGGTCTCAAATTTAGAAAACCAACTTATTCTTGCTTAAGGGTAAAGGTGAGTTGGGGTGCTGCATAAAACCAGAGATTGAAATGAGCACAGATAAAGTTCCTTAAGCCAAATATGGAATAGACAAGAGCTACTCCTTGCTCAACGAAATGGACTCAACACCGCATATTAAACGCCTAAGAATGTACCTGACTAGTAAGTATCTTAAAACCTATGGATTGCTATGTCTCCGAAAGAGAATCAAGCATGTGTACAGGGGCATAAACGCAGCAGTGATAGGATTGGAGAGGTTCGGTGAGCAAATGAAGACCCTTTGAAGTCATATTACATGGTACCCATTCCACGGGTTTCAACTACCCAGGTTTAAGGTATTCTTCCTTCAGCTAAAACATGCATGTGGAACCTAGAGTATGATCAACCATGTGATCAGGAGACGTGTTCAAATATGTCTCAGTTTTCGTACCCTGGTACTCGGGTGCAACATTCCAGACGCTTTACTAACACTCTCCCGACTTGGAGAGTGAGTCCCTTTAACCTCCTGTTTGGCCCAGTTTGCAATTTCTGCGGAAGATGAACAGGAATAGCGAGAACCAATGAGAGGCTAGCTGGAGGTGTCTGGACGGGCAAATTTATCTCTCATTTCCCACCAGGAAGAGGAATTAAGCAAAGGCTCAGCGTGCCGTGCCGGAACCAGATTAGGGCCTGAAGCCATCCTGCGGTGTTGCGGCCAGCTCAAAAGAAAGCGAGTTGAAGAAAGGAGCTCAGGGGCACTGTAATTCCCAAACCTGCAGAGTTATAAATGACAGCTATCGTCCAAAAATAGACTGAAGTAAGGCTGCCAAGAGGACTTGAAAGCGGGGCAGAATTGCAGGAAACCGATTTCAGGAGGTAGACTGGAATTGCATTGAAAGCATAGGAAAAGAGGCAGAACGTCCACAATGATGCACTTGGCCAAAAAGGGCGTATGCGTTTTTTCCTGAATATATTCAGGAAAAAACGCATACGCCCTTTTTGGCCAACCAAGCAAGCTTGCAAAGGAAATCTGCACTACAATGAAGTCTCACTTCCCCCCGGTCAAAAGGGCCATCTGAAAAAAGTGTAAAATCCAGAAAGGCAGGACAGGCCATGGAGAACTGGGAGCCTTGTTATGCTGATGGGCGGGATGTAAATTGCCAACAGCCACTCGGGAGAAGTGTATGGTGTTTCCTGAAACATCTAAAAAACAAAGCAACAGAGCCTAGGGCACAGCCACTTATGGTCCTATAGCTTAGGGAAATTAAAATCAAAAAGACACAGCCACCCCAAAGTTTGGGACGCCTCCGGTTACAAGAACCTCATTTACCGTACAAGTTCAATATCACAGAAAGTGAAAAATGGATAAAGAACTTGTGGTACTTACGTACAATGCAGTATCACTCAGCAATGAAATCTATGTCATCAGGCCCATAGCAGCATAATGGGTGGATTCAGGTATGATGATTCTAACTGAAATAAGTCACACAGAAAAAGAAACATCATAAGATATCAGTAATACACGGAATGTAAACTTGGCTACACAGGAACTGAATTACAGAACAGAACAGGGTCTCAAATTTAGAAAACCAACTTAACTTGCTTAAGGATAAGGTGAGTTGGGGTGCTGCATAAAACCAGAGATTGAAATGAGCACAGATAAAGTTCCTTAAGCCAAATATGGAATAGACAAGAGCTACTCCTTGCTCAACGAAATGGACTCAACACCGCATATTAAACGCCTAAGAATGTACCTGACTAGTAAGTATCTTAAAACCTATGGATTGCTATGTCTCCGAAAGAGAATCAAGCATGTGTACAGGGGCATAAATGCAGCAGTGATAGGATTGGAGAGGTTCGGTGAGCAAATGAAGACCCTTTGAAGTCATATTGCATGGTACCCATTCCACGGGTCTTAACTCTCCAGGTTTAAGGTATTCTTCCTTCAGCTAAAACATGCATGTGGAACCCAAGTATGATCAACCATGTGAACGGGAGACGTGTTCAAATATGTCTCAGTTTTCCTCCCCTGGTACTCGGGTGCAACATTCCAGACGCTTTACTAACACTCTCTCCACTTGGAGAGTCAGCGCCTTTAACCTCCTGTTTGGCCCAGTTTGCAATTTCTGCGGAAGATGAACAGGAATAGCGAGAACCAATGAGAGGCTAGCTGGAGGTGTCTGGACGGGCAAATTTAACTCTCATTTCCCACCAGGAAGAGGAAATAACCAAAGGCTCAGTGTGCCGTGCCGGAACCAGATTAGGGCCTGAAGCCATCCTGCGGTGTTGCAGCCAGCTCAAAGAAAGTGAGTTGAAAAAAGGAGCTCAGGGGCACTGTAATTCCCAAACCAGCAGAGTTATAAATGACAGCTATCGTCCAAAAATAGACTGAAGTAAGGCTGCCAAGAGGACTTGAAAGCGGGGCAGAATTGCAGGAAACCGATTTCAGGAGGTAGACTGGAATTGCATTGAAAGCATAGGAAAAGAGGCAGAACGTCCACAATGATGCACTTGGCCAAAAAGGGCGTATGCGTTTTTTCCTGAATATATTCAGGAAAAAACGCATACGCCCTTTTTGGCCAACCAAGCAAGCTTGCAAAGGAAATCTGCACTACAATGAAGTCTCACTTCCCCCCGGTCAAAAGGGCCATCTGAAAAAAGTGTAAAATCCAGAAAGGCAGGACAGGCCATGGAGAACTGGGAGCCTTGTTATGCTGATGGGCGGGATGTAAATTGCCAACAACCACTCGGGAGAAGTGTATGGTGTTTCCTGAAACATCTAAAAAACAAAGCAACAGAACCTAGGGCACTTCCACTTATGGTCCTATAGCTTAGGGAAATTAAAATAAAAAAGACACAGCCACCCCAAAGTTTGGAACGGCTCTGTTTACAAGAACCTCATTTACAGTACAAGTTCAACATTGCAGAAAGTGAAAAATGGATAAAGAAGTTGTGGTATTTACTTACAAAGCAATATCACTCAGCAATGAAATCTGTGTCATCAGGCCCTTAGCAGCACAATGAGTGGATTCAGGTATGATGATTCTAACTGAAATAAGTCACACAGAAAAAGAAACATCATAAGATATCAGTAATACACGGAATGTAAACTTGGCTACACAGGAACTGAATTACAGAACAGAACAGGGTCTCAAATTTAGAAAACCAACTTATTCTTGCTTAAGGGTAAAGGTGAGTTGGGGTGCTGCATAAAACCAGAGATTGAAATGAGCACAGATAAAGTTCCTTAAGCCAAATATGGAATAGACAAGAGCTACTCCTTGCTCAACGAAATGGACTCAACACCGCATATTAAACGCCTAAGAATGTACCTGACTAGTAAGTATCTTAAAACCTATGGATTGCTATGTCTCCGAAAGAGAATCAAGCATGTGTACAGGGGCATAAACGCAGCAGTGATAGGATTGGAGAGGTTCGGTGAGCAAATGAAGACCCTTTGAAGTCATATTGCATGGTACCCATTCCACGGGTTTCAAATACCTAGGTTTAAGGTATTCTTCCTTCACCTAAAACATGCATGTGGAACCTAGAGTATGATCAACCATGTGATCGGGAGACGTGTTCAAATATGTCTCAGTTTTCGTACCCTGGTACTCGGGTGCAACATTCCAGACGCTTTACTAACACTCTCCCGACTTGGAGAGTCAGTCCCTTTAACCTCCTGTTTGGCCCAGTTTGCAATTTCTGCGGAAGATGAACAGGAATAGCGAGAACCAATGAGAGACTAGCTGGAGGTGTCTGGACGGGCAAATTTAACTCTCATTTCCCACCAGGAAGAGGAAATAACCAAAGGCTCAGCGGGCCGTGCCGGAACCAGATTAGGGCCTGAAGCCATCCTGCGGTGTTGCGGCCAGCTCAAAAGAAAGCGAGTTGAAGAAAGGAGCTCAGGGGCACTGTAATTCACAAACCTGCAGAGTTATAAATGACAGCTATCGTCCAAAAATATACTGAAGTAAGGCTGCCAAGAGGACTTGAAAGCGGGGCAGAATTGCAGGATACCGATTTCAGGAGGTAGACTGGAATTGCATTGAAAGCGTAGGAAAAGAGGCAGAACGTCCACAATGATGCACTTGGCCAAAAGGGCATATGCGTTTTTTCCTAAATATATTCAGGAAAAAACGCATACGCCCTTTTTGGCCAAGCAAGCAAGCTTGCAAAGGAAATCTGCACTACAATGAAGTCTCACTTCCGCCCGGTCAAAAGGGCCATCAGAATAAAGTGTAAAATCCAGAAAGGCAGGACAGGCCATGGAGAACTGGGAGCCTTGTTATGCTGATGGGCGGGATGTAAATTGCCAACAGACACTCGGGAGAAGTGTATGGTGTTTCCTGAAACATCTAAAAAACAAAGCAACAGAGCCTAGGGCACTTCCACTTATGGTCCTATAGCTTAGGGAAATTAATATCAAAAAGACACAGCAACCCCAAAATTTGGGACGGCTCTTTTTACAGGAATCTCTTCTACGGCACAAGTTAAATATCCCAGAGAGCAAATAATGGATAAAGAAGTTGCGGTACTTATGTACAACAGAATACCACTCAGCAATGAAATCTATGTCACCAGGCCCGTACCAGCATAATGAGTGGATTGAGGCACGATGATTCTAAGTGAAATAAGTCACACAGAAAAAGAAACTTCATAAGGTATCACTAATACACGGAATGTGAACTTGGCTACACATGAACTGAATTACAAAACAGAACAGGGTCTCAAGTTTAGAAAACCAACTTATGCCTGCTTAAGGGGGAAGGTGAGTTGGGGTGCTGCATAAAAGCAGAGTTTGAAATTAGCACAGATACCGTTCCATAAGCCAAATATGTAATAGACAAGAGCTACCCCTTGCTCAACGAAATGGATTCAACAATGAGGTATCACCTCACACCTGGTAGAATAGGCATCATTGAAAATCTACAAAGAAAAAATGCTGGAAAGGGTGTGGAGAAAAGGAACCCTCTTCCACTATTGTTGGGAATATAAATTGATACAGTCATTATGGAGAACAATATGGAATTTCTTAAGAAACTAACAATAGAATTACCATATGATACAGCAATCCCAGTACTGGACATATACCCAGACAAAACCATAAATCAAAAAGAGTCATTCACCGCAATGTTCATTGCATCACTGTTTACAATATCGAGGTAATGGAAGCAACCTAAATGCCCACAGACAGACGAATGCATAAAGCTGTGGTACATATATAAAATGGAATATTACTAAGCCATGAAAAGGAATGAAATTGGGTCATTTGTAGAGACGTCGATGGATCTAGAGACTGTCATACAGAGTGAAGTAAGTCAGAAAGAGAAAAACAAATCTTGTATATTCATGCATATATGTGGAACCTAGAAAAACTGTACAGATTAACCATTTTGCAAGGCATAAATAGAGCAACAGATGTAGACAACAAACGTATGGACAACAAGGAGGGAAAGCTGTTCGGGGGTGGTGGTGGGAGGAGTTGAGAGACTGGGATTGGCATGTATACATTTATATGTATAAAATAGATAACCAATAAGAACCTGCTGTATAAAAATATAAAATAAAATTCAAAATTAAAAAGAAGTAAAATTTAAAAAATAAAACAGAAAAAACAATTATTCCCTGCACATACATGTATTTATATGAATAAATTATTTCCATGCTTATATCTGTAAATACAAAAAAGAGGAATAAAATCTACCTTGAACCAAAAACGAAAAAGAGAAAAAAAACACAGAACCCACCAGTTCCACAGAGGAAAACCGTATCAGGGCACTTGCTCCAGTTGTGAACAATTCTGAAGTTGGTCAGTGGTGGGGAATCGTCTCCCATTCAGCCAGCAGCCCCCACGCAACAAGCATCCTCATTGCAAAGCTGGGGCACCGTGCCGAGGCATCTGTGAGTAAACGTGAGCTGAGCCCCAGGCCAGTTGCTGCTGAACTATTCCCACCCGTCCCAGGTAAAACACCTGAATATATACAAGGACTTGAAAGCCTAGAGGAAGGGCCATAGAGCCACACGAGTGACAGCATGCCGGCCGACTTGGTGCCTGCAGGCCAGCCAGGATGGTCCTGGCCCTGGGTGCTCTTCTGGAAGATTTCCATTTCCCTGCCTGAGATACCCGTCCTGTCCCTGCCCCCACTGCTTTTTTCCTTCCTCACCTCTGCCCAGGGAGAAATTCCAGCAGCAGGTATGGGTGACACACCCTCTTCTTTAGCAGGTGGCAGCCTGGCAACTGCTGCAGAAAGTCCAGCAGAGCCCCACTCACACTGGGCCACCCACAAAGCCGTGGCCTCTCACTCCCTCCCACCAGCCCAGCCCCGAGACTGCTGACAGGGCAGAGAAAATGGCGTCAGGCACGGCTGCAGGGGCTCTTGCTGCCTGGAGTGGTATTTATATTGATCTCAACCCAGGCACACCTGGGGAGGGCTGGCCGGCACGGTAAGGCTGCCCAGGTCAGCCAATCATCACCCCTCAGGGGCTCACAGTTGCAGAAAATGGAACTTGCTGAACCGGCCAGGTCCAAGGAACAGGTGTGGGCTCCTGAGAGTCAGGATAGACAAGGGGCTGCAGCTTTGGCTTGTTTTCTAATCATTTTATCTGGCCCATGAGTGGGAGACAACTTCAAGAAAACCCTCTCCTAATGAGAGGAACCCAGGAGTCAGGGAGAGGAGGGGTGGGTGGTGGTTGGAGACAGAGGCCTGGTGCCCCGGGTGCAGTGGAAGTCTCTGGAAGACCAGGTGGAGGGAGGCCTCACGGAGTGATGCCCAGGGTCACAGACCTGTCGCAGCTGCTGTTTGTTAGTTCAAGTCCTGCTCTGAGGTGCTCTGTGTCAGCTCTGAGCGACAGGTGAGCTGGGGGTGCTCTGCAATGAGGGCTATGTGCACGGTTCCTGTGTGCCCAGCCCTGCCACGGTACCTGCAAGGGTAGCTCTGTATCCTGGGAGGGGCCTGACCACGAGAGCCCCGTGGGCTGGGGTGGGGGTGGGGTACCTGCCCAGGTGAGCTCCATATTCTGGGATTGGTCTGACCACGAGAGCCCCATGGGCCGCTGGGGACCTGGTAAAGGATGTCAGGACAGTCAGTGAAGCCACCGAGGATATACCTCCAGTTGCTCCTAATTCCTACACCCTGCTGGTCATTCTACCAACCACCAGGACATGGTATTCTGTATTAGTCTTCAATGATGCCTTCTTTTGTATTCCATTAGTCCCAGAGTCACAAGAAATTTTGGCTTGTGAGTGGCAGGACTCAACATACAACTAAAACAATACTTCCGGGCCGTCTGGCCCCAAGGGTGCAAAAATTCCCACACCATCTTTGGGGAAAGCTTAGCTAAAGACCTAAAAGTTCTACCTCTGGAAAAGGAAATCCTCCTTCAATATGCAGACGACATTCTGATCACCAGCCCTACTAAGGAGGCCTCTGAACTACCAAGCCAATAAAGGATAGAAGTTGTCCAAGAAAAAGCTCAAATATCACAGACTGCGGTGACCTGCCTGGGCTTCATTCTCACAGAAGGTCAGAGAAGCCCATCCCAGGAAAGGGAAGAAACCATTTTCAGCCTTACCCCTTTCTAAAACTAGAAGACAGCTTAGGGGTTCCTGGGGAGGCCAGGGTTTGCTGCTTCTGGATCCCTAACTACAGTCTACTAGCTGGGCCTCTATATGAAACACTGAAAGGAAAAGATGATGATCCTTTTGAATAGAATCCAGAAGTGGCCTTTCAAGAATGGAAAGAGCAGTCAATTCAGACCCTTGCCCTGGAACTCCCTAATTTAGCTAAACCCTTTGACCTTTACATTCCCGGTGAAAGGTGAATCGCCATTGGAGAATTAGTGCAAAAACTGGGACCACTTGAAATGGAACAATGCAAGAATGCCATCCAGGTAGGATAAACTACGGTCACTAAGGGGCTTGGCCCACTGCCACATCTGGCCAAGATACTGGCGGTATCTAAAAACCTGGAAATCAGCAGCCCAAAAGGCCACCTCCCTCCTAAGGGAAAAGGACCCCACGTGGTGATCCTAACCACCAACCATGCCCTGAAGTTGCAGGGTTCGCTCCGTGGGCACACCAACCTCGAGTGAGGAGGCCCTCCAACTCCAACATCCAGAGAGATAACCGGGGGCAACAGGGCACCATGACGACTCGTGTGAACATCACTTGACCTGGAGTTTCTCTCATAAAACAACAAGAGTGTGTCCCAAAAGAGTAGACTACTGCTTGCAGGACTTACTGCACCCAGAGGGGAGCTAATAATCTTGGCGGGGGAACAGTATACCACACTGTCACCATAGAAAAGCCTACAGACACCGTGATGATGGTGGCCAATAAGACCGGCTGGACTCCTGTTTACTTCAAAAGGCTGTTGACTCAGTAGCCATCATGGTCCTTGGTCACCACTGACCCTGGACTGTCTGGGAGTTGAGCGGGCAGGGCTCTGACACCTGGTGCTGTTTGTACGTTAATTCAGGGGCCTAACTGAAGAAAGCGCAGACTACTGGTCAGAGCATCTAGGCTGGCAGAGACGGTCAGCCTAAGGTGGCCGAACAAATGTGGGGCGGGGTGAAACCGGCCCCCACAGCGTCTCTGCACATCTCTTTCCTGGACCCTTAAAGGTCATTAGAATCTATAACACTTCCAATGCTGGTGCTCAGGTGGACGAGCAGGGAGGCAGGGGTCCTGGGGACAATCAACGTCACCGGGAGGCTGCTGGGGAGAAGCTCTGACCCTCGCCCCAGGGTATGAGGGCTCCCAACTCAGCACTCAGCAGTTACAGAAGAAGGGTCTGCACCCTCAGCACTCCAAGAATGAGGAACGGGACAAAAGGCAGAGGAGGGGTTTGTCCCCAGCAAAGCCCATTAAAAATCCCTGGGAGATAAAAATAGAATCTGGGCAATAAAGTCAAGTCTAACCTTTTTTATCCTTTGTGCTTTGTCTAATTTCACGTGCTCCTAGGGTCCCGCATGCAGAGGTTCCACACCCGGCACTTCAGACCAGATTTCCTAGTGCAGAATGGCTGGGGCGACACCTCAGCTCCTGGGGCCCAGTGCAGACTCCACGATATAGAGCCTGAGCTACAGCCAACCCGGCCCTCGAGAGCTCCGCCGCCTCCCTCCCTCCCACTGACTCTGACAGGATCTCTACACAGCAGCCCAGCCCACAGCCCACGGGGTAGTGCATGCTCTCACCTCTCCATTCTCTGATCAAAATATAAAGTTTCCTTTGCTTGTGAACCAAACTCAGTCTCGATCTGTTGGCCCCAATGACACTGGGCAGGGGGACACTTGTTGGGGTCCACTCTAGAGGATCAGTAACAGAAATTGAGACTATTGTAACCTCAATGAACAGATGTGTGAGCCAAACTGTAGTTAACATAGAACAGTGTATAAGGCTCGGGTAAAATAAGATGCTTTTAACACTTCCATTTGATATTTCCATCACTTTTTATAAGCAAGTTCAGTGAAAAGGTTTGTCTTATTTGTCAGGTCAATATTAGAGAAACGAAGTGATTTCTTTCCAAGGATGTACAGCTAATAATCTTGGTTAAACCTTCAATCTTGTTTTAAATGCTTTTCCATTGAAAATGATACCTCTCTTTCAGCTCCCCCATTTCTGAGAAGTATAAAATCTTATAATTTATTATTACCAAAGGGGAAAGGTGGGAGGAGGGATAAATTAACAGTTTGGAATGAACACATACACACTGCTATGTATAAAATAGATCATCAACAAGGAACTACTGTATAGCACAGGGAACTACACTCAACATTTTGCAATAACCTATAAGGGGAAATAATCTGAAAAAGAATAGATATTTTTATTGACATCATCTATCAATGACAGTTAAAGTGTAGCCTAAGGGAAGCTGGTGGTGAGTGCTTCTGACCCTGAAGACTTCAATCATCTAAAGTTTGGACTCTGCCTACTTCCCAAGGCCCTTAATGAACATATGTGTAGCCGTAGCTTAAAAACTTCCCCAGTTTGGGTTTCGGGGAGACACTGATTTTGAAAAAGCCCTGGTCTTCTCCTTACATGAATGGGACTCTTCCTACTGCTAAAACATGTCTGTCACACCCAGAGGATGGTATACCGTCTGATCGGGAAGAGTTTGGAAAAGGCATCTCATCTCCTCATCTCCTGGTGCTCGGGTTCACCCCTCCAGCGTCTTTACTAACAGTCTCCCCACTTGGAGATGTCAGCACTGTCAACATCCTGTTGCGTACAGTTTGGAATTTGTCCAGAGGATGAAGCGGAAAGATGAGGAACAATGAGAGACAAGTCCTAGGTGTTCAGACAGGCACATGTCACTCTAATTTCCAATCAGGAAGACGAATTGACCAAAGGCTAGGGTTGCCCATGGAAACAGTATAGGGCTTGAGGAAATCCCGCTGCTTTGTGGCCAGTTCCCATAAACACGAGTTGAACAATGGAACTCAGGGGCAGTAAAATTCACAAAACTGCAGAGTTGAAAATATCCATCACTGAAAAATGTCTTGAGGAAAGTCAGAGAAAAGGACTTGTAAGCAAGGGAGAATGGCAGGAAAGGGATTTGAAGAGGTAGAAAGGACTCGCCATTAAGCACAAGAAAAGGAGCTGAACATTGCCAACATTGCAGTTGGCCAAAAAGGGTGTATGCGTTCTTTTCTGTATATATTCAAGAAAAGGGCATACACTTTTTTAGCCAACCAAACAGGTGGGCACTGGAAGTCAATACCACAAAAGATATCACTTCGCATCAGTCAGAAGAGCCATCCTCATAAAGCGTAAACAACAGAAATGCAGGACAGGGCAACGAGAAGAGGGAGCCCTGTGAGACTTATAGTGGAAATGTATATTGCCAACGGCCATTCTGGAGAAGTGTATTGTGTTTACTAAAGCATCTAAAAAATGAGCTACAGAGCATAGGGCACTTGCACTCATGGGCGTATATCTTGGGAAAAACAAAAATCGAGAGGACACAGGCACCCCAATGTTTACCCCCTCTCTGTTTAAAAGATCCTCGACTAGGATATAACTTAAATGTCTCTGGAGGGAAAAAATGGATAGAGATGTGGTACTTAGGTAGAGTGGAATATTATTCAGCCTGGAAATCAATGAAATATGGCCAGTTGTAACAACTCCGGAGGAGTTACGTATGATCATTCTAAGTGACAGAATTCAAAAAGAAAAAGACACATATCATAAGATATCACTTAAAGGTGGAATCCAAAATGGCTACACATGAAATAAATTACAAAACAAAAACATAGTCAAATATGTAGAAAACACGCATAAGGCTGCTAAACGGGAAAGGTGGGGAGGGGTGAGGCATCATCCAGGAGGTTGAAATTAGCAAAGATACCATTCCAAATACCAAACTGATAATCAACAAGGCCTACACGGTAGCTAAAAGAACTGCACTCAGCACACTCAAGTCACCGGAAAAGAATATATACGACTGGTAAGAATCTGAAAAAGAATTTATTGATGTCTCTCTGTACGTGAATCAAGTGGATGTACAGCAGCAAGAAACAGAGCTTTGAAAATCAGCTGTAACCAATATAGTAATAAATTGAAAAAAATAAACGACAGAGAGACAGAGAAAACCTCTTACAACTTTTCCTCAGGGACGGTGATGCAACATGGATTGAACACATCTAGACCCACAGCAGGATGAGACATAAGGCTGGAAACTGTTTGCGCTAAGAGAAATGTGAGGTTGGGTGAGGAAATGCACACCCTTTAAAGTAATACTACCTGGTACCCATTCAATGGGTCCCAAATCTGCAGGTTCAAGGGATCTTCCTACAGCTAAAACATGCATGGAAAACCCAGAGGACTGTACACCATGTGATCGGGAGATGTGTCTAAAATGCACCTCATTTATCCTCTCCTGGTGCTCCTGTTCACCATTCCAGCCACGCTACTTAGAATCTCCCCACTTGGAGAATCAGCACATTTAAACCTCTGTTTCACACATTTTGCAAATTGTGAGGAGGATGAACGGGAAGAGGGGGAACCAATGAGAGAAGAGTTGTAGGGGTTTGGACGGGCACATATCACTCTAATTTCCCATTAAGAATAAGAATTAAAGAAAGGCTCAGCCTGCCTCGCCGGAGCCAAAATAGGGCCTGAAGCAATCCTGCGGGTTTGAGGCCAGCTCACAAAAGAGCAACTTAAAAAATGGAGCTCAGGGTCACTGCAATTCACAAACCTGCAGAGTTATAAATGAAAACTAACGTCCAAAAATATGTTGAGGTAAGGCAAAGAAGAGGATCTGAATGCAAGACAGAATTGCAAGAAACAGATTTCAAGAGATAGATTGGACTCGTCTTTAACGCACATGAAAAGCGGCAGAATTTCGACAATGATGCAGTTGGCCCAAAAGGGCGTATGCGTTTTTTCCTGATTATATCCAGGAAAAAACGCATACGCACTTTATGGGCAACGAAGCAAGCAAGCAATGCAAATGTGCACAACAAAGAAGTCTCACTTCCCACCGGTCAAAAGGGCCATCCTAAAAAATTGTAAAAACCAGAAATGCAGGACAGGCCATGGAGAACAGGGAGCCTTTATACGCTGATGGGCAGTGTGTGAACTGCCGAGAGCCACTCTGGAGAAGTGTATGGTGGTTCCTAAATCATCTAAAAAACAGAGCTACAGAGCATAGGACACTTCCAATCATGGGAGTATATCTAGGGAAGTCTAAAAATCAACAAGACACAAGCACACCACAGTTTAGGGCTACTCTGTTTACAAGAACCTCAACTTCAGTACACCTTAAATATCCCAGGAAAGAGAACAATGGATAAAGAAGATGTGGTACTTATGTACAATGGAATATCTCTTCACCATGAAATCAATGTAATAAGGCTAGTAGAAGGATAAAGAGTGGATTTAGGTCCGATAATACTACTTGAAATAAGTCAAACAGAAAAAGAAACATATCATAAGATATCACTTATAGAGGGAGGGTAAATATGGCTGCACAAGAAATGAATTACAGAACAGAACAGTGTCTCACATTTAGAAAACACACTTATGTCAGCTTAAGGGGAAAGGAGAGGTGGGGTGATGCATAAAACCAGAGTTTGAAATTAGCACAGATACCGTTCAATAAACCAAATAGGTATTAGACAAGATCTACACCTTGCTCAATGAACAGGCCTCAACACACCCTATACACCGCAGAGAAATATATCCGAGGAATAAGAATCTTAAAACCCATGTATTGATATATCTCCATAAGGGAATCAAGTGTGTGCAGAGCGGCACAAACACAGCAGTGAAAAGGAGCTAAACCCCATTATAGAAATAAATTTTAAAAACAAAACGCTGAAACAATGAAAGAGAGAAAAATTCTTACAAAATTCGCTCAGGGGCTGTGATGCAACCTGGATTGACCACATATAAACCCACAGCTGGATAAGACATAAGGCTGGACACTTGGGGCTGACAGGATTGGTGAGCTTTGGTGAGCAACTGCCGAAAGTTTAATGCAATACTTCATGTTACTCATTCCAAGGGTCTCAACACTCCAGGTTGAAGGGAATCTTCCTACAGCTAAACCATGCTTGGGAAACCCAGGGACTGGTATACCATATGATCGGGAAAGGTTTCTAAAACGCACCTCATTTTTCCTCTCCTGGGGCTCCGGATCGACATTCCAGCCGCTTTACTAACAACATCCCCACATGGAGTCAATGCCTTTAAGTTCTGGTATCGCACAGTCTGCAGTTAGTGCAGAGGATGAATGGGAATAGGGGGAACCAGTGAGAAACTAGCTGTAGCAGTTTCAATGGGCACATGTCACTCTAATATCACATCAGTAAGAAGAATTAACCAAAGGCACAGCAAGGTGCCCCAGAAGAAAAATAGGGCTTCAAGGAATCCTGTGGTTATGGGGAAAGACCACAAAAATAAGAGCTAAACAATGGAGCTAAGGGCCACTGCAATTCAAAAACCTGCAGAGTTATAAAGGCCAACTATTTTTAAAAAATATATTGAGGTAAGGCTATGAAGAGGAATTGACAGCAAGGCAGAATTGCAGGAAACCGATTTCAGGAGGTAGACTGGAATTGCATTGAAAGCATATGAAGAGAGTCAGAAACTCGACAATGATGCACTTGGCCAAAAAGGGCGTATGTGTTTTTTCCTGAATATATTCAGGAAAAAACGCATACGCCCTTTTTGGCCAACCAAGCAAGCTTGCAAAGGAAATCTGCACTACAATGAAGTCTCACTTCCACCTGGTCAAATGAGCCATCTGAAAAAAGTGTAAAATCCATAAAGGCACGACAGGCCATGGAGAACTGGGAGCCTTCTTATGCTGATGGGCGGGATGTAAATTGCCAACAGCCACTCTGGAGAAGTGTACGGTGTTTCCTGAAACATCTAAAAAACAAAGCAACAGAGCCTAGGGCACTTCCACTTATGGTCCTATAGCTTAGGGAAATTAACATCAAAAAGACACAGCCACCCCAAAGTTTGGGACGCCTCCGTTTACAAGAACCTCGTTTACAGTACAAGTTCAACATCGCAGAAAGTGAAAAATGGAGAAAGAAGTTGTGGTATTTACTTACAAAGCAATATCACTCAGCAATGAAATCTGTGTCATCAGGCCCTTAGCAGCACAATGAGTGGATTCAGGTATGATGATTCTAACTGAAGTAAGTCACACAGAAAAAGAAACATCATAAGATATCAGTAATACACGGAATGTAAACTTGGCTACACAGGAACTGAATTACAGAACAGAACAGGGTCTCAAATTTAGAAAACCAACTTATGCTTGCTTAAGGGGAAAGGTGAGTTGGGGTGCTGCATAAAACCAGAGATTGAAATGAGCACAGATAAAGTACCTTAAGCCAAATATGGAATAGACAAGAGCTACTCCTTGCTCAACGAAATGGACTCAACACCGCATATTAAACGCCTAAGAATGTACCTGACTAGTAAGTATCTTAAAAGCTATGGATTGCTATGTCTCTGAAAGAGAATCAAGCATGTGTACTGGGGCATAAATGCAGCAGTGATAGGATTGGAGAGGTTCGGTGAGCAAATGAAGACCCTTTGAAGTCATATTGCATGGTACCCATTCCACGGGTTTCAACTACCCAGGTTTTAGGTATTCTTCCTTCAGCTAAAACATGCATGTGGAACCCAGAGTATGATCAACCATGTGATCGGGAGACGTGTTCAAATATGTCTCAGTTTTCGTACCCTGGTACTTGGGTGCAACATTCCAGACGCTTTACTAACACTCTCCCGACTTGGAGAGTCAGTCCCTTTAACCTCCTGTTTGGCCCAGTTTGCAATTTCTGCGGAAGATGAACAGGAATAGCGAGAACCAATGAGAGGCTAGCTGGAGGTGGCTGGATGGGCAAATTTAACTCTCATTTCCCACCAGGAAGAGGAATTAACCAAAGGCTCAGCATGCCGTGCCGGAACCAGAATAGGGCCTGAAGCCATCCTGCGGTGTTGCGGCCAGCTCACAAGAAAGCGAGTTGAAGAAAGGAGCTCAGGGGCACTGTAATTCACAAACCTGCAGAGTTATAAATGACAGCTATCGTCCAAAAATATACTGAAGTAAGGCTGCCAAGAGGACTTGAAAGCGGGGCAGAATTGCAGGAAACCGATTTCAGGAGGTAGACTGGAATTGCCTTGAAAGCATAGGAAAAGAGGCAGAACGTCCACAATGATGCACTTGGCCAAAAAGGGCGTATGCGTTTTTTCCTGAATATATTCAGGAAAAAACGCATACGCCCTTTTTGGCCAACCAAGCAAGCTTGCAAAGGAAATCTGCACTACAATGAAGTCTCACTTCCCCCCGGTCAAAAGGGCCATCTGAAAAAAGTGTAAAATCCAGAAAGGCAGGACAGGCCATGGAGAACTGGGAGCCTTGTTATGCTGAAGGGCGGGATGTAAATTGCCAACAACCACTCGGGAGAAGTGTATGGTGTTTCCTGAAACATCTAAAAAACAAAGCAACAGAGCCTAGGGCACTTCCACTTATGGTCCTATAGCTTAGGGAATTTAAAATCAAAAAGACACAGCCACCCCAAGTTTGGGACGCCTCTGTTTACAAGAACCTCGATTACAGTACAAGTTCAACATCGCAGAAAGTGAAAAATGGATAAAGAAGTTGTGGTATTTACTTACAAAGCAATATCACTCAGCAATGAAAACTGTGTCATCAGGCCCTTAGCAGCACAATGAGTGGATTCAGGTATGATGATTCTAACTGAAATAAGGCACACAGAAAAGGAAACATCATAAGATATCAGTAATACACGGAATGGAAACTTGGCTACACAGGAACTACATTCCAAAACAGAACAGGGTCTCAAATTTAGAAAACCAACTTATGCTTGCTTAAGGGGAAAGGTGAGTTGGGGTGCTGCATAAAACCAGAGATTGAAATGAGCACAGATAAAGTTCCTTAAGCCAAATATGGAATAGACAAGAGCTACTCCT
The DNA here is from genome assembly GCF_951394435.1 of Stenella coeruleoalba. Lineage (NCBI taxonomy): Eukaryota > Metazoa > Chordata > Mammalia > Artiodactyla > Delphinidae > Stenella > Stenella coeruleoalba. The sequence continues at coordinate 282,783 of NW_027646405.1, forward strand.
TGCTCAACGAAATGGACTCAAAACCCCATATTAAACGCCTAAGAATGTACCTGACTAGTAAGTATCTTAAAACCTATGGATTGCTATGTCTCCAAAAGAGAATCAAGTGTGTGTACAGGGGCATAAACGCAGCAGTGATAGGATTGGAGAGGTTCGGTGAGCAAATGAAGACCCTTTGAAGTCATATTGCATGGTACCCATTACACGGGTCTCAACTCTCCAGGTTTAAGGTATTCTTCCTTCAGCTAAAACATGCATGTGGAACCCATAGTATGATCAACCATGTGAACAGGAGACGTGTTCAAATATGTCTCAGTTTTCCTCCCCTGGTACTCGGGTGCAACATTCCAGACGCTTTACTAACACTCTCCCGACTTGGAGAGTCAGCGCCTTTAACCTCCTGTTTGACACAGTTTGCAATTTCTGCGGAAGATGAACAGGAATAGCGAGAACCAATGAGAGGCTAGCTGGAGGTGTCTGGACGGGCAAATTTAACTCTCATTTCCCACCAGGAAGAGGAAATAACCAAAGGCTCAGCGTGCCGTGCCGGAACCAGATTAGGGCCTGAAGCCATCCTGCGGTGTTGCGGCCAGGTCACAAGAAAGCGAGTTGAAGAAAGGAGCTCAGGGGCACTGTAATTCACAAACCTGCAGAGTTATAAATGACAGCTATCGTCCAAAAATAGACTGAAGTAAGGCTGCCAAGAGGACTTGAAAGCGGGGCAGAATTGCAGGAAACCGATTTCAGGAGGTAGACTGGAATTGCATTGAAATCATAGGAAAAGAGGCAGAACGTCCACAATGATGCACTTGGCCAAAAAGGGCGTATGCGTTTTTTCCTGAATATATTCAGGAAAAAACGCATACGCCCTTTTTGGCCAACCAAGCAAGCTTGCAAAGGAAATCTGCACTACAATGAAGTCTCACTTCCCCCCGGTCAAAAGGGCCATCTGAAAAAAGTGTAAAATCCAGAAAGGCAACAGGCCATTGAGAACTTGGAACCTTGTTATGCTGATGGGCGGGATGTAGATTGCCAACAGACACTTGGGAGAAGTGTATGGTGTTTCCTGAAACATCTAAAAAACAAAGCAACAGAGCCTAGGGCACTTCCACTTATGGTCCTATAGCTTAGGGAAATTAAAATCAAAAAGACACAGCCACCCCAAAGTTTGGAACGGCTCTGTTTACAAGAACCTCGTTTACAGTACAAGTTCAACATCGCAGAAAGTGAAAAATGGATAAAGAACTTGTGGTACTTACGTACAATGCAGTATCACTCAGCAATGAAATCTATGTCATCAGGCCCGTAGCAGCATAATGAGTAGATTCAGGTACGATGATTCTAACTGAAATAAGTCACACAGGAAAAGAAACATCATAAGATATCAGTAATACACGGAATGTAAACTTGGCTACACAGGAACTGAATTCCAAAACAGAACAGGTTCTCAAATTTAGAAAACCAACTTATGCTTGCTTAAGGGTAAAGGTGAGGTGGGTTGCTGCATAAAACCAGAGATTGAAATGAGCACAGATAAAGTTCCTTAAGCCAAATATGGAATAGACAAGAGCTACTCCTTGCTCAACGAAATGGACTCAACACCGCATATTAAACGCCTAAGAATGTACCTGACTAGTAAGTATCTTAAAACCTATGGATTGCTATGTCTCCGAAAGAGAATCAAGCATGTGTACAGGGGCATAAACGCAGCAGTGATAGGATTGGAGAGGTTCGGTGAGCAAATGAAGACCCTTTGAAGTCATATTGCATGGTACCCATTCCACGGGTTTCAACTCTCCAGGTTTTAGGTATTCTTCCTTCAGCTAAAACATGCATGTGGAACCCAGAGTATGATCAACCATGTGATCGGGAGATGTGTTCAAATATGTCTCAGTTTTCCTCCCCTGGTACTCGGGTGCAACATTCCAGACGCTTTACTAACACTCTCCCCACTTGGAGAGTCAGCACCTTTAACCTCCTGTTTGGCACAGTTTGCAATTTCTGCAGAAGATGAACAGGAATAGCGAGAACCAATGAGAGGCTAGCTGGAGGTGTCTGGACGGGCAAATTTAACTCTCATTTCCCACCAGGAAGAGGAATTAACCAAAGGCTCAGCATGCCGGGCCGGAACCAGATTAGGGCCTGAAGCCATCCTGCGGTGTTGCGGCCAGGTCACAAGAAAGCGAGTTGAAGAAAGGAGCTCAGGGGCACTGTAATTCACAAACCTGCAGAGTTATAAATGACAGCTATCGTCCAAAAATAGACTGAAGTAAGGCTGCCAAGAGGACTTGAAAGCGGGGCAGAATTGCAGGAAACTGATTTCAGGAGGTAGACTGGAATTGCATTGAAAGCATAGGAAAAGACGCAGAACGTCCACAATGATGCACTTGGCCAAAAAGGGCGTATGCGTTTTTTCCTGAATATATTCAGGAAAAAACGCATACGCCCTTTTTGGCCAACCAAGCAAGCTTGCAAAGGAAATCTGCACTACAATGAAGTCTCACTTCCCCCCGGTCAAAAGGGCCATCTGAAAAAAGTGTAAAATCCAGAAAGGCAACAGGCCATGGAGAACTGGGAGCCTTGTTATGCTGATGGGCGGGATGTAAATTGCCAACAGACACCTGGGAGAAGTGTATGGTGTTTCCTGAAACATCTAAAAAACAAAGCAACAGAGCCTAGGGCACTTCCACTTATGGTCCTATAGCTTAGGGAAATTAAAATCAAAAAGACACAGCCACCCCAAAGTTTGGAACGGCTCTGTTTACAAGAACCTCGTTTACAGTACAAGTTCAACATCGCAGAAAGTGAAAAATGGATAAAGAAGTTGTGGTATTTACTTACAAAGCAATATCACTCAGCAATGAAATCTGGGTCATCAGGCCCTTAGCAGCACAATGAGTGGATTCAGGTATGATGATCCTAACTGAAATAAGTCACACAGAAAAAGAAACATCATAAGATATCAGTAATACACGGAATGTAAACTTGGCTACACAGGAACTGAATTACAGAACAGAACAGGGTCTCAAATTTAGAAAACCAACTTATGCTTGCTTAAGGGGAAAGGTGAGTTGGGGTGCTGCATAAAACCAGAGATTGCAATGAGCACAGATAAAGTTCCTTAAGCCAAATATGGAATAGACAAGAGCTACTCCTTGCTCAACGAAATGGACTCAAAACCGCATATTAAACGCCTAAGAATGTACCTGACTAGTAAGTATCTTAAAACCTATAGATTGCTATGTCTCCGAAAGAGAATCAAGCATGTGTACAGGGGCATAAACGCAGCAGTGATAGGACTGGAGAGGTTCGGTGAGCAAATGAAGACCCTTTGAAGTCATATTGCATGGTACCCATTCCACGGGTTTCAACTACCCAGGTTTTAGGTATTCTTCCTTCAGCTAAAACATGCATGTGGAACCCAGAGTATGATCAACCATGTGATCGGGAGACGTGTTCAAATATGTCTCAGTTTTCCTCCCCTGGTACTCGGGTGCAACATTCCAGACGCTTTACTAACACTCTCCCCACTTGGAGAGTCAGCGCCTTTAACCTGCTGTTTGGCACAGTTTGCAATTTCTGCGGAAGATGAACAGGAATAGCGAGAACCAATGAGAGGCTAGCTGGAGGTGTCTGGACGGGCAAATTTAACTCTCATGTCCCACCAGGAAGAGGATATAACCAATGGCTCAGCGTGCCGGGCCGGAACCAGTTTAGGGCCTGAAGCCATCCTGCGGTGTTGCGGCCAGGTCACAAGAAAGCGAGTTGAAGAAAGGAGCTCAGGGGCACTGTAATTCACAAACCTGCAGAGTTATAAATGACAGCTATCGTCCAAAAATAGACTGAAGTAAGGCTGCCAAGAGGACTTGAAAGCGGGGCAGAATTGCAGGAAACCGATTTCAGGAGGTAGACTGGAATTGCATTGAAAGCATAGGAAAAGAGGCAGAACGTCCACAATGATGCAATGGGCCAAAAAGGGCGTATGCGTTTTTTCCTGAATATATTCAGGAAAAAACGCATACGCCCTTTTTGGCCAACCAAGCAAGCTTGCAAAGGAAATCTGCACTACAATGAAGTCTCACTTCCCGCCGGTCAAAAGGGCAATCTGAAAAAAGTGTAAAATCCAGAAAGGCAGGACAGGCCATGGAGAACTGGGAGCCTTGTTATACTGATGGGCGGGATGTAAATTGCCAACAGACACCTGGGAGAAGTGTATGGTGTTTCCTGAAACATCTAAAAAACAAAGCAACAGAGCCTAGGGCACTGCCACTTATGGTCCTATAGCTTAGGGAAATTAAAATAAAAAAGACACAGCCACCCCAAAGTTTGGGACGCCTCTGTTTACAAGAACCTCGTTTACAGTACAAGTTCAACATCGCAGAAAGTGAGAAATGGATAAAGAAGTTGTGGTATTTACTTACAAAGCAATATCACTCAGCAATGAAATCTGTGTCATCAGGCCCTTAGCAGCACAATGAGTGGATTCAGGTATGATGATTCTAACTGAAATAAGTCACACAGAAAAAGAAACATCATAAGATATCAGTAATACACGGAATGTAAACTTGGCTACACAGGAACTGAATTACAGAACAGAACAGGGTCTCAAATTTAGAAAACCAACTTATGCTTGCTTAAGGGTAAAGGTGAGTTGGGGTGCTGCATAAAACCAGAGATTGAAATGAGCACAGATAAAGTTCCTTAAGTCAAATATGGAATAGACAAGAGCTACTCCTTGCTCAACGAAATGGACTCAACACCGTATATTAAACGCCTAAGAATTTACCTGATTAGTAAGTATCGTAAAACCTATGGATTGCTATGTCTCCAAAAGAGAATCAAGCATGTGTACAGGGGCATAAACGCAGCAGTGATAGGATTGGAGAGGTTCGGTGAGCAAATGAAGACCCTTTGAAGTCATATTGCATGGTACCCATTCCACGGGTCTCAACTCTCCAGGTTTAAGGTATTCTTCCTTCAGCTAAAACATGCATGTGGAACCCAAGTATGATCAACCATGTGAACGGGAGACGTGTTCAAATATGTTTCAGTTTTCCTCCCCTGGTACTCGGCTGCAACATTCCAGACGCTTTACTAACACTCTCCCCACTTGGAGAGTCAGCGCCTTTAACCTCCTGTTTGGCCCAGTTTGCAATTTCTGCGGAAGATGAACAGGAATAGCGAGAACCAATGAGAGGCTAGCTGGAGGTGTCTGGACGGGCAAATTTAACTCTCATTTCCCACCAGGAAGAGGAAATAACCAAAGGCTCAGCGTGCCGTACCGGAACCAGATTAGGGCCTGAAGCCATCCTGTGGTGTTGCGGCCAGCTCAAAAGAAAGCGAGTTGAAGAAAGGAGCTCAGGGGCACTGTAATTCACAAACCTGCAGAGTTATAAATGACAGCTATCGTCCAAAAATATACTGAAGTAAGGCTGCCAAGAGGACTTGAAAGCGGGGCAGAATTGCAGGAAACCAATTTCAGGGGGTAGACTGGAATTGCATTGAAAGCATAGGAAAAGAGGCAGAACGTCCACAATGATGCACTTGGCCAAGAAGGGCGTATGCGTTTTTTCCTGAATATATTCAGGAAAAAACGCATACGCCCTTTTTGGCCAACCAAGCAAGCTTGCAAAGGAAATCTGCACTACAATGAAGTCTCACTTCCCCCCGGTCAAAAGGGCCATCTGAAAAAAGTGTAAAATCCAGAAAGGCAGGACAGGCCATGGAGAACTGGGAGCCTTGTTATGCTGATGGGCGGGATGTAAATTGCCAACAGACACTCGGGAGAAGTGTATGGTGTTTCCTGAAACATCTAAAAAACAAAGCAACAGAGCCTAGGGCACTGCCACTTATGGTCCTATAGCTTAGGGAAATTAAAATCAAAAAGACACAGCCACCCCAAAGTTTGGGACGCCTCTGTTTACAAGAACCTCGTTTACAGTACAAGTTCAACATCGCAGAAAGTGAAAAATGGATAAAGAACTTGTGGTATTTACTTACAAAGCAATATCACTCAACAATGAAATCTGTGTCATCAGGCCCTTAGCAGCACAATGAGTGGATTCAGGTATGATGATTCTAACTGAAGTAAGTCACACAGAAAAAGAAATATCATAAGATATCTGTAATACACGGAATGTAAACTTGGCTACACAGGAACTGAATTACAGAACAGAACAGGGTCTCAAATTTAGAAAACCAACTTATGCTTGCATAAGGGGAAAGGTGAGTTGGGGTGCTGCATAAAACCAGAGATTGAAATGAGCACAGATAAAGTTCCTTAAGCCAAATATGGAATAGACAAGAGCTACTCCTTGCTCAACGAAATGGACTCAACACCGCATATTAAACGCCTAAGAATGTACCTGACTAGTAAGTATCTTAAAACCTATGGATTGCTATGTCTCCGAAAGAGAATCAAGCATGTGTACAGGGGCATAAACGCAGCAGTGATAGGATTGGAGAGGTTCGGTGAGCAAATGATGACCCTTTGAAGTCATATTGCATGGTACCCATTCCACGGGTTTCAACTACCCAGGTTTAAGGTATTCTTCCTTCAGCTAAAACATGCATGTGGAACCTAGAGTATGATCAACCATGTGATCGGGAGACGTGTTCACATATGTCTCAGTTTTCGTATGCTGGTACTTGGGTGCAACATTCCAGACGCTTTACTAAAACTCTCCCCACTTGGAGAGTCAGTCCCTTTAACCTCCTGTTTGGCCCAGTTTGCAATTTCTGCGGAAGATGAACAGGAATAGCGAGAACCAATGAGAGACTAGCTGGAGGTGTCTGGACGGGCAAATTTAACTCTCATTTCCCACCAGGAAGAGGAATTAACCAAAGGCTCAGCGTACCGTGCCAGAACCAGATTAGGGCCTGAAGCCATCCTGCGGTGTTGCGGCCAGGTCACAAGAAAGCGAGTTGAAGAAAGGAGCTCAGGGGCACTGTAATTCACAAACCTGCAGAGTTATAAATGACAGCTATCGTCCAAAAATAGACTGAAGTAAGGCTGCCAAGAGGACTTGAAAGCGGGGCAGAATTGCAGGAAACCGATTTCAGGAGGTAGACTGGAATTGCGTTGAAAGCATAGGAAAAGAGGCAGAACGTCCACAATGATGCACTTGGCCAAAAAGGGCGTATGCGTTTTTTCCTGAATATATTCAGGAAAAAACGCATACGCCCTTTTTGGCCAACCAAGCAAGCTTGCAAAGGAAATCTGCACTACAATGAAGTCTCACTTCCCCCCGGTCAAAAGGGCCATCTGAGAAAAGTGTAAAATCCAGAAAGGCAACAGGCCATTGAGGACTGGGAGCCTTGTTATGCTGATGGGCGGGATGTAAATTGCCAACAGACACTTGGGAGAAGTGTATGGTGTTTCCTGAAACATCTAAAAAACAAAGCAACAGAGCCTAGGGCACTTCCACTTATGGTCCTATAGCTTAGGGAAATTAAAATCAAAAAGACACAGCCACCCCAAAGTTTGGAACGGCTCTGTTTACAAGAACCTCGTTTACAGTACAAGTTCAACATTGCAGAAAGTGAAAAATGGATAAAGAAGTTGTGGTATTTACTTACAAAGCAATATCACTCAGCAATGAAATCTGTGTCATCAGGCCCTTAGCAGCACAATGAGTGGATTCAGGTATGATGATTCTAACTGAAGTAAGTCACACAGAAAAAGAAACATCATAAGATATCAGTAATACACGGAATGTAAACTTGGCTACACAGGAACTGAATTACAGAACAGAACAGGGTCTCAAATTTAGAAAACCAACTTATGCTTGCTTAAGGGTAAAGGAGAGTTGGGGTGCTGCATAAAACCAGAGATTGAAATGAGCACAGATAAAGTTCCTTAAGCCAAATATGGAATAGACAAGAGCTACTCCTTGCTCAACGAAATGGACTCAACACCGCATATTAAACGCCTAAGAATGTACCTGACTAGTAAGTATCTTAAAACCTATGGATTGCTATGTCTCCGAAAGAGAATCAAGCATGTGTACAGGGGCATAAACGCAGCAGTGATAGGATTGGAGAGGTTCGGTGAGCAAATGAAGACCCTTTGAAATCATATTGCATGGTACCCATTCCACAGGTTTCAACTACCCAGGTTTAAGGTATTCTTCCTTCAGCTAAAACATGCATGTGGAACCTAGAGTATGATCAACCATGTGATCGGGAGACGTGTTCAAATATGTCTCAGTTTTCGTACGCTGGTACTTGGGTGCAACATTCCAGACGCTTTACTAACACTCTCCCCACTTGGAGAGTCAGTCCCTTTAACCTCCTGTTTCGCCCAGTTTGCAATTTCTGCGGAAGATGAACAGGAATAGCGAGAACCAATGAGAGACTAGCTGGAGGTGTCTGGACGGGCAAATTTAACTCTCATTTCCCACCAGGAAGAGGAATTAACCAAAGGCTCAGCGTGCCGTGCCGAAACCAGATTAGGGCCTGAAGCCATCCTGCGGTGTTGCGGCCAGGTCACAAGAAAGCGAGTTGAAGAAAGGAGCTCAGGGGCACTGTAATTCACAAACCTGCAGAGTTATAAATGACAGCTATCGTCCAAAAATAGACTGAAGTAAGGCTGCCAAGAGGACTTGAAAGCGGGGCAGAATTGCAGGAAACCGATTTCAGGAGGTAGACTGGAATTGCGTTGAAAGCATAGGAAAAGAGGCAGAACGTCCACAATGATGCACTTGGCCAAAAAGGGCGTATGCGTTTTTTCCTGAATATATTCAGGAAAAAACGCATACACACTTTTTGGCCAACCAAGCAAGCTTGCAAAGGAAATCTGCACTACAATGAAGTCTCACTTCCCCCCGGTCAAAAGGGCCATCTGAAAAAAGTGTAAAATCCAGAAAGGCAACAGGCCATTGAGAACTGGGAGCCTTGTTATGCTGATGGGCGGGATGTAAATTGCCAACAGACACTCGGGAGAAGTGTATGGTGTTTCCTGAAACATCTAAAAAACAAAGCAACAGAGCCTAGGGCACTTCCACTTATGGTCCTATAGCTTAGGGAAATTAAAATCAAAAAGACACAGCCACCCCAAAGTTTGGAACGGCTCTGTTTACAAGAACCTCGTTTACAGTACAAGTTCAACATCACAGAAAGTGAAAAATGGAGAAAGCAGTTGTCGTATTTACTTACAAAGCAATATCACTCAGCAATGAAATCTGTGTCATCAGGCCCCTAGCAGCACAATGAGTGGATTCAGGTATGATGATTCTAACTGAAATAAGTCACACAGAAAAAGAAACATCATAAGATATCAGTAATACACGGAATGTAAACTTGGCTACACAGGAACTGAATTACAGAACAGAACAGGGTCTCAAATTTAGAAAACCAACTTATGCTTGCTTAAGGGGAAAGGTGAGTTGGTGTGCTGCATAAAACCAGAGATTAAAATGAGCACAGATAAAGTTCCTTAAGCCAAATATGGAATAGACAAGAGCTACTCCTTGCTCAACGAAATGGACTCAACACCGCATATTAAACGCCTAAGAATGTACCTGACTAGTAAGTATCTTAAAACCTATGGATTGCTATGTCTCCAAAAGAGAATCAAGCATGTGAACAGGGGCATAAACGCAGGAGTGATAGGATTGGAGAGGTTCGGTGAGCAAATGAAGACCCTTTGAAGTCATATTGCATGGTACCCATTCCACGGGTTTCAACTACCAAGGTTTTAGGTATTCTTCCTTCAGCTAAAACATGCATGTGGAACCCACAGTATGATCAACCATGTGATCGGGAGACGTGTTCGAATATGTCTCAGTTTTCCTCCCCTGGTACTCGGCTGCAACATTCCAGACGCTTTACTAACACTCTCCCCACTTGGAGAGTCAGCGCCTTTAACCTCCTGTTTGGCACAGTTTGCAATTTCTGCGGAAGATGAACAGGAATAGCGAGAACCAATGAGAGGCTAGCTGGAGGTGTCTGGATGGGCAAATTTAACTCTCATTTCCCACCAGGAAGAGGAATTAACCAAAGGCTCAGCATGCCGGGCCGGAACCAGATTAGGGTCTGAAGCCATCCTGCGGTGTTGCGGCCAGCTCACAAGAAAGCGAGTTGAAGAAAGGAGCTCAGGGGCACTGTAATTCACAAACCTGCAGAGTTATAAATTACAGCTATCGTCCAAAAATAGACTGAAGTAAGGCTGCCAAGAGGACTTGAAAGCGGGGCAGAATTGCAGGAAACCGATTTCAGGAGGTAGACTGGAATTGCATTGAAAGCATAGGAAAAGAGGCAGAACGTCCACAATGATGCACTTGGCCAAAAAGGGTGTATGCGTTTTTTCCTGAATATATTCAGGAAAAAACGCATACGCCCTTTTTGACCAACCAAGCAAGCTTGCAAAGGAAATCTGCACTACAATGAAGTCTCACTTCCCCCCGGTCAAAAGGGCCATCTGAAAAAAGTGTAAAATCCAGAAAGGCAGGACAGGCCATGGAGAACTGGGAGCCTTGTTATGCTGATGGGCGGGATGTAAATTGCCAACAGACACTCGGGAGAAGTGTATGGTGTTTCCTGAAACATCTAAAAAACAAAGCAACAGAGCCTAGGGCACTGCCACTTATGGTCCTATAGCTTAGGGAAATTAAAATCAAAAAGACACAGCCACTCCAAAGTTTGGAACGGCTGTTTACAAGAACCTCGTTTACAGTACAAGTTCAACATCGCAGAAAGTGAAAAATGGATAAAGAAGTTGTGGTATTTACTTACAAAGCAATATCACTCAGCAATGAAATCGGTGTCATCAGGCCCTTAGCAGCACAATGAGTGGATTCAGGTATGATGATTCTAACTGAAATAAGTCACACAGAAAAAGAAACATCATAAGATATCAGTAATACACGGAATGGAAACTTGGCTACACAGGAACTGAATTACAGAACACAACAGGGTCTCAAATTTAGAAAACCAACTTATGCTTGCTTAAGGGGAAAGGTGAGTTGGGGTGCTGCATAAAACCAGAGATTGAAATGAGCACAGATAAAGTTCCTTAAGCCAAATATGGAATAGACAAGAGCTACTCCTTGCTCAACGAAATGGACTCAACACCGCATATTAAACGCCTAAGAATGTACCTGACTAGTAAGTATCTTAAAACCTATGGATTGCTATGTCTCCAAAAGAGAATCAAGCATGTGAACAGGGGCATAAACGCAGGAGTGATAGGATTGGAGAGGTTCGGTGAGCAAATGAAGACCCTTTGAAGTCATATTGCATGGTACCCATTCCACGGGTTTCAACTACCAAGGTTTTAGGTATTCTTCCTTCAGCTAAAACATGCATGTGGAACCCACAGTATGATCAACCATGTGATCGGGAGACGTGTTCAAATATGTCTCAGTTTTCCTCCCCTGGTACTCACGTGCAACATTCCAGACGCTTTACTAACACTCTCCCCACTTGGAGAGTCAGCGCCTTTAACCTCCTGTTTGGCACAGTTTGCAATTTCTGCGGAAGATGAACAGGAATAGCGAGAACCAATGAGAGGCTAGCTGGAGGTGTCTGGATGGGCAAATTTAACTCTCATTTCCCACCAGGAAGAGGAATTAACCAAAGGCTCAGCATGCCGGGCCGGAACCAGATTAGGGTCTGAAGCCATCCTGCGGTGTTGCGGCCAGCTCACAAGAAAGCGAGTTGAAGAAAGGAGCTCAGGGGCACTGTAATTCACAAACCTGCAGAGTTATAAATTACAGCTATCGTCCAAAAATAGACTGAAGTAAGGCTGCCAAGAGGACTTGAAAGCGGGGCAGAATTGCAGGAAACCGATTTCAGGAGGTAGACTGGAATTGCATTGAAAGCATAGGAAAAGAGGCAGAACGTCCACAATGATGCACTTGGCCAAAAAGGGTGTATGCGTTTTTTCCTGAATATATTCAGGAAAAAACGCATACGCCCTTTTTGACCAACCAAGCAAGCTTGCAAATGAAATCTGCACTACAATGAAGTCTCACTTCCCCCCGGTCAAAAGGGCCATCTGAAAAAAGTGTAAAATCCAGAAAGGCAGGACAGGCCATGGAGAACTGGGAGCCTTGTTATGCTGATGGGCGGGATGTAAATTGCCAACAGACACTCGGGAGAAGTGTATGGTGTTTCCTGAAACATCTAAAAAACAAAGCAACAGAGCCTAGGGCACTGCCACTTATGGTCCTATAGCTTAGGGAAATTAAAATCAAAAAGACACAGCCACCCCAAAGTTTGGAACGGCTCTGTTTACAAGAACCTCGTTTACAGTACAAGTTCAACATCGCAGAAAGTGAAAAATGGATAAAGAAGTTGTGGTATTTACTTACAAAGCAATATCACTCAGCAATGAAATCTATGTCATCAGGCCCTTAGCAGCACAATGAGTGGATTCAGGTATGATGATTCTAACTGAAATAAGTCACACAGAAAAAGAAACATCATAAGATATCAGTAATACACGGAATGGAAACTTGGCTACACAGGAACTGAATTACAGAACAGAACAGGGTCTCAAATTTAGAAAACCAACTTATGCTTGCTTAAGGGTAAAGATGAGTTGGGGTGCTGCATAAAACCAGAGATTGAAATGAGCACAGATAAAGTTCCTTAAGCCAAATATGGAATAGACAAGAGCTACTCCTTGCTCAACGAAATGGACTCAACACCGCATATTAAACGCCTAAGAATGTACCTGACTTGTAAGTATCTTAAAACCTATGGATTGCTATGTCTCCAAAAGAGAATCAAGCATGTGTACAGGGGTCATAAAAGCAGCAGTGATAGGATTGGAGAGGTTCGGTGAGCAAATGAAGACCCTTTGAAGTCATATTGCATGGTACCCATTCCACGGGTTTCAACTACCCAGGTTTAAGGTATTCTTCCTTCAGCTAAAACATGCATGTGGAACCTAGAGTATGATCAACCATGTGATCGGGAGACGTGTTCAAATATGTCTCAGTTTTCGTACCCTGGTACTCGGGTGCAACATTCCAGAAGCTTTACTAACACTCTCCCTACTTGGAGAGTCAGTGCCTTTAACCTCCTGTATGGCACAGTTTGCAATTTCTGCGGAAGATGAACAGGAATAGCGAGAACCAATGAGAGACTAGCTGGAGGTGTCTGGACGGGCAAATTTAACTCTCATTTCCCACCAGGAAGAGGAATTAACCAAAGGCTCAGCGTGCCGTGCCGGAACCAGATTAGGGCCTGAAGCCATCCTGTGGTGTTGCGGCCAGCTCACAAGAAAGCGAGTTGAAGAAAGGAGCTCAGGGGCACTGTAATTCACAAACCTGCAGAGTTATAAATGACAGCTATCGTCCAAAAATAGACTGAAGTAAGGCTGCCAAGAGGACTTGAAAGCGGGGCAGAATTGCAGGAAACCGATTTCAGGAGGTAGACTGGAATTGCATTGAAAGCATAGGAAAAGAGGCCGAACGTCCACAATGATGCACTTGGCCAAAAAGGGTGTATGCGTTTTTTCTTGAATATATTCAGGAAAAAACGCATACACACTTTTTGGCCAACCCAGCAAGCTTGCAAAGGAAATCTGCACTACAATGAAGTCTCACTTCCCCCCGGTCAAAAGGGCCATCTGAAAAAAGTGTAAAATCCAGAAAGGCAGGACAGGCCATGGAGAACTGGGAGCCTTGTTATGCTGATGGGCGGGATGTAAATTGCCAACAACCACTCGGGAGAAGTGTATGGTGTTTCCTGAAACATCTAAAAAACAAAGCAACAGAACCTAGGGCACTTCCACTTATGGTCCTATAGCTTAGGGAAATTAAAATCAAAAAGACACAGCCACCCCAAAGTTTGGAACGGCTCTGTTTACAAGAACCTCGTTTACAGTACAAGTTCAACATCGCAGAAAGTGAAAAATGGATAAAGAAGTTGTGGTATTTACTTACAAAGCAATATCACTCAGCAATGAAATCTGTGTCATCAGGCCCTTAGCAGCACAATGAGTGGATTCAGGTATGATGAATTTAACTGAAATTAGTCACACAGAAAAAGAAACATCATAAGATATCAGTAATAAACGGAATGTAAACTTGGCTACACAGGAACTGAATTACAGAACAGAAAAGGGTCTCAAATTTCGAAAACCAACTTATTCTTGCTTAAGGGTAAAGGTGAGTTGGGGTGCTGCATAAAACCAGAGATTGAAATGAGCACAGATAAAGTTCCTTAAGCCAAATATGGAATAGACAAGAGCTACTCCTTGCTCAACGAAATGGACTCAACACCGCATATTAAACGCCTAAGAATGTACCTGACTAGTAAGTATCTTAAAACCTATGGATTGCTATGTCTCCGAAAGAGAATCAAGCATGAGTACAGGGGCATAAACGCAGCAGTGATAGGATTGGAGAGGTTCGGTGAGCAAATGAAGACCCTTTGAAGTCATATTGCATGGTACCCATTCCACGGGTTTCAACTACCCAGGTTTTAGGTATTCTTCCTTCAGCTAAAACATGCCTGTGGAACCCAGAGTATGATCAACCATGTGATCGGGAGACGTGTTCAAATATGTCTCAGTTTTCCTCCCCTGGTACTCGGGTGCAACATTCCAGACGCTTTACTAACACTCTCCCCGCTTGGAGAGTCAGTCCCTTTAACCTCCTGTTTGGCCCAGTTTGCAATTTCTGCGGAAGATGAACAGGAATAGCGAGAACCAATGAGAGACTAGCTGGAGGTGTCTGGACGGGCAAATTTAACTCTCATTTCCCACCAGGAAGAGGAATTAACCAAAGGCTCAGCGTGCCGTGCCGGAACCAGATTAGGGCCTGAAGCCATCCTGCGGTGTTGCGGCCAGCTCACAAGAAAGAGAGTTGAAGAAAGGAGCTCAGGGGCACTGTAATTCACAAACCTGCAGAGTTATAAATGACAGCTATCGTCCAAAAATAGACTGAAGTAAGGCTGCCAAGAGGACTTGAAAGCGGGGCAGAATTGCAGGAAACCGATTTCAGGAGGTAGACTGGAATTGCATTGAAAGCATAGGAAAAGAGGCAGAACGTCCACAATGATGCACTTGGCCAATAAGGGCGTATGCGTTTTTTCCTGAATATATTCAGGAAAAAACGCATACGCCCCTTTTGGCCAACCAAGCAAGCTTGCAAAGGAAATCTGCACTACAATGAAGTCTCACTTCCCCCCGGTCAAAAGGGCCATCTGAAAAAAGTGTAAAATCCAGAAAGGCAGGACAGGCCATGGAGAACTGGGAGCCTTGTTATGCTGAAGGGCGGGATGTAAATTGCCAACAAACACTCGGGAGAAGTGTATGGTGTTTCCTGAAACATCGAAAAAACAAAGCAACAGAGCCTAGGGCACTGCCACTTATGGTCCTATAGCTTAGGGAATTTAAAATCAAAAAGACACAGCCACCCCAAAGTTTGGAATGGCTCTGTTTACAAGAACCTCGTTTACAGTACAAGTTCAACATCGCAGAAAGTGAAAAATGGATAAAGAAGTTGTGGTATTTACTTACAAAGCAATATCACTCAGCAATGAAATCTGTGTCATCAGGCCCTTAGCAGCACAATGAGTGGATTCAGGTATGATGATTCTAACTGAAATAAGTCACACAGAAAAAGAAACATCATAAGATATCAGTAATACACGGAATGAAACTTGGCTACACAGGAACTGGATTCCAAAACAGAACAGGGTCTCAAATTTAGAAAACCAACTTATGCTTGCTTAAGGGTAAAGGTGAGTTGTGGTGCTGCATAAAATGAGAGATTGAAATGAGCACAGATAAAGTTCCTTAAGCCAAATATGGAATAGACAAGAGCTACTCCTTGCTCAACGAAATGGACTCAACACCGCATATTAAACGCCTAAGAATGTACCTGACTAGTAAGTATCTTAAAACCTATGGATTGCTATGTCTCCGAAAGAGAATCAAGCATGTGTACAGGGGCATAAACGCAGCAGTGATAGGATTGGAGAGGTTCGGTGAGCAAATGAAGACCCTTTGAAGTCATATTGCATGGTACCCATTCCACGGGTTTCAAATACCGACGTTTAAAGTATTCTTCTTTCAGCTAAAACATGCATGTGGAACCCAAGTATGATCAACCATGTGAACAGGAGACGTGTTCAAAGATGTCTCAGTTTTCCTCCCCTGGTACTCGGGTGCAACATTCCAGACGCTTTACTAACACTCTCCCCACTTGGAGAGTCAGCGCCTTTAACCTCCTGTTTGGCCCAGTTTGCAATTTCTGCGGAAGATGAACAGGAATAGCGAGAACCAATGAGAGACTAGCTGGAGGTGTCTGGACGGGCAAATTTAACTCTCATTTCCCACCAGGAAGAGGAAATAACCAAAGGCTCAGCGTGCCGTGCCGGAACCAGATTAGGGCCTGAAGCCATCCTGCGGTGTTGCGGCCAGGTCACAAGAAAGCGAGTTGAAGAAAGGAGCTCAGGGGCACTGTAATTCACAAACATGCAGAGTTATAAATGACAGCTATCGTCCAAAAATAGACTGAAGTAAGGCTGCCAAGAGGACTTGAAAGCGGGGCAGAATTGCAGGAAACCGATTTCAGGAGGTAGACTGGAATTGCATTGAAAGCATAGGAAAAGAGGCCGAACGTCCACAATGATGCACTTGGCCAAAAAGGGCGTATGCGTTTTTTCCTGAATATATTCAGGAAAAAACGCATATGCCCTTTTTGGCCAACCAAGCAAGCTTGCAAAGGAAATCTGCACTACAATGAAGTCTCACTTCCCCCCGGTCAAAAGGGCCATCTGAAAAAAGTGTAAAATCCAGAAAGGCAGGACAGGCCATGAAGAACTGGGAGCCTTGTTATGCTGAAGGGCGGGATGTAAATTGCCAACAACCACTTGGGAGAAGTGTATGGTGTTTCCTGAAACATCTAAAAAACAAAGCAACAGAACCTAGGGCACTTCCACTTATGGTCCTATAGCTTAGGGAAATTAAAATCAAAAAGACACAGCCACCCCAAAGTTTGGAACGGCTCTGTTTACAAGAAACTCGTTTACAGTACAAGTTCAACATCGCAGAAAGTGAAAAATGGATAAAGAACTTGTGGTACTTACGTACAATGCAGTATCACTCAGCAATGAAATCTATGTCATCAGGCCCGTGGCAGCATAATGAGTAGATTTAGGTACGATGACTAAAACTGAAATAAGTCACACAGAAAAAGAAACATCATAAGATATCACTAATACACGGAATGTAAACTTGGCTACACAAGAACTGAATTCCAAAACAGAACAGGTTCTCAAATTTAGAAAACCAACTTATGCTTGCTTAAGGGGAAAGGTGAGTTGGGTTGCTGCATAAAACCACAGATTGAAATGAGCACAGATAAAGTTCCTTAAGCCAAATATGGAATAGACAAGAGCTACTCCTAGCTCAACGAAATGGACTCAACACCGCATATTAAACGCCTAAGAATGTACCTGACTAGTAAGTATCTTAAAACCTATGGATGGCTATGTCTCCGAAAGAGAATCAAGCATGTGTACAGGGGCATAAACGCAGCAGTGATAGGATTGGAGAGGTTCGGTGAGCAAATGAAGACCCTTTGAAGTCATATTGCATGGTACCCATTCCACGGGTTTCAACTACCCAGGTTTTAGGTATTCTTCCTTCAGCTAAAACATGCATGTGGAACCCAGAGTATGATCAACCATGTGATCGGGAGACGTGTTCAAATATGTCTCAGTTTTCCTCCCCTGGTACTCGGGTGCAACATTCCAGACGCTTTACTAACACTCTCCCCGCTTGGAGAGTCAGTCCCTTTAACCTCCTGTTTGGCCCAGTTTGCAATTTCTGTGGAAGATGAACAGGAATAGCGAGAGCCAATGAGAGGCTAGCTGGAGGTGTCTGGACGGGCAAATTTAACTCTCATTTCCCACCAGGAAGAGGAATTAACCAAAGGCTCAGCGTGCCGTACCGGAACCATATTAGGGCCTGAAACCATCCTGCGGTGTTGCGGCCAGGTCACAAGAAAGCGAGTTGAAGAAAGGAGCTCAGGGGCACTGTAATTCACAAACCTGCAGAGTTATAAATGACAGCTATCGTCCAAAAATAGACTGAAGTAAGGCTGCCAAGAGGACTTGAAAGCGGGGCAGAATTGCAGGAAACCGATTTCAGGAGGTAGACTGGAATTGCATTGAAAGCATAGGAAAAGAGGCAGAACGTCCACAATGATGCACTTGGCCAAAAAGGGCGTATGCGTTTTTTCCTGAATATATTCAGGAAAAAACGCATACGCCCTTTTTGGCCAACCAAGCAAGCTTGCAAAGGAAATCTGCACTACAATGAAGTCTCACTTCCCCCCGGTCAAAAGGGCCATCTGAAAAAAGTGTAAAATCCAGAAAGGCAGGACAGGCCATGGAGAACTGGGAGCCTTGTTATGCTGATGGGCGGGATGTAAATTGCCAACAGACACTCAGGAGAAGTGTATGGTGTTTCCTGAAACATCTAAAAAACAAAGCAACAGAACCTAGGGCACTTCCACTTATGGTCCTATAGCTTAGGGAAATTAAAATCAAAAAGACACAGCCACCCCAAAGTTTGGAACGGCTCTGTTTACAAGAACCTCGTTTACAGTACAAGTTCAACATCGCAGAAAGTGAAAAATGGATAAAGAACTTGTGGTACTTTCGTACAATGCAGTATCACTCAGCAATGAAATCTATGTCATCAGGCACGTAGCAGCATAATGAGTAGATTCAGGTACGATGATTCTAACTGAAATAAGTCACACAGAAAAAGAAACATCATAAGATATCACTAATACACGGAATGTAAACTTGGCTACACAGGAACTGAATTCCAAAACAGAACAGGGTCTCAAATTTAGAAAACCAACTTATGCTTGCTTAAGGGGAAAGGTGAGTTGGGGTGCTGCATAAAACCAGAGATTGAAATGAGCACAGATAAAGTTCCTTAAGCCAAATATGGAATAGACAAGAGCTACTCCTTGCTCAACGAAATGGACTCAACACCCCATATTAAACGCCTAAGAATGTACCTGACTAGTAAGTATCTTAAAACCTATGGATTGCTATGTCTCCGAAAGAGAAACAAGCATGTGTACAGGGGCATAAATGCAGCAGTGATAGGATTGGAGAGGTTCGGTGAGCAAATGAAGACCCTTTGAAGTCATATTGCATGGTACCCATTCCACGGGTTTCAACTACCCAGGTTTAAGGTATTCTTCTTTCAGCTAAAACATGCATGTGGAACCTAGAGTATGATCAATCATGTGATCGGGAGACGTGTTCAAATATGTCTCAGTTTTCCTCCCCTGGTACTCGGGTGCAACATTCCAGACGCTTTACTAACACTCTCCCGACTTGGAGAGTCAGTCCCTTTAACCTCCTGTTTGGCCAGGTTGCAATTTCTGCGGAAGATGAACAGGAATAGCGAGAACCAATGAGAGGCTAGCTGGAGGTGTCTGGACGGGCAAATTTAACTCTCATTTCCCACCAGGGAGAGGAATTAACCAAAGGCTCAGCATGCCGGGCCGGAACCAGATTAGGGCCTGAAGCCATCCTGCGGTGTTGCGGCCAGCTCAAAAGAAAGCGAGTTGAAGAAAGGAGCTCAGGGGCACTGTAATTCACAAACCTGCAGAGTTATAAATGACAGCTATCGTCCAAAAATAGACTGAAGTAAGGCTGCCAAGAGGACTTGAAAGCGGGGCAGAATTGCAGGAAACCGATTTCAGGAGGTAGACTGGAATTGCATTGAAAGCATAGGAAAAGAGGCAGAACGTCCACAATGATGCACTTGGCCAAAAAGGGTGTATGCGTTTTTTCCTGAATATATTCAGGAAAAAACGCATACGCCCTTTTTGGCCAACCAAGCAAGCTTGCAAAGGAAATCTGCACTACAATGAAGTCTCACTTCCCCCCGGTCAAAAGGGCCATCTGAAAAAAGTGTAAAATCCAGAAAGGCAGGACAGGCCATGGAGAACTGGGAGCCTTGTTATGCTGATGGGCGGGATGTAAATTGCCAACAGACACTCGGGAGAAGTGTATGGTGTTTCCTGAAACATCTAAAAAACAAAGCAACAGAGCCTAGGGCACTTCCACTTATGGTCCTATAGCTTAGGGAAATTAAAATCCAAAAGACACAGCCACCCCAAAGTTTGGGACGCCTCTGTTTACAAGAACCTCGTTTACAGTACAAGTTCAACATCGCAGGAAGTGAAAAATGGATAAAGAAGTTGTGGTATTTACTTACAAAGCAATATCACTCAGCAATGAAATCTATGTCATCAGGCCCTTAGCATCACAATGAGTGGATTCAGGTATGATGATTCTAACAGAAATAAGTCACACAGAAAAAGAAACATCATAAGATATCAGTAATACACGGAATGTAAACTTGGCTACACAGGAACTGAATTACAGAACAGAACAGGGTCTCAAATTTAGAAAACCAACTTATGCTTGCTTAAGGGTAAAGGTGAGTTGGGGTGCTGCATAAAACCAGAGATTGAAATGAGCACAGATAAAGTTCCTTAAGCCAAATATGGAATAGACAAGAGCTAATCCTTGCTCAACGAAATGGACTCAACACCGCATATTAAACGCCTAAGAATGTACCTGACTAGTAAGTATCTTAAAACCTATGGAATGCGATGTCTCCGAAAGAGAATCAAGCATGTGTACAGGGGCATAAACGCAGCAGTGATAGGATTGGAGAGGTTCGGTGAGCAAATGAAGACCCTTTGAAGTCATATTGCATGGTACCCATTACACGGGTCTCAACTCTCCAGGTTTAAGGTATTCTTCCTTCAGCTAAAACATGCATGTAGAACCCAAGTATGATCAACCATGTGAACGGGAGACGTGTTCAAATATGTCTCAGTTTTCCTCCCCTGGTACTCGGGTGCAACATTCCAGACGCTTTACTAACACTCTCCCCACTTGGAGAGTCAGCGCCTTTAACCTCCTGTTTGGCCCAGTTTGCAATTTCTGCGGAAGATGAACAGGAATAGCGAGAACCAATGAGAGGCTAGCTGGAGGTGTCTGGACGGGCAAATTTAACTCTCATTTCCCACCAGGAAGAGGAAATAACCAAAGGCTCAGCGTGCCGTACCGGAACCAGATTAGGGCCTGAAGCCATCCTGCGGTGTTGCGGCCAGCTCAAAAGAAAGCGAGTTGAAGAAAGGAGCTCAGGGGCACTGTAATTCACAAACCTGCAGAGTTATAAATGACAGCTATCGTCCAAAAATAGACTGAAGTAAGGCTGCCAAGAGGACTTGAAAGCGGGGCAGAATTGCAGGAAACCGATTTCAGGAGGTAGACTGGAATTGCATTGAAAGCATAGGAAAAGAGGCAGAACGTCCACAATGATGCACTTGGCCAAAAAGGGCGTATGCGTTTTTTCCTGAATATATTCAGGAAAAAACGCATACGCCCTTTTTGGCCAACCAAGCAAGCTTGCAAAGGAAATCTGCACTACAATGAAGTCTCACTTCCCCCCGGTCAAAAGGGCCATCTGAAAAAAGTGTAAAATCCAGAAAGGCAGGACAGGCCATGGAGAACTGGGAGCCTTGTTATGCTGATGGGCGGGATGTAAATTGCCAACAGACACTTGGGAGAAGTCTATGGTGTTTCCTGAAACATCTAAAAAACAAAGCAACAGAGCCTAGGGCACTGCCACTTATGGTCCTATAGCTTAGGGAAATTAAAATCAAAAAGACACAGCCACCCCAAAGTTTGGGACGCCTCTGTTTACAAGAACCTCGTTTACAGTACAAATTCAACATCGCAGAAAGTGAAAAATGGATAAAGAACTTGTGGTACTTACGTACAATGCAGTATCACTCAGCAATGAAATCTATGTCATCAGGCCCGTAGCAGCATAATGAGTGGATTCAGGTACGATGATTCTAACTGAAATAAGTCACACAGAAAAAGAAACATCATAAGATATCACTAATACACGGAATGTAAACTTGGCTACACAGGAACTGCATTCCAAAACAGAACAGGGTCTCAAATTTAGAAAACCAACTTATGCTTGCTTAAGGGGAAAGGTGAGTTGGGGTGCTGCAGAAAACCAGAGATTGAAATGAGCACAGATAAAGTTCCTTAAGCCAAATATGGAATAGACAAGAGCTACTCCTTGCTCAACGAAATGGACTCAAAACCCCATATTAAACGCCTAAGAATGTACCTGACTAGTAAGTATCTTAAAACCTATGGATTGCTATGTCTCCAAAAGAGAATCAAGCGTGTGTACAGGGGAATAAACGCAGCAGTGATAGGATTGGAGAGGTTCGGTGAGCAAATGAAGACCCTTTGAAGTCATATTGCATGGTACCCATTACACGAGTCTCAACTCTCCAGGTTTAAGGTATTCTTCCTTCAGCTAAAACATGCATGTGGAACCCAGAGTATGATCAACCATGTGAACGGGAGATGTGTTCAAATATGTCTCAGTTTTCCTCCCCTGGTACTCGGGTGCAACATTCCAGACGCTTTACTAACACTCTCCCGACTTGGAGAGTCAGTCCCTTTAACCTCCTGTTTGGCCCAGTTTGCAATTTCTGCGGAAGATGAACAGGAATAGCGAGAACCAATGAGAGGCTAGCTGGAGGTGTCTGGACGGGCAAATTTAACTCTCATTTCCCACCAGGAACAGGAATTAACCAAAGGCTCAGCATGCCGGGCCGGAACCAGATTAGGGCCTGAAGCCATCCTGCGGTGTTGCGGCCAGCTCACAAGAAAGCGAGTTGAAGAAAGGAGCTCAGGGGCACTGTAATTCACAAACCTGCAGAGTTATAAATGACAGCTATCGTCCAAAAATAGACTGAAGTAAGGCTGCCAAGAGGACTTGAATGCGGGGCAGAATAGCAGGAAACCGATTTCAGGAGGTAGACTGGAATTGCATTGAAAGCATAGGAAAAGAGGCAGAACGTCCACAATGATGCACTTGGCCAAAAAGGGTGTATGCGTTTTTTCCTGAATATATTCAGGAAAAAACGCATACGCCCTTTTTGGCCAACCAAGCAAGCTTGCAAAGGAAATCTGCACTACAATGAAGTCTCACTTCCCCCCGGTCAAAAGGGCCATCTGAAAAAAGTGTAAAATCCAGAAAGGCAGGACAGGCCATGGAGAACTGGGAGCCTTGTTATGCTGATGGGCGGGATGTAAATTGCCAACAACCACTCGGGAGAAGTGTATGGTGTTTCCTGAAACATCTAAAAAACAAAGCAACAGAGCCTAGGGCACTGCCACTTATGGTCCTATAGCTTAGGGAAATTAAAATCCAAAAGACACAGCCACCCCAAAGTTTGGGACGCCTCTGTTTACAAGAACCTCGTTTACAGTACAAGTTCAACATCGCAGGAAGTGAAAAATGGATAAAGAAGTTGTGGTATTTACTTACAAAGCAATATCACTCAGCAATGAAATCTATGTCATCAGGCCCTTAGCATCACAATGAGTGGATTCAGGTATGATGATTCTAACTGAAATAAGTCACACAGAAAAAGAAACATCATAAGATATCAGTAATACACGGAATGTAAACTTGGCTACACAGGAACTGAATTCCAAAACAGAACAGGGTCTCAAATTTAGAAAACCAACTTATGCTTGCTTAAGGGTAAAGGTGAGTTGGGGTGCTGCATAAAACCAGAGATTGAAATGAGCACAGATAAAGTTCCTTAAGCCAAATATGGAATAGACAAGAGCTACTCCTTGCTCAACGAAATGGACTCAACACCGCATATTAAACGCCTAAGAATGTACCTGACTAGTAAGTATCTTAAAACCTATAGATTGCTATGACTCCGAAAGAGAATCAAGCATGTGTACAGGGGCATAAACGCAGCAGTGATAGGATTGGAGAGGTTCGGTGAGCAAATGAAGACCCTTTGAAGTCATATTGCATGGTACCCATTACACGGGTCTCAACTCTCCAGGTTTAAGGTATTCTTCCTTCAGCTAAAACATGCATGTGGAACCCAAGTATGATCAACCATGTGAACGGGAGACGTGTTCAAATATGTCTCAGTTTTCCTCCCCTGGTACTCGGGTGCAACATTCCAGACGCTTTACTAACACTCTCCCCACTTGGAGAGTCAGCGCCTTTAACCTCCTGTTTGGCCCAGTTTGCAATTTCTGCGGAAGATGAACAGGAATAGCGAGAACCAATGAGAGGCTAGCTGGAGGTGTCTGGACGGGCAAATTTAACTCTCATTTCCCACCAGGAAGAGGAAATAACCAAAGGCTCAGCATGCCGTACCGGAACCAGATTAGGGCCTGAAGCCATCCTGCGGTGTTGCGGCCAGCTCAAAAGAAAGCGAGTTGAAGAAAGGAGCTCAGGGGCACTGTAATTCACAAACCTGCAGAGTTATAAATGACAGCTATCGTCCAAAAATAGACTGAAGTAAGGCTGCCAAGAGGACTTGAAAGCGGGGCAGAATTGCAGGAAACCGATTTCAGGAGGTAGACTGGAATTGCATTGAAAGCATAGGAAAAGAGGCAGAACGTCCACAATGATGCACTTGGCCAAAAAGGGCGTATGCGTTTTTTCCTGAATATATTCAGGAAAAAACGCATACGCCCTTTTTGGCCAACCAAGCAAGCTTGCAAAGGAAATCTGCACTACAATGAAGTCTCACTTCCCCCCGGTCAAAAGGGCCATCTGAAAAAAGTGTAAAATCCAGAAAGGCAGGACAGGCCATGGAGAACTGGGAGCCTTGTTATGCTGATGGGCGGGATGTAAATTGCCAACAGACACTTGGGAGAAGTCTATGGTGTTTCCTGAAACATCTAAAAAACAAAGCAACAGAGCCTAGGGCACTGCCACTTATGGTCCTATAGCTTAGGGAAATTAAAATCAAAAAGACACAGCCACCCCAAAGTTTGGGACGCCTCTGTTTACAAGAACCTCGTTTACAGTACAAATTCAACATCGCAGAAAGTGAAAAATGGATAAAGAACTTGTGGTACTTACGTACAATGCAGTATCACTCAGCAATGAAATCTATGTCATAAGGCCCGTAGCAGCATAATGAGTGGATTCAGGTACGATGATTCTAACTGAAATAAGTCACACAGAAAAAGAAACATCATAAGATATCACTAATACACGGAATGTAAACTTGGCTACACAGGAACTGCATTCCAAAACAGAACAGGGTCTCAAATTTAGAAAACCAACTTATGCTTGCTTAAGGGGAAAGGTGAGTTGGGGTGCTGCAGAAAACCAGAGATTGAAATGAGCACAGATAAAGTTCCTTAAGCCAAATATGGAATAGACAAGAGCTACTCCTTGCTCAACGAAATGGACTCAACACCGCATATTAAACGCCTAAGAATGTACCTGACTAGTAAGTATCTTAAAACCTAGGGATTGCTATGTCTCCGAAAGAGAATCAAGCATGTGTACAGAGGCATAAACGCAGCAGTGATAGGATTGGAGAGGTTCGGTGAGCAAATGAAGACCCTTTGAAGTCATATTGCATGGTACCCATTCCACGGGTTTCAACTACCCAGGTTTAAGGTATTCTTCCTTCAGCTAAAACATGCATGTGGAACCTAGAGTATGATCAAACATGTGATCGGGAGACGTGTTCAAATATGTCTCAGTTTTCGTACCCTGGTACTCGGGTGCAACATTCCAGACGCTTTACTAACACTCTCCCGACTTGGAGAGTCAGTCCCTTTAACCTCCTGTTTGGCCCAGTTTGCAAATTCTGCGGAAGATGAACAGGAATAGCGAGAACCAATGAGAGGTTAGCTGGAGGTGTCTGGACGGGCAAATTTAACTCTCATTTCCCACCAGGAAGAGAAATTAACCAAAGGCTCAGCGTGCCGTGCCGGAACCAGATTAGGGCCTGAAGCCATCCTGCGGTGTTGCGGCCAGCTCACAACAAAGCGAGCTGAAGAAAGGAGCTCAGGGGCACTGTAATTCACAAACCTGCAGAGTTATAAATGACAGCTATCGTTCAAAAATAGACTGAAGTAAGGCTGCCAAGAGGACTTGAAAACGGGGCAGAATTGCAGGAAACCGATTTCAGGAGATAGACTGGAATTGCATTGAAAGCATAGGAAAAGAGGCAGAACGTCCACAATGATGCACTTGGCCAAAAAGGGCGTATGCGTTTTTTCCTGAATATATTCAGGAAAAAACGCATACGCCCTTTTTGGCCAACCAAGCAAACTTGCAAAGGAAATCTGCACTACAATGAAGTCTCACTTCTCCCCGGTCAAAAGGGCCATCTGAAAAAAGTGTAAAATCCAGAAAGGCAGGACAGGCCATGGACAACAGGGAGCCTTGTTATGCTGATGGGCGGGATGTAAATTGCCAACAGACACTCGGGAGAAGTGTATGGTGTTTCCTGAAACATCTAGAAAACAAAGCAACAGAGCCTAGGGCACTTCCACTTATGGTCCTATAGCTTAGGGAAATTAAAATCAAAAAGACACAGCCACCCCAAAGTTTGGGACACCTCCGTTTACAAGAACCTCGTTTACCGTACAAGTGCAATATCACAGAAAGTGAAAAATGGATAAAGAACTTGTGGTACTTACGTACAATGCAGTATCACTCAGCAATGAAATCTATGTCATCAGGCCCGAAGCAGCATAATGAGTGGATTCAGGTACGATGATTCTAACTGAAATAAGTCACACAGAAAAAGAAACATCATAAGATATCACTAATACACGGAATGTGAACTTGGCTACACAGGAACTGAATGATAGAACAGAACAGGTTCTCAAATTTAGAAAACCAACTTATGCTTTCTTAAGGGTAAAGGTGAGTTGGGGTGCTGCATAAAACCAGAGATTGAAATGAGCACAGATAAAGTTCCTTAAGCCAAATATGGAATAGACAAGAGCTACTCCTTGCTCAACGAAATGGACTAAACACCGCATATTAAACGCCTAAGAATGTACCTGACTAGTAAGTATCTTAAAACCTATGGATTGCTATGTCTCCGAAAGAGAATCAAGCATGTGTACAGGGGCATAAACGCAGCACTGATAGGATTGGAGATGTTCGGTGAGCAAATGAAGACCCTTTGAAGTCATATTGCATGGTACCCATTCCACGGGTTTCAACTACCCAGGTTTTAGGTATTCTTCCTTCAGCTAAAACATGCATGTGGAACCCAGAGTATGATCAACCATGTGATCGGGAGACGTGTTCAAATATGTCTCAGTTTTCGTACTCTGGTACTCGGGTGCAGCATTCCAGACGCTTTACTAACACTCTCCCCACTTGGAGAGTCAGCGCCTTTAACCTCCTGTTTGGCACAGTTTGCAATTTCTGCGGAAGATGAACAGGAATAGCGAGAACCAATGAGAGGCTAGCTGGAGGTGTCTGGACGGGCAAATTTAACTCTCATTTCCCACCAGGAAGAGGAATTAACCAAAGGCTCAGCGTGCCATACCGGAACCAGATTAGGGCCTGAAGCCATCCTGCGGTGTTGCGGCCAGCTCAAAAGAAAGCGAGTTGAAGAAAGGAGCTCAGGGGCACTGTAATTCACAAACCTGCAGAGTTATAAATGACAGCTATCGTCCAAAAATAGACTGAAGTAAGGCTGCCAAGAGGACTTGAAAGCGGGGCAGAATTGCAGGAAACCGATTTCAGGAGGTAGACTGGAATTGCATTGAAAGCATAGGAAAAGAGGCAGAACGTCCACAATGATGCACTTGGCCAAAAAGGGCGTATGCGTTTTTTCCTGAATATATTCAGGAAAAAACGCATACGCCCTTTTTGGCCAACCAAGCAAGCTTGCAAAGGAAATCTGCACTACAATGAAGTCTCACTTCCCCCCGGTCAAAAGGGCCATCTGAAAAAAGTGTAAAATCCAGAAAGGCAGGACAGGCCATGGAGAACTGGGAGCCTTGTTATGCTGATGGGCGGGATGTAAATTGCCAACAACCACTTGGGAGAAGTGTATGGTGTTTCCTGAAACATCTAAAAAGAAAGCAACAGAGCCTAGGGCACTTCCGCTTATGGTCCTATAGCTTAGGGAAATTAAAATCAAAAAGACACAGCCACCCCAAAATTTGGGACGCCTCCGTTTACAAGAACCTCGTTTACCGTACAAGTTCAATATCACAGAAAGTGAAAAATGGATAAAGAACTTGTGGTACTTACGTACAATGCAGTATCACTCAGCAATGAAATCTATGTCATCAGGCCCCTAGCAGCATAATGAGTGGATTCAGGTACGATGATTCTAACTGAAATAAGTCACACAGAAAAAGAAACATCATAAGATATCAGTAATACACGGAATGTAAACTTGGCTACACAGGAACTGCATTCCAAAACAGAACAGGGTCTCAAATTTAGAAAACCAACTTATGCTTGCTTAAGGGGAAAGGTGAGTTGGGGTGCTGCATAAAACCAGAGATTGAAATGAGCACAGATAAAGTTCCTTAAGCCAAATATGGAATAGACAAGAGCTACTCCTTGCTCAACGAAATGGACACAAAACCCCATATTAAACGCCTAAGAATGCAACTGACTAGTAAGTATCTTAAAACCTATGGATTGCTATGTCTCCGAAAGAGAATCAAGCATGTGTACAGGGGCATAAACGCAGCAGTGATAGGATTGGAGAGGTTCGGTGAGCAAATGAAGACCCTTTGAAGTCATATTGCATGGTACCCATTCCACGGGTTTCAACTACCCAGGTTTAAGGTATTCTTCCTTCATCTAAAACATGCATGTGGAACCTAGAGTATGATCAACCATGTGATCGGGAGACGTGTTCAAATATGTCTCAGTTTTCGTACCCTGGTACTCGGGTGCAACATTCCAGACGCTTTACTAACACTCTCCCCACTTGGAGAGTCAGTCCCTTTAACTTCCTGTTTGGCCCAGTTTGCAATTTCTGTGGAAGATGAACAGGAATAGCGAGAACCAATGAAAGACTAGCTGGAGGTGTCTGGATGGGCAAATTTAACTCTCATTTCCCACCAGGAAGAGGAATTAACCAAAGGCTCAGCGTGCCGTGCCAGAACCAGATTATGGCCTGAAGACGTCCTGCGGTGTTGCGGCCAGGTCACAAGAAAGCGAGTTGAAGAAAGGCGCTCAGGGGCACTGTAATTCACAAACCTGCAGAGTTATAAATGACAGCTATTGTCCAAAAATAGACTGAAGTAAGGCTGCCAAGAGGACTTGAAAGCGGGGCAGAATTGCAGGAAACCGATTTCAGGAGGTAGACTGGAATTGCATTGAAAGCATAGGAAAGGAGGCAGAACGTCCACAATGATGCACTTGGCCAAAAAGGACATATGCGTTTTTTCCTGAATATATTCAGGAAAAAACGCATACGCCCTTTTTGGCCAACCAAGCAAGCTTGCAAAGAAATCTGCACTACAATGAAGTCTCACTTCCCCCCAGTCAAAAGGGCCATCTGAAAAAAGTGTAAAATCCAGAAAGGCAACAGGCCATTGAGAACTGGGAGCCTTGTTATGCTGATGGGCAGGATGTAAATTGCCAACAGACACTCGGGAGAAGTGTATGGTGTTTCCTGAAACATCGAAAAAACAAAGCAACAGAGCCTACGGCACTGCCACTTATGGTTCTATAGCTTAGGGAAATTAAAATCAAAAAGACACAGCCACCCCAAAGTTTGGGACGCCTCTGTTTACAAGAACCTCGTTTACAGTACAAGTTCAACATCGCAGAAAGTGAAAAATGGATAAAGAAGTTGTGGTATTCACTTACAAAGCAATATCACTCAGCAATGAAATCTGTGTCATCAGGCCCTTAGCAGCACAATGAGTGGATTCAGGTATGATGATTCTAACTGAAATAAGTCACACAGAAAAAGAAACATCATAAGATATCAGTAATACACGGAATGTAAACTTGGCTACACAGGAACTGAATTACAGAACAGAACAGGGTGTCAAATTTAGAAAACCAACTTATTCTTGCTTAAGGGTAAAGGTGAGTTGGGGTGCTGCATAAAACCAGAGATTGAAATGAGCACAGATAAAGTTCCTTAAGCCAAATATGGAATAGACAAGAGCTACTCCTTGCTCAACGAAATGGACTCAACACCCCATATTAAACGCCTAAGAATGTACCTGACTAGTAAGTGTCTTAAAACCTATGGATTGCTATGTCTCCGAAAGAGAATCAAGCATGTGTACAGGGGCATAAACGCAGCAGTGATAGGATTGGAGAGGTTCGGTGAGCAAATGAAGACCCTTTGAAGTCATACTGCATGGTACCCATTACACGGGTCTCAACTCTCCAGGTTTAAGGTATTCTTCCTTCAGCTAAAACATGCATGTGGAACCCAAGTATGATCAACCATGTGAACGGGAGACGTGTTCAAATATGTCTCAGTTTTCCTCCCCTGGTACTCGGGTGCAACATTCCAGACGCTTTACTAACACTCTCCCCACTTGGAGAGTCAGCGCCTTTAACCTCCTGTTTGGCCCAGTTTGCAATTTCTGCGGAAGATGAACAGGAATAGCGAGAACCAATGAGAGATTGGCTGGAGGTGTCTGGACGGGCAAATTTAACTCTCATTTCCCACCAGGAAGAGGAAATAACCAAAGGCTCAGCGTGCCGTACCGGAACCAGATTAGGGCCTGAAGCCATCCTGCGGTGTTGCGGCCAGGTCACAAGAAAGCGAGTTGAAGAAAGGAGCTCAGGGGCACTGTAATTCACAAACCTGCAGAGTTATAAATGACAGCTATCGTCCAAAAATAGACTGAAGTAAGGCTGCCAAGAGGACTTGAAAGCGGGGCAGAATTACAGGAAACCGATTTCAGGAGGTAGACTGGAATTGCATTGAAAGCATAGGAAAAGAGGCAGAACGTCCACAATGATGCACTTGGCCAAAAAGGGCGTATGCGTTTTTTCCTGAATATATTCAGGAAAAAACGCATACGCCCTTTTTGGCCAACCAAGCAAGCTTGCAAAGGAAATCTGCACTACAATGAAGTCTCACTTCCCCCCGGTCAAAAGGGCCATCTGAAAAAAGTGTAAAATCCAGAAAGGCAACAGGCCTTTGAGAACTGGGAGCCTTGTTATGCTGATGCGCGGGATGTAAATTGCCAACAACCACTCGGGAGAAGTGTATGGTGTTTGCTGAAACATCTAAAAAACAAAGCAACAGAGCCTAGGGTACTTCCACTTATGGTCCTATAGCTTAGGGAAATTAAAATCAAAAAGACACAGCCACCCCAAAGTTTGGAACGGCTCTGTTTACAAGAACCTCGTTTACAGTACAAGTTCAACATCGCAGAAAGTGAAAAATGGATAAAGAAGTTGTGGTATTCACTTACAAAGCAATATCACTCAGCAATGAAATCTGTGTCATCAGGCCCTTAGCAGCACAATGAGTGGATTCAGGTATGATGATTCTAACTGAAATAAGTCACACAGAAAAAGAAACATCATAAGATATCAGTAATACACGGAATGTAAACTTGGCTACACAGGAACTGAATTACAGAACAGAACAGGGTCTCAAATTTAGAAAACCAACTTATTCTTGCTTAAAGGTAAAGGTGAGTTGCGGTGCTGCATAAAACCAGAGATTGAAATGAGCACAGATAAAGTTCCTTAAGCCAAATATGGAATAGACAAGAGCTACTCCTTGCTCAACGAAATGGACTCAACACCCCATATTAAACGCCTAAGAATGTACCTGACTAGTAAGTATCTTAAAACCTATGGATTGCTATGTCTCCGAAAGAGAATCAAGCATGTGTACAGGGGCATAAACGCAGCAGTGATAGGATTGGAGAGGTTCGGTGAGCAAATGAAGACCCTTTGAAGTCATATTGCATGGTACCCATTCCACGGGTTTCAACTACCCAGGTTTAAGGTATTCTTCCTTCAGCTAAAACATGCATGTGGAACCCAAGTATGATCAACCATGTGAATGGGAGACGTGTTCAAATATGTCTCAGTTTTCCTCCCCTGGTACTCGGGTGCAACATTCCAGACGCTTTACTAACACTCTCCCCACTTGGAGAGTCAGTCCCTTTAACCTCCTGTTTGGCCCAGTTTGCAATTTCTGCGGAAGATGAACAGGAATAGCGAGAACCAATGAGAGGCTAGCTGGAGGTGTCTGGACGGGCAAATTTAACTCTCATTTCCCACCAGGAAGAGGAATTAACCAAAGGCTCAGCGTGCCGTACCGGAACCAGATTAGGGCCTGAAGCCATCCTGCGGTGTTGCGGCCAGGTCACAAGAAAGCGAGTTGAAGAAAGGAGCTCAGGGGCACTGTAATTCACAAACCTGCAGAGTTATAAATGACAGCTATCGTCCAAAAATAGACTGAAGTAAGGCTGCCAAGAGGACTTGAAAGCGGGGCAGAATTGCAGGAAACCGATTTCAGGAGGTAGACTGGAATTGCATTGAAAGCATAGGAAAAGAGGCAGAACGTCCACAATGATGCACTTGGCCAAAAAGGGCGTATGCGTTTTTTCCTGAATATATTCAGGAAAAAACGCATACGCCCTTTTTGGCCAACCAAGCAAGCTTGCAAAGGAAATCTGCACTACAATGAAGTCTCACTTCCCCCCGGTCAAAAGGGCCATCTGAATAAAGTGTAAAATACAGAAAGGCAGGACAGGCCATGGAGAACTGGGAGCCTTGTTATGCTGATGGGCGGGATGTAAATTGCCAACAGACACTCGGGAGAAGTGTATGGTGTTTCCTGAAACATCTAAAAAACAAAGCAACAGAGCCTAGGGCACTGCCACTTATGGTCCTATAGCTTAGGGAAATTAAAATCAAAAAGACACAGCCACCCCAAAGTTTGGGACGCCTCTGTTTACAAGAACCTCATTTACAGTACAAGTTCAACATCGCAGAAAGTGAAAAATGGGTAAAGATGTTGTGGTATTTACTTACAAAGCAATATCACTCAGCAATGAAATCTATGTCATCAGGCCCTTAGCATCACAATGAGTGGATTCAGGTATGATGATTCTAACTGAAATAAGTCACACAGAAAAAGAAACATCATAAGATATCAGTAATACACGGAATGTAAACTTGGCTACACAGGAACTGAATTACAGAACAGAACAGGGTCTCAAATTTAGAAAACCAACTTATGCTTGCTTAAGGGGAAAGGTGAGTTGGGGTGCTGCATAAAACCAGAGATTGAAATGAGCACAGATAAAGTTCCTTAAGTCAAATATGGAATAGACAAGAGCTACTCCTTCCTCAACGAAATGGACTCAACACCGCATATTAAACGCCTAAGAATGTACCTGACTAGAAAGTATCTTAAAACCTATGGATTGCTATGTCTCCGAAAGAGAATCAAGCATGTGTACAGGGGCATAAACGCAGCAGTGATAGGATTGGAGAGGTTCGGTGAGCAAATGAACACCCTTTGAAGTCATATTGCATGGTACCCATTCCACGGGTTTCAACTACCAGGTTTAAGGTATTCTTCCTTCAGCTAAAACATGCATGTGGAACCTAGAGTATGATCAACCATGTGATCGGGAGACGTGTTCAAATATGTCTCAGTTTTCGTACCCTGGTACTCGGGTGCAACATTCCAGACGCTTTACTAACACTCTCCCCACTTGGAGAGTCAGTCCCTTTAACCTCCTGTTTGGCACAGTTTGCAATTTCTGCGGAAGATGAACAGGAATAGCGAGAACCAATGAGAGGCTAGCTGGAGGTGTCTGGACGGGCAAATTTAACTCTCATTTCCCACCAGGAAGAGGAATTAACCAAAGGCTCAGCATGCCGGGCCGGAACCAGATTAGGGCCTGAAGCCATCCTGCGGTGTTGCGGCCAGGTCACAAGAAAGCGAGTTGAAGAAAGGAGCTCAGGGGCACTGTAATTCACAAACCTGCAGAGTTATAAATGACAGCTATCGTCCAAAAATAGACTGAAGTAAGGCTGCCAAGAGGACTTGAAAGCGGGGCAGAATTGCAGGAAACCGATTTCAGGAGGTAGACTGGAATTGCATTGAAAGCATAGGAAAAGAGGCAGAACGTCCACAATGATGCACTTGGCCAAAAAGGGCGTATGCGTTTTTTCCTGAATATATTCAGGAAAAAACGCATAC
The DNA here is from genome assembly GCF_951394435.1 of Stenella coeruleoalba. Taxonomy (NCBI): domain Eukaryota; kingdom Metazoa; phylum Chordata; class Mammalia; order Artiodactyla; family Delphinidae; genus Stenella; species Stenella coeruleoalba. The sequence goes on from NW_027646405.1 coordinate 316,805, forward strand.
GCCCTTTTTGGCCAACCAAGCAAGCTTGCAAAGAAATCTGCACTACAATGAAGTCTCACTTCCCCCCGGTCAAAAGGGCCATCTGAAAAAAGTGTAAAATCCAGAAAGGCAGGACAGGCCATGGAGAACTGGGAGCCTTGTTATGCTGATGGGCGGGATGTAAATTGCCAACAGACACTTGGGAGAAGTGTATGGTGTTTCCTGAAACATCTAAAAAACAAAGCAACAGAGCCTAGGGCACTGCCACTTATGGTCCTATAGCTTAGGGAAATTAAAATCAAACAGACACAGCCACCCCAAAGTTTGGGACGCCTCTGTTTACAAGAACCTCGTTTACAGTACAAGTTCAACATCGCAGAAAGTGAAAAATGGATAAAGAAGTTGTGGTATTTACTTACAAAGCAATATCACTCAGCAATGAAATCTATGTCATCAGGCCCTTAGCATCACAATGAGTGGATTCAGGTATGATGATTCTAACTGAAATAAGTCACACAGAAAAAGAAACATCATAAGATATCAGTAATACACGGAATGTAAACTTGGCTACACAGGAACTGAATTACAGAACAGAACAGGGTCTCAAATTTAGAAAACCAACTTATGCTTGCTTAAGGGTAAAAGTGAGTTGGGGTGCTGCATAAAACCAGAGATTGAAATGAGCACAGATAAAGTTCCTTAAGTCAAATATGGAATAGACAAGAGCTACTCCTTGCTCAACGAAATGGACTCAACACCCCATATTAAACGCCTAAGAATGTACCTGACTAGTAAGTATCTTAAAACCTATGGATTGCTATGTCTCCAAAAGAGAATGAAGCGTGTGTACAGGGGCATAAACGCAGCAGTGATAGGATTGGAGAGGTTCGGTGAGCAAATGAAGACCCTTTGAAGTCATATTGCATGGTACCCATTCCACGGGTCTCAACTCTCCAGGTTTAAGGTATTCTTCCTTCAGCTAAAACATGCATGTGGAACCCAGAGTATGATCAACCATGTGAACGGGAGACGTGTTCAAATATGTCTCAATTTTCCTCCCCTGGTACTCGGGTGCAACATTCCAGACGCTTTACTAACACTCTCCCGACTTGGAGAGTCAGTCCCTTTAACCTCCTGTTTGGCTCAGTTTGCAATTTCTGCGGAAGATGAACAGGAATAGCGAGAACCAATGAGAGGCTAGCTGGAGGTGTCTGGACGGGCAAATTTAACTCTCATTTCCCACCAGGAAGAGGAATTAACCAAAGGCTCAGCATGCCGGGCCGGAACCAGATTAGGGCCTGAAGCCATCCTGCGGTGTTGCGGCCAGGTCACAAGAAAGCGAGTTGAAGAAAGGAGCTCAGGGGCACTGTAATTCACAAACCTGCAGAGTTATAAATGACAGCTATCGTCCAAAAATAGACTGAAGTAAGGCTGCCAAGAGGACTTGAAAGCGGGGCATAATTGCAAGAAACCGATTTCAGGAGGTAGACTGGAATTGCATTGAAAGCATAGGAAAAGAGGCAGAACGTCCACAGTGATGCACTTGGCCAAAAAGGACGTATGCGTTTTTTCCTGAATATATTCAGGAAAAAACGCATACGCCCTTTTTGGCCAACCAAGCAAGCTTGCAAAGGAAATCTGCACTACAATGAAGTCTCACTTCCCCCCGGTCAAAAGGGCCATCTGAAAAAAGTGTAAAATCCAGAAAGGCAGGACAGGCCATTGAGAACTTGGAGCCTTGTTATGCTGATGGGCGGGATGTAAATTGCCAACAGACACTCGGGAGAAGTGTATGGTGTTTCCTGAAACATCTAAAAAACAAAGCAACAGAGCCTAGGGCACTTCCACTTATGGTCCTATAGCTTAGGGAAATTAAAATCAAAAAGACACAGCCACCCCAAAGTTTGGAACGGCTCTGTTTACAAGAACCTCGTTTACAGTACAAGTTCAACATCTCAGAAAGTGAAAAATGGATAAAGAACTTGTGGTACTTACGTACAATGCAGTATCACTCAGCAATGAAATCTATGTCATCAGGCCCGTAGCAGCATAATGAGTAGATTCAGGTACGATGATTCTAACTGAAATAAGTCACACAGAAAAAGAAACATCATAAGATATCAGTAATACACGGAATGTAAACTTGGCTACACAGGAACTGCATTCCAAAACAGAACAGGGTCTCAAATTTAGAAAACCAACTTATTCTTGCTTAAGGGTAAAGGTGAGTTGGGGTGCTGCATAAAACCAGAGATTGAAATGAGCACAGATAAAGTTCCTTAAGCCAAATATGGAATAGACAAGAGCTACTCCTTGCTCAACGAAATGGACTCAACACCGCATATTAAACGCCTAAGAATGTACCTGACTTGTAAGTATCTTCAAACCTATGGATTGCTATGTCTCCAAAAGAGAATCAAGCATGTGTACAGGGGCATAAACGCAGCAGTGATAGGATTGGAGAGGTTCGGTGAGCAAATGAAGACCCTTTGTAGTCATATTGCATGGTACCCATTCCACGGGTTTCAACTACCCAGGTTTAAGGTATTCTTCCTTCAGCTAAAACATGCATGTGGAACCTAGAGTATGATCAACCATGTGATCGGGAGACGTGTTCAAATATGTCTCAGTTTTCGTACCCTGGTACTCGGGTGCAACATTCCAGACGCTTTACTAACACTCTCCCCACTTGGAGAGTCAGTCCCTTTAACCTCCTGTTTGGCCCAGTTTGCAATTTCTGCGGAAGATGAACATGAATAGCGAGAACCAATGAGAGGCTAGCTGGAGGTGTCTGGACGGGCAAATTTAACTCTCATTTCCCACCAGGAAGAGGAATTAACCAAAGGCTCAGCATGCCGGGCCGGAACCAGATTAGGGCCTGAAGCCATCCTGCGGTGTTGCGGCCAGGTCACAAGAAAGCGAGTTGAAGAAAGGAGCTCAGGGGCACTGTAATTCACAAACCTGCAGAGTTATAAATGACAGCTATCGTCCAAAAATAGACTGAAGTAAGGCTGCCAAGAGGACTTGAAAGCGGGGCAGAATTGCAGGAAACCGATTTCAGGAGGTAGACTGGAATTGCATTGAAAGCATAGGAAAAGAGGCAGAACGTCCACAATGATGCACTTGGCCAAAAAGGGCGTATGCGTTTTTTCCTGAATATATTCAGGAAAAAACGCATACGCCCTTTTTGGCCAACCAAGCAAGCTTGCAAAGAAATCTGCACTACAATGAAGTCTCACTTCCCCCTGGTCAAAAGGGCCATCTGAAAAAAGTGTAAAATCCAGAAAGGCAGGACAGGCCATGGAGAACGGGGAGCCTTGTTATGCTGATGGGCGGGATGTAAATTGCCAACAGACACTTGGGAGAAGTGTATGGTGTTTCCTGAAACATCTAAAAAACAAAGCAACAGAGCCTAGGGCACTGCCACTTATGGTCCTATAGCTTAGGGAAATTAAAATCAAACAGACACAGCCACCCCAAAGTTTGGGACGCCTCTGTTTACAAGAACCTCGTTTACAGTACAAGTTCAACATCGCAGAAAGTGAAAAATGGATAAAGAAGTTGTGGTATTTACTTACAAAGCAATATCACTCAGCAATGAAATCTGTGTCATCAGGCCCTTAGCAGCACAATGAGTGGATTCAGGTATGATGATTCTAACTGAAATAAGTCACACAGAAAAAGAAACATCATAAGATATCAGTAATACACGGAATGTAAACTTGGCTACACAGGAACTGAATTACAGAACAGAACAGGGTCTCAAATTTAGAAAACCAACTTATGCTTGCTTAAGGGTAAAGGTGAGTTGGGGTGCTGCATAAAATGAGAGATTGAAATGAGCACAGATAAAGTTCCTTAAGCCAAATATGGAATAGACAAGAGCTACTCCTTGCTCAACGAAATGGACTCAACACCCCATATTAAACGCCTAAGAATGTACCTGACTAGTAAGTATCTTAAAACCTATGGATTGCTATGTCTCCGAAAGAGAATCAAGCATGTGTACAGGGGCATAAACGCAGCAGTGATAGGATTGGAGAGGTTCGGTGATCAAATGAAGACCCTTTGAAGTCATATTGCATGGTACCCATTCCACGGGTCTCAACTCTCCAGGTTTAAGGTATTCTTCCTTCAGCTAAAACATGCATGTGGAACCCCGAGTATGATCAACCATGTGAACGGGAGACGTGTTCAAATATGTCTCAGTTTACCTCCCCTGGTACTCGGGTGCAACATTCCAGACGCTTTACTATCACTCTCCCGACTTGGAGAGTCAGTCCCTTTAACCTCCTGTTTGGCCCAGTTTGCAATTTCTGCGGAAGATGAACAGGAATAGCGAGAACCAATGAGAGGCTAGCTGGAGGTGTCTGAACGGGCAAATTTAACTCTCAATTCCCACCAGGAAGAGGAATTAACCAAAGGCTCAGCATGCCGGGCCGGAACCAGATTAGGGCCTAAAGCCATCCTGCGGTGTTGCGGCCAGGTCACAAGAAAGCGAGTTGAAGAAAGGAGCTCAGGGGCACTGTAATTCACAAACCTGCAGAGTTATAAATGACAGCTATCGTCCAAAAATAGACTGAAGTAAGGCTGCCAAGAGGACCTGAAAGCGGGGCATAATTGCAAGAAACCGATTTCAGGAGGTAGACTGGAATTGCATTGAAAGCATAGGAAAAGAGGCAGAACGTCCACAGTGATGCACTTGGCCAAAAAGGACGTATGCGTTTTTTCCTGAATATATTCAGGAAAAAACGCATACGCCCTTTTTGGCCAACCAAGCAAGCTTGCAAAGGAAATCTGCACTACAATGAAGTCTCACTTCCCCCCGGTCAAAAGGGCCATCTGAAAAAAGTGTAAAATCCAGAAAGGCAGGACAGGCCATTGAGAACTTGGAGCCTTGTTATGCTGATGGGCGGGATGTAAATTGCCAACAGACACTCGGGAGAAGTGTATGGTGTTTCCTGAAACATCTAAAAAACAAAGCAACAGAGCCTAGGGCACTTCCACTTATGGTCCTATAGCTTAGGGAAATTAAAATCAAAAAGACACAGCCACCCCAAAGTTTGGAACGGCTCTGTTTACAAGAACATCGTTTACAGTACAAGTTCAACATCTCAGAAAGTGAAAAATGGATAAAGAACTTGTGGTACTTACGTACAATGCAGTATCACTCAGCAATGAAATCTATGTCATCAGGCCCGTAGCAGCATAATGAGTAGATTCAGGTACGATGATTCTAACTGAAATAAGTCACACAGAAAAAGAAACATCATAAGATATCAGTAATACACGGAATGTAAACTTGGCTACACAGGAACTGCATTCCAAAACAGAACAGGGTCTCAAATTTAGAAAACCAACTTATGCATGCTTAAGGGGAAAGGTGAGTTGGGGTGCTGCATAAAACCAGAGATTGAAATGAGCACAGATAAAGTTCCTTAAGCCAAATATGGAATAGACAAGAGCTACTCCTTGCTCAACGAAATGGACTCAACACCGCATATTAAAAGCCTAAGAATGTACCTGACTTGTAAGTATCTTCAAACCTATGGATTGCTATGTCTCCAAAAGAGAATCAAGCATGTGTACAGGGGCATAAACGCAGCAGTGATAGGATTGGAGAGGTTCGGTGAGCAAATGAAGACCCTTTGTAGTCATATTGCATGGTACCCATTCCACGGGTTTCAACTACCCAGGTTTAAGGTATTCTTCCTTCAGCTAAAACATGCATGTGGAACCTAGAGTATGATCAACCATGTGATCGGGAGACGTGTTCAAATATGTCTCAGTTTTCCTACGCTGGTACTCGGGTGCAACATTCCAGACGCTTTACTAACACTCTCCCCACTTGGAGAGTCAGTCCCTTTAAACTCCTGTTTGGCCCAGTTTGCAATTTCTGCGGAAGATGAACAGGAATAGCGAGAACCAATGAGAGGCTAGCTGGAGGTGTCTGGACGGGCAAATTTAACTCTCATTTCCCACCAGGAAGAGGAATTAACCAAAGGCTCAGCATGCCGGGCCGGAACCAGATTAGGGCCTGAAGCCATCCTGCGGTGTTGCGGCCAGGTCACAAGAAAGCGAGTTGAAGAAAGGAGCTCAGGGGCACTGTAATTCACAAACCTGCAGAGTTATAAATGACAGCTATCGTCCAAAAATAGACTGAAGTAAGGCTGCCAAGAGGACTTGAAAGCGGGGCAGAATTGCAGGAAACCGATTTCAGGAGGTAGACTGGAATTGCATTGAAAGCATAGGAAAAGAGGCAGAACGTCCACAATGATGCACTTGGCCAAAAAGGGCGTATGCGTTTTTTCCTGAATATATTCAGGAAAAAACGCATACGCCCTTTTTGGCCAACCAAGCAAGCTTGCAAAGAAATCTGCACTACAATGAAGTCTCACTTCCCCCCGGTCAAAAGGGCCATCTGAAAAAAGTGTAAAATCCAGAAAGGCAGGACAGGCCATGGAGAACTGGGAGCCTTGTTATGCTGATGGGCGGGATGTAAATTGCCAACAGACACTTGGGAGAAGTGTATGGTGTTTCCTGAAACATCTAAAAAACAAAGCAACAGAGCCTAGGGCACTGCCACTTATGGTCCTATAGCTTAGGGAAATTAAAATCAAACAGACACAGCCACCCCAAAGTTTGGGACGCCTCTGTTTACAAGAACCTCGTTTACAGTACAAGTTCAACATCGCAGAAAGTGAAAAATGGATAAAGAAGTTGTGGTATTTACTTACAAAGCAATATCACTCAGCAATGAAATCTATGTCATCAGGCCCGTAGCATCACAATGAGTGGATTCAGGTATGATGATTCTAACTGAAATAAGTCACACAGAAAAAGAAACATCATAAGATATCAGTAATACACGGAATGTAAACTTGGCTACACAGGAACTGAATTACAGAACAGAACAGGGTCTCAAATTTAGAAAACCAACTTATGCTTGCTTAAGGGTAAAAGTGAGTTGGGGTGCTGCATAAAACCAGAGATTCAAATGAGCACAGATAAAGTTCCTTAAGCCAAATATGGAATAGACAAGAGCTACTCCTTGCTCAACGAAATGGACTCAACACCCCATATTAAACGCCTAAGAATGTACCTGACTAGTAAGTATCTTAAAACCTATGGATTGCTATGTCTCCAAAAGAGAATGAAGCGTGTGTACAGGGGCATAAACGCAGCAGTGATAGGATTGGAGAGGTTCGGTGAGCAAATGAAAACCCTTTGAAGTCATATTGCATGGTACCCATTACACGGGTCTCAACTCTCCAGGTTTAAGGTATTCTTCCTTCAGCTAAAACATGCATGTGGAACCCAGAGTATGATCAACCATGTGAACGGGAGACGTGTTCAAATATGTCTCAGTTTTCCTCCCCTGGTACTCGGGTGCAACATTCCAGACGCTTTACTAACACTCTCCCGACTTGGAGAGTCAGTCCCTTTAACCTCCTGTTTGGCTCAGTTTGCAATTTCTGCGGAAGATGAACAGGAATAGCGAGAACCAATGAGAGGCTAGCTGGAGGTGTCTGGACGGGCAAATTTAACTCTCATTTCCCACCAGGAAGAGGAATTAACCAAAGGCTCAGCATGCCGGGCCGGAACCAGATTAGGGCCTGAAGCCATCCTGCGGTGTTGCGGCCAGGTCACAAGAAAGCGAGTTGAAGAAAGGAGCTCAGGGGCACTGTAATTCACAAACCTGCAGAGTTATAAATGACAGCTATTGTTCAAAAATAGACTGAAGTAAGGCTGCCAAGAGGACTTGAAAGCGGGGCATAATTGCAAGAAACCGATTTCAGGAGGTAGACTGGAATTGCATTGAAAGCATAGGAAAAGAGGCAGAACGTCCACAGTGATGCACTTGGCCAAAAAGGGCGTATGCGTTTTTTCCTGAATATATTCAGGAAAAAACGCATACGCCCTTTTTGGCCAACCAAGCAAGCTTGCAAAGGAAATCTGCACTACAATGAAGTCTCACTTCCCCCTGGTCAAAAGGGCCATCTGAAAAAAGTGTAAAATCCAGAAAGGCAGGACAGGCCATGGAGAACTGGGAGCCTTGTTATGTTGATGGGCGGGATGTAAATTGCCAACAACCACTCGGGAGAAGTGTATGGTGTTTCCTGAAACATCTAAAAAACAAAGCAACAGAACCTAGGGCACTTCCACTTATGGTCCTATAGCTTAGGGAAATTAAAATGAAAAAGACACAGCCACCCCAAAGTTTGGAACGGTTCTGTTTACAAGAACCTCGTTTACAGTACAAGTTCAACATCGCAGAAAGTGAAAAATGGATAAAGAAGTTGTGGTATTTACTTACAAAGCAATATCACTCAGCAATGAAATCTGTGTCATCAGGCCCTTAGCAGCACAATGAGTGGATTCAGGTATGATGATTCTAACTGAAATAAGTCACACAGAAAAAGAAACATCATAAGATATCAGTAATACACGGAATGTAAACTTGGCTACACAGGAACTGAATTACAGAACAGAACAGGGTCTCAAATTTAGAAAACCAACTTATGCTTGCTTAAGGGTAAAGGTGAGTTGGGGTGCTGCATAAAATGAGAGATTGAAATGAGCACAGATAAAGTTCCTTAAGCCAAATATGGAATAGACAAGAGCTACTCCTTGCTCAACGAAATGGACTCAACACCCCATATTAAACGCCTAAGAATGTACCTGACTAGTAAGTATCTTAAAACCTATGGATTGCTATGTCTCCGAAAGAGAATCAAGCATGTGTACAGGGGCATAAACGCAGCAGTGATAGGATTGGAGAGGTTCGGTGATCAAATGAAGACCCTTTGAAGTCATATTGCATGGTACCCATTCCACGGGTCTCAACTCTCCAGGTTTAAGGTATTCTTCCTTCAGCTAAAACATGCATGTGGAACCCCGAGTATGATCAACCATGTGAACGGGAGACGTGTTCAAATATGTCTCAGTTTTCCTCCCCTGGTACTCGGGTGCAACATTCCAGACGCTTTACTATCACTCTCCCGACTTGGAGAGTCAGTCCCTTTAACCTCCTGTTTGGCCCAGTTTGCAATTTCTGCGGAAGATGAACAGGAATAGCGAGAACCAATGAGAGGCTAGCTGGAGGTGTCTGAACGGGCAAATTTAACTCTCATTTCCCACCAGGAAGAGGAATTAACCAAAGGCTCAGCATGCCGGGCCGGAACCAGATTAGGGCCTGAAGCCATCCTGCGGTGTTGCGGCCAGGTCACAAGAAAACGAGTTGAAGAAAGGAGCTCAGGGGCACTGTAATTCACAAACCTGCAGAGTTATAAATGACAGCTATCGTCCAAAAATAGACTGAAGTAAGGCTGCCAAGAGGACTTGAAAGCGGGGCAGAATTGCAGGAAACCGATTTCAGGAGGTAGACTGGAATTGCATTGAAAGCATAGGAAAAGAGGCAGAACGTCCACAGTGATGCACTTGGCCAAAGAGGGCGTATGCGTTTTTTCCTGAATATATTCAGGAAAAAACGCATACGCCCTTTTTGGCCAACCAAGCAAGCTTGCAAAGGAAATCTGCACTACAATGAAGTCTCACTTCCCCCTGGTCAAAAGGGCCATCTGAAAAAAGTGTAAAATCCAGAAAGGCAACAGGCCATGGAGAACTGGGAGCCTTGTTATGCTGATGGGCGGGATGTAAATTGCCAACAGACACTCGGGAGAAGTGTATGGTGTTTCCTGAAACATCTAAAAAACAAAGCAACAGAGCCTAGGGCACTGCCACTTATGGTCCTATAGCTTAGGGAAATTAAAATCAAAAAGACACAGCCACCCCAAAGTTTGGGACACCTCTGTTTACAAGAACCTCGTTTACAGTACAAGTTCAACATCGCAGAAAGTGAAAAATGGATAAAGAAGTTGTGGTATTTACTTACAAAGCAATATCACTCAGCAATGAAATCTATGTCATCAGGCCCTTAGCATCACAATGAGTGGATTCAGGTATGATGATTCTAACTGAAATAAGTCACACAGAAAAAGAAACATCATAAGATATCAGTAATACACGGAATGGAAACTTGGCTACACAGGAACTGAATTACAGAACAGAACAGGGTCTCAAATTTAGAAAACCAACTTATGCTTGCTTAAGGGTAAAGGTGAGTTGGGGTGCTGCATAAAACCAGAGATTGAAATGAGCACAGATAAAGTTCCTTAGGCCAAATATGGAATAGACAAGAGCTACTCCTTGCTCAACGAAATGGACTCAACACCGCATATTAAACGCCTAAGAATGTACCTGACTAGTAAGTATCGTAAAACCTATGGATTGCTATGTCTCCAAAAGAGAATCAAGCATGTGTACAGGGGCATAAACGCAGCAGTGATAGGATTGGAGAGGTTCGGTGAGCAAATGAAGACCCTTTGAAGTCATATTGCATGGTACCCATTACACGGGTCTCAACTCTCCAGGTTTAAGGTATTCTTCCTTCAGCTAAAACATGCATGTGGAACCCAAGTATGATCAACCATGAGAATGGGAGACGTGTTCAAATATGTCTCAGTTTTCCTCCCCTGGTACTCGGGTGCAACATTCCAGACGCTTTACTAACACTCTCCCCACTTGGAGAGTCAGCGCCTTTAACCTCCTGTTTGGCCCAGTTTGCAATTTCTGCGGAAGATGAACAGGAATAGCGAGAACCAATGAGAGACTAGCTGGAGGTGTCTGGACGGGCAAATTTAACTCTCATTTCCCACCAGGAAGAGGAAATAACCAAAGGCTCAGCCTGCCGTACCGGAACCAGATTAGGGCCTGAAGCCATCCTGCGGTGTTGCGGCCAGCTCAAAAGAAACCGAGTTGAAGAAAGGAGCTCAGGGGCACTGTAATTCACAAACCTGCAGAGTTATAAATGACAGCTATCGTCCAAAAATAGACTGAAGTAAGGCTGCCAAGAGGACTTGAAAGCGGGGCAGAATTGCAGGAAACCGATTTCAGGAGGTAGACTGGAATTGCATTGAAAGCATAGGAAAAGAGGCAGAACGTCCACAATGATGCACTTGGCCAAAAAGGGCGTATGCGTTTTTTCCTGAATATATTCAGGAAAAAACGCATACGCCCTTTTTGGCCAACCAAGCAAGCTTGCAAAGGAAATCTGCACTACAATGAAGTCTCACTTCCCCCCAGTCAAAAGAGCCATCTGAAAAAAGTGTAAAATCCAGAAAGGCAGGACAGGCCATGGAGAACTGGGAGCCTTGTTATGTTGATGCGCGGGATGTAAATTGCCAACAACCACTCGGGAGATGTGCATGGTGTTTCCTGAAACATCTAAAAAACAAAGCAACAGAACCTAGGGCACTTCCACTTATGGTCCTATAGCTTAGGGAAATTAAAATCAAAAAGACACAGCCACCCCAAAGTTTGGAACGGCTCTGTTTACAAGAACCTCGTTTACAGTGCAAGTTCAACATCGCAGAAATTGAAAAATGGATAAAGAAGTTGTGGTATTTACTTACAAAGCATATATCACTCAGCAATGCAATCTGTGTCATCAGGCCCTTAGCAGCACAATGAGTGGATTCAGGTATGATGATTCTAACTGAAGTAAGTCACACAGAAAAAGAAACATCATAAGATATCAGTAATACACGGTTGTAAACTTGGCTACACAGGAACTGAATTACAGAACAGAACAGGGTCTCAAATTTAGAAAACCAACTTATGCTTGCTTAAGGGGAAAGGTGAGTTGGGGTGCTGCATAAAACCAGAGATTGAAATGAGCACAGATAAAGTTCCTTAAGTCAAATATGGAATAGACAAGAGCTACTCCTTGCTCAACGAAATGGACTCAACACCGCATATTAAACGCCTAAGAATGTACCTGACTAGTAAGTATCTTAAAACCTATGGATTGCTATGTCTCCGAAAGAGAATCAAGCATGTGTACAGGGGCATAAACGCAGCAGTGATAGGATTGGAGAGGTTCGGTGAGCAAATGAAGACCCTTTGAAGTCATATTGCATGGTACCCATTACACGGGTCTTAACTCTCCAGGTTTAAGGTATTCTTCCTTCAGCTAAAACATGCATGTGGAACCTAGAGTATGATCAACCATGTGATCGGGAGACGTGTTCAAATATGTCTCAGTTTTCCTCCCCTGGTACTCGGGTGCAACATTCCAGACGCTTTACTAACACTCTCCCCACTTGGAGAGTCAACGCCTTTAACCTCCTGTTTGGCACAGTTTGCAATTTCTGCGGAAGATGAACAGGAATAGCGAGAACCAATGAGAGGCTAGCTGGAGGTGTCTGGACGGGCAAATTTAACTCTCATTTCCCACCAGGAAGAGGAAATAACCAAAGGCTCAGCGTGCCGTACCGGAACCAGATTAGGGCCTGAAGCCATCCTGCGGTGTTGCGGCCAGCTCAAAAGAAAGCGAGTTGAAGAAAGGAGCTCAGGGGCACTGTAATTCACAAACCTGCAGAGTTATAAATGACAGCTATCGTCCAAAAATATACTGAAGTAAGGCTGCCAAGAGGACTTGAAAGCGGGGCAGAATTGCAGGAAATCGATTTCAGGAGGTAGACAGGAATTGCATTGAAAGCATAGGAAAAGAGGCAGAACGTCCACAATGATGCACTTGGCCAAAAAGGGCGTATGCGTTTTTTCCTGAATATATTCAGGAAAAAACGCATACGCCCTTTTTGGCCAACCAAGCAAGCTTGCAAAGGAAATCTGCACTACAATGAAGTCTCACTTCCCCCCGGTCAAAAGGGCCATCTGAAAAAAGTGTAAAATCCAGAAAGGCAGGACAGGCCATTGAGAACTGGGAGCCTTGTTATGCTGAAGGGCGGGATGTAAATTGCCAACAGACACTCGGGAGAAGTGTATGGTGTTTCCTGAAACATCTATAAATCAAAGCAACAGAGCCTAGGGCACTGCCACTTATGGTCCTATAGCTTAGGGAAATTAAAATCAAAAAGACACAGCCACCCCAAAGTTTGGGACGCCTCTGTTTACAAGAACCTCGTTTACAGTACAAGTTCAACATCGCAGAAAGTTAAAAATGGATAAAGAAGTTGTGGTATTCACTTACAAAGCAATATCACTCAGCAATGAAATCTATGTCATCAGGCCCTTAGCATCACAATGAGTGGATTCAGGTATGATGATTCTAACTGAAATAAGTCACACAGAAAAAGAAACATCATAAGATACCAATAATACACGGAATGGAAACTTGGCTACACAGGAACTGAATTACAGAACAGAACAGGGTCTCAAATTTAGAAAAACAACTTATGCTTGCTTAAGGGTAAAGGTGAGTTGGGGTGCTGCATAAAACCAGAGATTGAAATGAGCACAGATAAAGTTCCTTAAGCCAAATATGGAATAGACAAGAGCTACTCCTTGCTCAACGAAATGGACTCAACACCGCATACTAAACGCCTAAGAATGTACCTGACTTGTAAGTATCTTAAAACCTATGGATTGCTATGTCTCCGAAAGAGAATCAAGCGTGTGTACAGGGGCATAAACGCAGCAGTGATAGGATTGGAGAGGTTCGGTGAGCAAATGAAGACCCTTTGAAGTCATATTGCATGGTACCCATTCCACGGGTTTCAACTACCCAGGTTTAAGGTATTCTTCCTTCAGCTAAAACATGCATGTGGAACCTAGAGTATGATCAACCATGTGATCGGGAGACGTGTTCAAATATGTCTCAGTTTTCCTCCCCTGGTACTCGGGTGCAACATTCCAGACGCTTTACTAACACTCTCCCCACTTGGAGAGTCAGTCCCTTTAACCTCCTGTTTGGCCCAGTTTGCAATTTCTGCGGAAGATGAACAGGAATAGCGAGAACCAATGAGAGGCTAGCTGGAGGTGTCTGGACGGGCAAATTTAACTCTCATTTCCCACCAGGAAGAGGAAATAACCAAAGGCTCAGCGTGTCGTACCGGAGCCAGATTAGGGCCTGAAGCCATCCTGCGGTGTTGCGGCCAGCTCAAAAGAAAGCGAGTTGAAGAAAGGAGCTCAGGGACACTGTAATTCACAAACCTGCAGAGTTATAAATGACAGCAATCGTCCAAAAATAGACTGAAGTAAGGCTGCCAAGAGGACTTGAAAGCGGGGCAGAATTGCAGGAAACCGATTTCAGGAGGTAGACTGGAATTGCATTGAAAGCATAGGAAAAGAGGCAGAACGTCCACAATGATGCACTTGGCCAAAAAGGGCGTATGCGTTTTTTCCTGAATATATTCAGGAAAAAACGCATACGCCCTTTTTGGCCAACCAAGCAAGCTTGCAAAGGAAATCTGCACTACAATGAAGTCTCACTTCCCCCCGGTCAAAAGGGCCATCTGAAAAAAGTGTAAAATCCAGAAAGGCAGGACAGGCCATGGAGAACTGGGAGCCTTGTTATGCTGATGGGCGGGATGTAAATTGCCAACAGACACTTGGGAGAAGTGTATGGTGTTTCCTGAAACATCTAAAAAACAAAGCAACAGAGCCTAGGGCACTTCCACTTATGGTCCTATAGCTTAGGGAAATTAAAATCAAAAAGACACAGCCACCCCAAAGTTTGGAACGGCTCTGTTTACAAGAACCTCGTTTACAGTACAAGTTCAACATCGCAGAAAGTGAAAAATGGATAAAGAAGTTGTGGTATTTACTTACAAAGCAATATCACTCAGCAATGAAATCTGTGTCATCAGGCCCTTAGCAGCACAATGAGTGGATTCAGGTATGATGATTCTAACTGAAATAAGTCACACAGAAAAAGAAACATCATAAGATATCAGTAATACACGGAATGTAAACTTGGCTACACAGGAACTGAATTACAGAACAGAACAGGGTCTCAAATTTAGAAAACCAACTTATTCTTGCTTAGGGTAAAGGTGAGTTGGGGTGCTGCATAAAACCAGAGATTGAAATGAGCACAGATAAAGTTCCTTAAGCCAAATATGGAATAGACAAGAGCTACTCCTTGCTCAACGAAATGGACTCAACACCCCATATTAAACGCCTAAGAATGTACCTGACTAGTAAGTATCTTAAAACCTATGGATTGCTATGTCTCCGAAAGAGAATCAAGCATGTGTACAGGGGCATAAACGCAGCAGTGATAGGATTGGAGAGGTTCGGTGAGCAAATGAAGACCCTTTGAAGTCATATTGCATGGTACCCATTCCACAGGTTTCAACTACCCAGGTTTAAGGTATTCTTCCTTCAGCTAAAACATGCATGTGGAACCCAGAGTATGATCAACCATGTGATCGGGAGACGTGTTCAAATATGTCTCAGTTTTCCTCCCCTGGTAGTCGGGTGCAACATTCCAGACGCTTTACTAACACTCTCCCCACTTGGAGAGTCAGCGCCTTTAACCTCCTGTTTGGCACAGTTTGCAATTTCTGCGGAAGATGAACAGGAATAGCGAGAACCAATGAGAGGCTAGCTGGAGGTGTCTGGACGGGCAAATTTAACTCTCATTTCCCAACAGGAAGAGGAAATAACCAAAGGCTCAGCGTGCCGTACCGGAACCAGATTAGGGCCTGAAGCCATCCTGCGGTGTTGCGGCCAGCTCAAAAGAAACCGAGTTGAAGAAAGGAGCTCAGGGGCACTGTAATTCACAAACCTGCAGAGTTATAAATGACAGCTATCGTCCAAAAATAGACTGAAGTAAGGCTGCCAAGAGGACTTGAAAGCGGGGCAGAATTGCAGGAAACCGATTTCAGGAGGTAGACTGGAATTGCATTGAAAGCATAGGAAAAGAGGCAGAACGTCCACAATGATGCACTTGGCCAAAAAGGGCGTATGCGTTTTTTCCTGAATATATTCAGGAAAAAACGCATACGCCCTTTTTGGCCAACCAAGCAAGCTTGCAAAGGAAATCTGCACTACAATGAAGTCTCACTTCCCCCCGGTCAAAAGGGCCATCTGAAAAAAGTGTAAAATCCAGAAAGGCAGGACAGGCCATGGAGAACTGGGAGCCTTGTTATGCTGATGGGCGGGATGTAAATTGCCAACAACCACTCGGGAGAAGTGTATGGTGTTTCCTGAAACATCTAAAAAACAAAGCAACAGAACCTAGGGCACTTCCACTTATGGTCCTATAGCTTAGGGAAATTAAAATCAAAAAGACACAGCCACCCCAAAGTTTGGAACGGCTCTGTTTACAAGAACCTCGTTTACAGTACAAGTTCAACATCGCAGAAAGTGAAAAATGGATAAAGAAGTTGTGGTATTTACTTACAAAGCAATATCACTCAGCAATGAAATCTGTGTCATCAGGCCCTTAGCAGCACAATGAGTGGATTCAGGTATGATGATTCTAACTGACGTAAGTCACACAGAAAAAGAAACATCATAAGATATCAGTAATACACGGAATGTAAACTTGGCTACACAGGAACTGAATTACAGAACAGAACAGGGTCTCAAATTTAGAAAACCAACTTATGCTTGCTTAAGGGGAAAGGTGAGTTGGGGTGCTGCATAAAACCAGAGATTGAAATGAGCACAGATAAAGTTCCTTAAGCCAAATATGGAATAGACAAGAGCTACTCCTTGCTCAACGAAATGGACTCAACACCGCATATTAAACGCCTAAGAATGTACCTGACTAGTAAGTATCTTAAAACCTATGGATTGCTATGTCTCCGAAAGAGAATCAAGCATGTGTACAGGGGCATAAACGCAGCAGTGATAGGATTGGAGAGGTTCGGTGAGCAAATGAAGACCCTTTGAAGTCATATTGCATTGTGCCCATTCCACGGGTTTCAACTACCCAGGTTTAAGGTATTCTTCCTTCAGCTAAAACATGCATGTGGAACCCAGAGTATGATCAACCATGTGATCGGGAGACGTGTTCAAATATGTCTCAGTTTTCCTCCCCTGGTACTCGGGTGCAACATTCCAGACGCTTTACTAACACTCTCCCCACTTGGAGAGTCAGCGCCTTTAACCTCCTGTTTGGCACAGTTTGCAATTTCTGCGGAAGATGAACAGGAATAGCGAGAACCAATGAGAGGCTAGCTGGAGGTGTCTGGACAGGCAAATTTAACTCTCATTTCCCACCAGGAAGAGGAATTAACCAAAGGCTCAGCATGCCGGGCCGGAACCAGATTAGGGCCTGAAGCCATCCTGCGGTGTTTCGGCCAGGTCACAAGAAAGCGAGTTGAAGAAAGGAGCTCAGGGGCACTGTAATTCACAAACCTGCAGAGTTATAAATGACAGCTATCGTCCAAAAATAGACTGAAGTAAGGCTGCCAAGAAGACTTGAAAGCGGGGCAGAATTGCAGGAAACCGATTTCAGGAGGTAGACTGGAATTGCATTGAAAGCATAGGAAAAGAGGCAGAACGTCCACAATGATGCACTTGGCCAAAAAGGGCGTATGCGTTTTTTCCTGAATATATTCAGGAAAAAACGCATACGCCCTTTTTGGCCAACCAAGCAAGCTTGCAAAGGAAATCTGCACTACAATGAAGTCTCACTTCCCCCCGGTCAAAAGGGCCATCTGAAAAAAGTGTAAAATCCAGAAAGGCAGGGCAGGCCATGGAGAACTGAGAGCCTTGTTATGCTGATGGGCGGGATGTAAATAGCCAACAGACACTGGGGAGAAGTGTATGGTGTTTCCTGAAACATCTAAAAAACAAAGCAACAGAACCTAGGGCACTTCCACTTATGGTCCTATACCTTAGGGAAATTAAAATCAAAAAGACACAGCCACCACAAAGTTTGGAACGGCTCTGTTTACAAGAACCTCGTTTACAGTACAAGTTCAACATCGCAGAAAGTGAAAAATGGAGAAAGAAGTTGTGGTATTTACTTACAAAGCAATATCACTCAGCAATGAAATCTGTGTCATCAGGCCCTTAGCAGCACAATGAGTGGATTCAGGTATGATGATTCTAACTGAAATAAGTCACACAGAAAAAGAAACATCATAAGATATCAGTAATACACGGAATGTAAACTTGGCTACAAAGGAACTGAATTACAGAACAGAACAGGGTCTCAAATTTAGAAAACCAACTTATGCTTGCTTAAGGGTAAAGGTGAGTTGGGGTGCTGCATAAAACCAGAGATTGAAATGAGCACAGATAAAGTTCCTTAAGCCAAATATGGAATAGACAAGAGCTACTCCTTGCTCAATGAAATGGACTCAACACCCCATATTAAACGCCTAAGAATGTACCTGACTAGTAAGTATCTTAAAACCTATGGATTGCTATGTCTCCGAAAGAGAATCAAGCATGTGTACAGGGGCATAAACGCAGCAGTGATAGGATTGGAGAGGTTCGGTGAGCAAATGAAGACCCTTTGAAGTCATATTGCATGGTACCCATTCCACGGGTTTCAATTACCCAGGTTTAAGGTATTCTTCCTTCAGCTAAAACATGCATGTGGAACCTAGAGTATGATCAACCATGTGATCGGGAGACGTGTTCAAATATGTCTGAGTTTTCCTCCCCTGGTACTCGGGTGCAACATTCCAGACGCTTTACTAACACTCTCCCCACTTGGAGAGTCAGTCCCTTTAACCTCCTGTTTGGCCCAGTTTGCAATTTCTGCGGAAGATGAACAGGAATAGCGAGAACCAATGAGAGGCTAGCTGGAGGTGTCTGGACGGGCAAATTTAACTCTCATTTCCCAACAGGAAGAGGAAATAACCAAAGGCTCAGCGTGCCGTACCGGAACCAGATTAGGGCCTGAAGCCATCCTGCGGTGTTGCGGCCAGCTCAAAAGAAAGCGAGTTGAAGAAAGGAGCTCAGGGGCACTGTAATTCACAAACCTGCAGAGTTATAAATGACAGCTATCGTCCAAAAATAGACTGAAGTAAGGCTGCCAAGAGGACTTGAAAGCGGGGCAGAATTGCAGGAAACCGATTTCAGGAGGTAGACTGGAATTGCATTGAAAGCATAGGAAAAGAGGCAGAACGTCCACAATGATGCACTTGGCCAAAAAGGGCGTATGCGTTTTTTCCTGAATATATTCAGGAAAAAACGCATACGCCCTTTTTGGCCAACCAAGCAAGCTTGCAAAGGAAATCTGCACTACAATGAAGTCTCACTTCCCCCCGGTCAAAAGGGCCATCTGAAAAAAGTGTAAAATCCAGAAAGGCAGGACAGGCCATGGAGAACTGGGAGCCTTGTTATGCTGATGGGCGGGATGTAAATTGCCAACAGACACTCCGGAGAAGTGTATGGTGTTTCCTGAAACATCTAAAAAACAAAGCAAGAGAGCCTAGGGCACTTCCACTTATGGTCCTATAGCTTAGGGAAATTAAAATCAAAAAGACACAGCCACCCCAAAGTTTGGAACGGCTCTGTTTACAAGAACCTCGTTTACAGTACAAGTTCAACATCGCAGAAAGTGAAAAATGGATAAAGAAGTTGTGGTATTTACTTACAAAGCAATATCACTCAGCAATGAAATCTGTGTCATCAGGCCCTTAGCAGCACAATGAGTGGATTCAGGTATGATGATTCTAACTGACGTAAGTCACACAGAAAAAGAAACATCATAAGATATCAGTAATACACGGAATGTAAACTTGGCTACACAGGAACTGAATTACAGAACAGAACAGGGTCTCAAATTTAGAAAACCAACTTATGCTTGCTTAAGGGGAAAGGTGAGTTGGGGTGCTGCATAAAACCAGAGATTGAAATGAGCACAGATAAAGTTCCTTAAGCCAAATATGGAATAGACAAGAGCTACTCCTTGCTCAACGAAATGGACTCAACACCGCATATTAAACGCCTAAGAATGTACCTGACTAGTAAGTATCTTAAAACCTATGGATTGCTATGTCTCCGAAAGAGAATCAAGCATGTGTACAGGGGCATAAACGCAGCAGTGATAGGATTGGAGAGGTTCGGTGAGCAAATGAAGACCCTTTGAAGTCATATTGCATTGTGCCCATTCCACGGGTTTCAACTACCCAGGTTTAAGGTATTCTTCCTTCAGCTAAAACATGCATGTGGAACCCAGAGTATGATCAACCATGTGATCGGGAGACGTGTTCAAATATGTCTCAGTTTTCCTCCCCTGGTACTCGGGTGCAACATTCCAGACGCTTTACTAACACTCTCCCCACTTGGAGAGTCAGCGCCTTTAACCTCCTGTTTGGCACAGTTTGCAATTTCTGCGGAAGATGAACAGGAATAGCGAGAACCAATGAGAGGCTAGCTGGAGGTGTCTGGACAGGCAAATTTAACTCTCATTTCCCACCAGGAAGAGGAATTAACCAAAGGCTCAGCATGCCGGGCCGGAACCAGATTAGGGCCTGAAGCCATCCTGCGGTGTTTCGGCCAGGTCACAAGAAAGCGAGTTGAAGAAAGGAGCTCAGGGGCACTGTAATTCACAAACCTGCAGAGTTATAAATGACAGCTATCGTCCAAAAATAGACTGAAGTAAGGCTGCCAAGAAGACTTGAAAGCGGGGCAGAATTGCAGGAAACCGATTTCAGGAGGTAGACTGGAATTGCATTGAAAGCATAGGAAAAGAGGCAGAACGTCCACAATGATGCACTTGGCCAAAAAGGGCGTATGCGTTTTTTCCTGAATATATTCAGGAAAAAACGCATACGCCCTTTTTGGCCAACCAAGCAAGCTTGCAAAGGAAATCTGCACTACAATGAAGTCTCACTTCCCCCCGGTCAAAAGGGCCATCTGAAAAAAGTGTAAAATCCAGAAAGGCAGGGCAGGCCATGGAGAACTGAGAGCCTTGTTATGCTGATGGGCGGGATGTAAATAGCCAACAGACACTGGGGAGAAGTGTATGGTGTTTCCTGAAACATCTAAAAAACAAAGCAACAGAACCTAGGGCACTTCCACTTATGGTCCTATACCTTAGGGAAATTAAAATCAAAAAGACACAGCCACCACAAAGTTTGGAACGGCTCTGTTTACAAGAACCTCGTTTACAGTACAAGTTCAACATCGCAGAAAGTGAAAAATGGAGAAAGAAGTTGTGGTATTTACTTACAAAGCAATATCACTCAGCAATGAAATCTGTGTCATCAGGCCCTTAGCAGCACAATGAGTGGATTCAGGTATGATGATTCTAACTGAAATAAGTCACACAGAAAAAGAAACATCATAAGATATCAGTAATACACGGAATGTAAACTTGGCTACAAAGGAACTGAATTACAGAACAGAACAGGGTCTCAAATTTAGAAAACCAACTTATGCTTGCTTAAGGGTAAAGGTGAGTTGGGGTGCTGCATAAAACCAGAGATTGAAATGAGCACAGATAAAGTTCCTTAAGCCAAATATGGAATAGACAAGAGCTACTCCTTGCTCAATGAAATGGACTCAACACCCCATATTAAACGCCTAAGAATGTACCTGACTAGTAAGTATCTTAAAACCTATGGATTGCTATGTCTCCGAAAGAGAATCAAGCATGTGTACAGGGGCATAAACGCAGCAGTGATAGGATTGGAGAGGTTCGGTGAGCAAATGAAGACCCTTTGAAGTCATATTGCATGGTACCCATTCCACGGGTTTCAATTACCCAGGTTTAAGGTATTCTTCCTTCAGCTAAAACATGCATGTGGAACCTAGAGTATGATCAACCATGTGATCGGGAGACGTGTTCAAATATGTCTGAGTTTTCCTCCCCTGGTACTCGGGTGCAACATTCCAGACGCTTTACTAACACTCTCCCCACTTGGAGAGTCAGTCCCTTTAACCTCCTGTTTGGCCCAGTTTGCAATTTCTGCGGAAGATGAACAGGAATAGCGAGAACCAATGAGAGGCTAGCTGGAGGTGTCTGGACGGGCAAATTTAACTCTCATTTCCCAACAGGAAGAGGAAATAACCAAAGGCTCAGCGTGCCGTACCGGAACCAGATTAGGGCCTGAAGCCATCCTGCGGTGTTGCGGCCAGCTCAAAAGAAAGCGAGTTGAAGAAAGGAGCTCAGGGGCACTGTAATTCACAAACCTGCAGAGTTATAAATGACAGCTATCGTCCAAAAATAGACTGAAGTAAGGCTGCCAAGAGGACTTGAAAGCGGGGCAGAATTGCAGGAAACCGATTTCAGGAGGTAGACTGGAATTGCATTGAAAGCATAGGAAAAGAGGCAGAACGTCCACAATGATGCACTTGGCCAAAAAGGGCGTATGCGTTTTTTCCTGAATATATTCAGGAAAAAACGCATACGCCCTTTTTGGCCAACCAAGCAAGCTTGCAAAGGAAATCTGCACTACAATGAAGTCTCACTTCCCCCCGGTCAAAAGGGCCATCTGAAAAAAGTGTAAAATCCAGAAAGGCAGGACAGGCCATGGAGAACTGGGAGCCTTGTTATGCTGATGGGCGGGATGTAAATTGCCAACAGACACTCCGGAGAAGTGTATGGTGTTTCCTGAAACATCTAAAAAACAAAGCAAGAGAGCCTAGGGCACTTCCACTTATGGTCCTATAGCTTAGGGAAATTAAAATCAAAAAGACACAGCCACCCCAAAGTTTGGAACGGCTCTGTTTACAAGAACCTCGTTTACAGTACAAGTTCAACATCGCAGAAAGTGAAAAATGGATAAAGAAGTTGTGGTATTTACTTACAAAGCAATATCACTCAGCAATGAAATCTGTGTCATCAGGCCCTTAGCAGCACAATGAGTGGATTCAGGTATGATGATTCTAACTGAAATAAGTCACACAGAAAAAGAAACATCATAAGATATCAGTAATACACGGAATGTAAACTTGGCTACACAGGAACTGAATTACAGAACAGAACAGGGTCTCAAATTTAGAAAACCAACTTATGCTTGCTTAAGGGTAAAGGTGAGTTGGGGTGCTGCATAAAACCAGAGATTGAAATGAGCACAGATAAAGTTCCTTAACCCAAATATGGAATAGACAAGAGCTACTCCTTGCTCAACGAAATGGACTCAACACCCCATATTAAACGCCTAAGAATGTACCTGACTAGTAAGTATCTTAAAACCTATGGATTGCTATGTCTCCGAAAGAGAATCAAGCATGTGTACAGGGGCATAAATGCAGCAGTGATAGGATTGGAGAGGTTCGGTGAGCAAATGAAGAACCTTTGAAGTCATATTGCATGGTACCCATTCCACGGGTTTCAATTACCCAGGTTTAAGGTATTCTTCCTTCAGCTAAAACATGCATGTGGAACCTAGAGTATGATCAACCATGTGATCGGGAGACGTGTTCAAATATGTCTGAGTTTTCCTCCCCTGGTACTCGGGTGCAACATTCCAGACGCTTTACTAACACTCTCCCCACTTGGAGAGTCAGTCCCTTTAACCTCCTGTTTGGCCCAGTTTGCAATTTCTGCGGAAGATGAACAGGAATAGCGAGAACCAATGAGAGGCTAGCTGGAGGTGTCTGGACGGGCAAATTTAACTCTCATTTCCCAACAGGAAGAGGAAATAACCAAAGGCTCAGCGTGCCGTACCGGAACCAGATTAGGGCCTGAAGCCATCCTGCGGTGTTGCGGCCAGCTCAAAAGAAAGCGAGTTGAAGAAAGGAGCTCAGGGGCACTGTAATTCACAAACCTGCAGAGTTATAAATGACAGCTATCGTCCAAAAATAGACTGAAGTAAGGCTGCCAAGAGGACTTGAAAGCGGGGCAGAATTGCAGGAAACCGATTTCAGGAGGTAGACTGGAATTGCATTGAAAGCATAGGAAAAGAGGCAGAACGTCCACAATGATGCACTTGGCCAAAAAGGGCGTATGCGTTTTTTCCTGAATATATTCAGGAAAAAACGCATACGCCCTTTTTGGCCAACCAAGCAAGCTTGCAAAGGAAATCTGCACTACAATGAAGTCTCACTTCCCCCCGGTCAAAAGGGCCATCTGAAAAAAGTGTAAAATCCAGAAAGGCAGGACAGGCCATGGAGAACTGGGAGCCTTGTTATGCTGATGGGCGGGATGTAAATTGCCAACAACCACTCGGGAGAAGTGTATGGTGTTTCCTGAAACATCTAAAAAACAAAGCAACAGAACCTAGGGCACTTCCACTTATGGTCCTATAGCTTAGGGAATTTAAAATCAAAAAGACACAGCCACCCCAAAGTTTGGAACGGCTCTGTTTACAAGAACCTCGTTTACAGTACAAGTTCAACATCGCAGAAAGTGAAAAATGGAAAAAAAAGTTGTGGTATTTACTTACAAAGCAATATCACTCAGCAATGAAATCTGTGTCATCAGGCCCTTAGCAGCACAATGAGTGGATTCAGGTATGATGATTCTAACTGAAATAAGTCACACAGAAAAAGAAACATCATAAGATATCAGTAATACACGGAATGTAAACTTGGCTACACAGGAACTGAATTACAGAACAGAACAGGGTCTCAAATTTAGAAAACCAACTTATGCTTGCTTAAGGGTAAAGGTGAGTTGGGGTGCTGCATAAAACCAGAGATTGAAATGAGCACAGATAAAGTTCCTTAAGCCAAATATGGAATAGAGAAGAGCTACTCCTTGCTCAAAGAAATGGACTCAACACCGCATATTAAACGCCTAAGAATGTACCTGACTAGTAAGTATCTTAAAACCTAGGGATTGCTATGTCTCCGAAAGAGAATCAAGCATGTGTACAGGGGCATAAACGCAGCAGTGATAGGATTGGAGAGGTTCGGTGAGCAAATGAAGACCCTTTGAAGTCATATTGCATGGTACCCATTCCACGGGTTTCAACTACCCAGGTTTAAGTTATTCTTCCTTCAGCTAAAACATGCATGTGGAACCTAGAGTATGATCAACCATGTGATCGGGAGACGTGTTCAAATATGTCTCAGTTTTCCTCCCCTGGTACTCGGGTGCAACATTCCAGACGCTTTACTAACACTCTCCCCACTTGGAGAGTCAGTCCCTTTAACCTCCTGTTTGGCCCAGTTTGCAATTTCTGCGGAAGATGAACAGGAATAGCGAGAACCAATGAGAGGCTAGCTGGAGGTGTCTGGACGGGCAAATTTAACTCTCATTTCCCAACAGGAAGAGGAAATAACCAAAGGCTCAGCGTGCCGTACCGGAACCAGATTAGGGCCTGAAGCCATTCTGCGGTGTTGCGGCCAGCTCAAAAGAAAGCGAGTTGAAGAAAGGAGCTCAGGGGCACTGTAATTCACAAACCTGCAGAGTTATAAATGACAGCTATCGTCCAAAAATAGACTGAAGTAAGGCTGCCAAGAGGACTTGAAAGCGGGGCAGAATTGCAGGAAACCGATTTCAGGAGGTAGACTGGAATTTCATTGAAAGCATAGGAAAAGAGGCAGAACGTCCACAATGATGCACTTGGCCAAAAAGGGCGTATGCGTTTTTTCCTGAATATATTCAGGAAAAAACGCATACGCCCTTTTTGGCCAACCAAGCAAGCTTGCAAAGGAAATCTGCACTACAATGAAGTCTCACTTCCCCCCGGTCAAAAGGGCCATCTGAAAAAAGTGTAAAATCCAGAAAGACAGGACAGGCCATGGAGAACTGGGAGCCTTGTTATGCTGATGGGCGGGATGTAAATTGCCAACAGACACTCGGGAGAAGTGTATGGTGTTTCCTGAAACATCTAAAAAACAAAGCAACAGAGCCTAGGGCACTTCCACTTATGGTCCTATAGCTTAGGGAAATTAAAATCAAAAAGACACAGCCACCCCAAAGTTTGGAACGGCTCTGTTTACAAGAACCTCGTTTACAGTACAAGTTCAACATCGCAGAAAGTGAAAAATGGATAAAGAAGTTGTGGTATTTACTTACAAAGCAATATCACTCAGCAATGAAATCTGTGTCATCAGGCCCTTAGCAGCACAATGAGTGGATTCAGGTATGATGATTCTAACTGAAATAAGTCACACAGAAAAAGAAACATCATAAGATATCAGTAATACACGGAATGTAAACTTGGCTACACAGGAACTGAATTACAGAACAGAACAGGGTCTCAAATTTAGAAAACCAACTTATGCTTGCTTAAGGGTAAAGGTGAGTTGGGGTGCTGCATAAAACCAGAGATTGAAATGAGCACAGATAAAGTTCCTTAACCCAAATATGGAATAGACAAGAGCTACTCCTTGCTCAACGAAATGGACTCAACACCCCATATTAAACGCCTAAGAATGTACCTGACTAGTAAGTATCTTAAAACCTATGGATTGCTATGTCTCCGAAAGAGAATCAAGCATGTGTACAGGGGCATAAACGCAGCAGTGATAGGATTGGAGAGGTTCGGTGAGCAAATGAAGACCCTTTGAAGTCATATTGCATGGTACCCATTCCACGGGTTTCAATTACCCAGGTTTAAGGTATTCTTCCTTCAGCTAAAACATGCATGTGGAACCTAGAGTATGATCAACCATGTGATCGGGAGACGTGTTCAAATATGTCTGAGTTTTCCTCCCCTGGTACTCGGGTGCAACATTCCAGACGCTTTACTAACACTCTCCCCACTTGGAGAGTCAGTCCCTTTAACCTCCTGTTTGGCCCAGTTTGCAATTTCTGCGGAAGATGAACAGGAATAGCGAGAACCAATGAGAGGCTAGCTGGAGGTGTCTGGACGGGCAAATTTAACTCTCATTTCCCACCAGGAAGAGGAAATAACCAAAGGCTCAGCGTGCCGTACCGGAACCAGATTAGGGCCTGAAGCCATCCTGCGGTGTTGCGGCCAGCTCAAAAGAAAGCGAGTTGAAGAAAGGAGCTCAGGGGCACTGTAATTCACAAACCTGCAGAGTTATAAATGACAGCTATCGTCCAAAAATAGACTGAAGTAAGGCTGCCAAGAGGACTTGAAAGCGGGGCAGAATTGCAGGAAACCGATTTCAGGAGGTAGACTGGAATTGCATTGAAAGCATAGGAAAAGAGGCAGAACGTCCACAATGATGCACTTGGCCAAAAAGGGCGTATGCGTTTTTTCCTGAATATATTCAGGAAAAAACGCATACGCCCTTTTTGGCCAACCAAGCAAGCTTGCAAAGGAAATCTGCACTACAATGAAGTCTCACTTCCCCCCGGTCAAAAGGGCCATCTGAAAAAAGTGTAAAATCCAGAAAGGCAGGACAGGCCATGGAGAACTGGGAGCCTTGTTATGCTGATGGGCGGGATGTAAATTGCCAACAACCACTCAGGAGAAGTGTATGGTGTTTCCTGAAACATCTAAAAAACAAAGCAACAGAGCCTAGGGCACTTCCACTTATGGTCCTAAAGCTAGGGAAATTAAAATCAAAAAGACACAGCCACCCCAAAGTTTGGAACGGCTCTGTTTACAAGAACCTCGTTTACAGTACAAGTTCAACATCGCAGAAAGTGAAAAATGGATAAAGAAGTTGTGGTATTTACTTACAAAGCAATATCACTCAGCAATGAAATCTGTGTCATCAGGCCCTTAGCAGCACAATGAGTGGATTCAGGTATGATGATTCTAACTGAAATAAGTCACACAGAAAAAGAAACATCATAAGATATCAGTAATACACGGAATGTAAACTTGGCTACACAGGAACTGAATTACAGAACAGAACAGTGTCTCACTTTAGAAAACCAACTTATTCTTGCTTAAGGGTAAAGGTGAGTTGGGGTGCTGCATAAAACCAGAGATTGAAATGAGCACAGATAAAGTTCCTTAAGCCAAATATGGAATAGACAAGAGCTACTCCTTGCTCAACGAAATGGACTCAACACCCCATATTAAACGCCTAAGAATGTACCTGACTAGTAAGTATCTTAAAACCTATGGATTGCTATGTCTCCGAAAGAGAATCAAGCATGTGTACAGGGGCATAAACGCAGCAGTGATAGGATTGGAGAGGTTCGGTGAGCAAATGAAGACCCTTTGAAGTCATATTGCATGGTACCCATTCCACGGGTTTCAACTACCCAGGTTTAAGGTATTCTTCCTTCAGCTAAAACATGCATGTGGAACCTAGAGTATGATCAACCATGTGATCGGGAGACGTGTTCAAATATGTCTCAGTTTTCCTCCCCTGGTACTCGGGTGCAACATTCCAGACGCTTTACTAACACTCTCCCGACTTGGAGAGTCAGTCCCTTTAACCTCCTGTTTGGCCCAGTTTGCAATTTCTGCGGAAGATGAACAGGAATAGCGAGAACCAATGAGAGGCTAGCTGGAGGTGTCTGGACGGGCAAATTTACCTCTCATTTCCCAACAGGAAGAGGAAATAACCAAAGGCTCAGCGTGCCGTACCGGAACCAGATTCGGGCCTGAAGCCATTCTGCGGTGTTGCGGCCAGCTCAAAAGAAAGCGAGTTGAAGAAAGGAGCTCAGGGGCACTGTAATTCACAAACCTGCAGAGTTATAAATGACAGCTATCGTCCAAAAATAGACTGAAGTAAGGCTGCCAAGAGGACTTGAAAGCGGGGCAGAATTGCAGGAAACCGATTTCAGGAGGTAGACTGGAATTGCATTGAAAGCATAGGAAAAGAGGCAGAACGTCCACAATGATGCACTTGGCCAAAAAGGGCGTATGCGTTTTTTCCTGAATATATTCAGGAAAAAACGCATACGCCCTTTTTGGCCAACCAAGCAAGCTTGCAAAGGAAATCTGCACTACAATGAAGTCTCACTTCCCCCCGGTCAAAAGGGCCATCTGAAAAAAGTGTAAAATCCAGAAAGGCAGGACAGGCCATGGAGAACTAGGAGCCTTGTTATGCTGATGGGCGGGATGTAAATTGCCAACAGACACTCGGGAGAAGTGTATGGTGTTTCCTGAAACATCTAAAAAACAAAGCAACAGAGCCTAGGGCACTTCCACTTATGGTCCTATACCTTAGGGAAATTAAAATCAAAAAGACACAGCCACCCCAAAGTTTGGAACGGCTCTGTTTACAAGAACCTCGTTTACAGTACAAGTTCAACATCGCAGAAAGTGAAAAATGGATAAAGAAGTTGTGGTATTTACTTACAAAGCAATATCACTCAGCAATGAAATCTGTGTCATCAGGCCCTTAGCAGCACAATGAGTGGATTCAGGTATGATGATTCTAACTGAAATAAGTCACACAGAAAAAGAAACATCATAAGATATCAGTAATACACGGAATGTAAACTTGGCTACACAGGAACTGAATTACAGAACAGAACAGGGTCTCAAATTTAGAAAACCAACTTATGCTTGCTTAAGGGGAAAGGTGAGTTGGGGTGCTGCATAAAACCAGAGATTGAAATGAGCACAGATAAAGTTCCTTAACCCAAATATGGAATAGACAAGAGCTACTCCTTGCTCAACGAAATGGACTCAACACCCCATATTAAACGCCTAAGAATGTACCTGACTAGTAAGTATCTTAAAACCTATGGATTGCTATGTCTCCGAAAGAGAATCAAGCATGTGTACAGTGGCATAAACGCAGCAGTGATAGGATTGGAGAGGTTCGGTGAGCAAATGAAGACCCTTTGAAGTCATATTGCATGGTACCCATTCCACGGGTTTCAATTACCCAGGTTTAAGGTATTCTTCCTTCAGCTAAAACATGCATGTGGAACCTAGAGTATGATCAACAATGTGATCGGGAGACGTGTTCAAATATGTCTCAGTTTTCCTACCCTGGTACTCGGGTGCAACATTCCAGACGCTTTACTAACACTCTCCCCACTTGGAGAGTCAGTCCCTTTAACCTCCTGTTTGGCCCAGTTTGCAATTTCTGCGGAAGATGAACAGGAATAGCGAGAACCAATGAGAGGCTAGCTGGAGGTGTCTGGACGGGCAAATTTAACTCTCATTTCCCAACAGGAAGAGGAAATAACCAAAGGCTCAGCGTGCCGTACCGGAACCAGATTAGGGCCTGAAGCCATCCTGCGGTGTTGCGGCCAGCTCAAAAGAAAGCGAGTTGAAGAAAGGAGCTCAGGGGCACTGTAATTCACAAACCTGCAGAGTTATAAATGACAGCTATCGTCCAAAAATAGACTGAAGTAAGGCTGCCAAGAGGACTTGAAAGCGGGGCAGAATTGCAGGAAACCGATTTCAGGAGGTAGACTGGAATTGCATTGAAAGCATAGGAAAAGAGGCAGAACGTCCACAATGATGCACTTGGCCAAAAAGGGCGTATGCGTTTTTTCCTGAATATATTCAGGAAAAAACGCATACGCCCTTTTTGGCCAACCAAGCAAGCTTGCAAAGGAAATCTGCACTACAATGAAGTCTCACTTCCCCCCGGTCAAAAGGGCCATCTGAAAAAAGTGTAAAATCCAGAAAGGCAGGACAGGCCATGGAGAACTGGGAGCCTTGTTATGCTGATGGGCGGGATGTAAATTGCCAACAGACACTCGGGAGAAGTGTATGGTGTTTCCTGAAACATCTAAAAAACAAAGCAACAGAGCCTAGGGCACTTCCACTTAGGGTCCTAAAGCTTAGGGAAATTAAAATCAAAAAGACACAGCCACCCCAAAGTTTGGAACGGCTCTGTTTACAAGAACCTCGTTTACAGTACAAGTTCAACATCGCAGAAAGTGAAAAATGGATAAAGAAGTTGTGGTATTTACTTACAAAGCAATATCACTCAGCAATGAAATCTGTGTCATCAGGCCCTTAGCAGCACAATGAGTGGATTCAGGTATGATGATTCTAACTGAAATAAGTCACACAGAAAAAGAAACATCATAAGATATCAGTAATACACGGAATGTAAACTTGGCTACACAGGAATTGAATTACAGAACAGAACAGTGTCTCACTTTAGAAAACCAACTTATTCTTCCTTAAGGGTAAAGGTGAGTTGGGGTGCTGCATAAAACCAGAGATTGAAATGAGCACAGATAAAGTTACTTAAGCCAAATATGGAATAGACAAGAGCTACTCCTTGCTCAACGAAATGGACTCAACACCCCATATTAAACGCCTAAGAATGTACCTGACTAGTAAGTATCTTAAAACCTATGGATTGCTATGTCTCCGAAAGAGAATCAAGCATGTGTACAGGGGCATAAACGCAGCAGTGATAGGATTGGAGAGGTTCGGTGAGCAAATGAAGACCCTTTGAAGTCATATTGCATGGTACCCATTCCACGGGTTTCAACTACCCAGGTTTAAGTTATTCTTCCTTCAGCTAAAACATGCATGTGGAACCTAGAGTATGATCAACCATGTGATCGGGAGACGTGTTCAAATATGTCTCAGTTTTCCTCCCCTGGTACTCGGGTGCAACATTCCAGACGCTTTACTAACACTCTCCCGACTTGGAGAGTCAGTCCCTTTAACCTCCTGTTTGGCCCAGTTTGCAATTTCTGCGGAAGATGAACAGGAATAGCGAGAACCAATGAGAGGCTAGCTGGAGGTGTCTGGACGGGCAAATTTAACTCTCATTTCCCAACAGGAAGAGGAAATAACCAAAGGCTCAGCGTGCCGTACCGGAACCAGATTAGGGCCTGAAGCCATCCTGCGGTGTTGCGGCCAGCTCAAAAGAAAGCGAGTTGAAGAAAGGAGCTCAGGGGCACTGTAATTCACAAACCTGCAGAGTTATAAATGACAGCTATCGTCCAAAAATAGACTGAAGTAAGGCTGCCAAGAGGACTTGAAAGCGGGGCAGAATTGCAGGAAACCGATTTCAGGAGGTAGACTGGAATTGCATTGAAAGCATAGGAAAAGAGGCAGAACGTCCACAATGATGCACTTGGCCAAAAAGGGCGTATGCGTTTTTTCCTGAATGTATTCAGGAAAAAACGCATACGCCCTTTTTGGCCAACCAAGCAAGCTTGCAAAGGAAATCTGCACTACAATGAAGTCTCACTTCCCCCCGGTCAAAAGGGCCATCTGAAAAAAGTGTAAAATCCAGAAAGGCAGGACAGGCCATGGAGAACTGGGAGCCTTGTTATGCTGATGGGCGGGATGTAAATTGCCAACAACCACTCGGGAGAAATGTATGGTGTTTCCTGAAACATCTAAAAAACAAAGCAACAGAACCTAGGGCACTTCCACTTATGGTCCTATAGCTTAGGGAAATTAAAATCAAAAAGACACAGCCACCCCAAAGTTTGGAACGGCTCTGTTTACAAGAACCTCGTTTACAGTACAAGTTCAACATCGCAGAAAGTGAAAAATGGATAAAGAAGTTGTGGTATTTACTTACAAAGCAATATCACTCAGCAATGAAATCTGTGTCATCAGGCCCTTAGCAGCACAATGAGTGGATTCAGGTATGATGATTCTAACTGAAATAAGTCACACAGAAAAAGAAACATCATAAGATATCAGTAATACACGGAATGTAAACTTGGCTACACAGGAACTGAATTACAGAACAGAACAGTGTCTCACTTTAGAAAACCAACTTATTCTTGCTTAAGGGTAAAGGTGAGTTGGGGTGCTGCATAAAACCAGAGATTGAAATGAGCACAGATAAAGTTCCTTAAGCCAAATATGGAATAGACAAGAGCTACTCCTTGCTCAACGAAATGGACTCAACACCCCATATTAAACGCCTAAGAATGTACCTGACTAGTAAGTATCTTAAAACCTATGGATTGCTATGTCTCCGAAAGAGAATCAAGCATGTGTACAGGGGCATAAACGCAGCAGTGATAGGATTGGAGAGGTTCGGTGAGCAAATGAAGACCCTTTGAAGTCATATTGCATGGTACCCATTCCACGGGTTTCAACTACCCAGGTTTTAGGTATTCTTCCTTCAGCTAAAACATGCATGTGGAACCTAGAGTATGATCAACCATGTGATCGGGAGACGTGTTCAAATATGTCTCAGTTTTCCTCCCCTGGTACTCGGGTGCAACATTCCAGACGCTTTACTAACACTCTCCCCACTTGGAGAGTCAGCGCCTTTAACCTCCTGTTTGGCACAGTTTGCAATTTCTGCGGAAGATGAACAGGAATAGCGAGAACCAATGAGAGGCTAGCTGGAGGTGTCTGGACGGGCAAATTTAACTCTCATTTCCCACCAGGAAGAGGAATTAACCAAAGGCTCAGCATGCCGAGCCGGAACCAGATTAGGGCCTGAAGCCATCCTGCGGTGTTGCGGCCAGGTCACAAGAAAGCGAGTTGAAGAAAGGAGCTCAGGGGCACTGTAATTCACAAACCTGCAGAGTTATAAATGACAGCTATCGTCCAAAAATAGACTGAAGTAAGGCTGCCAAGAGGACTTGAAAGCGGGGCAGAATTGCAGGAAACCAATTTCAGGAGGTAGACTGGAATTGCATTGAAAGCATAGGAAAAGAGGCAGAACGTCCACAATGATGCACTTGGCCAAAAAGGGCGTATGCGTTTTTTCCTGAATATATTCAGGAAAAAACGCATACGCCCTTTTTGGCCAACCAAGCAAGCTTGCAAAGGAAATCTGCACTACAATGAAGTCTCACTTCCCCCCGGTCAAAAGGGCCATCTGAAAAAAGTGTAAAATCCAGAAAGGCAGGACAGGCCATGGAGAACTGGGAGCCTTGTTATGCTGATGGGCGGGATGTAAATTGCCAACAGACACTCGGGAGAAGTGTATGGTGTTTCCTGAAACATCTAAAAAACAAAGCAAGAGAGCCTAGGGCACTTCCACTTATGGTCCTATAGCTTAGGGAAATTAAAATCAAAAAGACACAGCCACCCCAAAGTTTGGAACGGCTCTGTTTACAAGAACCTCGTTTACAGTACAAGTTCAACATCGCAGAAAGTGAAAAATGGATAAAGAAGTTGTGGTATTTACTTACAAAGCAATATCACTCAGCAATGAAATCTGTGTCATCAGGCCCTTAGCAGCACAATGAGTGGATTCAGGTATGATGATTCTAACTGAAATAAGTCACACAGAAAAAGAAACATCATAAGATATCAGTAATACACGGAATGTAAACTTGGCTACACAGGAACTGAATTACAGAACAGAACAGGGTCTCAAATTTAGAAAACCAACTTATGCTTGCTTAAGGGGAAAGGTGAGTTGGGGTGCTGCATAAAACCAGAGATTGAAATGAGCACAGATAAAGTTCCTTAAGCCAAATATGGAATAGACAAGAGCTACTCCTTGCTCAACGAAATGGACTCAACACCCCATATTAAACGCCTAAGAATGTACCTGACTAGTAAGTATCTTAAAACCTATGGATTGCTATGTCTCCGAAAGAGAATCAAGCATGTGTACAGGGGCATAAACGCAGCAGTGATAGGATTGGAGAGGTTCGGTGAGCAAATGAAGACCCTTTGAAGTCATATTGCATGGTACCCATTCCACGGGTTTCAATTACCCAGGTTTAAGGTATTCTTCCTTCAGCTAAAACATGCATGTGGAACCTAGAGTATGATCAACCATGTGATCGGGAGACGTGTTCAAATATGTCTGAGTTTTCCTCCCCTGGTACTCGGGTGCAACATTCCAGACGCTTTACTAACACTCTCCCCACTTGGAGAGTCAGTCCCTTTAACCTCCTGTTTGGCCCAGTTTGCAATTTCTGCGGAAGATGAACAGGAATAGCGAGAACCAATGAGAGGCTAGCTGGAGGTGTCTGGACGGGCAAATTTAACTCTCATTTCCCAACAGGAAGAGGAAATAACCAAAGGCTCAGCATGCCGTACCGGAACCAGATTAGGGCCTGAAGCCATCCTGCGGTGTTGCGGCCAGCTCAAAAGAAAGCGAGTTGAAGAAAGGAGCTCAGGGGCACTGTAATTCACAAACCTGCAGAGTTATAAATGACAGCTATCGTCCAAAAATAGACTGAAGTAAGGCTGCCAAGAGGACTTGAAAGCGGGGCAGAATTGCAGGAAACCGATTTCAGGAGGTAGACTGGAATTGCATTGAAAGCATAGGAAAAGAGGCAGAACGTCCACAATGATGCACTTGGCCAAAAAGGGCGTATGCGTTTTTTCCTGAACATATTCAGGAAAAAACGCATACGCCCTTTTTGGCCAACCAAGCAAGCTTGCAAAGGAAATCTGCACTACAATGAAGTCTCACTTCCCCCCGGTCAAAAGGGCCATCTGAAAAAAGTGTAAAATCCAGAAAGGCAGGACAGGCCATGGAGAACTGGGAGCCTTGTTATGCTGATGGGCGGGATGTAAATTGCCAACAGACACTCGGGAGAAGTGTATGGTGTTTCCTGAAACATCTAAAAAACAAAGCAACAGAGCCTAGGGCACTTCCACTCATGGTCCTAAAGCTTAGGGAAATTAAAATCAAAAAGACACAGCCACCCCAAAGTTTGGAACGGCTCTGTTTACAAGAACCTCGTTTACAGTACAAGTTCAACATCGCAGAAAGTGAAAAATGGATAAAGAAGTTGTGGTATTTACTTACAAAGCAATATCACTCAGCAATGAAATCTGTGTCATCAGGCCCTTAGCAGCACAATGAGTGGATTCAGGTATGATGATTCTAACTGAAATAAGTCACACAGAAAAAGAAACATCATAAGATATCAGTAATACACGGAATGTAAACTTGGCTACACAGGAACTGAATTACAGAACAGAACAGTGTCTCACTTTAGAAAACCAACTTATTCTTGCTTAAGGGTAAAGGTGAGTTGGGGTGCTGCATAAAACCAGAGATTGAAATGAGCACAGATAAAGTTCCTTAAGCCAAATATGGAATAGACAAGAGCTACTCCTTGCTCAACGAAATGGACTCAACACCCCATATTAAACGCCTAAGAATGTACCTGACTAGTAAGTATCTTAAAACCTATGGATTGCTATGTCTCCGAAAGAGAATCAAGCATGTGTACAGTGGCATAAACGCAGCAGTGATAGGATTGGAGAGGTTCGGTGAGCAAATGAAGACCCTTTGAAGTCATATTGCATGGTACCCATTCCACGGGTTTCAATTACCCAGGTTTAAGGTATTCTTCCTTCAGCTAAAACATGCATGTGGAACCTAGAGTATGATCAACCATGTGATCGGGAGACGTGTTCAAATATGTCTCAGTTTTCCTCCCCTGGTACTCGGGTGCAACATTCCAGACGCTTTACTAACACTCTCCCCACTTGGAGAGTCAGTCCCTTTAACCTCCTGTTTGGCCCAGTTTGCAATTTCTGCGGAAGATGAACAGGAATAGCGAGAACCAATGAGAGGCTAGCTGGAGGTGTCTGGACGGGCAAATTTAACTCTCATTTCCCACCAGGAAGAGGAAATAACCAAAGGCTCAGCGTGCCGTACCGGAACCAGATTAGGGCCTGAAGCCATCCTGCGGTGTTGCGGCCAGCTCAAAAGAAAGCGAGTTGAAGAAAGGAGCTCAGGGGCACTGTAATTCACAAACCTGCAGAGTTATAAATGACAGCTATCGTCCAAAAATAGACTGAAGTAAGGCTGCCAAGAGGACTTGAAAGCGGGGCAGAATTGCAGGAAACCGATTTCAGGAGGTAGACTGGAATTGCATTGAAAGCATAGGAAAAGAGGCAGAACGTCCACAATGATGCACTTGGCCAAAAAGGGAGTATGCGTTTTTTCCTGAATATATTCAGGAAAAAACGCATACGCCCTTTTTGGCCAACCAAGCAAGCTTGCAAAGGAAATCTGCACTACAATGAAGTCTCACTTCCCCCCGGTCAAAAGGGCCATCTGAAAAAAGTGTAAAATCCAGACAGGCAGGACAGGCCATGGAGAACTGGGAGCCTTGTTATGCTGATGGGCGGGATGTAAATTGCCAACAACCACTGGGGAGAAGTGTATGGTGTTTCCTGAAACATCTAAAAAACAAAGCAACAGAGCCTAGGGCACTTCCACTTATGGTCCTAAAGCTAGGGAAATTAAAATCAAAAAGACACAGCCACCCCAAAGTTTGGAACGGCTCTGTTTACAAGAACCTCGTTTACAGTACAAGTTCAACATCGCAGAAAGTGAAAAATGGATAAAGAAGTTGTGGTATTTACTTACAAAGCAATATCACTCAGCAATGAAATCTGTGTCATCAGGCCCTTAGCAGCACAATGAGTGGATTCAGGTATGATGATTCTAACTGAAATAAGTCACACAGAAAAAGAAACATCATAAGATATCAGTAATACACGGAATGTAAACTTGGCTACACAGGAACTGAATTACAGAACAGAACAGTGTCTCACTTTAGAAAACCAACTTATTCTTGCTTAAGGGTAAAGGTGAGTTGGGGTGCTGCATAAAACCAGAGATTGAAATGAGCACAGATAAAGTTCCTTAAGCCAAATATGGAATAGACAAGAGCTACTCCTTGCTCAACGAAATGGACTCAACACCCCATATTAAACGCCTAAGAATGTACCTGACTAGTAAGTATCTTAAAACCTATGGATTGCTATGTCTCCGAAAGAGAATCAAGCATGTGTACAGGGGCATAAACGCAGCAGTGATAGGATTGGAGAGGTTCGGTGAGCAAATGAAGACCCTTTGAAGTCATATTGCATGGTACCCATTCCACGGGTTTCAACTACCCAGGTTTAAGGTATTCTTCCTTCAGCTAAAACATGCATGTGGAACCTAGAGTATGATCAACCATGTGATCGGGAGACGTGTTCAAATATGTCTCAGTTTTCCTCCCCTGGTACTCGGGTGCAACATTCCAGACGCTTTACTAACACTCTCCCCACTTGGAGAGTCAGTCCCTTTAACCTCCTGTTTGGCCCAGTTTGCAATTTCTGCGGAAGATGAACAGGAATAGCGAGAACCAATGAGAGGCTAGCTGGAGGTGTCTGGACGGGCAAATTTAACTCTCATTTCCCAACAGGAAGAGGAAATAACCAAAGGCTCAGCGTGCCGTACCGGAACCAGATTAGGGCCTGAAGCCATCCTGCGGTGTTGCGGCCAGCTCAAAAGAAAGCGAGTTGAAGAAAGGAGCTCAGGGGCACTGTAATTCACAAACCTGCAGAGTTATAAATGACAGCTATCGTCCAAAAATAGACTGAAGTAAGGCTGCCAAGAGGACTTGAAAGCGGGGCAGAATTGCAGGAAACCGATTTCAGGAGGTAGACTGGAATTGCATTGAAAGCATAGGAAAAGAGGCAGAACGTCCACAATGATGCACTTGGCCAAAAAGGGCGTATGCGTTTTTTCCTGAATATATTCAGGAAAAAACGCATACGCCCTTTTTGGCCAACCAAGCAAGCTTGCAAAGGAAATCTGCACTACAATGAAGTCTCACTTCCCCCCGGTCAAAAGGGCCATCTGAAAAAAGTGTAAAATCCAGAAAGGCAGGACTGGCCATGGAGAACTGGGAGCCTTGTTATGCTGATGGGCGGGATGTAAATTGCCAACAGACACTCGGGAGAAGTGTATGGTGTTTCCTGAAACATCTAAAAAACAAAGCAACAGAGCCTAGGGCACTTCCACTTATGGTCCTATAGCTTAGGGAAATTAAAATCAAAAAGACACAGCCACCCCAAAGTTTGGAACGGCTCTGTTTACAAGAACCTCGTTTACAGTACAAGTTCAACATCGCAGAAAGTGAAAAATGGATAAAGAAGTTGTGGTATTTACTTACAAAGCAATATCACTCAGCAATGAAATCTGTGTCATCAGGCCCTTAGCAGCACAATGAGTGGATTCAGGTATGATGATTCTAACTGAAATAAGTCACACAGAAAAAGAAACATCATAAGATATCAGTAATACACGGAATGTAAACTTGGCTACACAGGAACTGAATTACAGAACAGAACAGGGTCTCAAATTTAGAAAACCAACTTATGCTTGCTTAAGGGTAAAGGTGAGTTGGGGTGCTGCATAAAACCAGAGATTGAAATGAGCACAGATAAAGTTCCTTAAGCCAAATATGGAATAGACAAGAGCTACTCCTTGCTCAACGAAATGGACTCAACACCCCATATTAAACGCCTAAGAATGTACCTGACTAGTAAGTATCTTAAAACCTATGGATTGCTATGTCTCCGAAAGAGAATCAAGCATGTGTACAGGGGCATAAACGCAGCAGTGATAGGATTGGAGAGGTTCGGTGAGCAAATGAAGACCCTTTGAAGTCATATTGCATGGTACCCATTCCACAGGTTTCAATTACCCAGGTTTAAGGTATTCTTCCTTCAGCTAAAACATGCATGTGGAACCTAGAGTATGATCAACCATGTGATCGGGAGACGTGTTCAAATATGTCTGAGTTTTCCTCCCCTGGTACTCGGGTGCAACATTCCAGACGCTTTACTAACACTCTCCCCACTTGGAGAGTCAGTCCCTTTAACCTCCTGTTTGGCCCAGTTTGCAATTTCTGCGGAAGATGAACAGGAATAGCGAGAACCAATGAGAGGCTAGCTGGAGGTGTCTGGACGGGCAAATTTAACTCTCATTTCCCAACAGGAAGAGGAAATAACCAAAGGCTCAGCATGCCGTACCGGAACCAGATTAGGGCCTGAAGCCATCCTGCGGTGTTGCGGCCAGCTCAAAAGAAAGCGAGTTGAAGAAAGGAGCTCAGGGGCACTGTAATTCACAAACCTGCAGAGTTATAAATGACAGCTATCGTCCAAAAATAGACTGAAGTAAGGCTGCCAAGAGGACTTGAAAGCGGGGCAGAATTGCAGGAAACCGATTTCAGGAGGTAGACTGGAATTGCATTGAAAGCATAGGAAAAGAGGCAGAACGTCCACAATGATGCACTTGGCCAAAAAGGGCGTATGCGTTTTTTCCTGAATATATTCAGGAAAAAACGCATACGCCCTTTTTGGCCAACCAAGCAAGCTTGCA
Organism: Stenella coeruleoalba; assembly: GCF_951394435.1. Taxonomy (NCBI): domain Eukaryota; kingdom Metazoa; phylum Chordata; class Mammalia; order Artiodactyla; family Delphinidae; genus Stenella; species Stenella coeruleoalba. The sequence goes on from NW_027646405.1 coordinate 356,321, forward strand.
AAGGAAATCTGCACTACAATGAAGTCTCACTTCCCCCCGGTCAAAAGGGCCATCTGAAAAAAGTGTAAAATCCAGAAAGGCAGGACAGGCCATGGAGAACTGGGAGCCTTGTTATGCTGATGGGCGGGATGTAAATTGCCAACAGACACTCGGGAGAAGTGTATGGTGTTTCCTGAAACATCTAAAAAACAAAGCAACAGAGCCTAGGGCACTTCCACTCATGGTCCTAAAGCTTAGGGAAATTAAAATCAAAAGACACAGCCACCCCAAAGTTTGGGACGGCTCTGTTTACAAGAACCTCGTTTACAGTACAAGTTCAACATCGCAGAAAGTGAAAAATGGATAAAGAAGTTGTGGTATTTACTTACAAAGCAATATCACTCAGCAATGAAATCTGTGTCATCAGGCCCTTAGCAGCACAATGAGTGGATTCAGGTATGATGATTCTAACTGAAATAAGTCACACAGAAAAAGAAACATCATAAGATATCAGTAATACACGGAATGTAAACTTGGCTACACAGGAACTGAATTACAGAACAGAACAGTGTCTCACTTTAGAAAACCAACTTATTCTTCCTTAAGGGTAAAGGTGAGTTGGGGTGCTGCATAAAACCAGAGATTGAAATGAGCACAGATAAAGTTCCTTAAGCCAAATATGGAATAGACAAGAGCTACTCCTTGCTCAACGAAATGGACTCAACACCCCATATTAAACGCCTAAGAATGTACCTGACTAGTAAGTATCTTAAAACCTATGGATTGCTATGTCTCCGAAAGAGAATCAAGCATGTGTACAGTGGCATAAACGCAGCAGTGATAGGATTGGAGAGGTTCGGTGAGCAAATGAAGACCCTTTGAAGTCATATTGCATGGTACCCATTCCACGGGTTTCAACTACCCAGGTTTAAGGTATTCTTCCTTCAGCTAAAACATGCATGTGGAACCTAGAGTATGATCAACCATGTGATCGGGAGACGTGTTCAAATATGTCTCAGTTTTCCTCCCCTGGTACTCGGGTGCAACATTCCAGACGCTTTACTAACACTCTCCCGACTTGGAGAGTCAGTCCCTTTAACCTCCTGTTTGGCCCAGTTTGCAATTTCTGCGGAAGATGAACAGGAATAGCGAGAACCAATGAGAGGCTAGCTGGAGGTGTCTGGACGGGGAAATTTACCTCTCATTTCCCAACAGGAAGAGGAAATAACCAAAGGCTCAGCGTGCCGTACCGGAACCAGATTCGGGCCTGAAGCCATTCTGCGGTGTTGCGGCCAGCTCAAAAGAAAGCGAGTTGAAGAAAGGAGCTCAGGGGCACTGTAATTCACAAACCTGCAGAGTTATAAATGACAGCTATCGTCCAAAAATAGACTGAAGTAAGGCTGCCAAGAGGACTTGAAAGCGGGGCAGAATTGCAGGAAACCGATTTCAGGAGGTAGACTGGAATTGCATTGAAAGCATAGGAAAAGAGGCAGAACGTCCACAATGATGCACTTGGCCAAAAAGGGCGTATGCGTTTTTTCCTGAATATATTCAGGAAAAAACGCATACGCCCTTTTTGGCCAACCAAGCAAGCTTGCAAAGGAAATCTGCACTACAATGAAGTCTCACTTCCCCCCGGTCAAAAGGGCCATCTGAAAAAAGTGTAAAATCCAGAAAGGCAGGACAGGCCATGGAGAACTGGGAGCCTTGTTATGCTGATGGGCGGGATGTAAATTGCCAACAGACACTCGGGAGAAGTGTATGGTGTTTCCTGAAACATCTAAAAAACAAAGCAACAGAGCCTAGGGCACTTCCACTTATGGTCCTATAGCTTAGGGAAATTAAAATCAAAAAGACACAGCCACCCCAAAGTTTGGAACGGCTCTGTTTACAAGAACCTCGTTTACAGTACAAGTTCAACATCGCAGAAAGTGAAAAATGGATAAAGAAGTTGTGGTATTTACTTACAAAGCAATATCACTCAGCAATGAAATCTGTGTCATCAGGCCCTTAGCAGCACAATGAGTGGATTCAGGTATGATGATTCTAACTGAAATAAGTCACACAGAAAAAGAAACATCATAAGATATCAGTAATACACGGAATGTAAACTTGGCTACACAGGAACTGAATTACAGAACAGAACAGGGTCTCAAATTTAGAAAACCAACTTATGCTTGCTTAAGGGTAAAGGTGAGTTGGGGTGCTGCATAAAACCAGAGATTGAAATGAGCACAGATAAAGTTCCTTAAGCCAAATATGGAATAGACAAGAGCTACTCCTTGCTCAACGAAATGGACTCAACACCCCATATTAAACGCCTAAGAATGTACCTGACTAGTAAGTATCTTAAAACCTATGGATTGCTATGTCTCCGAAAGAGAATCAAGCATGTGTACAGGGGCATAAACGCAGCAGTGATAGGATTGGAGAGGTTCGGTGAGCAAATGAAGACCCTTTGAAGTCATATTGCATGGTACCCATTCCACGGGTCTTAACTCTCCAGGTTTAAGGTATTCTTCCTTCAGCTAAAACATGCATGTGGAACCCAAGTATGATCAACCATGTGAACGGGAGACGTGTTCAAATATGTCTCAGTTTTCCTCCCCTGGTACTCGGGTGCAACATTCCAGACGCTTTACTAACACTCTCCCCACTTGGAGAGTCAGCGCCTTTAACCTCCTGTTTGGCCCAGTTTGCAATTTCTGCGGAAGATGAACAGGAATAGCGAGAACCAATGAGAGACTAGCTGGAGGTGTCTGGACGGGCAAATTTAACTCTCATTTCCCAACAGGAAGAGGAAATAACCAAAGGCTCAGTGTGCCGTGCCGGAACCAGATTAGGGCCTGAAGCCATCCTGCGGTGTTGCGGCCAGCTCAAAAGAAAGCAAGTTGAAGAAAGGAGCTCAGGGGCACTGTAATTCACAAACCTGCAGAGTTATAAATGACAGCTATCGTCCAAAAATAGACTGAAGTAAGGCAGCCAAGAGGACTTGAAAGCGGGGCAGAATTGCAGGAAACCGATTTCAGGAGGTAGACTGGAATTGCATTGAAAGCATAGGAAAAGAGGCAGAACGTCCACAATGATGCACTTGGCCAAAAAGGGCGTATGCGTTTTTTCCTGAATATATTCAGGAAAAAACGCATACGCCCTTTTTGGCCAACCAAGCAAGCTTGCAAAGGAAATCTGCACTACAATGAAGTCTCACTTCCCCCCGGTCAAAAGGGCCATCTGAAAAAAGTGTAAAATCCAGAAAGGCAGGACTGGCCATGGAGAACTGGGAGCCTTGTTATGCTGATGGGCGGGATGTAAATTGCCAACAGACACTCGGGAGAAGTGTATGGTGTTTCCTGAAACATCTAAAAAACAAAGCAACAGAGCCTAGGGCACTTCCACTTATGGTCCTATAGCTTAGGGAAATTAAAATCAAAAAGACACAGCCACCCCAAAGTTTGGAACGGCTCTGTTTACAAGAACCTCGTTTACAGTACAAGTTCAACATCGCAGAAAGTGAAAAATGGATAAAGAAGTTGTGGTATTTACTTACAAAGCAATATCACTCAGCAATGAAATCTGTGTCATCAGGCCCTTAGCAGCACAATGAGTGGATTCAGGTATGATGATTCTAACTGAAATAAGTCACACAGAAAAAGAAACATCATAAGATATCAGTAATACACGGAATGTAAACTTGGCTACACAGGAACTGAATTACAGAACAGAACAGGGTCTCAAATTTAGAAAACCAACTTATGCTTGCTTAAGGGGAAAGGTGAGTTGGGGTGCTGCATAAAACCAGAGATTGAAATGAGCACAGATAAAGTTCCTTAAGCCAAATATGGAATAGACAAGAGCTACTCCTTGCTCAACGAAATGGACTCAACACCCCATATTAAACGCCTAAGAATGTACCTGACTAGTAAGTATCTTAAAACCTATGGATTGCTATGTCTCCGAAAGAGAATCAAGCATGTGTACAGGGGCATAAACGCAGCAGTGATAGGATTGGAGAGGTTCGGTGAGCAAATGAAGACCCTTTGAAGTCATATTGCATGGTACCCATTCCACGGGTTTCAATTACCCAGGTTTAAGGTATTCTTCCTTCAGCTAAAACATGCATGTGGAACCTAGAGTATGATCAACCATGTGATCAGGAGACGTGTTCAAATATGTCTGAGTTTTCCTCCCCTGGTACTCGGGTGCAACATTCCAGACGCTTTACTAACACTCTCCCCACTTGGAGAGTCAGTCCCTTTAACCTCCTGTTTGGCCCAGTTTGCAATTTCTGCGGAAGATGAACAGGAATAGCGAGAACCAATGAGAGGCTAGCTGGAGGTGTCTGGACGGGCAAATTTAACTCTCATTTCCCAACAGGAAGAGGAAATAACCAAAGGCTCAGCATGCCGTACCGGAACCAGATTAGGGCCTGAAGCCATCCTGCGGTGTTGCGGCCAGCTCAAAAGAAAGCGAGTTGAAGAAAGGAGCTCAGGGGCACTGTAATTCACAAACCTGCAGAGTTATAAATGACAGCTATCGTCCAAAAATAGACTGAAGTAAGGCTGCCAAGAGGACTTGAAAGCGGGGCAGAATTGCAGGAAACCGATTTCAGGAGGTAGACTGGAATTGCATTGAAAGCATAGGAAAAGAGGCAGAACGTCCACAATGATGCACTTGGCCAAAAAGGGCGTATGCGTTTTTTCCTGAACATATTCAGGAAAAAACGCATACGCCCTTTTTGGCCAACCAAGCAAGCTTGCAAAGGAAATCTGCACTACAATGAAGTCTCACTTCCCCCCGGTCAAAAGGGCCATCTGAAAAAAGTGTAAAATCCAGAAAGGCAGGACAGGCCATGGAGAACTGGGAGCCTTGTTATGCTGATGGGCGGGATGTAAATTGCCAACAGACACTCGGGAGAAGTGTATGGTGTTTCCTGAAACATCTAAAAAACAAAGCAACAGAGCCTAGGGCACTTCCACTCATGGTCCTAAAGCTTAGGGAAATTAAAATCAAAAAGACACAGCCACCCCAAAGTTTGGAACGGCTCTGTTTACAAGAACCTCGTTTACAGTACAAGTTCAACATCGCAGAAAGTGAAAAATGGATAAAGAAGTTGTGGTATTTACTTACAAAGCAATATCACTCAGCAATGAAATCTGTGTCATCAGGCCCTTAGCAGCACAATGAGTGGATTCAGGTATGATGATTCTAACTGAAATAAGTCACACAGAAAAAGAAACATCATAAGATATCAGTAATACACGGAATGTAAACTTGGCTACACAGGAACTGAATTACAGAACAGAACAGTGTCTCACTTTAGAAAACCAACTTATTCTTCCTTAAGGGTAAAGGTGAGTTGGGGTGCTGCATAAAACCAGAGATTGAAATGAGCACAGATAAAGTTCCTTAAGCCAAATATGGAATAGACAAGAGCTACTCCTTGCTCAACGAAATGGACTCAACACCCCATATTAAACGCCTAAGAATGTACCTGACTAGTAAGTATCTTAAAACCTATGGATTGCTATGTCTCCGAAAGAGAATCAAGCATGTGTACAGTGGCATAAACGCAGCAGTGATAGGATTGGAGAGGTTCGGTGAGCAAATGAAGACCCTTTGAAGTCATATTGCATGGTACCCATTCCACGGGTTTCAACTACCCAGGTTTAAGGTATTCTTCCTTCAGCTAAAACATGCATGTGGAACCTAGAGTATGATCAACCATGTGATCGGGAGACGTGTTCAAATATGTCTCAGTTTTCCTCCCCTGGTACTCGGGTGCAACATTCCAGAGGCTTTACTAACACTCTCCCGACTTGGAGAGTCAGTCCCTTTAACCTCCTGTTTGACCCAGTTTGCAATTTCTGCGGAAGATGAACAGGAATAGCGAGAACCAATGAGAGGCTAGCTGGAGGTGTCTGGACGGGCAAATTTACCTCTCATTTCCCAACAGGAAGAGGAAATAACCAAAGGCTCAGCGTGCCGTACCGGAACCAGATTCGGGCCTGAAGCCATTCTGCGGTGTTGCGGCCAGCTCAAAAGAAAGCGAGTTGAAGAAAGGAGCTCAGGGGCACTGTAATTCACAAACCTGCAGAGTTATAAATGACAGCTATCGTCCAAAAATAGACTGAAGTAAGGCTGCCAAGAGGACTTGAAAGCGGGGCAGAATTGCAGGAAACCGATTTCAGGAGGTAGACTGGAATTGCATTGAAAGCATAGGAAAAGAGGCAGAACGTCCACAATGATGCACTTGGCCAAAAAGGGCGTATGCGTTTTTTCCTGAATATATTCAGGAAAAAACGCATACGCCCTTTTTGGCCAACCAAGCAAGCTTGCAAAGGAAATCTGCACTACAATGAAGTCTCACTTCCCCCCGGTCAAAAGGGCCATCTGAAAAAAGTGTAAAATCCAGAAAGGCAGGACAGGCCATGGAGAACTGGGAGCCTTGTTATGCTGATGGGCGGGATGTAAATTGCCAACAGACACTCGGGAGAAGTGTATGGTGTTTCCTGAAACATCTAAAAAACAAAGCAACAGAGCCTAGGGCACTTCCACTCATGGTCCTAAAGCTTAGGGAAATTAAAATCAAAAAGACACAGCCACCCCAAAGTTTGGAACGGCTCTGTTTACAAGAACCTCGTTTACAGTACAAGTTCAACATCGCAGAAAGTGAAAAATGGATAAAGAAGTTGTGGTATTTACTTACAAAGCAATATCACTCAGCAATGAAATCTGTGTCATCAGGCCCTTAGCAGCACAATGAGTGGATTCAGGTATGATGATTCTAACTGAAATAAGTCACACAGAAAAAGAAACATCATAAGATATCAGTAATACACGGAATGTAAACTTGGCTACACAGGAACTGAATTACAGAACAGAACAGGGTCTCAAATTTAGAAAACCAACTTATGCTTGCTTAAGGGTAAAGGTGAGTTGGGGTGCTGCATAAAACCAGAGATTGAAATGAGCACAGATAAAGTTCCTTAAGCCAAATATGGAATAGACAAGAGCTACTCCTTGCTCAACGAAATGGACTCAACACCCCATATTAAACGCCTAAGAATGTACCTGACTAGTAAGTATCTTAAAACCTATGGATTGCTATGTCTCCGAAAGAGAATCAAGCATGTGTACAGGGGCATAAACGCAGCAGTGATAGGATTGGAGAGGTTCGGTGAGCAAATGAAGACCCTTTGAAGTCATATTGCATGGTACCCATTCCACGGGTCTTAACTCTCCAGGTTTAAGGTATTCTTCCTTCAGCTAAAACATGCATGTGGAACCCAAGTATGATCAACCATGTGATCGGGAGACGTGTTCAAATATGTCTCAGTTTTCCTCCCCTGGTACTCGGGTGCAACATTCCAGACGCTTTACTAACACTCTCCCCACTTGGAGAGTCAGCGCCTTTAACCTCCTGTTTGGCCCAGTTTGCAATTTCTGCGGAAGATGAACAGGAATAGCGAGAACCAATGAGAGACTAGCTGGAGGTGTCTGGACGGGCAAATTTAACTCTCATTTCCCAACAGGAAGAGGAAATAACCAAAGGCTCAGTGTGCCGTGCCGGAACCAGATTAGGGCCTGAAGCCATCCTGCGGTGTTGCGGCCAGCTCAAAAGAAAGCAAGTTGAAGAAAGGAGCTCAGGGGCACTGTAATTCACAAACCTGCAGAGTTATAAATGACAGCTATCGTCCAAAAATAGACTGAAGTAAGGCTGCCAAGAGGACTTGAAAGCGGGGCAGAATTGCAGGAAACCCATTTCAGGAGGTAGACTGGAATTGCATTGAAAGCATAGGAAAAGAGGCAGAACGTCCACAATGATGCACTTGGCCAAAAAGGGCGTATGCGTTTTTTCCTGAATATATTCAGGAAAAAACGCATACGCACTTTTTGGCCAACCAAGCAAGCTTGCAAAGGAAATCTGCACTACAATGAAGTCTCACTTCCCCCCGGTCAAAAGGGCCATCTGAAAAAAGTGTAAAATCCAGAAAGGCAGGACAGGCCATGGAGAACTGGGAGCCTTGTTATGCTGATGGGCGGGATGTAAATTGCCAACAACCACTCGGGAGAAGTGCATGGTGTTTCCTGAAACATCTAAAAAACAAAGCAACAGAACCTAGGGCACTTCCACTTATGGTCCTATAGCTTAGGGAAATTAAAATCAAAAAGACACAGCCACCCCAAAGTTTGGAACGGCTCTGTTTACAAGAACCTCGTTTACAGTACAAGTTCAACATCGCAGAAAGTGAAAAATGGATAAAGAAGTTGTGGTATTTACTTACAAAGCAATATCACTCAGCAATGAAATCTGTGTCATCAGGCCCTTAGCAGCACAATGAGTGGATTCAGGTATGATGATTCTAACTGAAATAAGTCACACAGAAAAAGAAACATCATAAGATATCAGTAATACACGGAATGTAAACTTGGCTAAACAGGAACTGAATTACAGAACAGAACAAGGTCTCAAATTTAGAAAACCAACTTATTCTTGCTTAAGGGTAAAGGTGAGTTGGGGTGCTGCATAAAACCAGAGATTGAAATGAGCACAGATAAAGTTCCTTAACCCAAATATGGAATAGACAAGAGCTACTCCTTGCTCAACGAAATGGACTCAACACCCCATATTAAACGCCTAAGAATGTACCTGACTAGTAAGTATCTTAAAACCTATGGATTGCTATGTCTCCGAAAGACAATCAAGCATGTGTACAGGGGCATAAACGCAGCAGTGATAGGATTGGAGAGGTTCGGTGAGCAAATGAAGACCCTTTGAAGTCATATTGCATGGTACCCATTCCACGGGTTTCAACTACCCAGGTTTAAGGTATTCTTCCTTCAGCTAAAACATGCATGTGGAACCTAGAGTATGATCAACCATGTGATCGGGAGACGTGTTCAAATATGTCTGAGTTTTCCTCCCCTGGTACTCGGGTGCAACATTCCAGACGCTTTACTAACACTCTCCCGACTTGGAGAGTCAGTCCCTTTAACCTCCTGTTTGGCCCAGTTTGCAATTTCTGCGGAAGATGAACAGGAATAGCGAGAACCAATGAGAGGCTAGCTGGAGGTGTCTGGACGGGCAAATTTAACTCTCATTTCCCAACAGGAAGAGGAAATAACCAAAGGCTCAGCGTGCCGTACCGGAACCAGATTCGGGCCTGAAGCCATCCTGCGGTGTTGCGGCCAGCTCAAAAGAAAGCGAGTTGAAGAAAGGAGCTCAGGGGCACTGTAATTCACAAACCTGCAGAGTTATAAATGACAGCTATCGTCCAAAAATAGACTGAAGTAAGGCTGCCAAGAGGACTTGAAAGCGGGGCAGAATTGCAGGAAACCGATTTCAGGAGGTAGACTGGAATTGCATTGAAAGCATAGGAAAAGAGGCAGAACGTCCACAATGATGCACTTGGCCAAAAAGGGCGTATGCGTTTTTTCCTGAATATATTCAGGAAAAAACGCATACGCCCTTTTTGGCCAACCAAGCAAGCTTGCAAAGGAAATCTGCACTACAATGAAGTCTCACTTCCCCCCGGTCAAAAGGGCCATCTGAAAAAAGTGTAAAATCCAGAAAGGCAGGACTGGCCATGGAGAACTGGGAGCCTTGTTATGCTGATGGGCGGGATGTAAATTGCCAACAGACACTCGGGAGAAGTGTATGGTGTTTCCTGAAACATCTAAAAAACAAAGCAACAGAGCCTAGGGCACTTCCACTTATGGTCCTATAGCTTAGGGAAATTAAAATCAAAAAGACACAGCCACCCCAAAGTTTGGAACGGCTCTGTTTACAAGAACCTCGTTTACAGTACAAGTTCAACATCGCAGAAAGTGAAAAATGGATAAAGAAGTTGTGGTATTTACTTACAAAGCAATATCACTCAGCAATGAAATCTGTGTCATCAGGCCCTTAGCAGCACAATGAGTGGATTCAGGTATGATGATTCTAACTGAAATAAGTCACACAGAAAAAGAAACATCATAAGATATCAGTAATACACGGAATGTAAACTTGGCTACACAGGAACTGAATTACAGAACAGAACAGGGTCTCAAATTTAGAAAACCAACTTATGCTTGCTTAAGGGGAAAGGTGAGTTGGGGTGCTGCATAAAACCAGAGATTGAAATGAGCACAGATAAAGTTCCTTAAGCCAAATATGGAATAGACAAGAGCTACTCCTTGCTCAACGAAATGGACTCAACACCCCATATTAAACGCCTAAGAATGTACCTGACTAGTAAGTATCTTAAAACCTATGGATTGCTATGTCTCCGAAAGAGAATCAAGCATGTGTACAGGGGCATAAACGCAGCAGTGATAGGATTGGAGAGGTTCGGTGAGCAAATGAAGACCCTTTGAAGTCATATTGCATGGTACCCATTCCACGGGTTTCAATTACCCAGGTTTAAGGTATTCTTCCTTCAGCTAAAACATGCATGTGGAACCTAGAGTATGATCAACCATGTGATCGGGAGACGTGTTCAAATATGTCTGAGTTTTCCTCCCCTGGTACTCGGGTGCAACATTCCAGACGCTTTACTAACACTCTCCCCACTTGGAGAGTCAGTCCCTTTAACCTCCTGTTTGGCCCAGTTTGCAATTTCTGCGGAAGATGAACAGGAATAGCGAGAACCAATGAGAGGCTAGCTGGAGGTGTCTGGACGGGCAAATTTAACTCTCATTTCCCAACAGGAAGAGGAAATAACCAAAGGCTCAGCATGCCGTACCGGAACCAGATTAGGGCCTGAAGCCATCCTGCGGTGTTGCGGCCAGCTCAAAAGAAAGCGAGTTGAAGAAAGGAGCTCAGGGGCACTGTAATTCACAAACCTGCAGAGTTATAAATGACAGCTATCGTCCAAAAATAGACTGAAGTAAGGCTGCCAAGAGGACTTGAAAGCGGGGCAGAATTGCAGGAAACCGATTTCAGGAGGTAGACTGGAATTGCATTGAAAGCATAGGAAAAGAGGCAGAACGTCCACAATGATGCACTTGGCCAAAAAGGGCGTATGCGTTTTTTCCTGAATATATTCAGGAAAAAACGCATACGCCCTTTTTGGCCAACCAAGCAAGCTTGCAAAGGAAATCTGCACTACAATGAAGTCTCACTTCCCCCCGGTCAAAAGGGCCATCTGAAAAAAGTGTAAAATCCAGAAAGGCAGGACAGGCCATGGAGAACTGGGAGCCTTGTTATGCTGATGGGCGGGATGTAAATTGCCAACAGACACTCGGGAGAAGTGTATGGTGTTTCCTGAAACATCTAAAAAACAAAGCAACAGAGCCTAGGGCACTTCCACTCATGGTCCTAAAGCTTAGGGAAATTAAAATCAAAAAGACACAGCCACCCCAAAGTTTGGAACGGCTCTGTTTACAAGAACCTCGTTTACAGTACAAGTTCAACATCGCAGAAAGTGAAAAATGGATAAAGAAGTTGTGGTATTTACTTACAAAGCAATATCACTCAGCAATGAAATCTGTGTCATCAGGCCCTTAGCAGCACAATGAGTGGATTCAGGTATGATGATTCTAACTGAAATAAGTCACACAGAAAAAGAAACATCATAAGATATCAGTAATACACGGAATGTAAACTTGGCTACACAGGAACTGAATTACAGAACAGAACAGTGTCTCACTTTAGAAAACCAACTTATTCTTCCTTAAGGGTAAAGGTGAGTTGGGGTGCTGCATAAAACCAGAGATTGAAATGAGCACAGATAAAGTTCCTTAAGCCAAATATGGAATAGACAAGAGCTACTCCTTGCTCAACGAAATGGACTCAACACCCCATATTAAACGCCTAAGAATGTACCTGACTAGTAAGTATCTTAAAACCTATGGATTGCTATGTCTCCGAAAGAGAATCAAGCATGTGTACAGTGGCATAAACGCAGCAGTGATAGGATTGGAGAGGTTCGGTGAGCAAATGAAGACCCTTTGAAGTCATATTGCATGGTACCCATTCCACGGGTTTCAACTACCCAGGTTTAAGGTATTCTTCCTTCAGCTAAAACATGCATGTGGAACCTAGAGTATGATCAACCATGTGATCGGGAGACGTGTTCAAATATGTCTCAGTTTTCCTCCCCTGGTACTCGGGTGCAACATTCCAGACGCTTTACTAACACTCTCCTGACTTGGAGAGTCAGTCCCTTTAACCTCCTGTTTGGCCCAGTTTGCAATTTCTGCGGAAGATGAACAGGAATAGCGAGAACCAATGAGAGGCTAGCTGGAGGTGTCTGGACGGGCAAATTTACCTCTCATTTCCCAACAGGAAGAGGAAATAACCAAAGGCTCAGCGTGCCGTACCGGAACCAGATTCGGGCCTGAAGCCATTCTGCGGTGTTGCGGCCAGCTCAAAAGAAAGCGAGTTGAAGAAAGGAGCTCAGGGGCACTGTAATTCACAAACCTGCAGAGTTATAAATGACAGCTATCGTCCAAAAATAGACTGAAGTAAGGCTGCCAAGAGGACTTGAAAGCGGGGCAGAATTGCAGGAAACCGATTTCAGGAGGTAGACTGGAATTGCATTGAAAGCATAGGAAAAGAGGCAGAACGTCCACAATGATGCACTTGGCCAAAAAGGGCGTATGCGTTTTTTCCTGAATATATTCAGGAAAAAACGCATACGCCCTTTTTGGCCAACCAAGCAAGCTTGCAAAGGAAATCTGCACTACAATGAAGTCTCACTTCCCCCCGGTCAAAAGGGCCATCTGAAAAAAGTGTAAAATCCAGAAAGGCAGGACAGGCCATGGAGAACTGGGAGCCTTGTTATGCTGATGGGCGGGATGTAAATTGCCAACAGACACTCGGGAGAAGTGTATGGTGTTTCCTGAAACATCTAAAAAACAAAGCAACAGAGCCTAGGGCACTTCCACTTATGGTCCTATAGCTTAGGGAAATTAAAATCAAAAAGACACAGCCACCCCAAAGTTTGGAACGGCTCTGTTTACAAGAACCTCGTTTACAGTACAAGTTCAACATCGCAGAAAGTGAAAAATGGATAAAGAAGTTGTGGTATTTACTTACAAAGCAATATCACTCAGCAATGAAATCTGTGTCATCAGGCCCTTAGCAGCACAATGAGTGGATTCAGGTATGATGATTCTAACTGAAATAAGTCACACAGAAAAAGAAACATCATAAGATATCAGTAATACACGGAATGTAAACTTGGCTACACAGGAACTGAATTACAGAACAGAACAGGGTCTCAAATTTAGAAAACCAACTTATGCTTGCTTAAGGGGAAAGGTGAGTTGGGGTGCTGCATAAAACCAGAGATTGAAATGAGCACAGATAAAGTTCCTTAAGCCAAATATGGAATAGACAAGAGCTACTCCTTGCTCAACGAAATGGACTCAACACCCCATATTAAACGCCTAAGAATGTACCTGACTAGTAAGTATCTTAAAACCTATGGATTGCTATGTCTCCGAAAGAGAATCAAGCATGTGTACAGGGGCATAAACGCAGCAGTGATAGGATTGGAGAGGTTCGGTGAGCAAATGAAGACCCTTTGAAGTCATATTGCATGGTACCCATTCCACGGGTTTCAATTACCCAGGTTTAAGGTATTCTTCCTTCAGCTAAAACATGCATGTGGAACCTAGAGTATGATCAACCATGTGATCAGGAGACGTGTTCAAATATGTCTGAGTTTTCCTCCCCTGGTACTCGGGTGCAACATTCCAGACGCTTTACTAACACTCTCCCCACTTGGAGAGTCAGTCCCTTTAACCTCCTGTTTGGCCCAGTTTGCAATTTCTGCGGAAGATGAACAGGAATAGCGAGAACCAATGAGAGGCTAGCTGGAGGTGTCTGGACGGGCAAATTTAACTCTCATTTCCCAACAGGAAGAGGAAATAACCAAAGGCTCAGCATGCCGTACCGGAACCAGATTAGGGCCTGAAGCCATCCTGCGGTGTTGCGGCCAGCTCAAAAGAAAGCGAGTTGAAGAAAGGAGCTCAGGGGCACTGTAATTCACAAACCTGCAGAGTTATAAATGACAGCTATCGTCCAAAAATAGACTGAAGTAAGGCTGCCAAGAGGACTTGAAAGCGGGGCAGAATTGCAGGAAACCGATTTCAGGAGGTAGACTGGAATTGCATTGAAAGCATAGGAAAAGAGGCAGAACGTCCACAATGATGCACTTGGCCAAAAAGGGCGTATGCGTTTTTTCCTGAACATATTCAGGAAAAAACGCATACGCCCTTTTTGGCCAACCAAGCAAGCTTGCAAAGGAAATCTGCACTACAATGAAGTCTCACTTCCCCCCGGTCAAAAGGGCCATCTGAAAAAAGTGTAAAATCCAGAAAGGCAGGACAGGCCATGGAGAACTGGGAGCCTTGTTATGCTGATGGGCGGGATGTAAATTGCCAACAGACACTCGGGAGAAGTGTATGGTGTTTCCTGAAACATCTAAAAAACAAAGCAACAGAGCCTAGGGCACTTCCATTCATGGTCCTAAAGCTTAGGGAAATTAAAATCAAAAAGACACAGCCACCCCAAAGTTTGGAACGGCTCTGTTTACAAGAACCTCGTTTACAGTACAAGTTCAACATCGCAGAAAGTGAAAAATGGATAAAGAAGTTGTGGTATTTACTTACAAAGCAATATCACTCAGCAATGAAATCTGTGTCATCAGGCCCTTAGCAGCACAATGAGTGGATTCAGGTATGATGATTCTAAATGAAATAAGTCACACAGAAAAAGAAACATCATAAGATATCAGTAATACACGGAATGTAAACTTGGCTACACAGGAACTGAATTACAGAACAGAACAGTGTCTCACTTTAGAAAACCAACTTATTCTTCCTTAAGGGTAAAGGTGAGTTGGGGTGCTGCATAAAACCAGAGATTGAAATGAGCACAGATAAAGTTCCTTAAGCCAAATATGGAATAGACAAGAGCTACTCCTTGCTCAACGAAATGGACTCAACACCCCATATTAAACGCCTAAGAATGTACCTGACTAGTAAGTATCTTAAAACCTATGGATTGCTATGTCTCCGAAAGAGAATCAAGCATGTGTACAGTGGCATAAACGCAGCAGTGATAGGATTGGAGAGGTTCGGTGAGCAAATGAAGACCCTTTGAAGTCATATTGCATGGTACCCATTCCACGGGTTTCAACTACCCAGGTTTAAGGTATTCTTCCTTCAGCTAAAACATGCATGTGGAACCTAGAGTATGATCAACCATGTGATCGGGAGACGTGTTCAAATATGTCTCAGTTTTCCTCCCCTGGTACTCGGGTGCAACATTCCAGACGCTTTACTAACACTCTCCCGACTTGGAGAGTCAGTCCCTTTAACCTCCTGTTTGGCCCAGTTTGCAATTTCTGCGGAAGATGAACAGGAATAGCGAGAACCAATGAGAGGCTAGCTGGAGGTGTCTGGACGGGCAAATTTACCTCTCATTTCCCAACAGGAAGAGGAAATAACCAAAGGCTCAGCGTGCCGTACCGGAACCAGATTCGGGCCTGAAGCCATTCTGCGGTGTTGCGGCCAGCTCAAAAGAAAGCGAGTTGAAGAAAGGAGCTCAGGGGCACTGTAATTCACAAACCTGCAGAGTTATAAATGACAGCTATCGTCCAAAAATAGACTGAAGTAAGGCTGCCAAGAGGACTTGAAAGCGGGGCAGAATTGCAGGAAACCGATTTCAGGAGGTAGACTGGAATTGCATTGAAAGCATAGGAAAAGAGGCAGAACGTCCACAATGATGCACTTGGCCAAAAAGGGCGTATGCGTTTTTTCCTGAATATATTCAGGAAAAAACGCATACGCCCTTTTTGGCCAACCAAGCAAGCTTGCAAAGGAAATCTGCACTACAATGAAGTCTCACTTCCCCCCGGTCAAAAGGGCCATCTGAAAAAAGTGTAAAATCCAGAAAGGCAGGACAGGCCATGGAGAACTGGGAGCCTTGTTATGCTGATGGGCGGGATGTAAATTGCCAACAGACACTCGGGAGAAGTGTATGGTGTTTCCTGAAACATCTAAAAAACAAAGCAACAGAGCCTAGGGCACTTCCACTTATGGTCCTATAGCTTAGGGAAATTAAAATCAAAAAGACACAGCCACCCCAAAGTTTGGAACGGCTCTGTTTACAAGAACCTCGTTTACAGTACAAGTTCAACATCGCAGAAAGTGAAAAATGGATAAAGAAGTTGTGGTATTTACTTACAAAGCAATATCACTCAGCAATGAAATCTGTGTCATCAGGCCCTTAGCAGCACAATGAGTGGATTCAGGTATGATGATTCTAACTGAAATAAGTCACACAGAAAAAGAAACATCATAAGATATCAGTAATACACGGAATGTAAACTTGGCTACACAGGAACTGAATTACAGAACAGAACAGGGTCTCAAATTTAGAAAACCAACTTATGCTTGCTTAAGGGTAAAGGTGAGTTGGGGTGCTGCATAAAACCAGAGATTGAAATGAGCACAGATAAAGTTCCTTAAGCCAAATATGGAATAGACAAGAGCTACTCCTTGCTCAACGAAATGGACTCAACACCCCATATTAAACGCCTAAGAATGTACCTGACTAGTAAGTATCTTAAAACCTATGGATTGCTATGTCTCCGAAAGAGAATCAAGCATGTGTACAGGGGCATAAACGCAGCAGTGATAGGATTGGAGAGGTTCGGTGAGCAAATGAAGACCCTTTGAAGTCATATTGCATGGTACCCATTCCACGGGTCTTAACTCTCCAGGTTTAAGGTATTCTTCCTTCAGCTAAAACATGCATGTGGAACCCAAGTATGATCAACCATGTGAGCGGGAGACGTGTTCAAATATGTCTCAGTTTTCCTCCCCTGGTACTCGGGTGCAACATTCCAGACGCTTTACTAACACTCTCCCCACTTGGAGAGTCAGCGCCTTTAACCTCCTGTTTGGCCCAGTTTGCAATTTCTGTGGAAGATGAACAGGAATAGCGAGAACCAATGAGAGACTAGCTGGAGGTGTCTGGATGGGCAAATTTAACTCTCATTTCCCACCAGGAAGAGGAATTAACCAAAGGCTCAGCGTGCCGTGCCGGAACCAGAATAGGGCCTGAAGCCATCCTGCGGTGTTGCAGCCAGCTCACAAGAAAGCGAGTTGAAGAAAGGAGCTCAGGGGCACTGTAATTCACAAACCTGCAGAGTTATAAATGACAGCTATCGTCCAAAAATAGACTGAAGTAAGGCTGCCAAGAGGACTTGAAAGCGGGGCAGAATTGCAGGAAACCGATTTCAGGAGGTAGACTGGAATTGCATTGAAAGCATAGGAAAAGAGGCAGAACGTCCACAATGATGCACTTGGCCAAAAAGGGCGTATGCGTTTTTTCCTGAATATATTCAGGAAAAAACGCATACGCCCTTTTTGGCCAACCAAGCAAGCTTGCAAAGAAATCTGCACTACAATGAAGTCTCTCTTCTCCCCGGTCAAAAGGGCCATCTGAAAAAAGTGTAAAATCCAGAAAGGCAGGACAGGCCATGGAGAACTGGGAGCCTTGTTATGCTGATGGGCGGGATGTAAATTGCCAACAGCCACTCCGGAGAAGTGTATGGTGTTTCCTGAAACATCTAAAAAACAAAGCAACAGAGCCTAGGGCACTGCCACTTATGGTCCTATAGCTTAGGGAAATTAAAATCAAAAAGACACAGCCACCCCAAAGTTTGGAACGGCTCTGTTTACAAGAACCTCGTTTACAGTACAAGTTCAACATCGCAGAAAGTGAAAAATGGATAAAGAAGTTGTGGTATTTACTTACAAAGCAATATCACTCAGCAATGAAATCTGTGTCATCAGGCCCTTAGCAGCACAATGAGTGGATTCAGGTATGATGATTCTAACTGAAATAAGTCACACAGAAAAAGAAACATCATAAGATATCAGTAATACACGGAATGTAAACTTGGCTACACAGGAACTGAATTACAGAACAGAACAGGGTCTCAAATTTAGAAAACCAACTTATGCTTGCTTAAGGGGAAAGGTGAGTTGGGGTGCTGCATAAAACCAGAGATTGAAATGAGCACAGATAAAGTTCCTTAAGCCAAATATGGAATAGACAAGAGCTACTCCTTGGTCAACGAAATGGACTCAACACCGCATATTAAACGTCTAAGAATGTACCTGACTAGTAAGTATCTTAAAACCTATGGATTGCTATGTCTCCGAAAGAGAATCAAGCATGTGTACAGGGTCATAAACGCAGCAGTGATAGGATTGGAGAGGTTCGTGAGAAAATGAAGACCCTTTGAAGTCATATTGCATGGTACCCATTCCACGGGTTTCAACTCTCTAGGTTTAAGGTATTCTTCCTTCAGCTAAAACATGCATGTGGAACCTAGAGTATGATCAACCATGTGATCGGGAGACGTGTTCAAATATGTCTCAGTTTTCCTCCCCTGGTACTCGGGTGCAACATTCCAGACGCTTTACTAACACTCTCCCCACTTGGAGAGTCAGCGCCTTTAACCTCCTGTTTGGCACAGTTTGCAATTTCTGCGGAAGATGAACAGGAATAGCGAGAACCAATGAGAGGCTAGCTGGAGGTGTCTGGACGGGCAAATTTAACTCTCATTTCCCACCAGGAAGAGGAATTAACCAAAGGCTCAGCATGCCGGGCCGGAACCAGATTAGGGCCTGAAGCCATCATGCGGTGTTGCGGCCAGGTCACAAGAAAGCGAGTTGAAGAAAGGAGCTCAGGGGCACTGTAATTCACAAACCTACAGAGTTGTAAATGACAGCTATCGTCCAAAAATAGACTGAAGTAAGGCTGTCAAGAGGACTTGAAAGCGGGGAAGAATTGCAGGAAACCCATTTCAGGAGGTAGACTGGAATTGCATTGAAAGCATAGGAAAAGAGGCAGAACGTCCACAATGATGCACTTGGCCAAAAAGGGCGTATGCGTTTTTTCCTGAATATATTCAGGAAAAAACGCATACGCCCTTTTTGGCCAACCAAGCAAGCTTGCAAAGGAAATCTGCACTACAATGAAGTCTCACTTCCCCCTGGTCAAAAGGGACATCTGAAAAATGTGTAAAATCCAGAAAGGCAACAGGCCATTGAGAACTGGGAGCCTTGTTATGCTGATGGGCGGGATGTAAATTGCCAACAGACACTTGGGAGAAGTGTATGGTGTTTCCTGAAACATCTAAAAAACAAAGCAACAGAGCCTAGGGCACTTCCACTTATGGTCCTATAGCTTAGGGAAATTAAAATCAAACAGACACAGCCACCCCAAAGTTTGGGACGCCTCTGTTTACAAGAACCTCGTTTACAGTACAAGTTCAACATCGCAGAAAGTGAAAAATGGATAAAGAAGTTGTGGTATTTACTTACAAAGCAATATCACTCAGCAATGAAATCTGTGTCATCAGGCCCTTAGCAGCACAATGAGTGGATTCAGGTATGATGATTCTAACTGAAATAAGTCACACAGAAAAAGAAACATCATAAGATATCAGTAATACACGGAATGTAAACTTGGCTACACAGGAACTGAATTACAGAACAGAACAGGGTCTCAAATTTAGAAAACCAACTTATGCTTGCTTAAGGGTAAAGGTGAGTTGGGGTGCTGCATAAAACCAGAGATTGAAATGAGCACAGATAAAGTTCCTTAAGTCAAATATGGAATAGACAAGAGCTACTCCTTGCTCAACGAAATGGACTCAACACCGCATATTAAACGCCTAAGAATGTACCTGACTAGTAAGTATCTTAAAACCTATGGATTGCTATGTCTCCGAAAGAGAATCAAGCATGTGTACAGGGGCATAAACGCAGCAGTGATAGGATTGGAGAAGTTCGGTGAGCAAATGAAGACCCTTTGAAGTCATATTGCATGGTACCCATTACACGGGTCTCAACTCTCCAGGTTTATGGTATTCTTCCTTCAGCTAAAACATGCATGTGGAACCCAAGTATGATCAACCATGTGAACGGGAGACGTGTTCAAATATGTCTCAGTTTTCCTCCCCTGGTACTCTGGTGCAACACTCCAGACGCTTTACTAACACTCTCCCCACTTGGAGAGTCAGCGCCTTTAACCTCCTGTTTGGCCCAGTTTGCAATTTCTGCGGAAGATGAACAGGAATAGCGAGAACCAATGAGAGGCTAGCTGGAGGTGTCTGGACGGGCAAATTTAACTCTCATTTCCCACCAAGAAGAGGAAATAACCAAAGGCTCAGCGTGCCGTACCGGAACCAGATTAGGGCCTGAAGCCATCCTGCGGTGTTGCGGCCAGGTCACAAGAAAGCGAGTTGAAGAAAGGAGCTCAGGGGCACTGTAATTCACAAACCTGCAGAGTTATAAATGACAGCTATCGTCCAAAAATAGACTGAAGTAAGGCTGCCAAGAGGACTTGAAAGCGGGGCAGAATTGCAGGAAACCGATTTCAGGAGGTAGACTGGAATTGCATTGAAAGCATAGGAAAAGAGGCAGAACGTCCACAATGATGCACTTGGCCAAAAAGGGCGTATGCGTTTTTTCCTGAATATATTCAGGAAAAAACGCATACGCCCTTTTTGGCCAACCAAGCAAGCTTGCAAAGGAAATCTGCACTACAATGAAGTCTCACTTCCCCCCGGTCAAAAGGGCCATCTGAAAAAAGTGTAAAATCCAGAAAGGCAGGACAGGCCATGGAGAACTGGGAGCCTTGTTATGCTGATGGGCGGGATGTAAATTGCCAACAACCACTCGGGAGAAGTGTATGGTGTTTCCTGAAACATCTAAAAAACAAAGCAACAGAACCTAGGGCACTTCCACTTATGGTCCTATAGCTTAGGGAAATTAAAATCAAAAAGACACAGCCACCCCAAAGTTTGGAACGGCTCTGTTTACAAGAACCTCGTTTACAGTACAAGTTCAACATCGCAGAAAGTGAAAAATGGATAAAGAAGTTGTGGTATTTACTTACAAAGCAATATCACTCAGCAATGAAATCTGTGTCATCAGGCCCTTAGCAGCACAATGAGTGGATTCAGGTATGATGATCCGAACTGAAGTAAGTCACACAGAAAAAGAAACATCATAAGATATCAGTAATACACGGAATGGAAACTTGGCTACACAGGAACTGAATTACAGAACAGAACATGGACTCAAATTTAGAAAACCAACTTATGCTTGCTTAAGGGTAAAGGTGAGTTGGGGTGCTGCATAAAACCAGAGATTGAAATGAGCACAGATAAAGTTCCTTAAGCCAAATATGGAATAGACAAGAGCTACTTCTTGCTCAACGAAATGGACTCAACACCGCATATTAAACGCCTAAGAATGTACCTGACTTGTAAGTATCTTAAAACCTATGGATTGCTATGTCTCCGAAAGAGAATCAAGCATGTGTACAGGGGCATAAACGCAGCAGTGATAGGATTGGAGAGGTTCGGTGAGCAAATGAAGACCCTTTGAAGTCATATTGCATGGTACCCATTCCACGGGTTTCAACTACCCAGGTTTAAGGTATTCTTCCTTCAGCTAAAACATGCATGTGGAACCTAGAGTATGATCAACCATGTGATCGGGAGACGTGTTCAAATATGTCTCAGGTTTCCTCCCCTGGTACTCGGGTGCAACATTCCAGACGCTTTGCTAACACTCTCCCCACTTGGAGAGTCAGCGCCTTTAACCTCCTGTTTGGCACAGTTTGCAATTTCTGCGGAAGATGAACAGGAATAGCGAGAACCAATGAGAGACTAGCTGGAGGTGTCTGGACGGGCAAATTTAACTCTCATTTCCCAACAGGAAGAGGAAATAACCAAAGGCTCAGCGTGCCGTACCGGAACCAGATTAGGGCCTGAAGCCATTCTGCGGTGTTGCGGCCAGCTCAAAAGAAACCGAGTTGAAGAAAGGAGCTCAGGGGCACTGTAATTCACAAACCTGCAGAGTTATAAATGACAGCTATCGTCCAAAAATAGACTGAAGTAAGGCTGCCAAGAGGACTTGAAAGCGGGGCAGAATTGCAGGAAACCGATTTCAGGAGGTAGACTGGAATTGCATTGAAAGCATAGGAAAAGAGGCAGAACGTCCACAATGATGCACTTGGCCAAAAAGGGCGTATGCGTTTTTTCCTGAATATATTCAGGAAAAAACGCATACGCCCTTTTTGGCCAACCAAGCAAGCTTGCAAAGGAAATCTGCACTACAATGAAGTCTCACTTCCCCCCGGTCAAAAGGGCCATCTGAAAAAGGTGTGAAATCCAGAAAGGTAGGACAGGCCATGGAGAACTGGGAGCCTTGTTATGCTGATGGGCGGGATGTAAATTGCCAACAACCACTCTGGAGAAGTGTATGGTGTTTCCTGAAACATCTAAAAAACAAAGCAACAGAACCTAGGGCACTTCCACTTATGGTCCTATAGCTTAGGGAAATTAAAATCAAAAAGACACAGCCACCCAAGAGTTTGGAACGGCTCTGTTTACAAGAACCTCGTTTACAGTACAAGTTCAACATCGCAGAAAGTGAAAAATGGATAAAGAAGTTGTGGTATTTACTTACAAAGCAATATCACTCAGCAATGAAATCTATGTCATCAGGCCCTTAGCAGCACAATGAGTGGATTCAGGTACGATGATTCTAACTGAAGTAAGTCACACAGAAAAAGAAATATCATAAGATATCAGTAATACACGGAATGTAAACTTGGCTACACAGGAACTGAATTACAGAACAGAACAGGGTCTCAAATTTAGAAAACCAACTTATGCTTGCTTAAGGGGAAAGGTGAGTTGGGGTGCTGCATAAAACCAGAGATTGAAATGAGCACAGATAAAGTTCCTTAAGTCAAATATGGAATAGACAAGAGCTACTCCTTGCTCAACGAAATGGACTCAACATCGCATATTAAACGCCTAAGAATGTACCTGACTAGTAAGTATCTTAAAACCTATGGATTGCTATGTCTCCGAAAGAGAATCAAGCATGTGTACATGGACATAAACGCAGCAGTGATAGGATTGGAGAGGTTCGGTGAGCAAATGAAGACCCTTTGAAGTCATATTGCATGGTACCCATTACACGGGTCTTAACTCTCCAGGTTTAAGGTATTCTTCCTTCAGCTAAAACATGCATGTGCAACCCAAGTATGATCAACCATGTGAACGGGAGACGTGTTCAAATATGTCTCAGTTTTCCTCCCCTGGTACTCGGGTGCAACATTCCAGACACTTTACTAACACTCTCCCCACTTGGAGAGTCAGCGCCTTTAACCTCCTGTTTGGCCCAGTTTGCAATTTCTGCGGAAGATGAACAGGAATAGCGAGAACCAATGAGAGGCTAGCTGGAGGTGTCTGGACGGGCAAATTTAACTCTCATTTCCCACCAGGAAGAGGAAATAACCAAAGGCTCAGCGTGCCGTGCCGGAACCAGATTAGGGCCTGAAGCCATCCTGCGGTGTTGCGGCCAGGTCACAAGAAAGCAAGTTGAAGAAAGGAGCTCAGGGGCACTGTAATTCACAAACCTGCAGAGTTATAAATGACAGCTATCGTCCAAAAATAGACTGAAGTAAGGCTGCCAAGAGGACTTGAAAGCGGGGCAGAATTGCAGGAAACCGATTTCAGGAGGTAGACTGGAATTGCATTGAAAGCATAGGGAAAGAGGCAGAAAGTCCACAATGATGCACTTGGCCAAAAAGGGCGTATGCGTTTTTTCCTGAATATATTCAGGAAAAAACGCATACGCCCTTTTTGGCCAACCAAGCAAGCTTGCAAAGGAAATCTGCACTACAATGAAGTCTCACTTCCCCCCGGTCAAAAGGGCCATCTGAAAAAAGTGTAAAATCCAGAAAGGCAGGACAGGCCATGGAGAACTGGGAGCCTTGTTATGCTGATGGGCGGGTTGTAAATTGCCAACAACCACTCGGGAGAAGTGTATGGTGTTTCCTGAAACATCTAAAAAACAAAGCCACAGAACCTAGGGCACTTCCACTCATGGTCCTATAGCTTAGGGAAATTAAAATCGAAAAGACACAGCCACCCCAAAGTTTGGAACGGCTCTGTTTACAAGAACCTCGTTTACAGTACAAGTTCAACATCGCAGAAAGTGAAAAATGGATAAAGAAGTTGTGGTATTTACTTACAAAGCAATATCACTCAGCAATGAAATCTATGTCATCAGGCACTTAGCATCACAATGAGTGGATTCAGGTATGATGATTCTAACTGAAATAAGTCACACAGAAAAAGAAGCATCATAAGATATCAGTAATACACGGAATGGAAACTTGGCTACACAGGAACTGAATTACAGAACAGAACAGGGTCTCAAATTTAGAAAACCAACTTATGCTTGCTTAAGGGTAAAGGTGAGTTGGGGTGCTGCATAAAACCAGAGATTGAAATGAGCACAGATAAAGTTCCTTAAGTCAAATATGGAATAGACAAGAGCTACTCCTTGCTCAACGAAATGGACTCAACATCGCATATTAAACCCCTAAGAATGTACCTGACTAGTAAGTATCTTAAAACGTATGGATTGCTATGTCTCCGAAAGAGAATCAAGCATGTGTACAGGGGCATAAACGCAGCAGTGATAGGATTGGAGAGGTTCGGTGAGCAAATGAAGACCCTTTGAAGTCATATTGCATGGTACCCATTACACGGGTCTCAACTCTCCAGGTTTAAGGTATTCTTCCTTCAGCTAAAACATGCATGTGGAACCCAAGTATGATCAACCATGTGAACGGGAGACGTGTTCAAATATGTCTCAGTTTTCCTCCCCTGGTACTCTGGTGCAACATTCCAGACGCTTTACTAACACTCTCCCCACTTGGAGAGTCAGCGCCTTTAACCTCCTGTTTGGCCCAGTTTGCAATTTCTGCAGAAGATGAACAGGAATAGCGAGAACCAATGAGAGGCTAGCTGGAGGTGTCTGGACGGGCAAATTTAACTCTCATTTCCCACCAGGAAGAGGAAATAACCAAAGGCTCAGCGTGCCGTACCGGAACCAGATTAGGGCCTGAAGCCATCCTGCGGTGTTGCGGCCAGCTCAAAAGAAAGCGAGTTGAAGAAAGGAGCTCAGGGGCACTGTAATTCACAAACCTGCAGAGTTATAAATGACAGCTATCGTCCAAAAATAGACTGAAGTAAGGCTGCCAAGAGGACTTGAAAGCGGGGCAGAATTGCAGGAAACCGATTTCAGGAGGTAGACTGGAATTGCATTGAAAGCATAGGAAAAGAGGCAGAACGTCCACAATGATGCACTTGGCCAAAAAGGGCGTATGCATTTTTTCCTGAATATATTCAGGAAAAAACGCATACGCCCTTTTTGGCAAACCAAGCAAGCTTGCAAAGGAAATCTGCACTACAATGAAGTCTCACTTCCCCCCGGTCAAAAGGGCCATCTGAAAAAAGTGTAAAATCCAGAAAGGCAGGACAGGCCATGGAGAACTGGGAGCCTTGTTATGCTGATGGGCGGGATGTAAATTGCCAACAACCACTCGGGAGAAGTGTATGGTGTTTCCTGAAACATCTAAAAAACAAAGCAACAGAACCTAGGGCACTTCCACTTATGGTCCTATAGCTTAGGGAAATTAAAATCAAAAAGACACAGCCACCCCAAAGTTTGGAATGGCTCTGTTTACAAGAACCTCGTTTACAGTACAAGTTCAACATCGCAGAAAGTGAAAAATGGATAAAGAAGTTGTGGTATTTACTTACAAAGCAATATCACTCAGCAATGAAATCTATGTCATCAGGCCCTTAGCAGCACAATGAGTGGATTCAGGTACGATGATTCTAACTGAAGTAAGTCACACAGAAAAAGAAACATCATAAGATATCAGTAATACACGGAATGTAAACTTGGCTACACAGGAACTGAATTACAGAACAGAACAGGGTCTCAAATTTAGAAAACCAACTTATGCTTGCTTAAGGGTAAAGGTGAGTTGGGGTGCTGCATAAAACCAGAGATTGAAATGAGCACAGATAAAGTTCCTTAAGTCAAATATGGAATAGACAAGAGCTACTCCTTGCTCAACGAAATGGACTCAACATCGCATATTAAACGCCTAAGAATGTACCTGACTAGTAAGTATCTTAAAACCTATGGATTGCTATGTCTCCGAAAGAGAATCAAGCATGTGTACAGGGACATAAACGCAGCAGTGATAGGATTGGAGAGGTTCGGTGAGCAAATGAAGACCCTTTGAAGTCATATTGCATGGTACCCATTACACGGGTCTTAACTCTCCAGGTTTA
This sequence comes from Stenella coeruleoalba, assembly GCF_951394435.1. Taxonomy (NCBI): domain Eukaryota; kingdom Metazoa; phylum Chordata; class Mammalia; order Artiodactyla; family Delphinidae; genus Stenella; species Stenella coeruleoalba. The sequence continues at coordinate 382,498 of NW_027646405.1, forward strand.
AGGTATTCTTCCTTCAGCTAAAACATGCATGTGCAACCCAAGTATGATCAACCATGTGAACGGGAGACGTGTTCAAATATGTCTCAGTTTTCCTCCCCTGGTACTCGGGTGCAACATTCCAGACACTTTACTAACACTCTCCCCACTTGGAGAGTCAGCGCCTTTAACCTCCTGTTTGGCCCAGTTTGCAATTTCTGCGGAAGATGAACAGGAATAGTGAGAACCAATGAGAGGCTAGCTGGAGGTGTCTGGACGGGCAAATTTAACTCTCATTTCCCACCAGGAAGAGGAAATAACCAAAGGCTCAGCGTGCCGTGCCGGAACCAGATTAGGGCCTGAAGCCATCCTGCGGTGTTGCGGCCAGGTCACAAGAAAGCAAGTTGAAGAAAGGAGCTCAGGGGCACTGTAATTCACAAACCTGCAGAGTTATAAATGACAGCTATCGTCCAAAAATAGACTGAAGTAAGGCTGCCAAGAGGACTTGAAAGCGGGGCAGAATTGCAGGAAACCGATTTCAGGAGGTAGACTGGAATTGCATTGAAAGCATAGGGAAAGAGGCAGAACGTCCACAATGATGCACTTGGCCAAAAAGGGCGTATGCGTTTTTTCCTGAATATATTCAGGAAAAAACGCATACGCCCTTTTTGGCCAACCAAGCAAGCTTGCAAAGGAAATCTGCACTACAATGAAGTCTCACTTCCCCCCGGTCAAAAGGGCCATCTGAAAAAAGTGTAAAATCCAGAAAGGCAGGACAGGCCATGGAGAACTGGGAGCCTTGTTATGCTGATGGGCGGGTTGTAAATTGCCAACAACCACTCGGGAGAAGTGTATGGTGTTTCCTGAAACATCTAAAAAACAAAGCCACAGAACCTAGGGCACTTCCACTCATGGTCCTATAGCTTAGGGAAATTAAAATCGAAAAGACACAGCCACCCCAAAGTTTGGAACGGCTCTGTTTACAAGAACCTCGTTTACAGTACAAGTTCAACATCGCAGAAAGTGAAAAATGGATAAAGAAGTTGTGGTATTTACTTACAAAGCAATATCACTCAGCAATGAAATCTATGTCATCAGGCACTTAGCATCACAATGAGTGGATTCAGGTATGATGATTCTAACTGAAATAAGTCACACAGAAAAAGAAGCATCATAAGATATCAGTAATACACGGAATGGAAACTTGCCTACACAGGAACTGAATTACAGAACAGAACAGGGTCTCAAATTTAGAAAACCAACTTATGCTTGCTTAAGGGTAAAGGTGAGTTGGGGTGCTGCATAAAACCAGAGATTGAAATGAGCACAGATAAAGTTCCTTAAGTCAAATATGGAATAGACAAGAGCTACTCCTTGCTCAACGAAATGGACTCAACATCGCATATTAAACGCCTAAGAATGTACCTGACTAGTAAGTATCTTAAAACCTATGGATTGCTATGTCTCCGAAAGAGAATCAAGCATGTGTACAGGGGCATAAACGCAGCAGTGATAGGATTGGAGAGGTTCGGTGAGCAAATGAAGACCCTTTGAAGTCATATTGCATGGTACCCATTACACGGGTCTCAACTCTCCAGGTTTAAGGTATTCTTCCTTCAGCTAAAACATGCATGTGGAACCCAAGTATGATCAACCATGTGAACGGGAGACGTGTTCAAATATGTCTCAGTTTTCCTCCCCTGGTACTCTGGTGCAACATTCCAGACGCTTTACTAACACTCTCCCCACTTGGAGAGTCAGCGCCTTTAACCTCCTGTTTGGCCCAGTTTGCAATTTCTGCAGAAGATGAACAGGAATAGCGAGAACCAATGAGAGGCTAGCTGGAGGTGTCTGGACGGGCAAATTTAACTCTCATTTCCCACCAGGAAGAGGAAATAACCAAAGGCTCAGCGTGCCGTACCGGAACCAGATTAGGGCCTGAAGCCATCCTGCGGTGTTGCGGCCAGCTCAAAAGAAAGCGAGTTGAAGAAAGGAGCTCAGGGGCACTGTAATTCACAAACCTGCAGAGTTATAAATGACAGCTATCGTCCAAAAATAGACTGAAGTAAGGCTGCCAAGAGGACTTGAAAGCGGGGCAGAATTGCAGGAAACCGATTTCAGGAGGTAGACTGGAATTGCATTGAAAGCATAGGAAAAGAGGCAGAACGTCCACAATGATGCACTTGGCCAAAAAGGGCGTATGCGTTTTTTCCTGAATATATTCAGGAAAAAACGCATACGCCCTTTTTGGCCAACCAAGCAAGCTTGCAAAGGAAATCTGCACTACAATGAAGTCTCACTTCCCCCCGGTCAAAAGGGCCATCTGAAAAAAGTGTAAAATCCAGAAAGGCAGGACAGGCCATGGAGAACTGGGAGCCTTGTTATGCTGATGGGCGGGATGTAAATTGCCAACAACCACTCGGGAGAAGTGTATGGTGTTTCCTGAAACATCTAAAAAACAAAGCAACAGAACCTAGGGCACTTCCAATTATGGTCCTATAGCTTAGGGAAATTAAAATCAAAAAGACACAGCCACCCCAAAGTTTGGAACGGCTCTGTTTACAAGAACCTCGTTTACAGTACAAGTTCAACATCGCAGAAAGTGAAAAATGGATAAAGAAGTTGTGGTATTTACTTACAAAGCAATATCACTCAGCAATGAAATCTGTGTCATCAGGCCCTTAGCAGCACAATGAGTGGATTCAGGTATGATGATTCGAACTGAAGTAAGTCACACAGAAAAAGAAACATCATAAGATATCAGTAATACACGGAATGTAAACTTGGCTACACAGGAACTGAATTACAGAACAGAACAGGGACTCAAATTTAGAAAACCAACTTATGCTTGCTTAAGGGTAAAGGTGAGTTGGGGTGCTGCATAAAACCAGAGATTGAAATGAGCACAGATAAAGTTCCTTAAGCCAAATATGGAATAGACAAGAGCTACTCCTTGCTCAACGAAATGGACTCAACACCGCATATTAAACGCCTAAGAATGTACCTGACTAGTAAGTATCTTAAAACCTATGGATTGCTATGTCTCCGAAAGAGAATCAAGCATGTGTACAGGGGCATAAACGCAGCAGTGATAGGATTGGAGAGGTTCGGTGAGCAAATGAAGACCCTTTGAAGTCATATTGCATGGTACCCATTCCACGGGTTTCAACTACCCAGGTTTAAGGTATTCTTCCTTCAGCTAAAACATGCATGTGGAACCTAGAGTATGATCAACCATGTGATCGGGAGACGTGTTCAAATATGTCTCAGTTTTCGTACCCTGGTACTCGGGTGCAACATTCCAGACACTTTACTAACACTCTCCCGACTTGGAGAGTCAGTCCCTTTAACCTCCTGTTTGGCCCAGTTTGCAATTTCTGCGGAAGATGAACAGGAATAGCGAGAACCAATGGAGACTAGCTGGAGGTGTCTGGACGGGCAAATTTAACTCTCATTTCCTACCAGGAAGAGGAATTAACCAAAGGCTCAGCGTGCCATGCCAGAACCAGATTAGGGCCTGAGCCATCCTGCCGTGTTGCGGCCAGCTCAAAAGAAAGCGAGTTGAAGAAAGGAGCTCAGGGGCACTGTAATTCACAAACCTGCAGAGTTATAAATGACAGCTATCGTCCAAAAATAGACTGAAGTAAGGCTGCCAAGAGGACTTGAAAGCGGGGCAGAATTGCAGGAAACCGATTTCAGGAGGTAGACTGGAATTGCATTGAAAGCATAGGAAAAGAGGCAGAACGTCCACAATGATGCACTTGGCCAAAAAGGGCGTATGCGTTTTTTCCTGAATATATTCAGGAAAAAACGCATACGCCCTTTTTGGCCAACCAAGCAAGCTTGCAAAGGAAATCTGCACTACAATGAAGTCTCACTTCCCCCCGGTCAAAAGGGCCATCTGAAAAAAGTGTAAAATCCAGAAAGGCAGGACAGGCCATGGAGAACTGGGAGCCTTGTTATGCTGATGGGCGGGATGTAAATTGCCAACAACCACTGGGGAGAAGTGTATGGTGTATCCTGAAACATCTGAAAAACAAAGCAACAGAGCCTAGGGCACTGCCACTTATGGTCCTATAGCTTAGGGAAATTAAAATTAAAAAGACACAGCCACCCCAAAGTTTGGGACGCCTCCGTTTACAAGAACCTCGTTTACCGTACAAGTTCAATATCACAGAAAGTGAAAAATGGATAAAGAACTTGTGGTACTTACGTACAATGCAGTATCACTCAGCAATGAAATCTATGGCATCAGGCCCGTAGCAGCATAATGAGTGGATTCAGGTACGATGATTCTAACTGAAATAAGTCACACAGAAAAAGAAACATCATAAGATATCACTAATACACGGAATGTAAACTTGGCTACACAGGAACTGCATTCCAAAACAGAACAGGGTCTCAAATTTGGAAAACCAACTTATGCTTGCTTAAGGGGAAAGGTGAGTTGGGGTGCTGCATAAAACCAGAGATTGAAATGAGCACAGATAAAGTTCCTTAAGCCAAATATGGAATAGACAAGAGCTACTCCTTGCTCAACGAAATGGACTCAACACCCCATATTAAACGCCTAAGAATGTACTTGACTAGTAAGTATCTTAAAACCTATGGATTGCTATGTCTCCAAAAGAGAATCAAGCGTGTGTACAGGGGCATAAACGCAGCAGTGATAGGATTGGAGAGGTTCGGTGAGCAAATGAAGACCCTTTGAAGTCATATTGCATGGTACCCATTCCACGGGTTTCAACTACCCAGATTTTAGGTATTCTTCCTTCAGCTAAAACATGCATGTGGAACCCAGAGTATGATCAACCATGTGATCGGGAGACGTGTTCAAATATGTCTCAGTTTTCCTCCCCTGGTACTCGGGTGCAACATTCCAGACGCTTTACTAACACTCTCCCCACTTGGAGAGTCAGCGCCTTTAACCTCCTGTTTGGCACAGTTTGCAATTTCTGCGGAAGATGAACAGGAATAGCGAGAACCAATGAGAGGCTAGCTGGAGGTGTCTGGAAGGGCAAATTTAATTCTCATTTCCCAACAGGAAGAGGAAATAACCAAAGGCTCAGCGTGCCCTACCGGAACCAGATTAGGGCCTGAAGCCATCCTGCGGTGTTGCGGCCAGCTCAAAAGAAACCGAGTTGAAGAAAGGAGCTCAGGGGCACTGTAATTCACAAACCTGCAGAGTTATAAATGACAGCTATCGTCCAAAAATAGACTGAAGTAAGGCTGCCAAGAGGACTTGAAAGCGGGGCAGAATTGCAGGAAACCGATTTCAGGAGGTAGACTGGAATTGCATTGAAAGCATAGGAAAAGAGGCAGAACGTCCACAATGATGCACTTGGCCAAAAAGGGCGTATGCGTTTTTTCCTGAATATATTCAGGAAAAAACGCATACGCCCTTTTTGGCCAACCAAGCAAGCTTGCAAAGGAAATCTGCACTACAATGAAGTCTCACTTCCCCCCGGTCAAAAGGGCCATCTGAAAAAAGTGTAAAATCCAGAAAGGCAGGACAGGCCATGGAGAACTGGGAGCCTTGTTATGCTGATGGGTGGGTTGTAAATTGCTAACAACCACTCGGGAGAAGTGTATGGTGTTTCCTGAAACATCTAAAAAACAAAGCAACAGAACCTAGGGCACTTCCACTCATGGTCCTATAGCTTAGGGAAATTAAAATCAAAAAGACACAGCCACCCCAAAGTTTGGAACGGCTCTGTTTACAAGAACCTCGTTTACAGTACAAGTTCAACATCGCAGAAAGTGAAAAATGGATAAAGAAGTTGTGGTATTTACTTACAAAGCAATATCACTCAGCAATGAAATCTGTGTCATCAGGCCCTTAGCAGCACAATGAGTGGATTCAGGTATGATAATTCTAACTGAAATAAGTCACACAGAAAAAGAAACATCGTAAGATATCAGTAATACACGGAATGTAAACTTGGCTACACAGGAACTGAATTACAGAACAGAACAGGGACTCAAATTTAGAAAACCAACTTATGCTTGCTTAAGGGTAAAGGTGAGTTGGGGTGCTGCATAAAACCAGAGATTGAAATGAGCACAGATAAAGTTCCTTAAGCCAAATATGGAATAGACAAGAGCTACTCCTTGCTCAACGAAATGGACTCAACACCGCATATTAAACGCCTAAGAATGTACCTGACTAGTAAGTATCTTAAAACCTATGGATTGCTATGTCTCCGAAAGAGAATCAAGCATGTGTACAGGGGCATAAACGCAGCAGTGATAGGATTGGAGAGGTTCGGTGAGCAAATGAAGACCCTTTGAAGTCATATTGCATGGTACCCATTCCACGGGTTTCAACTACCCAGGTTTAAGGTATTCTTCCTTCAGCTAAAACATGCATGTGGAACCTAGAGTATGATCAACCATGTGATCGGGAGACGTGTTCAAATATGTCTCAGTTTTCGTACCCTGGTACTCGGGTGCAACATTCCAGACACTTTACTAACACTCTCCCGACTTGGAGAGTCAGTCCCTTTAACCTCCTGTTTGGCCCAGTTTGCAATTTCTGCGGAAGATGAACAGGAATAGCGAGAACCAATGGAGACTAGCTGGAGGTGTCTGGACGGGCAAATTTAACTCTCATTTCCTACCAGGAAGAGGAATTAACCAAAGGCTCAGCGTGCCATGCCAGAACCAGATTAGGGCCTGAGCCATCCTGCCGTGTTGCGGCCAGCTCAAAAGAAAGCGAGTTGAAGAAAGGAGCTCAGGGGCACTGTAATTCACAAACCTGCAGAGTTATAAATGACAGCTATCGTCCAAAATTAGACTGAAGTAAGGCTGCCAAGAGGACTTGAAAGCGGGGCAGAATTGCAGGAAACCGATTTCAGGAGGTAGACTGGAATTGCATTGAAAGCATAGGAAAAGAGGCAGAACGTCCACAATGATGCACTTGGCCAAAAAGGGCGTATGCGTTTTTTCCTGAATATATTCAGGAAAAAACGCATACGCCCTTTTTGGCCAACCAAGCAAGCTTGCAAAGGAAATCTGCACTACAATGAAGTCTCACTTCCCCCCGGTCAAAAGGGCCATCTGAAAAAAGTGTAAAATCCAGAAAGGCAGGACAGGCCATGGAGAACTGGGAGCCTTGTTATGCTGATGGGCGGGATGTAAATTGCCAACAACCACTCGGGAGAAGTGTATGGTGTATCCTGAAACATCTGAAAAACAAAGCAACAGAGCCTAGGGCACTGCCACTTATGGTCCTATAGCTTAGGGAAATTAAAATTAAAAAGACACAGCCACCCCAAAGTTTGGGACGCCTCCGTTTACAAGAACCTCGTTTACCGTACAAGTTCAATATCACAGAAAGTGAAAAATGGATAAAGAACTTGTGGTACTTACGTACAATGCAGTATCACTCAGCAATGAAATCTATGGCATCAGGCCAGTAGCAGCATAATGAGTGGATTCAGGTACGATGATTCTAACTGAAATAAGTCACACAGAAAAAGAAACATCATAAGATATCACTAATACACGGAATGTAAACTTGGCTACACAGGAACTGCATTCCAAAACAGAACAGGGTCTCAAATTTGGAAAACCAACTTATGCTTGCTTAAGGGGAAAGGTGAGTTGGGGTGCTGCATAAAACCAGAGATTGAAATGAGCACAGATAAAGTTCCTTAAGCCAAATATGGAATAGACAAGAGCTACTCCTTGCTCAACGAAATGGACTCAACACCCCATATTAAACGCCTAAGAATGTACTTGACTAGTAAGTATCTTAAAACCTATGGATTGCTATGTCTCCAAAAGAGAATCAAGCGTGTGTACAGGGGCATAAACGCAGCAGTGATAGGATTGGAGAGGTTCGGTGAGCAAATGAAGACCCTTTGAAGTCATATTGCATGGTACCCATTCCACGGGTTTCAACTACCCAGATTTTAGGTATTCTTCCTTCAGCTAAAACATGCATGTGGAACCCAGAGTATGATCAACCATGTGATCGGGAGACGTGTTCAAATATGTCTCAGTTTTCCTCCCCTGGTACTCGGGTGCAACATTCCAGACGCTTTACTAACACTCTCCCCACTTGGAGAGTCAGCGCCTTTAACCTCCTGTTTGGCACAGTTTGCAATTTCTGCGGAAGATGAACAGGAATAGCGAGAACCAATGAGAGGCTAGCTGGAGGTGTCTGGAAGGGCAAATTTAATTCTCATTTCCCAACAGGAAGAGGAAATAACCAAAGGCTCAGCGTGCCCTACCGGAACCAGATTAGGGCCTGAAGCCATCCTGCGGTGTTGCGGCCAGCTCAAAAGAAACCGAGTTGAAGAAAGGAGCTCAGGGGCACTGTAATTCACAAACCTGCAGAGTTATAAATGACAGCTATCGTCCAAAAATAGACTGAAGTAAGGCTGCCAAGAGGACTTGAAAGCGGGGCAGAATTGCAGGAAACCGATTTCAGGAGGTAGACTGGAATTGCATTGAAAGCATAGGAAAAGAGGCAGAACGTCCACAATGATGCACTTGGCCAAAAAGGGCGTATGCGTTTTTTCCTGAATATATTCAGGAAAAAACGCATACGCCCTTTTTGGCCAACCAAGCAAGCTTGCAAAGGAAATCTGCACTACAATGAAGTCTCACTTCCCCCTGGTCAAAAGGGCCATCTGAAAAAAGTGTAAAATCCAGAAAGGCAGGACAGGCCATGGAGAACTGGGAGCCTTGTTATGCTGATGGGCGGGATGTAAATTGCCAACAGACACTCGGGAGAAGTGTATGGTGTTTCCTGAAACATCTAAAAACCAAAGCAACAGAGCCTAGGGCACTGCCACTTATGGTCCTATAGCTTAGGGAAATTAAAATCAAAAAGACACAGCCACCCCGAAGTTTGGGACGCCTCTGTTTACAAGAACCTCGTTTACAGTACAAGTTCAACATCGCAGAAAGTGAAAAATGGATAAAGAAGTTGTGGTATTTACTTACAAAGCAATATCACTCAGCAATGAAATCTATGTTATCAGGCCCTTAGCAGCACAATGAGTGGATTCAGCTATGATGATTCTAACTGAAATAAGTCACACAGAAAAAGAAACATCATAAGATATCAGTAATACACGGAATGTAAACCTGACTACACAGGAACTGAATTACAGAACAGAACAGGGTCTCAAATTTAGAAAAGCAACTTATGCTTGCTTAAGGGTAAAGGTGAGTTGGGGTGCTGCATAAAACCAGAGATTGAAATGAGCACAGATAAAGTTCCTTAAGCCAAATATGGAATAGACAAGAGCTACTCCTTGCTCAACGAAATGGACTCAACACCGCATATTAAACGCCTAAGAATGTACCTGACTAGTAAGTATCTTAAAACCTATGGATTGCTATGTCTCCGAAAGAGAATCAAGCATGTGTACAGGGGCATAAACGCAGCAGTGATAGGATTGGAGAGGTTCGGTGAGCAAATGAAGACCCTTTGAAGTCATATTGCATGGTACCCATTCCACGGGTTTCAACTACCCAGGTTTTAGGTATTCTTCCTTCAGCTAAAACATGCATGTGGAACCCAGAGTATGATCAACCATGTGATCGGGAGACCTGTTCAAATATGTCTCAGGTTTCCTCCCCTGGTACTCGGGTGCAACATTCCAGACGCTTTACTAACACTCTCCCCACTTGGAGAGTCAGCGCCTTTAACCTCCTGTTTGGCACAGTTTGCAATTTCTGCGGAAGATGAACAGGAATAGCGAGAACCAATGAGAGACTAGCTGGAGGTGTCTGGACGGGCAAATTTAACTCTCATTTCCCAACAGGAAGAGGAAATAACCAAAGGCTCAGCGTGCCGTACCGGAACCAGATTAGGGCCTGAAACCATCCTGCGGTGTTGCGGCCAGCTCAAAAGAAACCGAGTTGAAGAAAGGAGCTCAGGGGCACTGTAATTCACAAACCTGCAGAGTTATAAATGACAGCTATCGTCCAAAAATAGACTGAAGTAAGGCTGCCAAGAGGACTTGAAAGCGGGGCAGAATTGCAGGAAACCGATTTCAGGAGGTAGACTGGAATTGCATTGAAAGCATAGGAAAAGAGGCAGAACGTCCACAATGATGCACTTGGCCAAAAAGGGCGTATGCGTTTTTTCCTGAATATATTCAGGAAAAAACGCATACGCCCTTTTTGGCCAACCAAGCAAGCTTGCAAAGGAAATCTGCACTACAATGAAGTCTCACTTCCACCCGGTCAAAAGGGCCATCTGAAAAAAGTGTAAAATCCAGAAAGGCAGGACAGGCCATGGAGAACTGGGAGCCTTGTTATGCTGATGGGCGGGATGTAAATTGCCAACAGACACTCGGGAGAAGTGTATGGTGTTTCCTGAAACATATAAAAAACAAAGCAACAGAGCCTAGGGCACTGCCACTTATGGTCCTATAGCTTAGGGAAATTAAAATCAAAAAGACACAGCCACCCCAAAGTTTGGGACGCCTCTGTTTACAAGAACCTCGTTTACAGTACAAGTTCAACATCGCAGAAAGTGAAAAATGGATAAAGAAGTTGTGGTATTTACTTACAAAGCAATATCACTCAGCAATGAAATCTATGTTATCAGGCCCTTAGCAGCACAATGAGTGGATTCAGGTATGATGATTCTAACTGAAATAAGTCACACAGAAAAAGAAACATCATAAGATATCAGTAATACACGGAATGTAAACCTGACTACACAGGAACTGAATTACAGAACAGAACAGGGTCTCAAATTTAGAAAAGCAACTTATGCTTGCTTAAGGGTAAAGGTGAGTTGGGGTGCTGCATAAAACCAGAGATTGAAATGAGCACAGATAAAGTTCCTTAAGCCAAATATGGAATAGACAAGAGCTACTCCTTGCTCAACGAAATGGACTCAACACCGCATATTAAACGCCTAAGAATGTACCTGACTAGTAAGTATCTTAAAACCTATGGATTGCTATGTCTCCGAAAGAGAATCAAGCATGTGTACAGGGGCATAAACGCAGCAGTGATAGGATTGGAGAGGTTCGGTGAGCAAATGAAGACCCTTTGAAGTCATATTGCCTTCTACCCATTCCACGGGTTTCAACTACCCAGGTTTTAGGTATTCTTCCTTCAGCTAAAACATGCATGTGGAACCCAGAGTATGATCAACCATGTGATCGGGAGACGTGTTCAAATATGTCTCAGGTTTCCTCCCCTGGTACTCGGGTGCAACATTCCAGACGCTTTACTAACACTCTCCCCACTTGGAGAGTCAGCGCCTTTAACCTCCTGTTTGGCACAGTTTGCAATTTCTGCGGAAGATGAACAGGAATAGCGAGAACCAATGAGAGACTAGCTGGAGGTGTCTGGACGGGCAAATTTAACTCTCATTTCCCAACAGGAAGAGGAAATAACCAAAGGCTCAGCGTGCCGTACCGGAACCAGATTAGGGCCTGAAGCCATCCTGCGGTGTTGCGGCCAGCTCAAAAGAAACCGAGTTGAAGAAAGGAGCTCAGGGGCACTGTAATTCACAAACCTGCAGAGTTATAAATGACAGCTATCGTCCAAAAATAGACTGAAGTAAGGCTGCCAAGAGGACTTGAAAGCGGGGCAGCATTGCAGGAAACCGATTTCAGGAGGTAGACTGGAATTGCATTGAAAGCATAGGAAAAGAGGCAGAACGTCCACAATGATGCACTTGGCCAAAAAGGGCGTATGCGTTTTTTCCTGAATATATTCAGGAAAAAACGCATACGCCCTTTTTGGCCAACCAAGCAAGCTTGCAAAGGAAATCTGCACTACAATGAAGTCTCACTTCCACCCGGTCAAAAGGGCCATCTGAAAAAAGTGTAAAATCCAGAAAGGCAGGACAGGCCATGGAGAACTGGGAGCCTTGTTATGCTGATGGGCGGGATGTAAATTGCCAACAGACACTCGGGAGAAGTGTATGGTGTTTCCTGAAACATCTAAAAAACAAAGCAACAGAGCCTAGGGCACTGCCACTTATGGTCCTATAGCTTAGGGAAATTAAAATCAAAAAGACACAGCCACCCCAAAGTTTGGGACGCCTCTGTTTACAAGAACCTCGTTTACAGTACAAGTTCAACATCGCAGAAAGTGAAAAATGGATAAAGAAGTTGTGGTATTTACTTACAAAGCAATATCACTCAGCAATGAAATCTATGTCATAAGGCCCTTAGCATCACAATGAGTGGATTCAGGTATGATGATTCTAACTGAAATAAGTCACACAGAAAAAGAAACATCATAAGATATCAGTAATACACGGAATGTAAACTTGGCTACACAGGAACTGAATTACAGAACAGAACAGGGACTCAAATTTAGAAAACCAACTTATGCTTGCTTAAGGGTAAAGGTGAGTTGGGGTGCTGCATAAAACCACAGATTGAAATGAGCACAGATAAAGTTCCTTAAGCCAAATATGGAATAGACAAGAGCTACTCCTTGCTCAACGAAATGGACTCAACATCCCATATTAAACGCCTAAGAATGTACCTGACTAGTAAGTATCTTAAAACCTATGGATTGCTATGTCTCCAAAAGAGAATCAAGCGTGTGTACAGGGGCATAAACGCAGCAGTGATAGGATTGGAGAGGTTCGGTGAGCAAATGAAGACCCTTTGAAGTCATATTGCATGGTACCCATTCCACGGGTTTCAACTACCCAGGTTTTAGGTATTCTTCCTTCAGCTAAAACATGCATGTGGAACCCAGAGTATGATCAACCATGTGATCGGGAGACGTGTTCAAATATGTCTCAGGTTTCCTCCCCTGGTACTCGGGTGCAACATTCCAGACGCTTTACTAACACTCTCCCCACTTGGAGAGTCAGCGCCTTTAACCTCCTGTTTGGCACAGTTTGCAATTTCTGCGGAAGATGAACAGGAATAGCGAGAACCAATGAGAGGCTAGCTGGAGGTGTCTGGACGGGCAAATTTAACTCTCATTTCCCACCAGGAAGAGGAAATAACCAAAGGCTCAGCGTGCCGTACCGGAACCAGATTAGGGCCTGAAGCCATCCTGCGGTGTTGCGGCCAGCTCAAAAGAAAGCGAGTTGAAGAAAGGAGCTCAGGGGCACTGTAATTCACAAACCTGCAGAGTTATAAATGACAGCTATCGTCCAAAAATAGACTGAAGTAAGGCTGCCAAGAGGACTTGAAAGCGGGGCAGAATTGCAGGAAATCGATTTCAGGAGGTAGACTGGAATTGCATTGAAAGCATAGGAAAAGAGGCAGAACGTCCACAATGATGCACTTGGCCAAAAAGGGCGTATGCGTTTTTTCCTGAATATATTCAGGAAAAAACGCATACGCCCTTTTTGGCCAACCAAGCAAGCTTGCAAAGGAAATCTGCACTACAATGAAGTCTCACTTCCCTCCGGTCAAAAGGGCCATCTGAAAAAAGTGTAAAATCCAGAAAGGCAGGACAGGCCATGGAGAACTGGGAGCCTTGTTATGCTGATGGGCGGGTTGTAAATTGCCAACAACCACTCGGGAGAAGTGTATGGTGTTTCCTGAAACATCTAAAAAACAAAGCAACAGAACCTAGGGCACTTCCACTTATGGTCCTATAGCTTAGGGAAATTAAAATAAAAAAGACACAGCCACCACAAAGTTTGGAACGGCTCTGTTTACAAGAACCTCGTTTACAGTACAAGTTCAACATCGCAGAAAGTGAAAAATGGATAAAGAAGTTGTGGTATTTACTTACAAAGCAATATCACTCAGCAATGAAATCTGTGTCATCAGGCCCTTAGCATCACAATGAGTGGATTCAGGTATGATGATTCTAACTGAAATAAGTCACACAGAAAAAGAAACATCATAAGATATCAGTAATACACGGAATGTAAACTTGGCTACACAGGAACTGAATTACAGAACAGAACAGGGTCTCAAATTTAGAAAACCAACTTATTCCTGCTTAAGGGTAAAGGTGAGTTGGGGTGCTGCATAAAACCAGAGATTGAAATGAGCACAGATAAAGTTCCTTAAGCCAAATATGGAATAGACAAGAGCTACTCCTTGCTCAACGAAATGGACTCAACACCCCATATTAAACGCCTAAGAATGTACCTGACTAGTAAGTATCTTAAAACCTATGGATTGCTATGTGTCCGAAAGAGAATCAAGCATGTGTACAGGGGCATAAACGCAGCAGTGATAGGATTGGAGAGGTTCGGTGAGCAAATGAAGACCCTTTGAAGTCATATTGCATGGTACCCATTCCACGGGTTTCAACTACCCAGGTTTAAGGTATTCTTCCTTCAGCTAAAACATGCATGTGGAACCTAGAGTATGATCAACCATGTGATCAGGAGACGTGTTCAAATATGTCTCAGTTTTCCTCCCCTGGTACTCGGGTGCAACATTCCAGACGCTTTACTAACACTCTCCCCACTTGGAGGGTCAGTCCCTTTAACCTCCTGTTTGGCCCAGTTTGCAATTTCTGCGGAAGATGAACAGGAATAGCGAGAACCAATGAGAGGCTAGCTGAAGGTGTCTGGACGGGCAAATTTAACTCTCATTTCCCACCAGGAAGAGGAATTAACCAAAGGCTCAGCATGCCGGGCCGGAACCAGATTAGGGCCTGAAGCCATCCTGCGGTGTTGCGGCCAGGTCACAAGAAAGCGAGTTGAAGAAAGGAGCTCAGGGGCACTGTAATTCACAAACCTGCAGAGTTATAAATGACAGCTATCGTCCAAAAATAGACTGAAGTAAGGCTGCCAAGAGGACTTGAAAGCGGGGCAGAATTGCAGGAAATCGATTTCAGGAGATAGACTGGAATTGCATTGAAAGCATAGGAAAAGAGGCAGAACGTCCACAATGATGCACTTGGCCAAAAAGGGCGTATGCGTTTTTTCCTGAATATATTCAGGAAAAAACGCATACGCCCTTTTTGGCCAACCAAGCAAGCTTGCAAAGGAAATCTGCACTACAATGAAGTCTCACTTCCCCCCGGTCAAAAGGGCCATCTGAAAAAAGTGTGAAATCCAGAAAGGCAGGACAGGCCATGGAGAACTGGGAGCCTTGTTATGCTGATGGGTGGGATGTAAATTGCCAACAACCACTCGGGAGAAGTGTATGGTGTTTCCTGAAACATCTAAAAAACAAAGCAACAGAACCTAGGGCACTTCCACTTATGGTCCTATAGCTTAGGGAAATTAAAATCAAAAAGACACAGCCACCCCAAAGTTTGGGACGCCTCCGTTTACAAGAACCTCGTTTACCGTACAAGTTCAATATCACAGAAAGTGAAAAATGGATAAAGAACTTGTGGTACTTACGTACAATGCAGTATCACTCAGCAATGAAATCTATGTCATCAGGCCCGTAGCAGCATAATGAGTGGATTCAGGTACGATGATTCTAACTGAAATAAGTCACACAGAAAAAGAAACATCATAAGATATCAGTAATACACGGAATGTAAACTTGGCTACACAGGAACTGAATTACAGAACAGAACAGGGTCTCAAATTTAGAAAACCAACTTATGCTTGCTTAAGGGTAAAGGTGAGTTGGGGTGCTGCATAAAACCAGAGATTGAAATGAGCACAGATAAAGTTCCTTAAGTCAAATATGGAATAGACAAGAGCTACTCCTTGCTCAACGAAATGGACTCAACACCGCATATTAAACGCCTAAGAATGTACCTGACTAGTAAGTATCTTAAAACCTATGGATTGCTATGTCTCCGAAAGAGAATCAAGCATGTGTACAGGGGCATAACCGCAGCAGTGATAGGATTGGAGAGGTTCGGTGAGCAAATGAAGACCCTTTGAAGTCATATTGCATGGTACCCATTACACGGGTCTCAACTCTCCAGGTTTAAGGTATTCTTCCTTCAGCTAAAACATGCATGTGGAACCCAAGTATGATCAACCATGTGAACGGGAGACGTGTTCAAATATGTCTCAGTTTTCCTCCCCTGGTACTCGGGTGCAACATTCCAGACGCTTTACTAACACTCTCCCCACTTGGAGAGTCAGCGCCTTTAACCTCCTGTTTGACCCAGTTTGCAATTTCTGCGGAAGATGAACAGGAATAGCGAGAACCAATGAGAGGCTAGCTGGAGGTGTCTGGACGGGCAAATTTAACTCTCATTTTCCACCAGGAAGAGGAAATAACCAAAGGCTCAGCGTGCCGTACTGGAACCAGATTAGGGCCTGAAGCCATCCTGCGGTGTTGCGGCCAGCTCAAAAGAAAGCGAGTTGAAGAAAGGAGCTCAGGGGCACTGTAATTCACAAACCTGCAGAGTTATAAATGACAGCTATCGTCCAAAAATAGACTGAAGTAAGGCTGCCAAGAGGACTTGAAAGCGGGGCAGAATTGCAGGAAACCAATTTCAGGAGGTAGACTGGAATTGCATTGAAAGCATAGGAAAAGAGGCAGAACGTCCACAATGATGCACTTGGCCAAAAAGGGCGTATGCGTTTTTTCCTGAATATATTCAGGAAAAAACGCATACGCACTTTTTGGCCAACCAAGCAAGCTTGCAAAGGAAATCTGCACTACAATGAAGTCTCACTTCCCCCCGGTCAAAAGGGACATCTGAAAAAAGTGTAAAATCCAGAAAGGCAGGACAGGCCATGGAGAACTGGGAGCCTTGTTATGCTGATGGGCGGGATGTAAATTGCCAACAACCACTCGGGAGAAGTGTATGGTGTTTCCTGAAACATCTAAAAAACAAAGCAACAGAACCTAGGGCACTTCCACTTATGGTCCTATAGCTTAGGGAAATTAAAATCAAAAAGACACAGCCACCCGAAAGTTTGGAATGGCTCTGTTTACAAGAACCTCGTTTACAGTACAAGTTCAACATCGCAGAAAGTGAAAAATGGATAAAGAAGTTGTGGTATTTACTTACAAAGCAATATCACTCAGCAATGAAATCTGTGTCATCAGGCCCTTAGCAGCACAATGAGTGGATTCAGGTATGATGATTCGAACTGAAGTAAGTCACACAGAAAAAGAAACATCATAAGATATCAGTAATACACGGAATGTAAACTTGGCTACACAGGAACTGAATTACAGAACAGAACAGGGACTCAAATTTAGAAAACCAACTTATGCTTGCTTAAGGGTAAAGGTGAGTTGGGGTGCTGCATAAAACCAGAGATTGAAATGAGAACAGATAAAGTTCCTTAAGCCAAATATGGAATAGACAAGAGCTACTCCTTGCTCAATGAAATGGACTCAACACCACATATTAAACGCCTAAGAATGTACCTGACTTGTAAGTATCTTAAAACCTATGGATTGCTATGTCTCCGAAAGAGAATCAAGCACGTGTACAGGGGCATAAACGCAGCAGTGATAGGATTGGAGAGGTTCGGTGAGCAAATGAAGACCCTTTGAAGTCATATTGCATGGTACCCATTCCACGGGTTTCAACTACCCAGGTTTAAGGTATTCTTCCTTCAGCTAAAACATGCATGTGGAACCTAGAGTATGATCAACCATGTGATCGGGAGACGTGTTCAAATATGTCTCAGTTTTCGTACCCTGGTACTCGGGTGCAACATTCCAGACGCTTTACTAACACTCTCCCGACTTGGAGAGTCAGTCCCTTTAACCTCCTGTTTGGCCCAGTTTGCAATTTCTGCGGAAGATGAACAGGAATAGCGAGAACCAATGGAGACTAGCTGGAGGTGTCTGGACGGGCAAATTTAACTCTCATTTCCTACCAGGAAGAGGAATTAACCAAAGGCTCAGCGTGCCATGCCAGAACCAGATTAGGGCCTGAGCCATCCTGCTGTGTTGCGGCCAGCTCAAAAGAAAGCGAGTTGAAGAAAGGAGCTCAGGGGCACTGTAATTCACAAACCTGCAGAGTTATAAATGACAGCTATCGTCCAAAAATAGACTGAAGTAAGGCTGCCAAGAGGACTTGAAAGCGGGGCAGAATTGCAGGAAACCGATTTCAGGAGGTAGACTGGAATTGCATTGAAAGCATAGGAAAAGAGGCAGAACGTCCACAATGATGCACTTGGCCAAAAAGGGCATATGCGTTTTTTCCTGAATATATTCAGGAAAAAACGCATACGCCCTTTTTGGCCAACCAAGCAAGCTTGCAAAGGAAATCTGCACTACAATGAAGTCTCACTTCCCCCCGGTCAAAAGGGCCATCTGAAAAAAGTGTAAAATCCAGAAAGGCAGGACAGGCCATGGAGAACTGGGAGCCTTGTTATGCTGATGGACGGGATGTAAATTGCCAACAACCACTCGGGAGAAGTGTATGGTGTTTCCTGAAACATCTAAAAAACAAAGCAACAGAGCCTAGGGCACTGCCACTTATGGTCCTATAGCTTAGGGAAATTAAAATCAAAAAGACACAGCCACCCCAAAGTTTGGGATGCCTCCGTTTACAAGAACCTCGTTTACCGTACAAGTTCAATATAACAGAAAGTGAAAAATGGATAAAGAACTTGTGGTACTTACGTACAATGCAGTATCACTCAGCAATGAAATCTATGTCATCAGGCCCGTAGCAGCATAATGAGTGGATTCAGGTACGATGATTCTAACTGAAATAAGTCACACAGAAAAAGAAACATCATAAGATATCACTAATACACGGAATGTAAACTTGGCTACACAGGAACTGCATTCCAAAACAGAACAGGGTCTCAAATTTAGAAAACCAACTTATGCTTGCTTAAGGGGAAAGGTGAGTTGGGGTGCTGCATAAAACCAGAGATTGAAATGAGCACAGATAAAGTTCCTTAAGCCAAATATGGAATAAACAAGAGCTACTCCTTGCTCAACGAAATGGACTCAACACCCCATATTAAACGCCTAAGAATGTACCTGACTAGTAAGTATCTTAAAACCTATGGATTGCTATGTCTCCAAAAGAGAATCAAGCGTGTGTACAGGGGCATAAACGCAGCAGTGATAGGATTGGAGAGGTTCGGTGAGCAAATGAAGACCCTTTGAAGTCATATTGCATTGTACCCATTCCACGGGTTTCAACTACCCAGGTTTTAGGTATTCTTCCTTCAGCTAAAACATGCATGTGGAACCCAGAGTATGATCAACCATATGATCGGGAGACGTGTTCAAATATGTCTCAGTTTTCCTCCCCTGGTACTCGGGTGCAACATTCCAGACGCTTTACTAACACTCTCCCCACTTGGAGAGTCAGCGCCTTTAACCTCCTGTTTGGCACACTTTGCAATTTCTGCGGAAGATGAACAGGAATAGCGAGAACCAATGAGAGGCTAGCTGGAGGTGTCTGGAAGGGCAAATTTAACTCTCATTTCCCAACAGGAAGAGGAAATAACCAAAGGCTCAGCGTGCCCTACCGGAACCAGATTAGGGCCTGAAGCCATCCTGCGGTGTTGTGGCCAGCTCAAAAGAAACCGAGTTGAAGAAAGGAGCTCAGGGGCACTGTAATTCACAAACCTGCAGAGTTATAAATGACAGCTATCGTCCAAAAATAGACTGAAGTAAGGCTGCCAAGAGGACTTGAAAGCGGGGCAGAATTGCAGGAAACCGATTTCAGGAGGTAGACTGGAATTGCATTGAAAGCATAGGAAAAGAGGCAGAACGTCCACAATGATGCACTTGGCCAAAAAGGGCGTATGCGTTTTTTCCTGAATATATTCAGGAAAAAACGCATACGCCCTTTTTGGCCAACCAAGCAAGCTTGCAAAGGAAATCTGCACTACAATGAAGTCTCACTTCCCCCCGGTCAAAAGGGACATCTGAAAAAAGTGTAAAATCCAGAAAGGCAGGACAGGCCATGGAGAATTGGGAGCCTTGTTATGCTGATGGACGGGATGTAAATTGCCAACAGACACTCGGGAGAAGTGTATGGTGTTTCCTGAAACATCTAAAAAACAAAGCAACAGAGCCTAGGGCACTGCCACTTATGGTCCTATAGCTTAGGGAAATTAAAATCAAAAAGACACAGCCACCCCAAATTTGGGACGCCTCTGTTTACAAGAACCTCGTTTACAGTACAAGTTCAACATCGCAGAAAGTGAAAAATGGATAAAGAAGTTGTGGTATTTACTTACAAAGCAATATCACTCAGCAATGAAATCTATGTCATCAGGACCTAAGCATCACAATGAGTGGATTCAGGTATGATGTTTCTAACTGAAATAAGTCACACAGAAAAAGAAACATCATAAGATATCAGTAATACACGGAATGTAAACTTGGCTACACAGGAACTGAATTACAGAACAGAACAGGGTCTCAAATTTAGAAAACCAACTTATGCTTGCTTAAGGGTAAAGGTGAGTTGGGGTGCTGCATAAAACCAGAGACTGAAATGAGCACAGATAAAGTTCCTTAAGTCAAATATGGAATAGACAAGAGCTACTCCTTGCTCAACGAAATGGACTCAACACCGCATATTAAACGCCTAAGAATGTACCTGACTAGTAAGTATCTTAAAACCTATGGATTGCTATGTCTCCGAAAGAGAATCAAGCATGTGTACAGGGGCATAAACGCAGCAGTGATAGGATTGGAGAGGTTCAGTGAGCAAATGAAGACCCTTTGAAGTCATATTGCATGGTACCCATTCCACGGGTTTCAACTACCCAGGTTTTAGGTATTCTTCCTTCAGCTAAAACATGCATGTGGAACCCAGAGTATGACCAACCATGTGATCGGGAGACGTGTTCAAATATGTCTCAGGTTTCCTCCCCTGGTACTCGGGTGCAACATTCCAGACGCTTTACTAACACTCTCCCCACTTGGAGAGTCAGCGCCTTTAACCTCCTGTTTGGCCCAGTTTGCAATTTCTGCGGAAGATGAACAGGAATAGCGAGAACCAATGAGAGACTAGCTGGAGGTGTCTGGACGGGCAAATTTAACTCTCATTTCCCAACAGGAAGAGGAAATAACCAAAGGCTCAGCGTGCCGTGCCGGAACCAGATTAGGGCCTGAAGCCATCCTGCGGTGTTGCGGCCAGCTCAAAAGAAACCGAGTTGAAGAAAGGAGCTCAGGGGCACTGTAATTCACAAACCTGCAGAGTTTTAAATGACAGCTATCGTCCAAAAATAGACTGAAGTAAGGCTGCCAAGAGGACTTGAAAGCGGGGCAGAATTGCAGGAAACCGATTTCAGGAGGTAGACTGGAATTGCATTGAAAGCATAGGAAAAGAGGCAGAACGTCCACAATGATGCACTTGGCCAAAAAGGGCGTATGCGTTTTTTCCTGAACATATTCAGGAAAAAACGCATACGCCCTTTTTGGCCAACCAAGCAAGCTTGCAAAGGAAATCTGCACTACAATGAAGTCTCACTTCCCCCCGGTCAAAAGGGCCATCTGAAAAAAGTGTAAAATCCAGAAAGGCAGGACAGGCCATGGAGAACTGGGAGCCTTGTTATGCTGATGGGCGGGATGTAAATTGCCAACAACCACTCGGGAGAAGTGTATGGTGTTTCCTGAAACATCTAAAAAACAAAGCAACAGAACCTAGGGCACTTCCACTTATGGTCCTATAGCTTAGGGAAATTAAAATCAAAAAGACACAGCCACCCCAAATTTTCGAACGGCTCTGTTTACAAGAACCTCGTTTACAGTACAAGTTCAACATCGCAGAAAGTGAAAAATGGATAAAGAAGTTGTGGTATTTACTTACAAAGCAATATCACTCAGCAATGAAATCTGTGTCATCAGGCCCTTAGCAGCACAATGAGTGGATTCAGGTATGATGATTCTAACTGAAGTAAGTCACACAGAAAAAGAAACATCATAAGATAACAGTAATACACGGAATGTAAACTTGGCTACACAGGAACTGAATTACAGAACAGAACAGGGTCTCAAATTTAGAAAACCAACTTATGCTTGCTTAAGGGTAAAGGTGAGTTGGGGTGCTGCATAAAACCAGAGATTGAAATGAGCACAGATAAAGTTCCTTAAGTCAAATATGGAATAGACAAGAGCTACTCCTTGCTCAACGAAATGGACTCAACACCGCATATTAAATGCCTAAGAATGTACCTGACTAGTAAGTATCTTAAAACCTATGGATTGCTATGTCTCCGAAAGAGAATCAAGCATGTGTACAGGGGCATAAACGCAGCAGTGATAGGATTGGAGAGGTTCGGTGAGCAAATGAAGACCCTTTGAAGTCATATTGCATGGTACCCATTACACGGGTCTCAACTCTCCAGGTTTAAGGTATTCTTCCTTCAGCTAAAACATGCATGTGGAACCCAGAGTATGATCAACCATGTGAACGGGAGACGTGTTCAAATATGTCTCAGTTTCCCTCCTCTGGTACTCGGGTGCAACATTCCAGACGCTTTACTAACACTCTCCCCACTTGGAGAGTCAGCGCCTTTAACCTGTTTGGCCCAGTTTGCAATTTCTGCGGAAGATGAACAGGAATAGCGAGAACCAATGAGAGGCTAGCTGGAGGTGTCTGGACGGGCAAATTTAACTCTCATTTCCCACCAGGAAGAGGAATTAACCAAAGCCTCAGCGTGCCGTACCGGATCCAGATTAGGGCCTGAAGCCATCCTGCGGTGTTGCGGCCAGGTCACAAGAAAGCGAGTTGAAGAAAGGAGCTCAGGGGCACTGTAATTCACAAACCTGCAGAGTTATAAATGACAGCTATCGTCCAAAAATAGACTGAAGTAAGGCTGCCAAGAGGACTTGAAAGCGGGGCAGAATTGCAGGAAACCGATTTCAGGAGGTAGACTGGAATTGCATTGAAAGCATAGGAAAAGAGGCAGAACGTCCACAATGATGCACTTGGCCAAAAAGGGCGTATGCGTTTTTTCTTGAATATATTCAGGAAAAAACGCATACGCCCTTTTTGGCCAACCAAGCAAGCTTGCAAAGGAAATCTGCACTACAATGAAGTCTCACTTCCCCCCGGTCAAAAGGGCCATCTGAAAAAAGTGTAAAATCCAGAAAGGCAGGACAGGCCATGGAGAACTGGGAGCCTTGTTATGCTGATGGGCGGGATGTAAATTGCCAACAGACACTCGGGAGAAGTGTATGGTGTTTCCTGAAACATCTAAAAAACAAAGCAACAGAGCCTAGGGCACTGCCACTTATGGTCCTATAGCTTAGGGAAATTAAAATCAAAAAGACACAGCCACCCCAAAGTTTGGGACGCCTCTGTTTAAAAGAACCTCGTTTACAGTACAAGTTCAACATCGCAGAAAGTGAAAAATGGATAAAGAAGTTGTGGTATTTACTTACAAAGCAATATCACTCAGCAATGAAATCTGTGTCATCAGGCCCTTAGCAGCACAATGAGTGGATTCAGGTATGATGACTCTAACTGAAATAAGTCACACAGAAAAAGAAACATCATAAGATATCAGTAATACACGGAATGGAAACTTGGCTACACAGGAACTGAATTACAGAACAGAACAGGGTCTCAAATTTAGAAAACCAACTTATGCTTGCTTAAGGGTAAAGGTGAGTTGGGGTGCTGCATAAAACCAGAGATTGAAATGAGCACAGATAAAGTTCCTTAAGTCAAATATGGAATAGACAAGAGCTACTCCTTGCTCAACGAAATGGACTCAACACCGCATATTAAACGCCTAAGAATGTACCTGACTGGTAAGTATCGTAAAACCTATGGATTGCTATGTCTCCAAAAG
Source organism: Stenella coeruleoalba (assembly GCF_951394435.1). Taxonomy (NCBI): domain Eukaryota; kingdom Metazoa; phylum Chordata; class Mammalia; order Artiodactyla; family Delphinidae; genus Stenella; species Stenella coeruleoalba. The sequence continues at coordinate 406,055 of NW_027646405.1, forward strand.
AGAATCAAGCATGTGTACAGGGGCATAAACGCAGCAGTGATAGGATTGGAGAGGTTCGGTGAGCAAATGAAGACCCTTTGAAGTCATATTGCATGGTAACCATTCCACGGGTTTCAACTACCCAGGTTTAAGGTATTCTTCCTTCAGCTAAAACATGCATGTGGAACCTAGAGTATGATAAACCATGTGATCGGGAGACGTGTTCAAATATGTCTCAGTTTTCCTCCCCTGGTACTCGGGTGCAACATTCCGGACGCTTTACTAACACTCTCCCCACTTGGAGAGTCAACGCCTTTAACCTCCTGTTTGGCCCAGTTTCCAATTCCTGCGGAAGATGAACAGGAATAGCGAGAACCAATGAGAGACTAGCTGGAGGTGTCTGGACGGGCAAATTTAACTCTCATTTCCCACCAGGAAGAGGAAATAACCAAAGGCTCAGCGTGCCGTACCGGAACCAGATTAGGGCCTGAAGCCATCCTGCGGTGTTGCGGCCAGGTCACAAGAAAGCGAGTTGAAGAAAGGAGCTCAGGGGCACTGTTATTCACAAACCTGCAGAGTTATAAATGACAGCTATCGTCCAAAAATAGACTGAAGTAAGGCTGCCAAGAGGACTTGAAAGCGGGGCAGAATTGCAGGAAACCGATTTCAGGAGGTAGACTGGAATTGCATTGAAAGCATAGGAAAAGAGGCAGAACGTCCACAATGATGCACTTGGCCAAAAAGGGCGTATGCGTTTTTTCCTGAATATATTCAGGAAAAAACGCATACGCCCTTTTTGGCCAACCAAGCAAGCTTGCAAAGGAAATCTGCACTACAATGAAGTCTCACTTCCCCCCGGTCAAAAGGGCCATCTGAAAAAAGTGTAAAATCCAGAAAGGCAGGACAGGCCATGGAGAACTGGGAGCCTTGTTATGCTGATGGGCGGGATGTAAATTGCCAACAACCACTCGGGAGAAGTGTATGGTGTTTCCTGAAACATCTAAAAAACAAAGCAACAGAACCTAGGGCACTTCCACTTATGGTCCTATAGCTTAGGGAAATTAAAATCAAAAAGACACAGCCACCCCAAAGTTTGGAACGGCTCTGTTTACAAGAACCTCGTTTACAGTACAAGTTCAACATCGCAGAAAGTGAAAAATGGATAAAGAAGTTGTGGTATTTACTTACAAAGCAATATCACTCAGCAATGAAATCTGTGTCATCAGGCCCTTAGCAGCACAATGAGTGGATTCAGGTATGATGATTCTAACTGAAGTAAGTCACACAGAAAAAGAAACATCATAAGATATCAGTAATACACGGAATGTAAACTTGGCTACACAGGAACTGAATTACAGAACAGAACAGGGTCTCAAATTTAGAAAACCAACTTATGCTTGTTTAAGGGTAAAGGTGAGTTGGGGTGCTGCATAAAACCAGAGATTGAAATGAGCACAGATAAAGTTCCTTAAGTCAAATATGGAATAGACAAGAGCTACTCCTTGCTCAACGAAATGGACTCAACACCGCATATTAAACGCCTAAAAATGTACCTGACTAGTAAGTATCTTAAAACCTATGGATTGCTATGTCTCCGGAAGAGAATCAAGCATGTGTACAGGGGCATAAACGCAGCAGTGATAGGATTGGAGAGGTTCGGTGAGCAAATGAAGACCCTTTGAAGTCATATTGCATGGTACCCATTACACGGGTCTCAACTCTCCAGGTTTAAGGTATTCTTCCTTCAGCTAAAACATGCATGTGGAACCCAAGTATGATCAACCATGTGAACGGGAGACGTGTTCAAATATGTCTCAGTTTTCGTACCCTGGTACTCGGGTGCAACATTCCAGACGCTTTACTAACACTCTCCCCACTTGGAGAGTCAGCGCCTTTAAACTCCTGTTTGGCCCAGTTTGCAATTTCTGCGGAAGATGAACAGGAATAGCGAGAACCAATGAGAGACTAGCTGGAGGTGTCTGGACGGGCAAATTTAACTCTCATTTCCCACCAGGAAAAGGAAATAACCAAAGGCTCAGCGTGCCGTGCCGGAACCAGATTAGGGCCTGAAGCCATCCTGCGGTGTTGCGGCCAGGTCACAAGAAAGCAAGTTGAAGAAAGGAGCTCAGGGGCACTGTAATTCACAAACCTGCAGAGTTATAAATGACAGCTATCGTCCAAAAATAGACTGAAGTAAGGCTGCCAAGAGGACTTGAAAGCGGGGCAGAATTGCAGGAAACCGATTTCAGGTGGTAGACTGGAATTGCATTGAAAGCATAGGAAAAGAGGCAGAACGTCCACAATGATGCACTTGGCCAAAAAGGGTGTATGCGTTTTTTCCTGAATATATTCAGGAAAAAACGGATACGCCCTTTTTGGCCAACCAAGCAAGCTTGCAAAGGAAATCTGCACTACAATGAAGTCTCACTTCCCCCCGGTCAAAAGGGCCATCTGAAAAAAGTGTAAAATCCAGAAAGGCAGGACAGGCCATGGAGAACTGGGAGCCTTGTTATGCTGATGGGCGGGATGTAAATTGCCAACAACCACTAGGGAGAAGTGTATGGTGTTTCCTGAAACATCTAAAAAACAAAGCAACAGAACCTAGGGCACTTCCAATTATGGTCCTATAGCTTAGGGAAATTAAAATCAAAAAGACACAGCCACCCCAAAGTTTGGAACGGCTCTGTTTACAAGAACCTCGTTTACAGTACAAGTTCAACATCGCAGAAAGTGAAAAATGGATAAAGAAGTTGTGGTATTTACTTACAAAGCAATATCACTCAGCAATGAAATCTGTGTCATCAGGCCCTTAGCAGCACAATGAGTGGATTCAGGTATGATGATTCTAACTGAAATAAGTCACACAGAAAAAGAAACATCATAAGATATCAGTAATACACGGAATGTAAACTTGGCTACACAGGAACTGAATTACAGAACAGAACAGGGTCTCAAATTTAGAAAACCAACTTATTCTTGCTTAAGGGTAAAGGTGAGTTGGGGTGCTGCATAAAACCAGAGATTGAAATGAGCACAGATAAAGTTCCTTAAGCCAAATATGGAATAGACAAGAGCTACTCCTTGCTCAACGAAATGGACTCAACACCCCATATTAAACGCCTAAGAATGTTCCTGACTAGTAAGTATCTTAAAACCTATGGATTGCTATGTCTCCGAAAGAGAATCAAGCATGTGTACAGGGGCATAAACGCAGCAGTGATAGGATTGGAGAGGTTCGGTGAGCAAATGAAGACCCTTTGAAGTCATATTGCATGGTACCCATTCCACGGGTTTCAACTACCCAGGTTTAAGGTATTCTTCCTTCAGCTAAAACATGCATGTGGAACCTAGAGTATGATCAACCATGTGATCGGGAGACGATTTCAAATATGTCTCAGTTTTCCTCCCCTGGTACTCGGGTTCAACATTCCAGACGCTTTACTAACACTCTCGCCACTTGGAGAGTCAGTCCCTTTAACCTCCTGTTTGGCCCAGTTTACAATTTCTGTGGAAGATGAACAGGAATAGCGAGAACCAATGAGAGACTAGCTGAAGGTGTCTGGACGGGCAAATTTAACTCTCATTTCCCACCAGGAAGAGGAATTAACCAAAGCCTCAGCGTGCCGTGCCGGAACCAGATTAGGGCCTGAAGCCATCATGCGGTGTTGCGGCCAGGTCACAAGAACGCGAGTTGAAGAAAGGAGTTCAGGGGCACTGTAATTCACAAACCTGCAGAGTTATAAATGACAGCTATCGTCCAAGAATAGACTGAAGTAAGGCTGCCAAGAGGACTTGAAAGCGGGGCAGAATTGCAGGAAACCGATTTCAGGAGGTAGACTGGAATTGCATTGAAAGCATAGGAAAAGAGGCAGAACGTCCACAATGATGCACTTGGCCAAAAAGGGCGTATGCGTTTTTTCCTGAATATATTCAGGAAAAAACGCATACGCCCTTTTTGGCCAACCAGGCAAGCTTGCAAAGGAAATCTGCACTACAATGAAGTCTCACTTCCCCCCGGTCAAAAGGGCCATCTGAAAAAAGTGTAAAATCCAGAAAGGCAGGACACGCCATGGAGAACTGGGAGCCTTGTTATGCTGATGGGCGGGATGTAAATTGCCAACAGACACTCCAGAGAAGTGTATGGTGTTTCCTGAAACATCTAAAAAACAAAGCAACAGAGCCTAGGGCACTTCCACTTATGGTCCTATAGCTTAGGGAAATTAAAATCAAAAAGACACAGCCACCCCAAAGTTTGGGACGCCTCTGTTTACAAGAACCTCGTTTACAGTACAAGTTCAACATCGCAGAAAGTGAAAAATGGATAAAGAACTTGTGGTACTTACGTACAATGCAGTATCACTCAGCAATGAAATCTATGTCATCAGGCCCGTAACAGCATAATGAGTGGATTCAGGTACGATGATTCTAACTGAAATAAGTCACACAGAAAAAGAAATCTCATAAGATATCACTAATACACGGAATGTAAACTTGGCTACACAGGAACTGCATTCCAAAACAGAACAGGGTCTCAAATTTAGAAAACCAACTTATGCTTGCTTAAGGGGAAAGGTGAGTTGGGGTGCTGCATAAAACCAGAGATTGAAATGAGCACAGATAAAGTTCCTTAAGCCAAATATGGAATAGACAAGAGCTACTCCTTGCTCAACGAAATGGACTCAAAACCCCATATTAAACCCCTAAGAATGTACCTGACTAGTAAGTATCTTAAAACCTATGCATTGCTATGTTTCCAAAAGAGAATCAAGCGTGTGTACAGGGGAATAAACGCAGCAGTGATAGGACTGGAGAGGTTCGGTGAGCAAATGAAGACCCTTTGAAGTCATATTGCATGGTACCCATTCCACGGGTCTCAACTCTCCAGGTTTAAGATATTCTTCCTTCAGCTAAAACATGCATGTGGAACCCAGAGTATGATCAACCATGTGAACGGGAGACGTGTTCAAATATGTCTCAGTTTTTCTCCCCTGGTACTCGGGTGCAACATTCCAGACGCTTTACTAACACTCTCCCGACTTGGAGAGTCAGTCCCTTTAACCTCCTGTTTGGCCCAGTTTGCAATTTCCGCAGAAGATGAACAGGAATAGCGAGAACCAATGAGAGGCTAGCTGGAGGTGTCTGGACGGGCAAATTTAACTCTCATTTCCCACCAGGAAGAGGAAATAACCAAAGGCTCAGCGTGCCGTGCCGGAACCAGATTAGGGCCTGAAGCCATCCTGCGGTGTTGCGGCCAGGTCACAAGAAAGCGAGTTGAAGAAAGGAGCTCAGGGGCACTGTAATTCACAAACCTGCAGAGTTATAAATGACAGCTATCGTCCAAAAATAGACTGAAGTAAGGCTGCCAAGAGGACTTGAAAGCGGGGCAGAATTGCAGGAAACCGATTTCAGGAGGTAGACTGGAATTGCATTGAAAGCATAGGAAAAGAGGCAGAACGTCCACAATGATGCACTTGGCCAAAAAGGGCGTATGCGTTTTTTCCTGAATATATTCAGGAAAAAACGCATACGCCTTTTTTGGCCAACCAAGCAAGCTTGCAAAGGAAATCTGCACTACAATGAAGTCTCACTTCCCCCCGGTCAAAAGGGCCATCTGAAAAAAGTGTAAAATCCAGAAAGGCAACAGGCCATTGAGAACTGGGAGCCTTGTTATGCTGATGGGCGGGATGTAAATTGCCAACAGACACTCGGGAGAAGTGTATGGTGTTTCCTGAAACATCTAAAAAACAAAGCAACAGAGCCTAGGGCACTGCCACTTATGGTCCTATAGCTTAGGGAAATTAAAATCAAAAAGACACAGCCACCCCAAAGTTTGGGACGCCTCTGTTTACAAGAACCTCGTTTACCATACAAGTTCAATATCACAGAAAGTGAAAAATGGATAAAGAAGTTGTGGTATTTACTTACAAAGCAATATCACTCAGCAATGAAATCTATGTCATCAGGCCCGTAGCAGCATAATGAATAGATTAAGTACGATGAATCTAACTGAAATAAGTCACACAGAAAAAGAAACATCATAAGATATCAGTAATACACGGAATGTAAACTTGGCTACACAGGAACTGAATTCCAAAACAGAACAGGGTCTCAAATTTAGAAAACCAAGTTATGCTTGCTTAAGGGGAAAGGTGAGTTGGGGTGCTGCATAAAACCAGAGATTGAAATGAGCACAGATAAAGTTCTATAAGCCAAATATGGAATAGACAAGAGCTACTCCTTGCTCAACGAAATGGACTCAACACCCCATATTCAACGCCTAGTAATATACCTGACTAGTAAGAATCATAAAATCTATGGATTTATATATCTCTGTAAGAGAATCAAGAGTGTGTACAGCGGCATTAAAGCAGTGAAAATCAGCTAAATCCCATATTAAAAATAAATTTCTTAAACAAAACACAATGACAGTGATATAGAGAGCAATACTTAAGTAATTCATTCAAGGCTTCTGATGCAACCTGCATTTACCATATCTACACCCAGAGCTGGGTGACACATAAGGCTGGACACTTGGGGCTCATAAGATTGGTGAGGTTCGGTGAGCAAATGCAGACCCTTTGAAGTCATATTGTATGGTACCCATTCCATGGGTCTCAACTCTCCAGGTTTAAGGGATTCTTCTTTCAGCTAAAACATGCATGTGGAACCCAGAGTATGATCCACCGTATGTTCAAGAAATGTGTTCAAATGTGTCTCACTTTTCGTTCCCTGGTACTCGGGTTCAACATTCCAGACGCTTTACTAACACTCTCCTCACTTGGAGAGTGAGTGCCTTTAACCTCCTGTTTGGCCCAGTTTGCAATTTCTGCGGAAGATGAACAGGAACAGGGAGAACCAATGAGAGAATAGCTGGAGGTGTCTGGACGGGCAAATTTAACTCTCATTTCCCACAGGGAAGAGGAATAAACCAAAGGCTCAGCATGCCGGCCGAAACCAGATTAGGGCCTGAAGCCATCCTGCGGTGTTGCGGCCAGGTCACAAGAAAGCGAGTTGAAGAAAGGAGCTCAGGGGCACTGTAATTCACAAACCTGCAGAGTTATAAATGACAGCTATCGTCCAAAAATAGACTGAAGTAAGGCTGCCAAGAGGACTTGAAAGCAGGGCAGAATTGCAGGAAACCGATTTCAGGAGGTAGACTGGAATTGCATTGAAAGCATAGGAAAAGAGGCAGAACGTCCACAATGATGCACTTGGCCAAAAAGGGCGTATGCGTTTTTTCCTGAATATATTCAGGAAAAAACGCATACGCCCTTTTTGGCCAACCAAGCAAGCTTGCAAAGGAAATCTGCACTACAATGAAGTCTCACTTCCCCCCGGTCAAAAGGGCCATCTGAAAAAAGTGTAAAATCCAGAAAGGCAACAGGCCATTGAGAACTGGGAGCCTTGTTATGCTGATGGGCGGGATGTAAATTGCCAACAACCACTCGGGAGAAGTGTATGGTGTTTCCTGAAACATCTAAAAAACAAAGCAACAGAGCCTAGGGCACTTCCACTTATGGTCCTATAGCTTAGGGAAATTAAAATCAAAAAGACACAGCCACCCCAAAGTTTGGAACGGCTCTGTTTACAAGAAATTCGTTTACAGTACAAGTTCAACATCGCAGAAAGTGAAAAATGGATAAAGAACTTGTGGTACTTACGTACAATGCAGTATCACTCAGCAATGAAATCTATGTCATCAGGCCCGTAGCAGCATAATGAGTAGATTCAGGTACGATGATTCTAAATGAAATAGGTCACACAGAAAAAGAAACATCATAAGATATCACTAATACACGGAATGTAAACTTGGCTACACAGGAACTGAATTCCAAAACAGAACAGGTTCTCAAATTTAGAAAACCAACTTATGCTTGCTTAAGGGGAAAGGTGAGTTGGGTTGCTGCATAAAACCAGAGATTGAAATGAGCACAGATAAAGTTCCTTAAGCCAAATATGGAATAGACAAGAGCTACTCCTTGCTCAACGAAATGGACTCAACACCGCATATTAAACGCCTAAGAATGTACCTGACTAGTAAGTATCTTAAAACCTATGGATTGCTATGTCTCCGAAAGAGAATCAAGCATGTGTACAGGGGCATAAACGCAGCAGTGATAGGATTGGAGAGGTTCGGTGAGCAAATGAAGACCCTTTGAAGTCATATTGCATGGTACCCATTCCACGGGTTTCAACTACCCAGGTTTTAGGTATTCTTCCTTCAGCTAAAACATGCATGTGGAACCCAGAGTATTATCAACCATGTGATCGGGAGACGTGTTCAAATATGTCTCAGTTTTCCTCCCCTGGTACTCGGGTGCAACATTCCAGATGCTTTACTAACACTCTCCCCACTTGGAGAGTCAGCTCCTTTAACCTCCTGTTTGGCACAGTTTGCAATTTCTGCGGAAGATGAACAGGAATAGCGAGAACCAATGAGAGGCTAGCTGGAGGTGTCTGGACGGGCAAATTTAACTCTCATTTCCCACCAGGAAGAGGAAATAACCAAAGGCTCAGCGTGCCGTACCAGAACCAGATTAGGGCCTGAAGCCATCCTGCGGTGTTGCGGCCAGCTCAAAAGAAAGCGAGTTGAAGAAAGGAGCTCAGGGGCACTGTAATTCACAAACCTGCAGAGTTATAAATGACAGCTATCGTCCAAAGATAGACTGAAGTAAGGCTGCCAAGAGGACTTGAAAGCGGGGCAGAATTGCAGGAAACCGATTTCAGGAGGTAGACTGGAATTGCATTGAAAGCATAGGAAAAGAGGCACAACGTCCACAATGATGCACTTGGCCAAAAAGGGCGTATGCGTTTTTTCCTGAATATATTCAGGAAAAAACGCATACGCCCTTTTTGGCCAACCAAGCAAGCTTGCAAAGGTAATCTGCACTACAATGAAGTCTCACTTCCCCCCGGTCAAAAGGGCCATCAGAAAAATGTGTAAAATCCAGAAAGGCAGGACAGGCCATGGAGAACTGGGAGCCTTGTTATGCTGATGGGCGGGATGTAAATTGCCAACAGACACTCGGGAGAAGTGTATGGTGTTTCCTGAAACATCTAAAAAACAAAGCAACAGAGCCTAGGGCACTTCCACTTATGGTCCTATAGCTTAGGGAAATTAAAATCAAAAAGACACAGCCACCCCAAAGTTTAGGACGGCTCTTTTTACAGGAATCTCTTCTGCGGCACAAGTTAAATAACCCAGAGAGCAAATAATGGATAAAGAAGTTGCGGTACTTATGTACAACAGAATACCAATCAGCAATGAAATCTATGTCACCAGGCCTGTACCAGCATAATGAGTGCATTGAGGCACGATGATTCTAAGTGAAATAAGTCACACAGAAAAAGAAACATCATAAGGTATCACTAATACACGGAATGTGAACTTGGCTACACATGAACTGAATTACAAAACAGAACAGGGTCTCAAGTTTAGAAAACCAACTTATGCCTGCTTAAGGGGGAAGGTGAGTTGGGGTGCTGCATAAAAGCAGAGTTTGAAATTAGCACAGATACCGTTCCATAAGCCAAATATGTAATAGACAAGAGCTACCCCTTGCTCAACGAAATGGATTCAACAATGAGGTATCACCTCACACCTGGTAGAATAGGCATCATTGAAAATCTACAAACAAAAAATGCTGGAAAGGGTGTGGAGAAAAGGAACCCTCTTCCACTATTGTTGGGAATATAAATTGATACAGTCATTATGGAGAACAATATGGAATTTCTTAAGAAACTAACAATAGAATTACCATATGATACAGCAATCCCAGTACTGGACATATACCCAGACAAAACCATAAATCAAAAAGAGTCATTCACCGCAATGTTCATTGCATCACTATTTACAATATCGAGGTAATGGAAGCAACCTAAATGCCCACAGACAGACGAATGCATAAAGCTGTGGTACATATATAAAATGGAATATTACTAAGCCATGAAAAGGAATGAAATTGGGTCATTTGTAGAGACGTCGATGGATCTAGAGACTGTCATACAGAGTGAAGTAAGTCAGAAAGAGAAAAACAAATCTTGTATATTCATGCATATATGTGGAACCTAGAAAAACTGTACAGATTAACCATTTTGCAAGGCATAAATAGAGCAACAGATGTAGACAACAAACGTATGGACAACAAGGGGGGAAAGCTGTTGGGGGGTGGTGGTGGGAGGAGTTGAGAGACTGGGATTGGCATGTATACATTTATATGTATAAAATAGATAACCAATAAGAACCTGCTGTATAAAAATATAAAATAAAATTCAAAATTAAAAAGAAATAAAATTTAAAAAATAAAACAGAAAAAACAATTATTCCCTGCACATACATGTATTTATATGAATAAATTATTTCCATGCTTATATCTGTAAATACAAAAAAGAGGAATAAAATCTACCTTGAACCAAAAACGAAAAAGAGAAAAAAACACAGAACCCACCAGTTACACAGAGGAAAACCGTATCAGGGCACTTGCTCCAGTTGTAAACAATTCTGAAGTTGGTCAGTGGCGGGGAATCGTCTCCCATTCAGCCAGCAGCCCCCACACAACAAGCGTCCTCATTGCAAAGCTGGGGCACCGTGCCGAGGCATCTGTGAGTAAACGTGAGCTGAGCCCCAGGCCAGTTGCTGCTGAACTATTCCCACCCGTCCCAGGTAAAACACCTGAATATATACAAGGACTTGAAAGCCTAGAGGAAGGGCCATAGAGCCACACGAGTGACAGCATGCCGGCCGACTTGGTGCCTGCAGGCCAGCCAGGATGGTCCTGGCCCTGGGTGCTCTTCTGGAAGATTTCCATTTCCCTGCCTGAGATACCCGTCCTGTCCCTGCCCCCACTGCTTTTTTCCTTCCTCACCTCTGCCCAGGGAGAAATTCCAGCAGCAGGTATGGGTGACACATCCTCTTCTTTAGCAGGTGGCAGCCTGGCAACTGCTGCAGAAAGTCCAGCAGAGCCCCACTCACACTGGGCCACCCACAAAGCCGTGGCCTCTCACTCCCTCACACCAGCCCAGCCCCGAGACTGCTGACAGGGCAGAGAAAATGGCGTCAGGCACGGCTGCAGGGGCTCTTGCTGCCTGGAGTGGTATTTATATTGATCTCAACCCAGGCACACCTGGGGAGGGCTGGCCGGCACGGTAAGCCTGCCCAGGTCAGCCAATCATCACCCCTCAGGGGCTCACAGTTGCAGAAAATGGAACTTGCTGAACCAGCCAGGTCCAAGGAACAGGTGTGGGCTCCTGAGAGTCAGGATAGACAAGGGGCTGCAGCTTTGGCTTGTTTTCTAATCATTTTATCTGGCCCATGAGTGGGAGACAACTTCAAGAAAACCCTCTCCTAATGAGAGGAACCCAGGAGTCAGGCAGAGGAGGGGTGGGTGGTGGTTGGAGACAGAGGCCTGGTGCCCCGGGTGCAGTGGAAGTCTCTGGAAGACCAGGTGGAGGGAGGCCTCACGGAGTGATGCCCAGGGTCACAGACCTGTCGCAGCTGCTGTTTGTTAGTTCAAGTCCTGCTCTGAGGTGCTCTGTGTCAGCTCTGAGCGACAGGTGAGCTGGGGGTGCTCTGCAATGAGGGCTATGTGCACGGTTCCTGTGTGCCCAGCCCTGCCACGGTACCTGCAAGGGTAGCTCTGTATCCTGGGAGGGGCCTGACCACGAGAGCCCCGTGGGCTGGGGTGGGGGTGGGGTACCTGCCCAGGTGAGCTCCATATTCTGGGATTGGTCTGACCACCAGAGCCCCATGGGCTGCTGGGGACCTGGTAAAGGATGTCAGGACAGTCAGTGAAGCCACCGAGGATATACCTTCAGTTGCTCCTAATTCCTACACCCTGCTGGTCATTCTACCAACCACCAGGACATGGTATTCTGTATTAGTCTTCAATGATGCCTTCTTTTGTATTCCATTAGTCCCAGAGTCACAAGAAATTTTGGCTTGTGAGTGGCAGGACTCAACATACAACTAAAACAATACTTCCGGGCCGTCTGGCCCCAAGGGTGCAAAAATTCCCACACCATCTTTGGGGAAAGCTTAGCTAAAGACCTAAAAGTTCTACCTCTAGAAAAGGAAACCCTCCTTCAATATGCAGACGACATTCTGATCACCAGCCCTACTAAGGAGGCCTCTGAACTACCAAGCCAATAAAGGATAAAAGTTGTCCAAGAAAAAGCTCAAATATCACAGACTGCGGTGACCTGCCTGGGCTTCATTCTCACAGAAGGTCAGAGAAGCCCATCCCAGGAAAGGGAAGAAACCATTTTCAGCCTTACCCCTTTCTAAAACTAGAAGACAGCTTAGGGGTTCCTGGGGAGGCCAGGGTTTGCTGCTTCTGGATCCCTAACTACAGTCTACTAGCTGGGCCTCTATATGAAACACTGAAAGGAAAAGATGATGATCCTTTTGAATAGAATCCAGAAGTGGCCTTTCAAGAATGGAAAGAGCAGTCAATTCAGACCCTTGCCCTGGAACTCCCTAATTTAGCTAAACCCTTTGACCTTTACATTCCCGGTGAAAGGTGAATCGCCATTGGAGAATTAGTGCAAAAACTGGGACCACTTGAAATGGAACAATGCAAGAATGCCATCCAGGTAGGATAAACTACGGTCACTAAGGGGCTTGGCCCACTGCCACATCTGGCCAAGATACTGGCGGTATCTAAAAACCTGGAAATCAGCAGCCCAAAAGGCCACCTCCCTCCTAAGGGAAAAGGACCCCACGTGGTGATCCTAACCACCAACCATGCCCTGAAGTTGCAGGGTTCGCTCCGTGGGCACACCGACCTCGAGTGAGGAGGCCCTCCAACTCCAACATCCAGAGAGATAACCGGGGGCAACAGGGCACCATGACGACTCATGTGAACATCACTTGACCTGGAGTTTCTCTCATAAAACAACAAGAGTGTGTCCCAAAAGAGTAGACTACTGCTTGCAGGACTTACTGCACCCAGAGGGGAGCTAATAATCTTGGCGGGGGAACAGTATACCACACTGTCACCATAGAAAAGCCTACAGACACCGTGATGATGGTGGCCAATAAGACCGGCTGGACTCCTGTTTACTTCAAAAGGCTGTTGACTCAGTAGCCATCATGGTCCTTGATCACCACTGACCCTGGACTGTCTGGGAGTTGAGCGGGCAGGGCTCTGACACCTGGTGCTGTTTGTACGTTAATTCAGGGGCCTAATTGAAGAAAGCGCAGACTACTGGTCAGAGCATCTAGGCTGGCAGAGACGGTCAGCCTAAGGTGGCCAAACAAATGTGGGGCGGGGTGAAACCGGCCCCCACAGCGTCTCTGCACATCTCTTTCCTGGACCCTTAAAGGTCATTAGAATCTATAACACTTCCAATGCTGGTGCTCAGGTGGACGAGCAGGGAGGCAGGGGTCCTGGGGACAATCAACGTCACCGGGAGGCTGCTGGGGAGAAGCTCTGACCCTCGCCCCAGGGTATGAGGGCTCCCAACTCAGCACTCAGCAGTTACAGAAGAAGGGTCTGCACCCTCAGCACTCCAAGAATGAGGAACGGGACAAAAGGCAGAGGAGGGGTTTGTCCCCAGCAAAGCCCATTAAAACTCCCTGGGAGATAAAAATAGAATCTGGGCAATAAAGTCAAGTCTAACCTTTTTTATCCTTTGTGCTTTGTCTAATTTCACGTGCTCCTAGGGTCCCGCATGCAGAGGTTCCACACCCGGCACTTCAGACCAGATTTCCTAGTGCAGAATGGCTGGGTCGACACCTCAGCTCCTGGGGCCCAGTGCAGACTCCATGATATAGAGCCTGAGCTACAGCCAACCCGGCCCTCGAGAGCTCTGCCGCCTCCCTCCCTCCCACTGACTCTGACAGGATCTCTACACAGCAGCCCAGCCCACAGCCCACGGGGTAGTGCATGCTCTCACCTCTCCATTCTCTGATCAAAATATAAAGTTTCCTTTGCTTGTGAACCAAACTCAGTCTCGATCTGTTGGCCCCAATGACACTGGGCAGGGGGACACTTGTTGGGGTCCACTCTGGAGGATCAGTAACAGAAATTGAGACTATTGTAACCTCAATGAACAGATGTGTGAGCCAAACTGTAGTTAACATAGAACAGTGTATAAGGCTCGGGTAAAATAAGATGTTTTTAACACTTCCATTTGATATTTCCATCACTTTTTATAAGCAAGTTCAGTGAAAAGGTTTGTCTTATTTGTCAGGTCAATATTAGAGAAACGAAGTGATTTCTTTCCAAGGATGTACATCTAATAATCTTGGTTAAACCTTCAATCTTGTTTTAAATGCTTTTCCATTGAAAATGATACCTCTCTTTTAGCTCCCCCATTTCTGAGAAGTATAAAATCTTATAATTTATTATTACCAAAGGGGAAAGGTGGGAGGAGGGATAAATTAACAGTTTGGAATGAACACATACACACTGCTATGTATAAAATAGATCATCAACAAGGAACTACTGTATAGCACAGGGAACTACACTCAACATTTTGCAATAACCTATAAGGGGAAATAATCTGAAAAAGAATAGATATTTTTATTGACATCATCTATCAATGACAGTTAAAGTGTAGCCTAAGGGAAGCTGGTGGTGAGTGCTTCTGACCCTGAAGACTTCAATCATCTAAAGTTTGGACTCTGCCTACTTCCCAAGGCCCTTAATGAACATATGTGTAGCCGTAGCTTAAAAAATTCCCCAGTTTGGGTTTCGGGGAGACACTGATTTTGAAAAAGCCCTGGTGTTCTCCTTACATGAATGGGACTCTTCCTACTGCTAAAACATGTCTGTCACACCCAGAGGATGGTATACCGTCTGATCGGGAAGAGTTTGGAAAAGGCATCTCATCTCCTCATCTCCTGGTGCTCGGGTTCACCCCTCCAGCGTCTTTACTAACAGTCTCCCCACTTGGAGATGTCAGCACTATCAACATCCTGTTGCGTACAGTTTGGAATTTGTCCAGAGGATGAAGCGGAAGGATGAGGAACAATGAGAGACAAGTCCTAGGTGTTCAGACAGGCACATGTCACTCTAATTTCCAATCAGGAAGACGAATTGACCAAAGGCTAGGGTTGCCCATGGAAACAGTATAGGGCTTGAGGAAATCCCGCTGCTTTGTGGCCAGTTCCCATAAACACGAGTTGAACAATGGAACTCAGGGGCAGTAAAATTCACAAAACTGCAGAGTTGAAAATATCCATCACTGAAAAATGTCTTGAGGAAAGTCAGAGAAAAGGACTTGTAAGCAAGGGAGAATGGCAGGAAAGGGATTTGAGGAGGTAGGAAGGACTCGCCATTAAGCACAAGAAAAGGAGCTGAACATTGCCAACATTGCAGTTGGCCAAAAAGAGTGTATGCGTTCTTTTCTGTATATATTCAAGAAAAGGGCATACACATTTTTAGCCAACCAAACAGGTGGGCACTGGAAGTCAATACTACAAAAGATATCACTTCGCATCAGTCAGAAGAGCCATCCTCATAAAGCGTAAACAACAGAAATGCAGGACAGGGCAACGAGAAGAGGGAGCCCTGTGAGACTTATAGTGGAAATATATATTGCCAACGGCCATTCTGGAGAAGTGTATTGTGTTTACTAAAGCATCTAAAAAATGAGCTACAGAGCATAGGGCACTTGCACTCATGGGCGTATATCTTGGGAAAAACAAAAATCGAGAGGACACAGGCACCCCAATGTTTACCGCCCTCTGTTTAAAAGATCCTCGACTAGGATATAACTTAAATGTCTCTGGAGGGAAAAAATGGATAGAGATGTGGTACTTAGGTAGAGTGGAATATTATTCAGCCTGGAAATCAATGAAATATGGCCAGTTGTAACAACTCCGGAGGAGTTACGTATGATCATTCTAAGTGACAGAATTCAAAAAGAAAAAGACACATATCATAAGATATCACTTAAAGGTGGAATCCAAAATGGCTACACATGAAATAAATTACAAAACAAAAACAGTCAAATATGTAGAAAACACGCATAAGGCTGCTAAACGGGAAAGGTGGGGAGGGGTGAGGCATCATCCAGGAGGTTGAAATTAGCAAAGATACCATTCCAAATACCAAACTGATAATCAACAAGGCCTACACGGTAGCTAAAAGAACTGCACTCAGCACACTCAAGTCACCGGAAAAGAATATATACGACTGGTAAGAATCTGAAAAAGAATTTATTGATGTCTCTCTGTACGCGAATCAAGTGGATGTACAGCAGCAAGAAACAGAGCTTTGAAAATCAGCTGTAACCAATATAGTAATAAATTGAAAAAAATAAACGACAGAGAGACAGAGAAAACCTCTTACAACTTTTCCTCAGGGACGGTGATGCAACATGGATTGAACACATCTAGACCCACAGCAGGATGAGACATAAGGCTGGAAACTGTTTGCGCTAAGAGAAATGTGAGGTTGGGTGAGGAAATGCACACCCTTTCAAGTAATACTACCTGGTACCCATTCAATGGGTCCCAAATCTGCAGGTTCAAGGGATCTTCCTACAGCTAAAACATGCATGGAAAACCCAGAGGACTGTACACCATGTGATCGGGAGATGTGTCTAAAATGCACCTCATTTATCCTCTCCTGGTGCTCCTGTTCACCATTCCAGCCACGCTACTTAGAATCTCCCCACTTGGAGAATCAGCACATTTAAACTTCTGTTTCACACATTTTGCAAATTGTGAGGAGGATGAACGGGAAGAGGGGGAACCAATGAGAGAAGAGTTGTAGGGGTTTGGACGGGCACATATCACTCTAATTTCCCATTAAGAATAAGAATTAAAGAAAGGCTCAGCCTGCCTCGCCGGAGCCAAAATAGGGCCTGAAGCAATCCTGCGGGTTTGAGGCCAGCTCACAAAAGAGCAACTTAAAAAATGGAGCTCAGGGTCACTGCAATTCACAAACCTGCAGAGTTATAAATGAAAACTAACGTCCAAAAATATGTTGAGGTAAGGCAAAGAAGAGGATCTGAATGCAAGACAGAATTGCAAGAAACAGATTTCAAGAGATAGATTGGACTCGTCTTTAACGCACATGAAAAGCGGCAGAATTTCGACAATGATGCAGTTGGCCCAAAAGGGCGTATGCGTTTTTTCCTGATTATATCCAGGAAAAAACGCATACGCACTTTATGGGCAACGAAGCAAGCAAGCAATGCAAATGTGCACAACAAAGAAGTCTCACTTCCCACCGGTCAAAAGGGCCATCCTAAAAAATTGTAAAAACCAGAAATGCAGGACAGGCCATGGAGAACAGGGAGCCTTTATACGCTGATGGGCAGTGTGTGAACTGCCGAGAGCCACTCTGGAGAAGTGTATGGTGGTTCCTAAATCATCTAAAAAACAGAGCTACAGAGCATAGGACACTTCCAATCATGGGAGTATATCTAGGGAAGTCTAAAAATCAACAAGACACAAGCACACCACAGTTTAGGGCTACTCTGTTTACAAGAACCTCAACTTCAGTACACCTTAAATATCCCAGGAAAGAGAACAATGGATAAAGAAGATGTGGTACTTATGTACAATGGAATATCTCTTCACCATGAAATCAATGTAATAAGGCTAGTAGAAGGATAAAGAGTGGATTTAGGTCCGATAATACTACTTGAAATAAGTCAAACAGAAAAAGAAACATATCATAAGATATCACTTATAGAGGGAGGGTAAATATGGCTGCACAAGAAATGAATTACAGAACAGAACAGTGTCTCACATTTAGAAAACACACTTATGTCAGCTTAAGGGGAAAGGAGAGGTGGGGTGATGCATAAAACCAGAGTTTGAAATTAGCACAGATACCGTTCAATAAACCAAATAGGTATTAGACAAGATCTACACCTTGCTCAATGAACTGGCCTCAACACACCCTATACACCGCAGAGAAATATATCTGAGTAATAAGAATCTTAAAACCCATGTATTGATATATCTCCATAAGGGAATCAAGTGTGTGCAGAGCGGCACAAACACAGCAGTGAAAATGAGCTAAACCCCATTATAGAAATAAATTTTAAAAACAAAACGCTGAAACAATGAAAGAGAGAAAAATTCTTACAAAATTCGCTCAGGGGCTGTGATGCAACCTGGATTGACCACATATAAACCCACAGCTGGATAAGACATAAGGCTGGACACTTGGGGCTGACAGGATTGGTGAGCTTTGGTGAGCAACTGCCGAAAGTTTAATGCAATACTTCATGCTACTCAGTCCAAGGGTCCCAACACTCCAGGTTGAAGGGAATCTTCCTACAGCTAAACCATGCTTGGGAAACCCAGCGACTGGTATACCATATGATCGGGAAAGGTTTCTAAAACGCACCTCATTTTTCCTCTCCTGGGGCTCCGGATCGACATTCCAGCCGCTTTACTAACAACATCCCCACATGGAGTCAATGCCTTTAAGTTCTGGTATCGCACAGTCTGCAGTTAGTGCAGAGGATGAATGGGAATAGGGGGAACCAGTGAGAAACTAGCTGTAGCGGTTTCAATGGGCACATGTCACTCTAATATCACATCAGTAAGAAGAATTAACCAAAGGCACAGCAAGGTGCCCCAGAAGAAAAATAGGGCTTCAAGGAATCCTGTGGTTACGGGGCAAGACCACAAAAATAAGAGCTAAAAAATGGAGCTAAGGGCCACTGCAATTCAAAAACCTACAGAGTTATAAAGGCCAACTATTTTCAAAAAATATATTGAGGTAAGGCTATGAAGAGGCATTGAAAGCAAGGCAGAATTGCAGGAAACCGATTTCAGGAGGTAGACTGGAATTGCATTGAAAACATATGAAGAGAGTCAGAACCTCGACAATGATGCACTTGGCCAAAAAGGGCGTATGCGTTTTTTCCTGAATATATTCAGGAAAAAACGCATACGCCCTTTTTGGCCAACCAAGCAAGCTTGCAAAGGAAATCTGCACTACAATGAAGTCTCATTTCCCCCTGGTCAAAAGGGCCATCTGAAAAAAGTGTAAAATCCAGAAAGGCAGGATAGGCCATGGAGAACTGGGAGCCTTGTTATGCTGATGGGCGGGATGTAAATTGCCAACAGCCACTCTGGAGAAGTGTATGGTGTTTCCTGAAACATCTAAAAAACAAAGCAACAGAGCCTAGGGCACTTCCACTTATGGTCCTATAGCTTAGGGAAATTAAAATCAAAAAGACACAGCCACCCCAAAGTTTGGAACGGCTCTGTTTACAAGAACCTCGTTTACGGTACAAGTTCAACATCGCAGAAAGTGAAAAATGGATAAAGAAGTTGTGGTACTTACGTACAATGCAATATCACTCAGCAATGAAATCTATGTGATCAGGCCCGTAGCAGCATAATGAGTGGATTCCGGTATGATGATTCGAACTGAAATAAGTCACACAGAAAAGAAACATCATAAGGTATCACTAATACACAGAATGTGAACTTGGCTACACATGAACTGAATTACAAAACAGAGCAAGGTCTCAAGTTTAGAAAACCAAATTATGCTTTCTTAAGGGGGAAGGTGAGTTGGGGTGCTGCATAAAACCAGAGTTTGAAATTAGCACAGATAAAGTTCCTTAAGCCAAATATGGAATAGACAAGAGCTACTCCTTGCTCAACGAAATGGACTCAACACCCCATATTAAACGCCTAAGAATATACCTGACTAGTAAGAATCTTAAAACGTATGGATGGCTATGTCTGAAAAAGAATCAAGCGTGTGTACAGGGGCATAAACACAGCTGGGACAGGATTGGAGAGGTTCAGTGAGCAAATGAAGACCCTTTGAAGTCATATTGCATGATACCCATTCCACGGGTCTCAACTCTCCAGGTTTAAGGTATTCTTCCTTCAGCTAAAACATGCATGTGGAACCCAGAGTATGATCAACCGTGTGATCGGGAGACGTGTTCAAATATGTCTCAGTTTTCCTCCCCTGGTACTCGGGTGCAACATTACAGACGCTTTACTAACACTCTCCCGACTTAGAGAGTCAGTCCCTTTAACCTCCTGTTTGGCCCAGTTTGCAATTTCTGCGGAAGATGAACAGGAATAGCGAGAACCAATGAGAGACTAGCTGGAGGTGTCTGGACGGGCAAATTTAACTCTCATTTCTCACCAGGAAGAGGAATTAACCAAAGGCTCAGCATGCCGGGCCGGAACCAGATTAGGGCCTGAAGCCATCCTGCGGTGTTGCGGCCAGGTCACAAGAAAGCGAGTTGAAGAAAGGAGCTCAGGGGCACTGTAATTCACAAACCTGCAGAGTTATAAATGACAGCTATCGTCCAAAAATAGACTGAAGTAAGGCTGCCAAGAGGACTTGAAAGCGGGGCAGAATTGCAGGAAACCGATTTCAGGAGGTAGACTGGAATTGCATTGAAAGCATAGGAAAAGAGGCAGAACGTCCACAATGATGCACTTGGCCAAAAAGGGCGTATGCGTTTTTTCCTGAATATATTCAGGAAAAAATGCATACGCACTTTTTGGCCAACCAAGCAAGCTTGCAAAGGAAATCTGCACTACAATGAAGTCTCACTTCCCCCCAGTCAAAAGGGCCATCTGAAAAAAGTGTAAAATCCAGAAAGGCAGGACAGGCCATGGAGAACTGGGAGCCTTGTTATGCTGATGGGCGGGATGTAAATTGCCAACAACCACTCGGGAGAAGTGTATGGTGTTTCCTGAAACATCTAAAAAACAAAGCAACAGAGCCTAGGGCACTTCCACTTATGGTCCTATAGCATAGGGAAATTAAAATCAAAAAGACACAGCCACCCCAAACTTTGGGAAGGCTCTGTTTACAAGAACCTCGTTTACCATACAAGTTCAATATCACAGAAAGTGAAAAATGGATAAAGAAGTTGTGGTATTTACTTACAAAGCAATATCACTCAGCAATGAAATCTGTGTCGTCAGTCCCTTAGCAGCACAATGAGTGGATTCAGGTACGATGATTCTAACTGAAATAAGTCACACAGAAAAAGAAACATCATAAGATATCAGTAATACACGGAATGGAAACTTGGCTACACAGGAACTGAATTCCAAAACAGAACAGGGTCTCAAATTTAGAAAACCAACTTATGCTTGCTTAAGGGGAAAGGTGAGTTGGGGTGCTGCATAAAAGCAGAGATTGAAATGAGCACAGATAAAGTTCCTTAAGTCAAATATGGAATAGACAAGAGCTACTCCTTGCTCAACGAAATGGACTCAACACCCCATATTAAATGCCTAAGAATGTACCTGACTAGTAAGTATCTTAAAACCTATGGATTGCTATGTCTCCGAAAGAGAATCAAACGTGTGTACAGGGGCACAAACGCAGCAGTGATAGGATTGGAGAGGTTCGGTGAGCAAATGAAGACCCTTTGAAGTCATATTGCATGGTACCCATTCCACGGGTCTCAACTCTCCAGGTTTAAGGTATTCTTCCTTCAGCTAAAACATGCATGTGGAATCCAGAGTATAAGCAACCGTGTGAACGGGAGACGTGTTCAAATATGTCTCAGTTTTCCTCCCCTGGTACTCGGGTGCAACATTCCAGACGCTTTACTAACACTCTCCCCACTTGGAGAGTCAGCGCCTTTAACCTCCTGTTTGGCCCAGTTTGCAATTTCTGCGGAAGATGAACAGGAATAGCGAGAACCAATGAGAGACTAGCTGGAGGTGTCTGGACGGGCAAATTTAACTCTCATTTCCCACCAGGAAGAGGAATTAACCAAAGGCTCAGCGTGCCGTGTAGAACCAGATTAGGGCCGGAAGCCATCCTGCGGTGTTGCGGCCAGGTCACAAGAAAGCGAGTTGAAGAAAGGAGCTCAGGGGCACTGCAATTCACAAACCTGCAGAGTTATAAATGACAGCTATCGTCCAAAAATAGACTGAAGTAAGGCTGCCAAGAGGACTTGAAAGCGGGGCAGAATTGCAGGAAACCGATTTCAGGAGGTAGACTGGAATTGCATTGAAAGCATAGGAAAAGAGGCAGAACGTCCACAATGATGCACTTGGCCAAAAAGGGCGTATGCGTTTTTTCCTGAATATATTCAGGAAAAAACGCATACGCACTTTTTGGCCAACCAAGCAAGCTTGCAAAGGAAATCTGCACTACAATGAAGTCTCACTTCCCCCCGGTCAAAAGGGCCATCTGAAAAAAGTGTAAAATCCAGAAAGGCAGGACAGGCCATGGAGAACTGGGAGCCTTGTTATGCTGATGGGCGGGATGTAAGTTGTCAACAGACACTCGGGGGAAGTGTATGGTGTTTCCTGAAACATCTAAAAAACAAAGCAACAGAGCGTAGGGCACTTCCACTTATGGTCCTATAGCTTAGGGAAATTAAAATCAAAAAGACACAGCCATCCCAAAGTTTGGGACGGCTCTGTTTACAAGAACCTCGTTTACCGTACAAGTTCAATATCACAGAAAGTGAAAAATGGATAAAGAAGTTGTGGTATTTACTTACAAAGCAATATCACTCAGCAATGAAATCTGTGTCATCAGGCCCTTAGCAGCACAATGAGTGGATTCAGGTATGATGATTCTAACTGAAATAAGTCACACAGAAAAAGAAACATCATAAGATATCAGTAATACACGGAATGTAAACTTGGCTACACAGGAACTGAATTACAGAACAGAACAGGGTCTCAAATTTAGAAAACCAACTTATTCTTGCTTAAGGGTAAAGGTGAGTTGGGGTGCTGCATAAAACCAGAGATTGAAATGAGCACAGATAAAGTTCCTTAAGCCAAATATGGAATAGACAAGAGCTACTCCTTGCTCAACGAAATGGACTCAACACCCCATATTAAACGCCTAAGAATGTACCTGACTAGTAAGTATCTTAAAACCTATGGATTGCTATGTCTCCGAAAGAGAATCAAGCATGTGTACAGGGGCATAAACGCAGCAGTGATAGGATTGGAGAGGTTCGGTGAGCAAATGAAGACCCTTTGAAGTCATATTGCATGGTACGCATTCCACGGGTTTCAACTACCCAGGTTTAAGGTATTCTTCCTTCAGCTAAAACATGCATGTGGAACCTAGAGTATGATCAACCATGTGATCGGGAGACGTGTTCAAATATGTCTCAGTTTTCGTACCCTGGTACTCGGGTGCAACATTCCAGACACTTTACTAACACTCTCCCGACTTGGAGAGTCAGTCCCTTTAACCTCCTGTTTGGCCCAGTTTGCAATTTCTGCGGAAGATGAACAGGAATAGCGAGAACAAATGAGAGGCTAGCTGGAGGTGTCTGGATGGGCAAATTTAACTCTCATTTCCCACCAGGAAGAGGAATTAACCAAAGGCTCAGCGTGCCGTGCCGGAACCAGATTAGGGCCTGAAGCCATCCTGTGGTGTTGCGGCCAGGTCACAAGAAAGCAAGTTGAAGAAAGGAGCTCAGGGGCACTGTAATTCACAAACCTGCAGAGTTATAAATGACAGCTATCGTCCAAAAATAGACTGAAGTAAGGCTGCCAAGAGGACTTGAAAGTGGGGCAGAATTGCAGGAAACCGATTTCAGGAGGTAGACTGGAATTGCATTGAAAGCATAGGAAAAGAGGCAGAACGTCCACAATGATGCACTTGGCCAAAAAGGGCGTATGCGTTTTTTCCTGAATATATTCAGGAAAAAACGCATACGCCCTTTTTGGCCAACCCAGCAAGCTTGCAAAGGAAATCTGCACTACAATGAAGTCTCACTTCCCCCCGGTCAAAAGGGCCATCTGAAAAAAGTGTAAAATCCAGAAAGACAGGACAGGCCATGGAGAAATGGGAGCCTTGTTTTGCTGATGGGCGGGATGTAAATTGCCAACAACCACTCGGGAGAAATGTATGGTGTTTCCTGAAACATCTAAAAAACAAAGCAACAGAGCCTAGGGCACTTCCACTTATGGTCCTATAGCTTAGGGAAATTAAAATCAAAAAGACACAGCCACCCCAAAGTTTGGAAAGGCTCTGTTTACAAGAACCTCGTTTACAGTACAAGTTCAACATCGCAGAAAGTGAAAAATGGATAAAGAACTTGTGGTATTTACTTACAAAGCAATATCACTCAGCAATGAAACCTGTGTCATCAGGCCCTTAGCAGCACAATGAGTGGATTCAGGTATGATGATTCTAACTGAAATAAGTCACACAGAAAAAGAAACATCATAAGATATCAGTAATACACGGAATGTAAACTTGGCTACACAGGAACTGAATTACAGAACAGAACAGGGTCTCAAATTTAGAAAACCAACTTATTCTTGCTTAAGGGTAAAGGTGAGTTGGGGTGCTGCATAAAACCAGAGATTGAAATGAGCACAGATAAAGTTCCTTAAGCCAAATATGGAATAGACAAGAACTACTCCTTGCTCAACGAAATGGACTGAACACCCCATATTAAACGCCTAAGAATGTACCTGACTAGTAAGTATCTTGAAACCTATGGATTGCTATGTCTCCGAAAGAGAATCAAGCATGTGTACAGGGGCATAAACGCAGCAGTGATAGGATTGGAGAGGTTCGGTGAGCAAATGAAGACCCTTTGAAGTCATATTGCATGGTACCCATTCCACGGGTTTCAACTACCCAGGTTTAAGGTGTTCTTCCTTCAGCTAAAACATGCATGTGGAACCTAGAGTATGATCAACCATGTGATCGGGAGACGTGTTCAAATATGTCTCAGTTTTCGTACCCTGGTACTCGGGTGCAACATTCCAGACGCTTTACTAACACTCTCCCGACTTGGAGAGTCAGTCCCTTTAACCTCCTGTTTGGCCCAGTTTTCAATTTCTGCGGAAGATGAACAGGAATAGCGAGAACCAATGAGAGGCTAGCTGGAGGTGTCTGGATGGGCAAATTTAACTCTCATTTCCCACCAGGAAGAGGAATTAACCAAAGGCTCAGCGTGCCGTGCCGGAACCAGATTAGGGCCTGAAGCCATCCTGTGGTGTTGCGGCCAGGTCAAAAGAAAGCAAGTTGAAGAAAGGAGCTCAGGGGCACTGTAATTCAGAAACCTGCAGAGTTATAAATGACAGCTATCGTCCAAAAATAGACTGAAGTAAGGCTGCCAAGAGGACTTGAAAGCGGGTCAGAATTGCAGGAAACCGATTTCAGGAGGTAGACTGGAATTGCATTGAAAGCATAGGAAAAGAGGCAGAACGTCCACAATGATGCACTTGGCCAAAAAGGGCGTATGCGTTTTTTCCTGAATATATTCAGGAAAAAACGCATACGCCCTTTTTGGCCAACCAAGCAAGCTTGCAAAGGAAATCTGCACTACAATGAAGTCTCACTTCCCCCCGGTCAAAAGGGCCATCTGAAAAAAGTGTAAAATCCAGAAAGACAGGACAGGCCATGGAGAACTGGGAGCCTTGTTATGCTGATGGGCGGGATGTAAATTGCCAACAGACACTCGGGAGAAATGTATGGTGTTTCCTGAAACATCTAAAAAACAAAGCAACAGAGCCTAGGGCACTTCCACTTATGGTCCTATAGCTTAGGGAAATTAAAATCAAAAAGACACAGCCACCCCAAAGTTTGGAAAGGCTCTGTTTACAAGAACCTCGTTTACAGTACAAGTTCAACATCGCAGAAAGTGAAAAATGGATAAAGAACTTGTGGTATTTACTTACAAAGCAATATCACTCAGCAATGAAATCTGTGTCATCAGGCCCTTAGCAGCACAATGAGTGGATTCAGGTGTGATGATTCTAACTGAAATAAGTCACACAGAAAAAGAAACATCATAAGATATCAGTAATACACGAAATGTAAACTTGGCTACACAGGAACTGAATTACAGAACAGAACAGGGTCTCAAATTTAGAAAACCAACTTATGCTTGCTTAAGGGTAAAGGTGAGTTGGGGTGCTGCATAAAACCAGAGATTGAAATGAGCACAGATAAAGTTCCTTAAGCCAAATATGGAATAGACAAGAGCTACTCCTTGCTCAACGAAATGGACTCAACACCCCATATTAAACGCCTAAGAATGTACCTGACTAGTAAGTATCTTAAAACCTATGGATTGCTATGTCTCCGAAAGAGAATCAAGCATGTGTACAGGGGCATAAACGCAGCAGTGATAGGATTGGAGAGGTTCGGTGAGCAAATGAAGACCCTTTGAAGTCATATTGCATGGTACCCATTACACGGGTCTCAACTACCCAGGTTTTAGGTATTCTTCCTTCAGCTAAAACATGCATGTGGAACCTAGAGTATGATCAACCATGTGATCGGGAGACGTGTTCAAATATGTCTCAGTTTTCGTACCCTGGTACTCGGGTGCAACATTCCAGACGCTTTACTAACACTCTCCCGACTTGGAGAGTCAGTCCCTTTAACCTCCTGTTTGGCCCAGTTTGCAATTTCTGCGGAAGATGAACAGGAATAGCGAGAACCAATCAGAGGCTAGCTGGAGGTGTCTGGACGGGCAAATTTAACTCTCATTTCCCACCAGGAAGAGGAAATAACCAAAGGCTCAGCATGCCGTGCCGGAACCAGATTAGGGCCTGAAGCCATCCTGCGGTGTTGCGGCCAGCTCAAAAGAAAGCGAGTTGAAGAAAGGAGATCAGGGACACTGTAATTCACAAACCTGCAGAGTTATAAATGACAGCTATCGTCCAAAAATAGACTGAAGTAAGGCTGCCAAGAGGACTTGAAAGCGGGGCAGAATTGCAGGAAACCGATTTCAGGAGGTAGACTGGAATTGCATTGAAAGCATAGGAAAAGAGGCAGAACGTCCACAATGATGCACTTGGCCAAAAAGGGCGTATGCGTTTTTTCCTGAATATATTCAGGAAAAAACGCATACGCCCTTTTTGGCCAACCAAGCAAGCTTGCAAAGGAAATCTGCACTACAATGAAGTCTCACTTCCCCCCGGTCAAAAGGGCCATCTGAAAAAAGTGTAAAATCCAGAAAGGCAGGACAGGCCATGGAGAACTGGGAGCCTTGTTATGCTGATGGGCGGGATGTAAATTGCCAACAGACACTCGGGAGAAGTGTATGGTGTTTCCTGAAACATCTAAAAAACAAAGCAACAGAACCTAGGGCACTTCCACTTATGGTCCTATAGCTTAGGGAAATTAAAATCAAAAAGACACAGCCACCCCAAACTTTGGAAAGGCTCTGTTTACAAGAACCTCGTTTACAGTACAAGTTCAACATCGCAGAAAGTGAAAAATGGATAAAGAACTTGTGGTATTTACTTACAAAGCAATATCACTCAGCAATGAAACCTGTGTCATCAGGCCCTTAGCAGCACAATGAGTGGATTCAGGTATGATGATTCTAACTGAAATAAGTCACACAGAAAAAGAAACATCATAAGATATCAGTAATACACGGAATGTAAACTTGGCTACACAGGAACTGAATTACAGAACAGAACAGGGTCTCAAATTTAGAAAACCAACTTATTCTTGCTTAAGGGTAAAGGTGAGTTGGGGTGCTGCATAAAACCAGAGATTGAAATGAGCACAGATAAAGTTCCTTAAGCCAAATATGGAATAGACAAGAGCTACTCCTTGCTCAACGAAATGGACTCAACACCCCATATTAAACGCCTAAGAATGTACCTGACTAGTAAGTATCTTAAAACCTATGGATTGCTATGTCTCCGAAAGAGAATCAAGCATGTGTACAGGGGCATAAACGCAGCAGTGATAGGATTGGAGAGGTTCGGTGAGCAAATGAAGACCCTTTGAAGTCATATTGCATGGTACCCATTCCACGGGTTTCAACTACCCAGGTTTAAGGTGTTCTTCCTTCAGCTAAAACATGCATGTGGAACCTAGAGTATGATCAACCATGTGATCGGGAGACGTGTTCAAATATGTCTCAGTTTTCGTACCCTGGTACTCGGGTGCAACATTCCAGACGCTTTACTAACACTCTCCCGACTTGGAGAGTCAGTCCCTTTAACCTCCTGTTTGGCCCAGTTTGCAATTTCTGCGGAAGATGAACAGGAATAGCGAGAACCAATGAGAGGTTAGCTGGAGGTGTCTGGATGGGCAAATTTAACTCTCATTTCCCACCAGGAAGAGGAATTAACCAAAGGCTCAGCGTGCCGTGCCGGAACCAGATTAGGGCCTGAAGCCATCCTGTGGTGTTGCGGCCAGGTCACAAGAAAGCAAGTTGAAGAAAGGAGCTCAGGGGCACTGTAATTCAGAAACCTGCAGAGTTATAAATGACAGCTATCGTCCAAAAATAGACTGAAGTAAGGCTGCCAAGAGGACTTGAAAGCGGGTCAGAATTGCAGGAAACCGATTTCAGGAGGTAGACTGGAATTGCATTGAAAGCATAGGAAAAGAGGCAGAACGTCCACAATGATGCACTTGGCCAAAAAGGGCATATGCGTTTTTTCCTGAATATATTCAGGAAAAAACGCATACGCCCTTTTTGGCCAAACAAGCAAGCTTGCAAAGGAAATCTGCACTACAATGAAGTCTCACTTCCCCCCGGTCAAAAGGGCCATCTGAAAAAAGTGTAAAATCCAGAAAGACAGGACAGGCCATGGAGAACTGGGAGCCTTGTTATGCTGATGGTCGGGATGTAAATTGCCAACAGACACTCGGGAGAAGTGTATGGTGTTTCCTGAAACATCTAAAAAACAAAGCAACAGAGCCTAGGGCACTTCCACTTATGGTCCTATAGCTTAGGGAAATTAAAATAAAAAAGACACAGCCACCCCAAAGTTTGGAAAGGCTCTGTTTACAAGAACCTCGTTTACAGTACAAGTTCAACATCGCAGAAAGTGAAAAATGGATAAAGAACTTGTGGTATTTACTTACAAAGCAATATCACTCAGCAATGAAATCTGTGTCATCAGGCCCTTAGCAGCACAATGAGTGGATTCAGGTATGATGATTCTAACTGAAATAAGTCACACAGAAAAAGAAACATCATAAGATATCAGTAATACACGGAATGGAAACTTGGCTACACAGGAACTGAATTACAGAACAGAACAGGGTCTCAAATTTAGAAAACCAACTTATTCTTGCT
Organism: Stenella coeruleoalba; assembly: GCF_951394435.1. Classification (NCBI taxonomy): domain Eukaryota; kingdom Metazoa; phylum Chordata; class Mammalia; order Artiodactyla; family Delphinidae; genus Stenella; species Stenella coeruleoalba. The sequence continues at coordinate 434,990 of NW_027646405.1, forward strand.
TAAGGGTAAAGGTGAGTTGGGGTGCTGCATAAAACCAGAGATTGAAATGAGCACAGATAAAGTTCCTTAAGCCAAATATGGAATAGACAAGAGCTACTCCTTGCTCAATGAAATGGACTCAACACCGCATATTAAACGCCTAAGAATGTACCTGACTAGTAAGTATCTTAAAACCTATGGATTGCTATGTCTCCGAAAGAGAATCAAGCATGTGTACAGGGCCATAAACGCAGCAGTGATAGGATTGGAGAGGTTTGGTGAACAAATGAAGACCCTTTGAAGTCATATTGCATGGTACCCATTCCACGGGTTTCAACTACCCAGGTTTAAGGTATTCTTCCTTCAGCTAAAACATGCATGTGGAACCTAGAGTATGATCAACCATGTGATCGGGAGACGTGTTCAAATATGTCTCAGTTTTCGTACCCTGGTACTCGGGTGCAACATTCCAGACACTTTACTAACACTCTCCCGACTTGGAGAGTCAGTCCCTTTAACCTCCTGTTTGGCCCAGTTTGCAATTTCTGCGGAAGATGAACAGGAATAGCGAGAACCAATGAGAGGCTAGCTGGAGGTGTCTGGACGGGCAAATTTAACTCTCATTTTCCACCATGAAGAGGAATTAACCAAAGGCTCAGCGTGCCCTGCCGGAACCAGATTAGGGCCTGAAGCCATCCTGTGGTGTTGCGGCCAGGTCACAAGAAAGCAAGTTGAAGAAAGGAGCTCAGGGGCACTGTAATTCACAAACCTGCAGAGTTATAAATGACAGCTATCGTCCAAAAATAGACTGAAGTAAGGCTGCCAAGAGGACTTGAAAGCGGGGCAGAATTGCAGGAAACCGATTTCAGGAGGTAGACTGGAATTGCATTGAAAGCATAGGAAAAGAGGCAGAACGTCCACAATGATGCACTTGGCCAAAAAGGGCGTATGCGTTTTTTCCTGAATATATTCAGGAAAAAACGCATACGCCCTTTTTGGCCAACCAAGCAAGCTTGCAAAGGAAATCTGCACTACAATGAAGTCTCACTTCCCCCCGGTCAAAAGGGCCATCTGAAAAACGTGTAAAATCCAGAAAGGCAGGACAGGCCATGGAGAACTGGGAGCCTTGTTATGCTGATGGGCGGGATGTAAATTGCCAACAACCACTCGGGAGAAGTGTATGGTGTTTCCTGAAACATCTAAAAAACAAAGCAACAGAACCTAGGGCACTTCCACTTATGGTCCTATAGCTTAGGGAAATTAAAATCAAAAAGACACAGCCACCCCAAAGTTTGGAACGGCTCTGTTTACAAGAACCTCGTTTACAGTACAAGTTCAACATCGCAGAAAGTGAAAAATGGATAAAGAAGTTGTGGTATTTACTTACAAAGCAATATCACTCAGCAATGAAATCTGTGTCATCAGGCCCTTAGCAGCACAATGAGTGGATTCAGGTATGATGATTCTAACTGAAATAAGTCACACAGAAAAAGAAACATCATAAGATATCAGTAATACACGGAATGTAAACTTGGCTACACAGGAACTGAATTACAGAACAGAACAGGGTCTCAAATTTAGAAAACCAACTTATGCTTGCTTAAGGGTAAAGGTGAGTTGGGGTGCTGCATAAAACCAGAGATTGAAATGAGCACAGATAAAGTTCCTTAAGTCAAATATGGAATAGACAAGAGCTACTCCTTGCTCAACGAAATGGACTCAACACCGCATATTAAACGCCTAAGAATGTACCTGACTAGTAAGTATCTTAAAACCTATGGATTGCTATGTCTCCGAAAGAGAATCAAGCATGTGTACAGGGGCATAAACGCAGCAGTGATAGGATTGGAGAGGTTCGGTGAGCAAATGAAGACCCTTTGAAGTCATATTGCATGGTACCCATTCCACGGGTTTCAACTACCCAGGTTTAAGGTATTCTTCCTTCAGCTAAAACATGCATGTGGAACCTAGAGTATGATCAACCATGTGATCGGGAGACGTGTTCAAATATGTCTCAGTTTTCGTACCCTGGTACTCGGGTGCAACATTCCAGACACTGTACTAACACTCTCCCCACTTGGAGAGTCAGTCCCTTTTACCTCCTGTTTGGCCCAGTTTGCAATTTCTGCGGAAGATGAACAGGAATAGCGAGAACCAATGAGAGGCTAGCTGGAGGTGTCTGGACGGGCAAATTTAACTCTCATTTCCCACCAGGAAGAGGAATTAACCAAAGGCTCAGCGTGCCGTGCCGGAACCAGATTAGGGCCTGAAGCCATCTTGCGGTGTTGCGGCCAGCTCAAAAGAAAGCGAGTTGAAGAAAGGAGCTCAGGGACACTGTAATTCACAAACCTGCAGAGTTATAAATGACAGCTATCGTCCAAAAATAGACTGAAGTAAGGCTGCCAAGAGGACTTGAAAGTGGGGCAGAATTGCAGGAAACCGATTTCAGGAGGTAGACTGGAATTGCATTGAAAGCATAGGAAAAGAGGCAGAACGTCCACAATGATGCACTTGGCCAAAAAGGGCGTATGCGTTTTTTCCTGAATATATTCAGGAAAAAACGCATACGCCCTTTTTGGCCAACCAAGCAAGCTTGCAAAGGAAATCTGCACTACAATGAAGTCTCACTTCCCCCCGGTCAAAAGGGCCATCTGAAAAAAGTGTAAAATCCAGAAAGGCAGGACAGGCCATGGAGAACTGGGAGCCTTGTTATGCTGATGGGCGGGATGTAAATTGCCAACAACCACTCGGGAGAAGTGTATGGTGTTTCCTGAAACATCTAAAAAACAAAGCAACAGAACCTAGGGCACTTACACTTATGGTCCTATAGCTTAGGGAAATTAAAATCAAAAAGACACAGCCACCCCAAACTTTGGAAAGGCTCTATTTACAAGAACCTCGTTTACAGTACAAGTTCAACATCGCAGAAAGTGAAAAATGGATAAAGAACTTGTGGTATTTACTTACAAAGCAATATCACTCAGCAATGAAACCTGTGTCATCAGGCCCTTAGCAGCACAATGAGTGGATTCAGGTATGATGATTCTAACTGAAATCAGTCACACAGAAAAAGAAACATCATAAGATATCAGTAATACACGGAATGTAAACTTGGCTACACAGGAACTGAATTACAGAACAGAACAGGGTCTCAAATTTAGAAAACCAACTTATTCTTGCTTAAGGGTAAAGGTGAGTTGGGGTGCTGCATAAAACCAGAGATTGAAATGAGCACAGATAAAGTTCCTTAAGCCAAATATGGAATAGACAAGAGCTACTCCTTGCTCAACGAAATGGACTCAACACCCCATATTAAACGCCTAAGAATGTACCTGACTAGTAAGTATCTTAAAACCTATTGATTGCTATGTCTCCTAAAGAGAATCAAGCATGTGTACAGGGGCATAAACGCAGCAGTGATAGTATTGAAGAGGTTCGGTGAGCAAATGAAGACCCTTTGAAGTCATATTGCATGGTACCCATTTCACGGGTTTCAACTACCCAGGTTTAAGGTATTCTTCCTTCAGCTAAAACATGCATGTGGAACCTAGAGTATGATCAACCATGTGATCGGGAGACGTGTTCAAATATGTCTCAGTTTTCGTACCCTGGTACTCGGGTGCAACATTCCAGACACTTTACTAACACTCTCCCGACTTGGAGAGTCTGTCCCTTTAACCTCCTGTTTGGCCCAGTTTGCAATTTCTGCGGAAGATGAACAGGAATAGCGAGAACCAATGAGAGGCTAGCTGGAGGTGTCTGGATGGGCAAATTTAACTCTCATTTCCCACCAGGAAGAGGAATTAACCAAAGGCTCAGCGTGCCGTGCCGGAAACAGATTAGGGCCTGAAGCCATCCTGTGGTGTTGCGGCCAGGTCACAAGAAAGCAAGTTGAAGAAAGGAGCTCAGGGGCACTGTAATTCACAAACCTGCAGAGTTATAAATGACAGCTATCGTCCAAAAATAGACTGAAGTAAGGCTGCCAAGAGGACTTGAATGTGGGGCAGAATTGCAGGAAACCGATTTCAGGAGGTAGACTGGAATTGTATTGAAAGCATAGGAAAAGAGGCAGAACGTCCACAATGATGCACTTGGCCAAAAAGGGCGTATGCGTTTTTTCCTGAATATATTCAGGAAAAAACGCATACGCCCTTTTTGGACAACCCAGCAAGCTTGCAAAGGAAATCTGCACTACAATGAAGTCTCACTTCCCCCCGGTCAAAAGGGCCATCTGAAAAAAGTGTAAAATCCAGAAAGACAGGACAGGCCATGGAGAACTGGGAGCCTTGTTATGCTGATGGGCGGGATGTAAATTGCCAACAACCACTAGGGAGAAGTGTATGGTGTTTCCTGAAACATCTAAAAAACAAAGCAACAGAGCCTAGGGCACTTCCACTTATGGTCCTATAGCTTAGGGAAATTAAAATAAAAAAGACACAGCCACCCCAAAGTTTGGAAAGGCTCTGTTTACAAGAACCTCGTTTACAGTACAAGTTCAACATCGCAGAAAGTGAAAAATGGATAAAGAAGTTGTGGTATTTACTTACAAAGCAATATCACTCAGCAATGAAATCTGTGTCATCAGGCCCTTAGCAGCACAATGAGTGGATTCAGGTATGATGATTCTAACTGAAATAAGTCACACAGAAAAAGAAACATCATAAGATATCAGTAATACACGGAATGTAAACTTGGCTACACAGGAACTGAATTACAGAACAGAACAGGGTCTCAAATTTAGAAAACCAACTTATGCTTGCTTAAGGGTAAAGGTGAGTTGGGGTGCTGCATAAAACCAGAGATTGAAATGAGCACAGATAAAGTTCCTTAAGCCAAATATGGAATAGACAAGAGCTACTCCTTGCTCAACGAAATGGACTCAACACCCCATATAAAACGCCTAAGAATGTACCTGACTAGTAAGTATCTTAAAACCTATGGATTGCTATGTCTCCGAAAGAGAATCAAGCATGTGTACAGGGGCATAAACGCAGCAGTGATAGGATTGGAGAGGTTCGGTGAGCAAATGAAGACCCTTTGAAGTCATATTGCATGGTACCCATTACACGGGTCTCAACTCTCCAGGTTTAAGGTATTCTTCCTTCAGCTAAAACATGCATGTGGAACCTAGAGTATGATCAACCATGTGATCGGGAGACGTGTTCAAATATGTCTCAGTTTTCGTACCCTGGTACTCGGGTGCAACATTCCAGACGCTTTACTAACACTCTCCCGACCTGGAGAGTCAGTCCCTTTAACCTCCTGTTTGGCCCAGTTTGCAATTTCTGTGGAAGATGAACAGGAATAGCGAGAACCAATGAGAGGCTAGCTGGAGGTGTCTGGACGGGCAAATTTAACTCTCATTTCCCACCAGGAAGAGGAATTAACCAAAGGCTCAGCGTGCCGTGCCGGAACCAGATTAGGGCCTGAAGCCATCCTGCGGTGTTGCGGCCAGCTCAAAAGAAAGCGAGTTGAAGAAAGGAGCTCAGGGGCACTGTAATTCACAAACCTGCAGAGTTATAAATGACAGCTATCGTCCAAAAATAGACTGAAGTAAGGCTGCCAAGAGGACTTGAAAGTGGGGCAGAATTGCAGGAAACCGATTTCAGGAGCTAGACTGGAATTGCATTGAAAGCATAGGCAAAGAGGCAGAACGTCCACAATGATGCACTTGGCCAAAAAGGGCGTATGCGTTTTTTCCTGAATATATTCAGGAAAAAACGCATACGCCCTTTTTGGCCAACCAAGCAAGCTTGCAAAGGAAATCTGCACTACAATGAAGTCTCACTTCCCCCCGGTCAAAAGGGCCATCTGAAAAAAGTGTAAAATCCAGAAAGGCAGGACAGGCCATGGAGAACTGGGAGCCTTGTTATGCTGATGGGTGGGATGTAAATTGCCAACAACCACTCGGGAGAAGTGTATGGTGTTTCCTGAAACATCTAAAAAACAAAGCAACAGAACCTAGGGCACTTACACTTATGGTCCTATAGCTTAGGGAAATTAAAATCAAAAAGACACAGCCACCCCAAAGTTTGGAACGGCTCTGTTTAAAAGAACCTCGTTTACAGTACAAGTTCAACATCGCAGAAAGTGAAAAATGGATAAAGAAGTTGTGGTATTCACTTACAAAGCAATATCACTCAGCAATGAAATCTATGTCATCAGGCCCTTAGCAGCACAATGAGTGGATTCAGGTATGATGATTCTAACTGAAATAAGTCACACAGAAAAAGAAACATCATAAGATATCAGTAATACACGGAATGGAAATTGGCTACACAGGAACTGAATTACAGAACAGAACAGGGTCTCAAATTTAGAAAACCAACTTATGCTTGCTTAAGGGTAAAGGTGAGTTGGGGTGCTGCATAAAACCAGAGATTGAAATGAGCACAGATAAAGTTCCTTAAGCCAAATATGGAATAGACAAGAGCTACTCCTTGCTCAACGAAATGGACTCAACACCCCATATTAAACGCCTAAGAATGTACCTGACTAGTAAGTATCTTAAAACCTATGGATTGCTATGTCTCCGAAAGAGAATCAAGCATGTGTACAGGGGCATAAACGCAGCAGTGATAGGATTGGAGATGTTCGGTGAGCAAATGAAGACCCTTTGAAGACATATTGCATGGTACCCATTCCACGGGTTTCAACTACCCAGGTTTAAGGTATTCTTCCTTCAGCTAAAACATGCATGTGGAACCTAGAGTATGATCAACCATGTGATCGGGAGACGTGTTCAAATATGTCTCAGTTTTCGTACCCTGGTACTCGGGTGCAAAATTCCAGACGCTTTACTAACACTCTCCCCACTTGGAGAGTCAGTCACTTTAACCTCCTGTTTGGCCCAGTTTGCAATTTCTGCGGAAGATGAACAGGAATAGCGAGAACCAATGAGAGGCTAGCTGGAGGTGTCTGGACGGGCAAATTTAACTCTCATTTCCCACCAGGAAGAGGAATTAACCAAAGGCTCAGCATGCCGGGCCGGAACCAGATTAGGGCCTGAAGCCATCCTGCGGTGTTGCGGCCAGGTCACAAGAAAGCGAGTTGAAGAAAGGAGCTCAGGGGCACTGTAATTCACAAACCTGCAGAGTTATAAATGACAGCTATCGTCCAAAAATAGACTGAAGTAAGGCTGCCAAGAGGACTTGAAAGCGGGGCAGAATTGCAGGAAACCGATTTCAGGAGGTAGACTGGAATTGCATTGAAAGCATAGGAAAAGAGGCAGAACGTCCACAATGATGCACTTGGCCAAAAAGGGCGTATGCGTTTTTTCCTGAATATATTCAGGAAAAAACGCATATGCCCTTTTTGGCCAACCAAGCAAGCTTGCAAAGGAAATCTGCACTACAATGAAGTCTCACTTCCCCCCGGTCAAAAGGGCCATCTGAAAAAAGTGTAAAATCCAGAAAGGCAGGACAGGCCATGGAGAACTGGGAGCCTTGTTATGCTGATGGGCGGGATGTAAATTGCCAACAACCACTCGGGAGAAGTGTATGGTGTTTCCTGAAACATCTAAAAAACAAAGCAACAGAACCTAGGGCACTTCCACTTATGGTCCTATAGCTTAGGGAAATTAAAATCAAAAAGACACAGCCACCCCAAAGTTTGGAACGGCTCTGTTTACAAGAACCTCGTTTACAGTACAAGTTCAACATCGCAGAAAGTGAAAAATGGATAAAGAAGTTGTGGTATTTACTTACAAAGCAATATCACTCAGCAATGAAATCTGTGTCATCAGGCCCTTAGCAGCACAATGAGTGGATTCAGGTATGATGATTCTAACTGAAATAAGTCACACAGAAAAAGAAACATCATAAGATATCAGTAATACACGGAATGTAAACTTGGCTACACAGGAACTGAATTACAGAACAGAACAGGGTCTCAAATTTAGAAAACCAACTTATGCTTGCTTAAGGGTAAAGGTGAGTTGGGGTGCTGCATAAAACCAGAGATTGAAATGAGCACAGATAAAGTTCCTTAAGTCAAATATGGAATAGACAAGAGCTACTCCTTGCTCAACGAAATGGACTCAACACCGCATATTAAACGCCTAAGAATGTACCTGACTAGTAAGTATCTTAAAACCTATGGTTTGCTATGTCTCCGAAAGAGAATCAAGCATGTGTACAGGGGCATAAACGCAGCAGTGATAGGATTGGAGAGGTTCGGTGAGCAAATGAAGACCCTTTGAAGTCATATTGCATGGTACCCATTCCACGGGTTTCAACTACCCAGGTTTAAGGTATTCTTCCTTCAGCTAAAACATGCATGTGGAACCTAGAGTATGATCAACCATGTGATCGGGAGACGTGTTCAAATATGTCTCAGTTTTCGTACCCTGGTACGCGGGTGCAACATTCCAGACACTGTACTAACACTCTCCCCACTTGGAGAGTCAGTCCCTTTTACCTCCTGTTTGGCCCAGTTTGCAATTTCTGCGGAAGATGAACAGGAATAGCGAGAACCAATGAGAGGCTAGCTGGAGGTGTCTGGACGGGCAAATTTAACTCTCATTTCCCACCAGGAAGAGGAATTAACCAAAGGCTCAGCGTGCCCTGCCGGAACCAGATTAGGGCCTGAAGCCATCCTGTGGTGTTGCGGCCAGGTCACAAGAAAGCAAGTTGAAGAAAGGAGCTCAGGGGCACTGTAATTCACAAACCTGCAGAGTTATAAATGACAGCTATCGTCCAAAAATAGACTGAAGTAAGGCTGCCAAGAGGACTTGAAAGCGGGGCAGAATTGCAGGAAACCGATTTCAGGAGGTAGACTGGAATTGCATTGAAAGCATAGGAAAAGAGGCAAAACGTCCACAATGATGCACTTGGCCAAAAAGGGCGTATGCATTTTTTCCTGAATATATTCAGGAAAAAACGCATACGCCCTTTTTGGCCAACCAAGCAAGCTTGCAAATGAAATCTGCACTACAATGAAGTCTCACTTCCCCCCGGTCAAAAGGGCCATCTGAAAAACGTGTAAAATCCAGAAAGGCAGCACAGGCCATGGAGAACTGGGAGCCTTGTTATGCTGATGGGCGGGATGTAAATTGCCAACAACCACTCGGGAGAAGTGTATGGTGTTTCCTGAAACATCTAAAAAACAAAGCAACAAAACCTAGGGCACTTCCACTTATGGTCCTATAGCTTAGGGAAATTAAAATCAAAAAGACACAGCCACCCCAAAGTTTGGAAAGGCTCTGTTTACAAGAACCTCGTTTACAGTACAAGTTCAACATCGCAGAAAGTGAAAAATGGATAAAGAAGTTGTGGTATTTACTTACAAAGCAATATCACTCAGCAATGAAACCTGTGTCATCAGGCCCTTAGCAGCACAATGAGTGGATTCAGGTATGATGATTCTAACTGAAATAAGTCACACAGAAAAAGAAACATCATAAGATATCAGTAATACATGGAATGTAAACTTGGCTACACAGGAACTGAATTACAGAACAGAACAGGGTCTCAAATTTAGAAAACCAACTTATTCTTGCTTAAGGGTAAAGGTGAGTTGGGGTGCTGCATAAAACCAGAGATTGAAATGAGCACAGATAAAGTTCCTTAAGCCAAATATGGAATAGACAAGAGCTACTCCTTGCTCAACGAAATGGACTCAACACCCCATATTAAACGCCTAAGAATGTACCTGACTAGTAAGTATCTTAAAACCTATGGATTGCTATGTCTCCGAAAGAGAATCAAGCATGTGTACAGGGGCATAAACGCAGCAGTGATAGTATTGAAGAGGTTCGGTGAGCAAATGAAGACCCTTTGAAGTCATATTGCATGGTACCCATTTCACGGGTTTCAACTACCCAGGTTTAAGGTATTCTTCCTTCAGCTAAAACATGCATGTGGAACCTAGAGTATGATCAACCATGTGATCGGGAGACGTGTTCAAATATGTCTCAGTTTTCGTACCCTGGTACTCGGGTGCAACATTCCAGACACTTTACTAACACTCTCCCGACTTGGAGAGTCAGTCCCTTTAACCTCCTGTTTGGCCCAGTTTGCAATTTCTGCGGAAGATGAACAGGAATAGCGAGAACCAATGAGAGGCTAGCTGGAGGTGTCTGGATGGGCAAATTTAACTCTCATTTCCCACCAGGAAGAGGAATTAACCAAAGGCTCAGCGTGCCGTGCCGGAAACAGATTAGGGCCTGAAGCCATCCTGTGGTGTTGCGGCCAGGTCACAAGAAAGCAAGTTGAAGAAAGGAGCTCAGGGGCACTGTAATTCACAAACCTGCAGAGTTATAAATGACAGCTATCGTCCAAAAATAGACTGAAGTAAGGCTGCCAAGAGGACTTGAATGTGGGGCAGAATTGCAGGAAACCGATTTCAGGAGGTAGACTGGAATTGTATTGAAAGCATAGGAAAAGAGGCAGAACGTCCACAATGATGCACTTGGCCAAAAAGGGCGTATGCGTTTTTTCCTGAATATATTCAGGAAAAAACGCATACGCCCTTTTTGGACAACCCAGCAAGCTTGCAAAGGAAATCTGCACTACAATGAAGTCTCACTTCCCCCCGGTCAAAAGGGCCATCTGAAAAAAGTGTAAAATCCAGAAAGACAGGACAGGCCATGGAGAACTGGGAGCCTTGTTATGCTGATGGGCGGGATGTAAATTGCCAACAACCACTCGGGAGAAGTGTATGGTGTTTCCTGAAACATCTAAAAAACAAAGCAACAGAGCCTAGGGCACTTCCACTTATGGTCCTATAGCTTAGGGAAATTAAAATCAAAAAGACACAGCCACCCCAAAGTTTGGAAAGGCTCTGTTTACAAGAACCTCGTTTACAGTACAAGTTCAACATCGCAGAAAGTGAAAAATGGATAAAGAACTTGTGGTATTTACTTACAAAGCAATATCACTCAGCAATGAAACCTGTGTCATCAGGCCCTTAGCAGCACAATGAGTGGATTCAGGTATGATGATTCTAACTGAAATAAGTCACACAGAAAAAGAAACATCATAAGATATCAGTAATACACGGAATGTAAACTTGGCTACACAGGAACTGAATTACAGAACAGAACAGGGTCTCAAATTTAGAAAACCAACTTATTCTTGCTTAAGGGTAAAGGTGAGTTGGGGTGCTGCATAAAACCAGAGATTGAAATGAGCACAGATAAAGTTCCTTAAGCCAAATATGGAATAGACAAGAGCTACTCCTTGCTCAACGAAATGGACTCAACACCCCATATTAAACGCCTAAGAATGTACCTGACTAGTAAGTATCTTAAAACCTATGGATTGCTATGTCTCCGAAAGAGAATCAAGCATGTGTACAGGGGCATAAACGCAGCAGTGATAGTATTGAAGAGGTTCGGTGAGCAAATGAAGACCCTTTGAAGTCATATTGCATGGTACCCATTTCACGGGTTTCAACTACCCAGGTTTAAGGTATTCTTCCTTCAGCTAAAACATGCATGTGGAACCTAGAGTATGATCAACCATGTGATCGGGAGACGTGTTCAAATATGTCTCAGTTTTCGTACCCTGGTACTCGGGTGCAACATTCCAGACACTTTACTAACACTCTCCCGACTTGGAGAGTCAGTCCCTTTAACCTCCTGTTTGGCCCAGTTTGCAATTTCTGCGGAAGATGAACAGGAATAGCGAGAACCAATGAGAGGCTAGCTGGAGGTGTCTGGATGGGCAAATTTAACTCTCATTTCCCACCAGGAAGAGGAATTAACCAAAGGCTCAGCGTGCCGTGCCGGAAACAGATTAGGGCCTGAAGCCATCCTGTGGTGTTGCGGCCAGGTCACAAGAAAGCAAGTTGAAGAAAGGAGCTCAGGGGCACTGTAATTCACAAACCTGCAGAGTTATAAATGACAGCTATCGTCCAAAAATAGACTGAAGTAAGGCTGCCAAGAGGACTTGAATGTGGGGCAGAATTGCAGGAAACCGATTTCAGGAGGTAGACTGGAATTGTATTGAAAGCATAGGAAAAGAGGCAGAACGTCCACAATGATGCACTTGGCCAAAAAGGGCGTATGCGTTTTTTCCTGAATATATTCAGGAAAAAACGCATACGCCCTTTTTGGACAACCCAGCAAGCTTGCAAAGGAAATCTGCACTACAATGAAGTCTCACTTCCCCCCGGTCAAAAGGGCCATCTGAAAAAAGTGTAAAATCCAGAAAGACAGGACAGGCCATGGAGAACTGGGAGCCTTGTTATGCTGATGGGCGGGATGTAAATTGCCAACAACCACTCGGGAGAAGTGTATGGTGTTTCCTGAAACATCTAAAAAACAAAGCAACAGAGCCTAGGGCACTTCCACTTATGGTCCTATAGCTTAGGGAAATTAAAATCAAAAAGACACAGCCACCCCAAAGTTTGGAACGGCTCTGTTTACAAGAACCTCGTTTACAGTACAAGTTCAACATCGCAGAAAGTGAAAAATGGATAAAGAACTTGTGGTATTTACTTACAAAGCAATATCACTCAGCAATGAAATCTGTGTCATCAGGCCCTTAGCAGCACAATGAGTGGATTCAGGTATGATGATTCTAACTGAAATAAGTCACACAGAAAAAGAAACATCATAAGATATCAGTAATACACGGAATGTAAACTTGGCTACACAGGAACTGAATTACAGAACAGAACAGGGTCTCAAATTTAGAAAACCAACTTATGCTTGCTTAAGGGTAAAGGTGAGTTGGGGTGCTGCATAAAACCAGAGATTGAAATGAGCACAGATAAAGTTCCTTAAGCCAAATATGGAATAGACAAGAGCTACTCCTTGCTCAACGAAATGGACTCAACACCCCATATAAAATGCCTAAGAATGTACCTGACTAGTAAGTATCTTAAAACCTATGGATTGCTATGTCTCCGAAAGAGAATCAAGCATGTGTACAGGGGCATAAACGCAGCAGTGATAGGATTGGAGATGTTCGGTGAGCAAATGAAGACCCTTTGAAGTCATATTGCATGGTACCCATTCCACGGGTTTCAACTACCCATGTTTAAGGTATTCTTCCTTCAGCTAAAACATGCATGTGGAACCTAGAGTATGATCAACCATGTGATCGGGAGACGTGTTCAAATATGTCTCAGTTTTCGTACCCTGGTACTCGGGTGCAACATTCCAGACGCTTTACTAACACTCTCCCGACTTGGAGAGTCAGTCCCTTTAACCTCCTGTTTGGCCCAGTTTGCAATTTCCGCGGAAGATGAACAGGAATAGCGAGAACCAATGAGAGGCTAGCTGGAGGTGTCTGGACGGGCAAATTTAACTCTCATTTCCCACCAGGAAGAGGAAATAACCAAAGGCTCAGCGTTCCGTACCGGAACCAGTTTAGGGCCTGAAGCCATCCTGCGGTGTTGCGGCCAGCTCAAAAGAAAGCGAGTTGAAGAAAGGAGCTCAGGGGCACTGTAATTCACAAACCTGCAGAGTTATAAATGACAGCTATCGTCCAAAAATAGACTGAAGTAAGGCTGCCAAGAGGACTTGAAAGCGGGGCAGAATTGCAGGAAACCGATTTCAGGAGGTAGACTGGAATTGCATTGAAAGCATAGGAAAAGAGGCAGAACGTCCACAATGATGCACTTGGCCAAAAAGGGCGTATGCGTTTTTTCCTGAATATATTCAGGAAAAAACGCATACGCCCTTTTTGGCCAACCAAGCAAGCTTGCAAAGGAAATCTGCACTACAATGAAGTCTCACTTCCCCCCGGTCAAAAGGGCCATCTGAAAAAGGTGTGAAATCCAGAAAGGTAGGACAGGCCATGGAGAACTGGGAGCCTTGTTATGCTGATGGGCGGGATGTAAATTGCCAACAACCACTCGGGAGAAGTGTATGGTGTTTCCTGAAACATCTAAAAAACAAAGCAACAGAGCCTAGGGCACTGCCACTTATGGTCCTATAGCTTAGGGAAATTAAAATCAAAAAGACACAGCCACCCCAAAGTTTGGAAAGGCTCTGTTTACAAGAACCTCGTTTACAGTACAAGTTCAACATCGCAGAAAGTGAAAAATGGATAAAGAACTTGTGGTATTTACTTACAAAGCAATATCACTCAGCAATGAAATCTGTGTCATCAGGCCCTTAGCAGCACAATGAGTGGATTCAGGTATGATGATTCTAACTGAAATAAGTCACACAGAAAAAGAAACATCATAAGATATCAGTAATACACGGAATGTAAACTTGGCTACACAGGAACTGAATTACAGAACAGAACAGGGTCTCAAATTTAGAAAACCAACTTATGCTTGCTTAAGGGTAAAGGTGAGTTGGGGTGCTGCATAAAACCAGAGATTGAAATGAGCACAGATAAAGTTCCTTAAGCCAAATATGGAATAGACAAGAGCTACTCCTTGCTCAACGAAATGGACTCAACACCCCATATAAAACGCCTAAGAATGTACCTGACTAGTAAGTATCTTAAAACCTATGGATTGCTATGTCTCCGAAAGAGAATCAAGCATGTGTACAGGGGCATAAACGCAGCAGTGATAGGATTGGAGAGGTTCGGTGAGCAAATGAAGACCCTTTGAAGTCATATTGCATGGTACCCATTACACGGGTCTCAACTCTCCAGGTTTAAGGTATTCTTCCTTCAGCTAAAACATGCATGTGGAACCTAGAGTATGATCAACCATGTGATCGGGAGACGTGTTCAAATATGTCTCAGTTTTCGTACCCTGGTACTCGGGTGCAACATTCCAGACGCTTTACTAACACTCTCCCGACCTGGAGAGTCAGTCCCTTTAACCTCCTGTTTGGCCCAGTTTGCAATTTCTGCGGAAGATGAACAGGAATAGCGAGAACCAATGAGAGGCTAGCTGGAGGTGGCTGGACGGGAAAATTTAACTCTCATTTCCCACCAGGAAGAGGAATTAACCAAAGGCTCAGCGTGCCGTGCCGGAACCAGATTAGGGCCTGAAGCCATCCTGCGGTGTTGCGGCCAGCTCAAAAGAAAGCGAGTTGAAGAAAGGAGCTCAGGGGCACTGTAATTCACAAACCTGCAGAGTTATAAATGACAGCTATCGTCCAAAAATAGACTGAAGTAAGGCTGCCAAGAGGACTTGAAAGCGGGGCAGAATTGCAGGAAACCGATTTCAGGAGGTAGACTGGAATTGCATTGAAAGCATAGGAAAAGAGGCAGAACGTCCACAATGATGCACTTGGCCAAAAAGGGCGTATGCGTTTTTTCCTGAATATATTCAGGAAAAAACGCATACGCACTTTTTGGCCAACCAAGCAAGCTTGCAAAGGAAATCTGCACTACAATGAAGTCTCACTTCCCCCCGGTCAAAAGGGCCATCTGAAAAAAGTGTAAAATCCAGAAAGGCAGGACAGGCCATGGAGAACTGGGAGCCTTGTTATGCTGATGGGCGGGATGTAAATTGCCAACAGACACTCGGGAGAAGTGTATGGTGTTTCCTGAAACATCTAAAAAACAAAGCAACAGAGCCTAGGGCACTTCCACTTATGGTCCTATAGCTTAGGGAAATTAAAATCAAAAAGACACAGCCACCCCAAAGTTTGGAACGGCTCTGTTTACAAGAACCTCGTTTACAGTACAAGTTCAACATCGCAGAAAGTGAAAAATGGATAAAGAACTTGTGGTATTTACTTACAAAGCAATATCACTCAGCAATGAAATCTGTGTCATCAGGCCCTTAGCAGCACAATGAGTGGATTCAGGTATGATGATTCTAACTGAAATAAGTCACACAGAAAAAGAAACATCATAAGATATCAGTAATACACGGAATGTAAACTTGGCTACACAGGAACTGAATTACAGAACAGAACAGGGTCTCAAATTTAGAAAACCAACTTATGCTTGCTTAAGGGTAAAGGTGAGTTGGGGTGCTGCATAAAACCAGAGATTGAAATGAGCACAGATAAAGTTCCTTAAGTCAAATATGGAATAGACAAGAGCTACTCCTTGCTCAACGAAATGGACTCAACACCGCATATTAAACGCCTAAGAATGTACCTGACTAGTAAGTATCTTAAAACCTATGGATTGCTATGTCTCCGAAAGAGAATCAAGCATGTGTACAGGGGCATAAACGCAGCAGTGATAGGATTGGAGAGGTTCGGTGAGCAAATGAAGACCCTTTGAAGTCATATTGCATGGTACCCATTCCACGGGTTTCAACTACCCAGGTTTAAGGTATTCTTCCTTCAGCTAAAACATGCATGTGGAACCTAGAGTATGATCAACCATGTGATCGGGAGACGTGTTCAAATATGTCTCAGTTTTCGTACCCTGGTACTCGGGTGCAACATTCCAGACACTGTACTAACACTCTCCCCACTTGGAGAGTCAGTCCCTTTTACCTCCTGTTTGGCCCAGTTTGCAATTTCTGCGGAAGATGAACAGGAATAGCGAGAACCAATGAGAGGCTAGCTGGAGGTGTCTGGACGGGCAAATTTAACTCTCATTTCCCACCAGGAAGAGGAATTAACCAAAGGCTCAGCGTGCCCTGCCGGAACCAGATTAGGGACTGAAGCCATCCTGTGGTGTTGCGGCCAGGTCACAAGAAAGCAAGTTGAAGAAAGGAGCTCAGGGGCACTGTAATTCACAAACCTGCAGAGTTATAAATGACAGCTATCGTCCAAAAATAGACTGAAGTAAGGCTGCCAAGAGGACTTGAAAGCGGGGCAGAATTGCAGGAAACCGATTTCAGGAGGTAGACTGGAATTGCATTGAAAGCATAGGAAAAGAGGCAGAACGTCCACAATGATGCACTTGGCCAAAAAGGGCGTATGCATTTTTTCCTGAATATATTCAGGAAAAAACACATACGCCCTTTTTGGCCAACCAAGCAAGCTTGCAAAGGAAATCTGCACTACAATGAAGTCTCACTTCCCCCCGGTCAAAAGGGCCATCTGAAAAACGTGTAAAATCCAGAAAGGCAGCACAGGCCATGGAGAACTGGGAGCCTTGTTATGCTGATGGGCGGGATGTAAATTGCCAACAACCACTCGGGAGAAGTGTATGGTGTTTCCTGAAACATCTAAAAAACAAAGCAACAAAACCTAGGGCACTTCCACTTATGGTCCTATAGCTTAGGGAAATTAAAATCAAAAAGACACAGCCACCCCAAAGTTTGGAAAGGCTCTGTTTACAAGAACCTCGTTTACAGTACAAGTTCAACATCGCAGAAAGTGAAAAATGGATAAAGAAGTTGTGGTATTTACTTACAAAGCAATATCACTCAGCAGTGAAACCTGTGTCATCAGGCCCTTAGCAGCACAATGAGTGGATTCAGGTATGATGATTCTAACTGAAATAAGTCACACAGAAAAAGAAACATCATAAGATATCAGTAATACACGGAATGTAAACTTGGCTACACAGGAACTGAATTACAGAACAGAACAGGGTCTCAAATTTAGAAAACCAACTTATGCTTGCTTAAGGGTAAAGGTGAGTTGGGGTGCTGCATAAAACCAGAGATTGAAATGAGCACAGATAAAGTTCCTTAAGTCAAATATGGAATAGACAAGAGCTACTCCTTGCTCAACGAAATGGACTCAACACCGCATATTAAACGCCTAAGAATGTACCTGACTAGTAAGTATCTTAAAACCTATGGATTGCTATGTCTCCGAAAGAGAATCAAGCATGTGTACAGGGGCATAAACGCAGCAGTGATAGGATTGGAGAGGTTCGGTGAGCAAATGAAGACCCTTTGAAGTCATATTGCATGGTACCCATTCCACGGGTTTCAACTACCCAGGTTTAAGGTATTCTTCCTTCAGCTAAAACATGCATGTGGAACCTAGAGTATGATCAACCATGTGATCGGGAGACGTGTTCAAATATGTCTCAGTTTTCGTACCCTGGTACTCGGGTGCAACATTCCAGACACTGTACTAACACTCTCCCCACTTGGAGAGTCAGTCCCTTTTACCTCCTGTTTGGCCCAGTTTGCAATTTCTGCGGAAGATGAACAGGAATAGCGAGAACCAATGAGAGGCTAGCTGGAGGTGTCTGGACGGGCAAATTTAACTCTCATTTCCCACCAGGAAGAGGAATTAACCAAAGGCTCAGCGTGCCCTGCCGGAACCAGATTAGGGACTGAAGCCATCCTGTGGTGTTGCGGCCAGGTCACAAGAAAGCAAGTTGAAGAAAGGAGCTCAGGGGCACTGTAATTCACAAACCTGCAGAGTTATAAATGACAGCTATCGTCCAAAAATAGAGTGAAGTAAGGCTGCCAAGAGGACTTGAATGTGGGGCAGAATTGCAGGAAACCGATTTCAGGAGGTAGACTGGAATTGCATTGAAAGCATAGGAAAAGAGGCAGAACGTCCACAATGATGCACTTGGCCAAAAAGGGCGTATGCGTTTTTTCCTGAATATATTCTGGAAAAAACGCATACGCACTTTTTGGCCAACCAAGCAAGCTTGCAAAGGAAATCTGCACTACAATGAAGTCTCACTTCCCCCCGGTCAAAAGGGCCATCTGAAAAAAGTGTAAAATCCAAAAAGGCAACAGGCCATTGAGAACTGGGAGCCTTGTTATGCTGATGGGCGGGATGTAAATTGCCAACAGACACTTGGGAGAAGTGTATGGTGTTTCCTGAAACATCTAAAAAACAAAGCAACAGAGCCTAGGGCACTTCCACTTATGGTCCTATAGCTTAGGGAAATTAAAATCAAAAAGACACAGCCACCCCAAAGTTTGGAACGGCTCTGTTTACAAGAACCTCGTTTACAGTACAAGTTCAACATCGCAGAAAGTGAAAAATGGATAAAGAACTTGTGGTACTTACGTACAATGCAGTATCACTCAGCAATGAATTCTATGTCATCAGGCCCGTAGCAGCATAATGAGTGGATTCAGGTACGATGATTCTAACTGAAATAAGTCACACAGAAAAAGAAACATCATAAGTTATCAGTAATACACGGAATGTAAACTTGGCTACACAGGAACTGCATTCCAAAACAGAACGGGGTCTCAAATTTAGAAAACCAACTTATGCTTGCTTAAGGGGAAAGGTGAGTTGGGGTGCTGCATAAAACCAGAGATTGAAATGAGCACAGATAAAGTTCCTTAAGCCAAATATGGAATAGACAAGAGCTACTCCTTGCTCAACGAAATGGACTCAACACCGCATATTAAACACCTAAGAATGTACCTGACTAGTAAGTATCTTAAAACCTATGGATTGCTATGTCTCCGAAAGAGAATCAAGCGTGTGTACAGGGGCATAAACGCAGCAGTGATAGGATTGGAGAGGTTCGGTGAGCAAATGAAGACCCTTTGAAGTCATATTGCATGGTACCCATTACACGGGTCTTAACTCTCCAGGTTTAAGGTATTCTTCCTTCAGCTAAAACATGCATGTGGAACCCAAGTATGATCAACCATGTGAACGGGAGACGTGTTCAAATATGTCTCAGTTTTCCTCCCCTGGTACTCGGATGCAACATTCCAGACGCTTTACTAACACTCTCCCCACTTGTAGAGTCAATGCCTTTAACCTCCTGTTTGGCCCAGTTTGCAATTTCTGCGGAAGATGAACAGGAATAGCGAGAACCAATGGAGACTAGCTGGAGGTGTCTGGACGGGCAAATTTAACTCTCATTTCCTACCAGGAAGAGGAATTAACCAAAGGCTCAGCGTGCCGTGCCAGAACCAGATTAGGGCCTGAAGCCATCCTGCGGTGTTGCGGCCAGCTCAAAAGAAAGCGAGTTGAAGAAAGGAGCTCAGGGGCACTGACTGTAATTCACAAACCTGCAGAGTTATAAATGACAGCTATCGTCCAAAAATAGACTGAAGTAAGGCTGCCAAGAGGACTTGAAAGCGGGGCAGAATTGCAGGAAACCGATTTCAGGAGGTAGACTGGAATTGCATTGAAAGCATAGGAAAAGAGGCAGAACGTCCACAATGATGCACTTGGCCAAAAAGGGCGTATGCGTTTTTTCCTGAATATATTCAGGAAAAAACGCATACGCCCTTTTTGGCCAACCAAGCAAGCTTGCAAAGGAAATCTGCACTACAATGAAGTCTCACTTCCCCCCGGTCAAAAGGGCCATCTGAAAAAAGTGTAAAATCCAGAAAGGCAGGACAGGCCATGGAGAACTGGGAGCCTTGTTATGCTGATGGGCGGGATGTAAATTGCCAACAACCACTCGGGAGAAGTGTATGGTGTTTCCTGAAACATCTAAAAAACAAAGCAACAGAACCTAGGGCACTTCCACTTATGGTCCTATAGCTTAGGGAAATTAAAATCAAAAAGACACAGCCACCTCAAAGTTTGGAACGGCTCTGTTTACAAGAACCTCGTTTACAGTACAAGTTCAACATCGCAGAAAGTGAAAAATGGATAAAGAAGTTGTGGTATTCACTTACAAAGCAATATCACTCAGCAATGAAATCTATGTCATCAGGCCCTTAGCAGCACAATGAGTGGATTCAGGTATGATGATTCTAACTGAAATAAGTCACACAGAAAAAGAAACATCATAAGATATCAGTAATACACGGAATGGAAATTGGCTACACAGGAACTGAATTACAGAACAGAACAGGGTCTCAAATTTAGAAAACCAACTTATGCTTGCTTAAGGGTAAAGGTGAGTTGGGGTGCTGCATAAAACCAGAGATTGAAATGAGCACAGATAAAGTTCCTTAAGCCAAATATGGAATAGACAAGAGCTACTCCTTGCTCAACGAAATGGACTCAACACCTCATATTAAACGCCTAAGAATGTACCTGACTAGTAAGTATCTTAAAACCTATGGATTGCTATGTCTCCGAAAGAGAATCAAGCATGTGTACAGGGGCATAAACGCAGCAGTGATAGGATTGGAGATGTTCGGTGAGCAAATGAAGACCCTTTGAAGTCATATTGCATGGTACCCATTCCACGGGTTTCAACTACCCAGGTTTAAGGTATTCTTCCTTCAGCTAAAACATGCATGTGGAACCTAGAGTATGATCAACCATGTGATCGGGAGACGTGTTCAAATATGTCTCAGTTTTCGTACCCTGGTACTCGGGTGCAACATTCCAGACGCTTTACTAACACTCTCCCCACTTGGAGAGTCAGTCCCTTTAACCTCCTGTTTGGCCCAGTTTGCAATTTCTGCGGAAGATGAACAGGAATAGCGAGAACCAATGAGAGGGTAGCTGGAGGTGTCTGGACGGGCAAATTTAACTCTCATTTCCCACCAGGAAGAGGAATTAACCAAAGGCTCAGCGTGCCCTGCCGGAACCAGATTAGGGCCTGAAGCCATCCTGCGGTGTTGCGGCCAGGTCACAAGAAAGCGAGTTGAAGAAAGGAGCTCAGGGGCACTGTAATTCACAAACCTGCAGAGTTATAAATGACAGCTATCGTCCAAAAATAGACTGAAGTAAGGCTGCCAAGAGGACTTGAAAGCGGGGCAGAATTGCAGGAAACCGATTTCAGGAGGTAGACTGGAATTGCATTGAAAGCATAGGAAAAGAGGCAGAACGTCCACAATGATGCACTTGGCCAAAAAGGGCGTATGTGTTTTTTCCTGAAAATATTCAGGAAAAAACGCATACGCCCTTTTTGGCCAACCAAGCAAGCTTGCAAAGGAAATCTGCACTACAATGAAGTCTCACTTCCCCCCGGTCAAAAGGGCCATCTGAAAAAAGTGTAAAATCCAGAAAGGCAGGACAGGCCATGGAGAACTGGGAGCCTTGTTATGCTGATGGGCGGGATGTAAATTGCCAACAACCACTCGGGAGAAGTGTATGGTGTTTCCTGAAACATCTAAAATACAAAGCAACAGAACCTAGGGCACTTCCACTTATGGTCCTATAGCTTAGGGAAATTAAAATCAAAAAGACACAGCCACCCCAAAGTTTGGAACGGCTCTGTTTACAAGAACCTCGTTTACAGTACAAGTTCAACATCGCAGAAAGTGAAAAATGGATAAAGAAGTTGTGGTATTTACTTACAAAGCAATATCACTCAGCAATGAAATCTGTGTCATCAGGCCCTTAGCAGCACAATGAGTGGATTCAGGTATGATGATTCTAACTGAAATAAGTCACACAGAAAAAGAAACATCATAAGGTATCAGTAATACACAGAATGTAAACTTGGCTACACAGGAACTGAATTACAGAACAGAACAGGGTCTCAAATTTAGAAAACCAACTTATGCTTGCTTAAGGGTAAAGGTGAGTTGGGGTGCTGCATAAAACCAGAGATTGAAATGAGCACAGATAAAGTTCCTTAAGCCAAATATGGAATAGACAAGAGCTACTCCTTGCTCAACGAAATGGACTCAAAACCCCATATTAAACCCCTAAGAATGTACCTGACTAGTAAGTATCTTAAAACCTATGGATTGCTATGTCTCCAAAAGAGAATCAAGCGTGTTTACAGGGGAATAAACACAGCAGTGATAGGATTGGAGAGGTTCGGTGAGCAAATGAAGACCCTTTGAAGTCATATTGCATGGTACCCATTCCACGGGTCTCAACTCTCCAGGTTTAAGGTATTCTTCCTTCAGCTAAAACATGCATGTGGAACCCAGAGTATGATCAACCATGTGAACGGGAGACGTGTTCAAATATGTCTCAGTTTTCCTCCCCTGGTACTCGGGTGCAACATTCCAGACGCTTTACTAACACTCTCCCCACTTGGAGAGTCAGTCCCTTTAACCTCCTGTTTGGCCCAGTTTGCAATTTCTGCGGAAGATGAACAGGAATAGCGAGAACCAATGAGAGGCTAGCTGGAGGTGTCTGGACGGGCAAATTTAACTCTCATTTCCCACCAGGAAGAGGAATTAACCAAAGGCTCAGCATGCCGGGCCGGAACCAGATTAGGGCCTGAAGCCATCCTGCGGTGTTGCGGCCAGCTCAAAAGAAAGCGAGTTGAAGAAAGGAGCTCAGGGGCACTGTAATTCACAAACCTGCAGAGTCATAAATGACAGCTATCGTCCAAAAATAGACTGAAGTAAGGCTGCCAAGAGGACTTGAAAGCGGGGCAGAATTGCAGGAAACCGATTTCAGGAGGTAGACTGGAATTGCATTGAAAGCATAGGAAAAGAGGCAAAACGTCCACAATGATGCACTTGGCCAAAAAGGGCGTATGCGTTTTTTCCTGAATATATTCAGGAAAAAACGCATACGCCCTTTTTGGCCAACCAAGCAAGCTTGCAAAGGAAATCTGCACTACAATGAAGTCTCACTTCCCCCCGGTCAAAAGGGCCATCTGAAAAAAGTGTAAAATCCAGAAAGGCAGGACAGGCCATGGAGAACTGGGAGCCTTGTTATGCTGAAGGGCGGGATGTAAATTGCCAACAGACACTTGGGAGAAGTGTATGGTGTTTCCTGAAACATCTAAAAAACAAAGCAACAGAGCCTAGGGCACTGCCACTTATGGTCCTATAGCTTAGGGAAATTAAAATCAAAAAGACACAGCCACCCCAAAGTTTGGGACGCCTCTGTTTACAAGAACCTCATTTACAGTACAAGTTCAACATCGCAGAAAGTGAAAAATGGATAAAGAACTTGTGGTATTTACTTACAAAGCAATATCACTCAGCAATGAAATCTGTGTCATCAGGCCCTTAGCAGCACAATGAGTGGATTCAGGTATGATGATTCTAACTGAAATAAGTCACACAGAAATAGAAATATCATAATATATCAGTAATACACGGAATGTAAACTTGGCTACACAGGAACTGAATTCCAAAACAGAACAGGGTCTCAAATTCAGAAAACCAACTTATTCTTGCTTAAGGGAAAAGGTGAGTTGGGGTGCTGCATAAAACCAGAGATTGAAATGAGCACAGATAAAGTTCCTTAAGCCAAATATGGAATAGACAAGAGCTACTCCTTGTTCAACGAAATGGACTCAACACCCCATATTAAACGCCTAAGAATGTACCTGACTAGTAAGTATCTTAAAACCTATGGATTGCTATGTCTCCGAAAGAGAATCAAGCATGTGTACAGGGGCATAAACGCAGCAGTGATAGGATTGGAGAGGTTCGGTGAGCAAATGAAGACCCTTTGAAGTCATATTGCATGGTACCCATTCCACGGGTCTCAACTCTCCAGGTTTAAGGTATTCTTCCTTCAGCTAAAACATGCATGTGGAACCTAGAGTATGATCAACCATGTGATCAGGAGACGTGTTCAAATATGTCTCAGTTTTCGTACCCTGGTACTCGGGTGCAACATTCCAGACGCTTTACTAACACTCTCCCGACTTGGAGAGTCAGCGCTTTTAACCTCCTGTTTGGCCCAGTTTGCAATTTCTGCGGAAGATGAACAGGAATAGCGAGAACCAATGAGAGACTAGCTGGAGGTGTCTGGACGGGCACATTTAACTCTCATTTCCCACCAGGAAGAGGAAATAACCAAAGGCTCAGCGTGCCGTGCCGGAACAAGATTAGGGTCTGAAGCCATCCTGCGGTGTTGCGGCCAGCTCAAAAGAAAGCGAGTTGAAGAAAGGAGCTCAGGGGCACTGTAATTTACAAACCTGCAGAGTTATAAATGACAGCTATCGTCCCAAAATAGACTGAAGTAAGGCTGCCAAGAGGACTTGAAAGCGGGGCAGAATTGCAGGAAACCGATTTCAGGAGGTAGACTGGAATTGCATTGAAAGCATAGGAAAAGAGGCAGAACGTCCACAATGATGCACTTGGCCAAAAAGGGCGTATGCGTTTTTTCCTGAATATATTCAGGAAAAAACGCATACGCCCTTTTTGGCCAACCAAGCAAGCTTGCAAAGGAAATCTGCACTACAATGAAGTCTCACTTCCCCCCGGTCAAAAGGGTCATCTGAAAAAAGTGTAAAATCCAGAAAGGCAGGACAGGCCATGGAGAACTGGGAGCCTTGTTATGCTGATGGGCGGGATGTAAATTGCCAACAACCACGCGGGAGAAGTGTATGGTGTTTCCTGAAACATCTAAAAAACAAAGCAACAGAACCTAGGGCACTTCCACTTATGGTCCTATAGCTTAGGGAAA
The DNA here is from genome assembly GCF_951394435.1 of Stenella coeruleoalba. NCBI lineage: Eukaryota > Metazoa > Chordata > Mammalia > Artiodactyla > Delphinidae > Stenella > Stenella coeruleoalba. The sequence continues at coordinate 459,927 of NW_027646405.1, forward strand.
TTAAAATCAAAAAGACACAGCCACCCCAAAGTTTGGAACGGCTCTGTTTACAAGAACCTCGTTTACAGTACAAGTTCAACATCGCAGAAAGTGAAAAATGGATAAAGAAGTTGTGGTATTTACTTACAAAGCAATATCACTCAGCAATGAAATCTGTGTCATCAGGCCCTTAGCAGCACAATGAGTGGATTCAGGTATGATGATTCTAACTGAAATAAGTCACACAGAAAAAGAAACATCATAAAATATCAGTAATACACGGAATTTAAACTTGGCTACACAGGAACTGAATTACAGAACAGAACAGGGTCTCAAATTTAGAAAACCAACTTATTCTTGCTTAAGGGTAAAGGTGAGTTGGGGTGCTGCATAAAACCAGAGATTGAAATGAGCACAGATAAAGTTCCTTAAGCCAAATATGGAATAGACAAGAGCTACTCCTTGCTCAATGAAATGGACTCAACACCCCATATTAAACGCCTAAGAATGTACCTGACTAGTAAGTATCTTAAAACCTATGGATTGCGATGTCTCCGAAAGAGAATCAAGCATGTGTACAGGGGCATAAACGCAGCAGTGATAGGATTGGAGAGGTTCGGTGAGCAAATGAAGACCCTTTGAAGTCATATTGCATGGTACCCATTCCACGGTTTTCAACTACCCAGGTTTAAGGTATTCTTCCTTCAGCTAAAACATGCATGTGGAACCTAGAGTATGATCAACCATGTGATCGGGAGACGTGTTCAAATATGTCTCAGTTTTCCTCCCCTGGTACTCGGGTGCAACATTCCAGACGCTTTACTAACACTCTCCCCACTTGGAGAGTCAGCGCCTTTAACCTCCTGTTTGGCCCAGTTTGCAATTTCTGCGGAAGATGAACAGGAATAGCGAGAACCAATGAGAGGCTAGCTGGAGGTGTCTGGACGGGCAAATTTAACTCTCATTTCCCAACAGGAAGAGGAAATAACCAAAGGCTCAGCGTGCCGTACTGGAACCAGATTAGGGCCTGAAGCCATCCTGCGGTGTTGCGGCCAGCTCAAAAGAAAGCGAGTTGAAGAAAGGAGCTCAGGGGCACTGTAATTCACAAACCTGCAGAGTTATAAATGACAGCTATCGTCCAAAAATAGACTGAAGTAAGGCTGCCAAGAGGACTTGAAAGCGGGGCAGAATTGCAGGAAACCGATTTCAGGAGGTAGACTGGAATTGCATTGAAAGCATAGGAAAAGAGGCAGAACGTCCACAATGATGCACTTGGCCAAAAAGGGCGTATGCGTTTTTTCCTGAATATATTCAGGAAAAAACGCATACGCCCTTTTTGGCCAACCAAGCAAGCTTGCAAAGGAAATCTGCACTACAATGAAGTCTCACTTCCCCCCGGTCAAAAGGGCCATCTGAAAAAAGTGTAAAATCCAGAAAGGCAGGACAGGCCATGGAGAACTGGGAGCCTTGTTATGCTGATGGGCGGGATGTAAATTGCCAACAACCACTCGGGAGAAGTGTATGGTGTTTCCTGAAACATCTAAAAAACAAAGCAACAGAACCTAGGGCACTTCCACTTATGGTCCTATAGCTTAGGGAAATTAAAATCAAAAAGACACAGCCACCCCAAAGTTTGGAACCACTCTGTTTACAAGAACCTCGTTTACAGTACAAGTTCAACATCGCAGAAAGTGAAAAATGGATAAAGAAGTTGTGGTATTTACTTACAAAGCAATATCACTCAGCAATGAAATCTGTGTCATCAGGCCCTTAGCAGCACAATGAGTGGATTCAGGTATGATGATTCTAACTGAAATAATTCACACAGAAAAAGAAACATCATAAGATATCAGTAATACACGGAATGGAAACTTGGCTACACAGGAACTGAATTACAGAACAGAACAGGGTCTCAAATTTAGAAAACCCACTTATGCTTGCTTAAGGGGAAAGGTGAGTTGGGGTGCTGCATAAAACCAGAGATTGAAATGAGCACAGATAAAGTTCCTTAAGCCAAATATGGAATAGACAAGAGCTACTCCTTGCTCAACGAAATGGACTCAAAACCCCATATTAAACCCCTAAGAATGTACCTGACTAGTAAGTATCTTAAAACCTATGGATTGCTATGTCTCCAAAAGAGAATCAAGCATGTGTACAGGGGCATAAACGCAGCAGTGATAGGATTGGAGAGGTTCGGTGAGCAAATGAAGACCCTTTGAAGTCATATTGCATGGTACCCATTACACGGGTCTCAACTCTCCAGGTTTAAGGTATTCTTCCTTCAGCTAAAACATGCATGTGGAACCCAAGTATGATCAACCATGTGAACGGGAGACGTGTTCAAATATGTCTCAGTTTTCCTCCCCTGGTACTCGGGTGCAACATTCCAGACGCTTTACTAACACTCTCCCCACTTGGAGAGTCAGCGCCTTTAACCTCCTGTTTGGCCCAGTTTGCAATTTCTGCGGAAGATGAACAGGAATAGCGAGAACCAATGAGAGACTAGCTGGAGGTGTCTGAACGGGCAAATTTAACTCTCATTTCCCACCAGGAAGAGGAATTAACCAAAGGCTCAGCGTGCCCTGCCAGAACCAGATTAGGGCCTGAAGCCATCCTGCGGTGTTGCGGCCAGGTCACAAGAAAGCGAGTTGAAGAAAGGAGCTCAGGGGCACTGTAATTCACAAACCTGCAGAGTTATAAATGACAGCTATCGTCCAAAAATACACTGAAGTAAGGCTGCCAAGAGGACTTGAAAGCGGGGCAGAATTGCAGGAAACCGATTTCAGGAGGTAGACTGGAATTGCATTGAAAGCATAGGAAAAGAGGCAGAACGTCCACAATGATGCACTTGGCCAAAAAGGGCGTATGCGTTTTTTCCTGAATATATTCAGGAAAAAACGCATACGCCCTTTTTGGCCAACCAAGCAAACTTGCAAAGGAAATCTGCACTACAATGAAGTCTCACTTCCCCCCGGTCAAAAGGGCCATCTGAAAAAAGTGTAAAATCCAGAAAGGCAAGACAGGCCATGGAGAACTGGGAGCCTTGTTATGCTGATGGGCGGGATGTAAATTGCCAACAACCACTCGGGAGAAGTGTATGGTGTTTCCTGAAACATCTAAAAAACAAAGCAACAGAGCCTAGGGCACTTCCACTTATGGTCCTATAGCTTAGGGAAATTAAAATCAAAAAGACACAGCCACCCCAAAGTTTGGAACGGCTCTGTTTACAAGAACCTCGTTTACAGTACAAGTTCAACATCGCAGAAAGTGAAAAATGGATAAAGAACTTGTGGTATTTACTTACAAAGCAATATCACTCAGCAATGAAATCTGTGTCATCAGGCATTTAGCAGCACAATGAGTGGATTCAGATATGATGATTCTAACTGAAATAAGTCACACAGAAAAAGAAACATCATAAGATATCAGTAATACACGGAATGGAAACTTGGCTACACAGGAACTGAATTACAGAACAGAACAGGGTCTCAAATTTAGAAAACCAACTTATGCTTGCTTAAGGGTAAAGGTGAGTTGGGGTGCTGCATAAAACCAGAGATTGAAATGAGCACAGATAAAGTTCCTTAAGCCAAATATGGAATAGACAAGAGCTACTCCTTGCTCAACGAAATGGACTCAACACCCCATATTAAACGCCTAAGAATGTACCTGACTAGTAAGTATCTTAAAACCTATGGGTTGCTATGTCTCCGAAAGAGAATCAAGCATGTGTACAGGGGCATAAACGCAGCAGTGATAGGATTGGAGAGGTTCGGTGAGCAAATGAAGACCCTTTGAAGTCATATTGCATGGTACCCATTCCACGGGTCTCAACTCTCCAGGTTTAAGGTATTCTTCCTTCAGCTAAAACATGCATGTGGAACCCAGAGTATGATCAACCACGTGAACGGGAGACGTGTTCAAATATGTCTCAGTTTTCCTCCCCTGGTACTCGGGTGCAACATTCCAGACGCTTTACTAACACTCTCCCGACTTGGAGAGTCAGTCCCTTTAACCTCCTGTTTGGCCCAGTTTGCAATTTCTGCGGAAGATGAACAGGAATAGCGAGAACCAATGAGAGGCTAGCTGGAGGTGTCTGGACGGGCAAATTTAACTCTCATTTCCCACCTGGAAGAGGAATTAACCAAAGGCTCAGCATGCCGGGCCGGAACCAGATTAGGGCCAGAAGCCATCCTGCGGTGTTGCGGCCAGGTCACAAGAAAGCGAGTTGAAGAAAGGAGCTCAGGGGCACTGTAATTCACAAACCTGCAGAGTTATAAATGACAGCTATCGTCCAAAAATAGACTGAAGTAAGGCTGCCAAGAGGACTTGAAAGCGGGGCAGAATTGCAGGAAACCGATTTCAGGAGGTAGACTGGAATTGCATTGAAAGCATAGGAAAAGAGGCAGAACGTCCACAATGATGCACTTGGCCAAAAAGGGCGTATGCGTTTTTTCCTGAATATATTCAGGAAAAAACGCATACGCCCTTTTTGGCCAACCAAGCAAGCTTGCAAAGGAAATCTGCACTACAATGAAGTCTCACTTCCCCCCGTCAAAAGGGCCATCTGAAAAAAGTGTAAAATCCAGAAAGGCAGGACAGGCCATGGAGAACTGGGAGCCTTGTTATGCTGAAGGGCGGGATGTAAATTGCCAACAGACACTCGGGAGAAGTGTATGGTGTTTCCTGAAACATCTAAAAAACAAAGCAACAGAACCTAGGGCACTGCCACTTATGGTCCTATAGCTTAGGGAAATTAAAATCAAAAAGACACAGCCACCCCAAAGTTTGGAACGGCACTGTTTACAAGAACCTCGTTTACAGTACAAGTTCAACATCGCAGAAAGTGAAAAATGGATAAAGAAGTTGTGGTATTTACTTACAAAGCAATATCACTCAGCAATGAAATCTATGTCATCAGGCCCGTAGCAGCATAATGAGTGGATTCAGGTACGATGATTCTAACTGAAATAAGTCACACAGAAAAAGAAACATCATAAGATATCACTAATACACGGAATGTAAACTTGGCTACACAGGAACTGCATTCCAAAACAGAACAGGGTCTCAAATTTAGAAAACCAACTTATGCTTGCTTAAGGGGAAAGGTGAGTTGGGGTGCTGCATAAAACCAGAGATTGAAATGAGCACAGATAAAGTTCCTTAAGCCAAATATGGAATAGACAAGAGCTACTCCTTGCTCAACGAAATGGACTCAAAACCCCATATTAAACCCCTAAGAATGTACCTGACTAGTAAGGATCTTAAAACCTATGGATTGCTATGTCTCCAAAAGAGAATCAAGCGTGTGTACAGGGGAATAAACGCAGCAGTGATAGGATTGGAGAGGTTTGGTGAGCAAATGAAGACCCTTTGAAGTCATATTGCATGGTACCCATTCCACGGGTTTCAACTACCCAGGTTTAAGGTATTCTTCCTTCAGCTAAAACATGCATGTGGAACCTAGAGTATGATCAACCATGTGATCGGGAGACGTGTTCAAATATGTCTCAGTTTTCCTCCCCTGGTACTCGGGTGCAACATTCCAGACGCTTTACTAACACTCTCCCCACTTGGAGAGTCAGCGCCTTTAACCTCCTGTTTGGCCCAGTTTGCAATTTCTGCGGAAGATGAACAGGAATAGCGAGAACCAATGAGAGGCTAGCTGGAGGTGTCTGGACGGGCAAATTTAACTCTCATTTCCCACCAGGAAGAGGAAATAACCAAAGGCTCAGCGTGCCGTACCAGAACCAGATTAGGGCCTGAAGCCATCCTGCGGTGTTGCGGCCAGCTCAAAAGAAAGCGAGTTGAAGAAAGGAGCTCAGGGGCACTGTAATTCACAAACCTGCAGAGTTATAAATGACAGCTATCGTCCAAAAATAGACTGAAGTAAGGCTGCCAAGAGGACTTGAAAGCGGGGCAGAATTGCAGGAAACCGATTTCAGGAGGTAGACTGGAATTGCATTGAAAGCATAGGAAAAGAGGCAGAACGTCCACAATGATGCACTTGGCCAAAAAGGGCGTATGCGTTTTTTCCTGAATATATTCAGGAAAAAACGCATACGCCCTTTTTGGCCAACCAAGCAAGCTTGCAAAGGAAATCTGCACTACAATGAAGTCTCACTTCCCCCCGGTCAAAAGGGCCATCTGAAAAAAGTGTAAAATCCAGAAAGGCAAGACAGGCCATGGAGAACTGGGAGCCTTGTTATGTTGATGGGCGGGATGTAAATTGCCAACAACCACTCGGGAGAAGTGTATGGTGTTTCCTGAAACATCTAAAAAACAAAGCAACAGAACCTAGGGCACTTCTACTTATGGTCCTATAGCTTAGGGAAATTAAAATCAAAAAGACACAGCCACCCCAAAGTTTGGAACGGCTCTGTTTACAAGAACCTCGTTTACAGTACAAGTTCAACATCGCAGAAAGTGAAAAATGGATAAAGAAGTTGTGGTATTTACTTACAAAGCAATATCACTCAGCAATGAAATCTGTGTCATCAGGCCCTTAGCAGCACAATGAGTGGATTCAGGTATGATGATTCTAACTGAAATAAGTCACACAGAAAAAGAAACATCATAAGATATCAGTAATACAGGGAATGTAAACTTGGCTACACAGGAACTGAATTACAGAACAGAACAGGGTCTCAAATTTAGAAAACCAACTTATGCTTGCTTAAGGGGAAAGGTGAGTTGGGGTGCTGCATAAAACCAGAGATTGAAATGAGCACAGATAAAGTTCCTTAAGCCAAATATGGAATAGACAAGAGCTACTCCTTGCTCAACGAAATGGACTCAAAACCCCATATTAAACCCCTAAGAATGTACCTGACTAGTAAGTATCTTAAAACCTATGGATTGCTATGTCTCCGAAAGAGAATCAAGCATGTGTACAGGGGCATAAACGCAGCAGTGATAGGATTGGAGAGGTTCGGTGAGCAAATGAAGACCCTTTGAAGTCATATTGCATGGTACCCATTACACGGGTCTCAACTCTCCAGGTTTAAGGTATTCTTCCTTCAGCTAAAACATGCATGTGGAACCTAGAGTATGATCAACCATGTGATCGGGAGACGTGTTCAAATATGTCTCAGTTTACGTACCCTGGTACTCGGGTGCAACATTCCAGATGCTTTACTAACACTCTCCCCACTTGGAGAGTCAGCGCCTTTAACCTCCTGTTTGGCCCAGTTTGCAATTTCTGCGGAAGATGAACAGGAATAGCGAGAACCAATGAGAGGCTAGCTGGAGGTGTCTGGACGGGCAAATTTAACTCTCATTTCCCACCAGGAAGAGGAAATAACCAAAGGCTCAGCGTGCCGTACCAGAACCAGATTAGGGCCTGAAGCCATCCTGCGGTGTTGCGGCCAGCTCAAAAGAAAGCGAGTTGAAGAAAGGAGCTCAGGGGCACTGTAATTCACAAACCTGCAGAGTTATAAATGACAGCTATCGTCCAAAAATAGACTGAAGTAAGGTTGCCAAGAGGACTTGAAAGCGGGGCAGAATTGCAGGAATCCGATTTCAGGAGGTAGACTGGAATTGCATTGAAAGCATAGGAAAAGAGGCAGAACGTCCACAATGATGCACTTGGCCAAAAAGGGCGTATGCGTTTTTTCCTGAATATATTCAGGAAAAAACGCATACGCCCTTTTTGGCCAACCAAGCAAGTTTGCAAAGGAAATCTGCACTACAATGAAGTCTCACTTCCCCCTGGTGAAAAGGGCCATCTGAAAAAAGTGTAAAATCCAGAAAGGCAGGACAGGCCATGGAGAACTGGGAGCCTTGTTATGCTGATGGGCGGGATGTAAATTGCCAACAACCACTCGGGAGAAGTGTATGGTGTTTCCTGAAACATCTAAAAAACAAAGCAACAGAACCTAGGGCACTTCCACTTATGGTCCTATAGCTTAGGGAAATTAAAATCAAAAAGACACAGCCACCCCAAAGTTTGGAACGGCTCTGTTTACAAGAACCTCGTTTACAGTACAAGTTCAACATCGCAGAAAGTGAAAAATGGATAAAGAAGTTGTGGTATTCACTTACAAAGCAATATCACTCAGCAATGAAATCTATGTCATCAGGCCCTTAGCAGCACAATGAGTGGATTCAGGTATGATGATTCTAACTGAAATAAGTCACACAGAAAAAGAAACATCATAAGATATCAGTAATACACGGAATGGAAATTGGCTACACAGGAACTGAATTACAGAACAGAACAGGGTCTCAAATTTAGAAAACCAACTTATGCTTGCTTAAGGGAAAAGGTGAGTTGGGGTGCTGCATAAAACCAGAGATTGAAATGAGCACAGATAAAGTTTCTTAAGCCAAATATGGAATAGACAAGAGCTACTCCTTGCTCAACGAAATGGACTCAACACCGCATATTGAACGCCTAAGAATGTACCTGACTAGTAAGTATCTTAAAACCTATGGATTGCTATGTCTCTGAAAGAGAATCAAGCATGTGTACAGGGTCATAAACGCAGCAGTGATAGGATTGGAGAGGTTCGGTGAGCAAATGAAGACCCTTTGAAATCATATTGCATGGTACCCATTCCACGTGTTTCAACAACCCAGGTTTAAGGTATTCTTCCTTCAGCTAAAACATGCATGTGGAACCTAGAGTATGATCAACCATGTGATTGGGAGACGTGTTCAAATATGTCTCAGTTTTCGTACCCTGGTACTCGGGTGCAACATTCCAGACGCTTTACTAACACTCTCCCGACTTGGAGAGTCAGTCCCTTTAACCTCCTGTTTGGCCCAGTTTGCAATTTCTGCGGAAGATGAACAGGAATAGCGAGAACCAATGAGAGACTAGCTGGAGGTGTCTGAACGGGCAAATTTAACTCTCATTTCCCACCAGGAAGAGGAATTAACCAAAGGCTCAGCGTGCCCTGCCAGAACCAGATTAGGGCCTGAAGCCATCCTGCGGTGTTGCGGCCAGGTCACAAGAAAGCGAGTTGAAGAAAGGAGCTCAGGGGCACTGTAATTCACAAACCTGCAGAGTTATAAATGACAGCTATCGTCCAAAAATATACTGAAGTAAGGCTGCCAAGAGGACTTGAAAGCGGGGCAGAATTGCAGGAAACCGATTTCAGGAGGTAGACTGGAATTGCATTGAAAGCATAGGAAAAGAGGCAGAACGTCCACAATGATGCACTTGGCCAAAAAGGGCGTATGCGTTTTTTCCTGAATATATTCAGGAAAAAACGCATACGCCCTTTTTGGCCAACCAAGCAAGCTTGCAAAGGAAATCTGCACTACAATGAAGTCTCACTTCCCCCCGGTCAAAAGGGCCATCTGAAAAAAGTGTAAAATCCAGAAAGGCAAGACAGGCCATGGAGAACTGGGAGCCTTGTTATGCTGATGGGCGGGATGTAAATTGCCAACAGACACTCGGGAGAAGTGTATGGTGTTTCCTGAAACATCTAAAAAACAAAGCAACAGAGCCTAGGGCACTTCCACTTATGGTCCTATAGCTTAGGGAAATTAAAATCAAAAAGACACAGCCACCCCAAAGTTTGGAACGGCTCTGTTTACAAGAACCTCGTTTACAGTACAAGTTCAACATCGCAGAAAGTGAAAAATGGATAAAGAAGTTGTGGTATTTACTTACAAAGCAATATCACTCAGCAATGAAATCTGTGTCATCAGGCCCTTAGCAGCACAATGAGTGGATTCAGGTATGATGATTCTAACTGAAATAAGTCACACAGAAAAAGAAACATCATAAGATATCAGTAATACACGGAATGGAAACTTGGCTACACAGGAACTGAATTACAGAACAGAACAGGGTCTCAAATTTAGAAAACCAACTTATTCTTGCTTAAGGGTAAAGGTGAGTTGGGGTGCTGCATAAAACCAGAGATTGAAATGAGCACAGATAAAGTTCCTTAAGCCAAATATGGAATAAACAATTGCTACTCCTTGCTCAACGAAATGGACTCAACACCCCATATTAAACGCCTAAGAATGTACCTGACTAGTAAGTATCTTAAAACCTATGGATTGCTATGTCTCCGAAAGAGAATCAAGCATGTGCACAGGGGCATAAACACAGCAGTGATAGGATTGGAGAGGTTCGGTGAGCAAATGAAGACCCTTTGAAGTCATATTGCATGGTACCCATTACACGGGTCTCAACTCTCCAGGTTTAAGGTATTCTTCCTTCAGCTAAAACATGCATGTGGAACCCAGAGTATGATCAACCACGTGAACGGGAGACGTGTTCAAATATGTCTCAGTTTTCCTCCCCTGGTACTCGGGTGCAACATTCCAGACGCTTTACTAACACTCTCCCGACTTGGAGAGTCAGTCCCTTTAACCTCCTGTTTGGCCCAGTTTGCAATTTCTGCGGAAGATGAACAGGAATAGCGAGAAGCAATGAGAGGCTAGCTGGAGGTGTCTGGACGGGCAAATTTAACTCTCATTTCCCACCAGGAAGAGGAAATAACCAAAGGCTCAGCGTGCCGTACCAGAACCAGATTAGGGCCTGAAGCCATCCTGCGGTGTTGCGGCCAGCTCAAAAGAAAGCGAGTTGAAGAAAGGAGCTCAGGGGCACTGTAATTCACAAACCTGCAGAGTTATAAATGACAGGTATCGTCCAAAAATAGACTGACGTAAGGCTGCCAAGAGGACTTGAAAGCGGGGCAGAATTGCAGGAAACCGATTTCAGGAGGTAGACTGGAATTGCATTGAAAGCATAGGAAAAGAGGCAGAACGTCCACAATGATGCACTTGGCCAAAAAGGGCGTATGCGTTTTTTCCTGAATATATTCAGGAAAAAACGCATACGCCCTTTTGGGCCAACCAAGCAAGCTTGCAAAGGAAATCTGCACTACAATGAAGTCTCACTTCCCCCCGGTCAAAAGGGCCATCTGAAAAAAGTGTAAAATCCAGAAAGGCAGGACAGGCCATGGAGAACTGGGAGCCTTGTTATGCTGAAGGGCGGGATGTAAATTGCCAACAGACACTCGGGAGAAGTGTATGGTGTTTCCTGAAACATCTAAAAAACAAAGCAACAGAACCTAGGGCACTGCCACTTATGGTCCTATAGCTTAGGGAAATTAAAATCAAAAAGACACAGCCACCCCAAAGTTTGGAACGGCACTGTTTACAAGAACCTCGTTTACAGTACAAGTTCAACATCGCAGAAAGTGAAAAATGGATAAAGAAGTTGTGGTATTTACTTACAAAGCAATATCACTCAGCAATGAAATCTATGTCATCAGGCCCGTCGCAGCATAATGAGTGGATTCAGGTACGATGATTCTAACTGAAATAAGTCACACAGAAAAAGAAACATCATAAGATATCACTAATACACGGAATGTAAACTTGGCTACACAGGAACTGCATTCCAAAACAGAACAGGGTCTCAAATTTAGAAAACCAACTTATGCTTGCTTAAGGGTAAAGGTGAGTTGGGGTGCTGCATAAAACCAGAGATTGAAATGAGCACAGATAAAGTTCCTTAAGCCAAATATGGAATAGACAAGAGCTACTCCTTGCTCAACGAAATGGACTCAAAACCCCATATTAAACCCCTAAGAATGTACCTGACTAGTAAGGATCTTAAAACCTATGGATTGCTATGTCTCCAAAAGAGAGTCAAGCGTGTGTACAGGGGAATAAACGCAGCAGTGATAGGATTGGAGAGGTTTGGTGAGCAAATGAAGACCCTTTGAAGTCATATTGCATGGTACCCATTCCACGGGTTTCAACTACCCAGGTTTAAGGTATTCTTCCTTCAGCTAAAACATGCATGTGGAACCTAGAGTATGATCAACCATGTGATCGGGAGACGTGTTCAAATATGTCTCAGTTTTCCTCCCCTGGTACTCGGGTGCAACATTCCAGACGCTTTACTAACACTCTCCCCACTTGGAGAGTCAGCGCCTTTAACCTCCTGTTTGGCCCAGTTTGCAATTTCTGCGGAAGATGAACAGGAATAGCGAGAACCAATGAGAGGCTAGCTGGAGGTGTCTGGACGGGCAAATTTAACTCTCATTTCCCACCAGGAAGAGGAAATAACTAAAGGCTCAGCGTGCCGTGCCGGAACCAGATTAGGGCCTGAAGCCATCCTGTGGTGTTGCGGCCAGCTCAAAAGAAAGCGAGTTGAAGAAAGGAGCTCAGGGGCACTGTAATTCACAAACCTGCAGAGTTATAAATGACAGCTATCGTCCAAAAATAGACTGAAGTAAGGCTGCCAAGAGGACTTGAAAGCGGGGCAGAATTGCAGGAAACCGATTTCAGGAGGTAGACTGGAATTGCATTGAAAGCATAGGAAAAGAGGCAGAACGTCCACAATGATGCACTTGGCCAAAAAGGGCGTATGCGTTTTTTCCTGAATATATTCAGGAAAAAACGCATACGCACTTTTTGGCCAACCAAGCAAGCTTGCAAAGGAAATCTGCACTACAATGAAGTCTCACTTCCCCCCGGTCAAAAGGGCCATCTGAAAAAAGTGTAAAATCCAGAAAGGCAGGACAGGCCATGGAGAACTGGGAGCCTTGTTATGCTGAAGGGCGGGATGTAAATTGCCAACAGACACTCGGGAGAAGTGTATGGTGTTTCCTGAAACATCTAAAAAACAAAGCAACAGAACCTTGGGCACTGCCACTTATGGTCCTATAGCTTAGGGAAATTAAAATCAAAAAGACACAGCTACCCCAAAGTTTGGAACGGCACTGTTTACAAGAACCTCGTTTACAGTACAAGTTCAACATCGCAGAAAGTGAAAAATGGATAAAGAAGTTGTGGTATTTACTTACAAAGCAATATCACTCAGCAATGAAATCTATGTCATCAGGCCCGTAGCAGCATAATGAGTGGATTCAGGTACGATGATTCTAACTGAAATAAGTCACACAGAAAAAGAAACATCATAAGATATCACTAATACACGGAATGTAAACTTGGCTACACAGGAACTGCATTCCAAAACAGAACAGGGTCTCAAATTTAGAAAACCAACTTATGCTTGCTTAAGGGTAAAGGTGAGTTGGGGTGCTGCATAAAACCAGAGATTGAAATGAGCACAGATAAAGTTCCTTAAGCCAAATATGGAATAGACAAGAGCTACTCCTTGCTCAACGAAATGGACTCAACACCCCATATTAAACGCCTAAGAATGTACCTGACTAGTAAGTATCTTAAAACCTATGGATTGCTATGTCTCCGAAAGAGAATCAAGCATGTGTACAGGGGCATAAACGCAGCAGTGATAGGATTGGAGAGGTTCGGTGAGCAAATGAAGACCCTTTGAAATCATATTGCATGGTACCCATTCCACGGGTTTCAACTACCCAGGTTTAAGGTATTCTTCCTTCAGCTAAAACATGCATGTGGAACCTAGAGTATGATCAACCATGTGATCGGGAGACGTGTTCAAATATGTCTCAGTTTTCCTCCCCTGGTACTCGGGTGCAACATTCCAGACGCTTTACTAACACTCTCCCCACTTGGAGAGTAAGCGCCTTTAACCTCCTGTTTGGCCCAGTTTGCAATTTCTGCGGAAGATGAACAGGAATAGCGAGAACCAATGAGAGGCTAGCTGGAGGTGTCTGGACGGGCAAATTTAACTCTCATTTCCCACCAGGAAGAGGAAATAACCAAAGGCTCAGCGTGCCGTACCGGAACCAGATTAGGGCCTGAAGCCATCCTGCGGTGTTGCGGCCAGCTCAAAAGAAAGCGAGTTGAAGAAAGGAGCTCAGGGCCACTGTAATTCACAAACCTGCAGAGTTATAAATGACAGCTATCGTCCAAAAATAGACTGAAGTAAGGCTGCCAAGAGGACTTGAAAGCGGGGCAGAATTGCAGGAAACCGATTTCAGGAGGTAGACTGGAATTGCATTGAAAGCATAGGAAAAGAGGCAGAACGTCCACAATGATGCACTTGGCCAAAAAGGGCGTATGCGTTTTTTCCTGAATATATTCAGGAAAAAACGCATACGCCCTTTTTGGCCAACCAAGCAAGCTTGCAAAGGAAATCTGCACTACAATGAAGTCTCACTTCCCCCCGGTCAAAAGGGCCATCTGAAAAAAGTGTAAAATCCAGAAAGGCAGGACAGGCCATGGAGAACTGGGAGCCTTGTTATGCTGATGGGCGGGATGTAAATTGCCAACAACCACTCGGGAGAAGTGTATGGTGTTTCCTGAAACATCTAAAAAACAAAGCAACAGAGCCTAGGGCACTTCCACTTATGGTCCTATAGCTTAGGGAAATTAAAATCAAAAAGACACAGCCACCCCAAAGTTTGGGACGCCTCCGTTTACAAGAACCTCGTTTACCGTACGAGTTCAATATCATAGAAAGTGAAAAATGGATAAAGAACTTGTGGTACTTACGTACAATGCAGTATCACTCAGCAATGAAATCTATGTCATCAGGCCCATAGCAGCATAATGAGTGGATTCAGGTACGATGATTCTAACTGAAATAAGTCACACAGAAAAAGAAACATCATAAGATATCAGTAATACACGGAATGTAAACTTGGCTACACAGGAACTGCATTCCAAAACAGAACAGGGTCTCAAATTTAGAAAACCAACTTATGCTTGCTTAAGGGTAAAGGTGAGTTGGGGTGCTGCATAAAACCAGAGATTGAAATGAGCACAGATAAAGTTCCTTAAGCCAAATATGGAATAGACAAGAGCTACTCCTTGCTCAACGAAATGGACTCAACACCCCATATTAAACGCCTAATAATGTACCTGACTAGTATGTATCTTAAAACCTATGGATTGCTATGTCTCCAAAAGAGAAGCAAGCGTGTGTACAGGGGCATAAACGCAGCAGTGATAGGATTGGAGAGGTTCGGTGAGCAAATGAAGACCCTTTGAAGTCATATTGCATGGTACCCATTACACGGGTCTCAACTCTCCAGGTTTAAGGTATTCTTCCTTCAGCTAAAACATGCATGTGGAACCCAGAGTATGATCAACCATGTGAACGGGAGACGTGTTCCAATATGTCTCAGTTTTCCTCCCCTGGTACTCGGGTGCAACATTCCAGACGCTTTACTAACACTCTCCCGACTTGGAGAGTCAGTCCCTTTAACCTCCTGTTTGGCCCAGTTTGCAATTTCTGCGGAAGATGAACAGGAATAGCGAGAACCAATGAGAGACTAGCTGGAGGTGTCTGGACGGGCAAATTTAACTCTCATTTCCCAACAGGAAGAGGAAATGACCAAAGGCTCAGCGTGCCGTACCGGAACCAGATTAGGGCCTGAAGCCATCCTGCGGTGTTGCGGCCAGCTCAAAAGAAAGCGAGTTGAAGAAAGGAGCTCAGGGGCACTGTAATTCACAAACCTGCAGAGTTATAAATGACAGCTATCGTCCAAAAATAGACTGAAGTAAGGCTGCCAAGAGGACTTGAAAGCGGGGCAGAATTGCAGGAAACCGATTTCAGGAGGTAGACTGGAATTGCATTGAAAGCATAGGAAAAGAGGAAGAACGTCCACAATGATGCACTTGGCCAAAAAGGGCGTATGCGTTTTTTCCTGAATATATTCTGGAAAAAACGCATACGCCCTTTTTGGCCAACCAAGCAAGCTTGCAAAGGAAATCTGCACTACAATGAAGTCTCACTTCCCCCCGGTCTAAAGGGCCATCTGAAAAAAGTGTAAAATCCAGAAAGGCAGGACAGGCCATGGAGAACTGGGAGCCTTGTTATGCTGATGGGCGGGATGTAAATTGCCAACAACCACTCGGGAGAAGTGTATGGTGTTTCCTGAAACATCTAAAAAACAAAGCAACAGAACCTAGGGCACTTCCACTTATGGTCCTATAGCTTAGGGAAATTAAAATCAAAAAGACACAGCCACCCCAAAGTTTGGAATGGCTCTGTTTACAAGAACCTCGTTTACAGTACAAGTTCAACATCGCAGAAAGTGAAAAATGGATAAAGAAGATGTGGTATTTACTTACAAAGCAATATCACTCAGCAATGAAATCTGTGTCATCAGGCCCTTAGCAGCACAATGAGTGGATTCAGGTATGATGATTCTAACTGAAATAATTCACACAGAAAAAGAAACATCATAAGATATCAGTAATACACGGAATGTAAGCTTGGCTACACAGGAACTGAATTACAGAACAGAACAGGGTCTCAAATTTAGAAAACCAACTTATTCTTGCTTAAGGGTAAAGGTGAGTTGGGGTGCTGCATAAAACCAGAGATTGAAATGAGCACAGATAAAGTTCCTTAAGCCAAATATGGAATAGACAAGAGCTACTCCTTGCTCAACGAAATGGACTCAACACCCCATATTAAACGCCTAAGAATGTACCTGACTAGTAAGTATCTTAAAACCTATGGATTGCTATGTCTCCAAAAGAGAATCAAGCATGTGTACAGGGGCATAAACGCAGCAGTAATAGGATTGGAGAGGTTCGGTGAGCAAATGAAGACCCTTTGAAGTCATATTGCATGGTACCCATTCCACGGGTTTCAACTACCCAGGTTTAAGGTATTCTTCCTTCAGCTAAAACATGCATGTGGAACCTAGAGTATGATCAACCATGTGATCGGGAGACGTGTTCAAATATGTCTCAGTTTTCCTCCCCTGGTACTCGGGTGCAACATTCCAGACGCTTTACTAACACTCTCCCCACTTGGAGAGTCAGTCCCTTTAACCTCCTGTTTGGCCCAGTTTGCAATTTCTGCGGAAGATGAACAGGAATAGCGAGAACCAATGAGAGGCTAGCTGGAGGTGTCTGGACGGGCAAATTTAACTCTCATTTCCCACCAGGAAGAGGAAATAACCAAAGGCTCAGCATGCCGGGCCGGAACCAGATTAGGGCCTGAAGCCATCCTGTGGTGTTGCGGCCAGGTCACAAAAAAGCGAGCTGAAGAAAGGAGCTCAGGGGCACTGTAATTCACAGACCTGCAGAGTTATAAATGACAGGTATCGTCCAAAAATACACTGAAGTAAGGCTGCCAAGAGGACTTGAAAGCGGGGCAGAATTGCAGGAAACCGATTTCAGGAGGTAGACTGGAATTGCATTGAAAGCATAGGAAAAGAGGCAGAACGTCCACAATGATGCACTTGGCCAAAAAGGGCGTATGCGTTTTTTCCTGAATATATTCAGGAAAAAACGCATACGCCCTTTTTGGCCAACCAAGCAAGCTTGCAAAGGAAATCTGCACTACAATGAAGTCTCACATCCCCCCGGTCAAAAGGGCCATCTGAAAAAAGTGTAAAATCCAGAAAGGCAGGACAGGCCATGGAGAACTGGGAGCCTTGTTATGCTGATGGGCGGGATGTAAATTGCCAACAACCACTCGGGAGAAGTGTATGGTGTTTCCTGAAACATCTAAAAAACAAAGCAACAGAGCCTAGGGCACTTCCACTTATGGTCCTATAGCTTAGGGAAATTAAAATCAAAAAGACACAGCCACCCCAAAGTTTGGGACGCCTCCGTTTACAAGAACCTCGTTTACCGTACGAGTTCAATATCATAGAAAGTGAAAAATGGATAAAGAACTTGTGGTACTTACGTACAATGCAGTATCACTCAGCAATGAAATCTATGTCATCAGGCCCATAGCAGCATAATGAGTGGATTCAGGTACGATGATTCTAACTGAAATAAGTCACACAGAAAAAGAAACATCATAAGATATCAGTAATACACGGAATGTAAACTTGGCTACACAGGAACTGCATTCCAAAACAGAACAGGGTCTCAAATTTAGAAAACCAACTTATGCTTGCTTAAGGGTAAAGGTGAGTTGGGGTGCTGCATAAAACCAGAGATTGAAATGAGCACAGATAAAGTTCCTTAAGCCAAATATGGAATAGACAAGAGCTACTCCTTGCTCAACGAAATGGACTCAACACCCCATATTAAACGGCTAAGAATGTACCTGACTAGTATGTATCTTAAAACCTATGGATTGCTATGTCTCCAAAAGAGAAGCAAGCGTGTGTACAGGGGCATAAACGCAGCAGTGATAGGATTGGAGAGGTTCGGTGAGCAAATGAAGACCCTTTGAAGTCATATTGCATGGTACCCATTACACGGGTCTCAACTCTCCAGGTTTAAGGTATTCTTCCTTCAGCTAAAACATGCATGTGGAACCCAGAGTATGATCAACCATGTGAACGGGAGACGTGTTCCAATATGTCTCAGTTTTCCTCCCCTGGTACTCGGGTGCAACATTCCAGACGCTTTACTAACACTCTCCCGACTTGGAGAGTCAGTCCCTTTAACCTCCTGTTTGGCCCAGTTTGCAATTTCTGCGGAAGATGAACAGGAATAGCGAGAACCAATGAGAGGTTAGCTGGAGGTGTCTGGACGGGCAAATTTAACTCTCATTTCCCACCAGGAAGAGGAATTAACCAAAGGCTCAGCATGCCGGGCCGGAACCAGATTAGGGCCTGAAGCCATCCTGCGGTGTTGCGGCCAGGTCACAAGAAAGCGAGTTGAAGAAAGGAGCTCAGGGGCACTGTAATTCACAAACCTGCAGAGTTATAAATGACAGCTATCGTCCAAAAATAGACTGAAGTAAGGCTGCCAAGAGGACTTGAAAGCGGGGCAGAATTGCAGGAAACCGATTTCAGGAGGTAGACTGGAATTGCATTGAAAGCATAGGAAAAGAGGCAGAACGTCCACAATGATGCACTTGGCCAAAAAGGGCGTATGCGTTTTTTCCTGAATATATTCAGGAAAAAACGCATACGCCCTTTTTGGCCAACCAAGCAAGCTTGCAAAGGAAATCTGCACTACAATGAAGTCTCACTTCCCCTCGGTCAAACGGGACATCTGAAAAAAGTGTAAAATCCAGAAAGGCAGGACAGGCCATGGAGAACTGGGAGCCTTGTTATGCTGATGGGCGGGATGTAAATTGCCAACAACCACTCGGGAGAAGTGTATGGTGTTTCCTGAAACATCTAAAAAACAAAGCAACAGAACCTAGGGCACTTCCACTTATGGTCCTATAGCTTAGGGAAATTAAAATCAAAAAGACACAGCCACCCCAAAGTTTGGAATGGCTCTGTTTACAAGAACCTCGTTTACAGTACAAGTTCAACATCGCAGAAAGTGAAAAGTGGAGAAAGAACTTGTGGTATTTACTTACAAAGCAATATCACTCAGCAATGAAATCTGTGTCATCAGGCCCTTAGCAGCACAATGAGTGGATTCAGGTATGATGATTCTAACTGAAATAAGTCACACAGAAAAAGAAACATCATAAGATATCAGTAATACACGGAATGTAAACTTGGCTACACAGGAACTGAATTACAGAACAGAACAGTGTCTCAAATTTAGAAAACCAACTTATGCTTGCTTAAGGGTAAAGGTGAGTTGGGGTGTTGCATAAAACCAGAGATTTAAATGAGCACAGATAAAGTTCCTTAAGCCAAATATGGAATAGACAAGAGCTACTCCTTGCTCAACGAAATGGACTCAACACCGCATATTAAACGCCTAAGAATGTACCTGACTAGTAAGTATCTTAAAACCTATAGATTGCTATGTCTCCGAAAGAGAATCAAGCATGTGTACAGGGTCATAAACGCAGCAATGATAGGATTGGAGAGGTTCGGTGAGCAAATGAAGACCCTTTGAAGTCATATTGCATGGTACCCATTCCACGGGTTTCAACTACCCAGGTTTTAGGTATTCTTCCTTCAGCTAAAACATGCATGTGGAACCCAGAGTATGATCAACCATGTGATCGGGAGACGTGTTCAAATATGTCTCAGTTTTCCTCCCCTGGTACTCGGGTGCAACATTCCAGACGCTTTACTAACACTCTCCCCAGTTGGAGAGTCAGCGCCTTTAACCTCCTGTTTGGCACAGTTTGCAATTTCTGCGGAAGATGAACAGGAATAGCGAGAACCAATGAGAGGCTAGCTGGAGGTGTCTGGACGGGCAAATTTAACTCTCATTTCCAACCAGGAGGAGGAAATAACCAAAGGCTCAGCATGCCGTGCCAGAACCAGATTAGGGCCTGAAGCCATCCTGCGGTGTTGCGGCCAGGTCACAAGAAAGCGAGTTGAAGAAAGGAGCTCAGGGGCACTGTAATTCACAAACCTGCAGAGTTATCAATGACAGCTATCGTCCAAAAATAGACTGAAGTAAGGCTGCCAAGAGGACTTGAAAGCGGGGCAGAATTGCAGGAAACCGATTTCAGGAGGTAGACTGAAATTGCATTGAAAGCATAGGAAAAGAGGCAGAACGTCCACAATGATGTACTTGGCCAAAAAGGGCGTATGCGTTTTTTCCTGAATATATTCAGGAAAAAACGCATACGCCCTTTTTGGCCAACCAAGCAAGCTTGCAAAGGAAATCTGCACTACAATGAAGTCTCACTTCCCCCCGGTCAAAAGGGCCATCTGAAAAAAGTGTAAAATCCAGAAAGGCAGGACAGGCCATGGAGAACTGGGAGCCTTGTTATGCTGATGGGCGGGATGTAAATTGCCAACAGACACTCGGGAGAAGTGTATGGTGTTTCCTGAAACATCTAAAAAACAAAGCAACAGAGCCTACGGCACTGCCACTTATGGTCCTATAGCTTAGGGAAATTAAAATCAAAAAGACACAGCGACCCCAAAGTTTGGGACGCCTCTGTTTACAAGAACCTCGTTTACAGTACAAGTTCAACATCGCAGAAAGTGAAAAATGGATAAAGAAGTTGTGGTATTTACTTACAAAACAATATCACTCAGCAATGAAATCTATGTCATCAGGCCCTTAGCAGCACAATGAGTGGATTCAGGTATGATGATTCTAACTGAAATAAGTCACACAGAAAAAGAAACATCATAAGATATCAGTAATACACGGAATGTAAACTTGGCTACACAGGAACTGAATTACAGAACAGAACAGGGTCTCAAATTTAGAAAACCAACTTATGCTTGCTTAAGGGTAAAGGTGAGTTGGGGTGCTGCATAAAACCAGAGATTGAAATGAGCACAGATAAAGTTCCTTAAGCCAAATATGGAATAGACAAGAGCTACTCCTTGCTCAACGAAATGGACTCAACACCGCATATTAAACGCCTAAGAATGTACCTGACTAGTAAGTATCGTAAAACCTATGGATTGCTATGTCTCCAAAAGAGAATCAAGCATGTGTACAGGGGCATAAACGCAGCAGTGATAGGATTGGAGAGGTTCGGTGAGCAAATGAAGACCCTTTGAAGTCATATTGCATGGTACCCATTCCACGGGTCTCAACTCTCCAGGTTTAAGGTATTCTTCCTTCAGCTAAAACATGCATGTGGAACCCAAGTATGATCAACCATGTGAACGGGAGACGTGTTCAAATATGTCTCAGTTTTCGTACCCTGGTACTCGGGTGCAACATTCCAGACGCTTTACTAACACTCTCCCGACTTGGAAAGTCAGTCCCTTTAACCTCCTGTTTGGCCCAGTTTGCAATTTCTGCGGAAGATGAACAGGAATAGCGAGAACCAATGAGAGACTAGCTGGAGGTGTCTGAACGGGCAAATTTAACTCTCATTTCCCACCAGGAAGAGGAATTAACCAAAGGCTCAGCGTGCCCTGCCAGAACCAGATTAGGGCCTGAAGCCATCCTGCGGTGTTGCGGCCAGGTCACAAGAAAGCGAGTTGAAGAAAGGAGCTCAGGGGCACTGTAATTCACAAACCTGCAGAGTTATAAATGACAGCTATCGTCCAAAAATACACTGAAGTAAGGCTGCCAAGAGGACTTGAAAGCGGGGCAGAATTGCAGGAAACCGATTTCAGGAGGTAGACTGGAATTGCATTGAAAGCATAGGAAAAGAGGCAGAACGTCCACAATGATGCAATTGGCCAAAAAGGGCGTATGCGTTTTTTCCTGAATATATTCAGGAAAAAACGCATACGCCCTTTTTGGCCAACCAAGCAAGCTTGCAAAGGAAATCTGCACTACAATGAAGTCTCACTTCCCCCCGGTCAAAAGGGCCATCTGAAAAAAGTGTAAAATCCAGAAAGGCAGGACAGGCCATGGAGAACTGGGAGCCTTGTTATGCTGATGGGCGGGATGTAAATTGCCAACAACCACTCGGGAGAAGTGTATGGTGTTTCCTGAAACATCTAAAAAACAAAGCAACAGAGCCTAGGGCACTGCCACTTATGGTCCTATAGCTTAGGGAAATTAAAATAAAAAAGACACAGCCACCCCAAAGTTTGGGACGCCTCTGTTTACAAGAACCTCGTTTACAGTACAAGTTCAACATCGCAGAAAGTGAAAAATGGATAAAGAACTTGTGGTACTTACGTACAATGCAGTATCACTCAGCAATGAAATCTATGTCATCAGGCCCGTAGCAGCATAATGAGTGGATTCAGGTACGATGATTCTAACTGAAATAAATCACACAGAAAAAGAAACATCATAAGATATCACTAATACACGGAATGTAAACTTGGCTACACAGGAACTGCATTCAAAAACAGAACAGGGTCTCAAATTTAGAAAACCAACTTATGCTTGCTTAAGGGGAAAGGTGAGTTGGGGTGCTGCATAAAACCAGAGATTGAAATGAGCACAGATAAAATTCCTTAAGCCAAATATGGAATAGACAAGAGCTACTCCTTGCTCAACGAAATGGACTCAAAACCCCATATTAAACCCCTAAGAATGTACCTGACTAGTAAGTATCTTAAAACCTATGGATTGCTATGTCTCCAAAAGAGAATCAAGCGTGTGTACAGGGGAATAAACGCAGCAGTGATAGGATTGGAGAGGTTCGGTAAGCAAATGAAGACCCTTTGAAGTCATATTGCATGGTACCCATTCCACGGGTTTCAACTACCCATGTTTTAGGTATTCTTCCTTCAGCTAAAACATGCATGTGGAACCCAGAGTATGATCTACCATGTGAACGGGAGACGTGTTCAAATATGTCTCAGTTTTCCTCCCCTGGTACTCGGGTGCAACATTCCAGACGCTTTACTAACACTCTCCCCACTTGGAGAGTCAGCGCCTTTAACCTCCTGTTTGGCACAGTTTGCAATTTCTGCGGAAGATGAACAGGAATAGCGAGAACCAATGAGAGGCTAGCTGGAGGTGTCTGGACGGGCAAATTTAACTCTCATTTCCCAACAGGAAGAGGAAATAACCAAAGGCTCAGCGTGCCGTACCGGAACCAGATTAGGGCCTGAAGCCATCCTGCGGTGTTGCGGCCAGCTCAAAAGAAACCGAGTTGAAGAAAGGAGCTCAGGAGCACTGTAATTCACAAACCTGCAGAGTTATAAATGACAGCTATCGTCCAAAAATAGACTGAAGTAAGGCTGCCAAGAGGACTTGAAAGCGGGGCAGAATTGCAGGAAACCGATTTCAGGAGGTAGACTGGAATTGCATTGAAAGCATAGGAAAAGAGGCAGAACGTCCACAATGATGCACTTGGCCAAAAAGGGCTTATGCGTTTTTTCCTGAATATATTCAGGAAAAAACGCATACGCCCTTTTTGGCCAACCAAGCAAGCTTGCAAAGGAAATCTGCACTACAATGAAGTCTCACTTCCCCTCGGTCAAAAGGGACATCTGAAAAAAGTGTAAAATCCAGAAAGGCAGGACAGGCCATGGAGAACTGGGAGCCTTGTTATGCTGATGGGCGGGATGTAAATTGCCAACAACCACTCGGGAGAAGTGTATGGTGTTTCCTGAAACATCTAAAAAACAAAGCAACAGAACCTAGGGCACTTCCACTTATGGTCCTATAGCTTAGGGAAATTAAAATCAAAAAGACACAGCCACCCCAATGTTTGCAACGGCTCTGTTTACAAGAACCTCGTTTACAGTACAAGTTCAACATCGCAGAAAGTGAAAAGTGGAGAAAGAACTTGTGGTATTTACTTACAAAGCAATATCACTCAGCAATGAAATCTGTGTCATCAGGCCCTTAGCAGCACAATGAGTGGATTCAGGTATGATGATTCTAACTGAAATAAGTCACACAGAATAAGAAACATCATAAGATATCACTAATACACGGAATGTAAACTTGGCTACACAGGAACTGAATTACAGAACAGAACAGGGTCTCAAATTTAGAAAACCAACTTATGCTTGCTTAAGGGTAAAGGTGAGTTGGGGTGCTGCATAAAACCAGAGATTGAAATGAGCACAGATAAAATTCCTTAAGCCAAATATGGAATAGACAAGAGCTACTCCTTGCTCAACGAAATGGACTCAACACCGCATATTAAACGCCTAAGAATGTACCTGACCAGTAAGTATCTTAAAACCTATAGATTGCTATGTCTCCGAAAGAGAATCAAGCATGTGTACAGGGTCATAAACGCAGCAATGATAGGATTGGAGAGGTTCGGTGAGCAAATGAAGACCCTTGGAAGTCATATTGCATGATACCCATTCCACGGGTTTCAACTACCCAGGTTTTAGGTATTCTTCCTTCAGCTAAAACATGCATGTGGAACCCAGAGTATGATCAACCATGTGATCGGGAGACGTGTTCAAATATGTCTCAGTTTTCCTCCCCTGGTACTCGGGTGCAACATTCCAGACGCTTTACTAACACTCTCCCCAGTTGGAGAGTCAGCACCTTTAACCTCCTGTTTGGCACAGTTTGCAATTTCTGCGGAAGATGAACAGGAATAGCGAGAACCAATGAGAGGCTAGCTGGAGGTGTCTGGACGGGCAAATTTAACTCTCATTTCCAACCAGGAGGAGGAAATAACCAAAGGCTCAGCATGCCGTGCCAGAACCAGATTATGGCCTGAAGCCATGCTGCGGTGTTGCGGCCAGGTCACAAGAAAGCGAGTTGAAGAAAGGAGCTCAGGGGCACTGTAATTCACAAACCTGCAGAGTTATCAATGACAGCTATCGTCCAAAAATAGACTGAAGTAAGGCTGCCAAGAGGACTTTAAAGCGGGGCAGAATTGCAGGAAACCGATTTCAGGAGGTAGACTGAAATTGCATTGAAAGCATAGGAAAAGAGGCAGAACGTCCACAATGATGCACTTCGCCAAAAAGGGCGTATGCGTTTTTTCCTGAATATATTCAGGAAAAAACGCATACGTCCTTTTTGGCCAACCAAGCAAGCTTGCAAAGGAAATCTGCACTACAATGAAGTCTCACTTCCCCCCGGTCAAAAGGGCCATCTGAAAAAAGTGTAAAATCCAGAAAGGCAGGACAGGCCATGGAGAACTGCTAGCCTTGTTATGCTGATGGGCGGGATGTAAATTGCCAACAGACACTCGGGAGAAGTGTATGGTGTTTCCTGAAACATCTAAAAAACAAAGCAACAGAGCCTACGGCACTGCCACTTATGGTCCTATAGCTTAGGGAAATTAAAATCAAAAAGACACAGTGACCCCAAAGTTTGGGACGCCTCTGTTTACAAGAACCTCGTTTACAGTACAAGTTCAACATCGCAGAAAGTGAAAAATGGATAAAGAAGTTGTGGTATTTACTTACAAAGCAATATCACTCAGCAATGAAATCTATGTCATCAGGCCCTTAGCAGCACAATGAGTGGATTCAGGTATGATGATTCTAACTGAAATAAGTCACACAGAAAAAGAAACATCATAAGATATCAGTAATACACGGAATGTAAACTTGGCTACACAGGAACTGAATTACAGAACACAACAGGGTCTCAAATTTAGAAAACCAACTTATGCTTGCTTAAGGGTAAAGGTGAGTTGGGGTGCTGCATAAAACCAGAGATTGAAATGAGCACAGATAAAGTTCCTTAAGTCAAATATGGAATAGACAAGAGCTACTCCTTGCTCAACGAAATGGACTCAACACCGCATATTAAACGCCTAAGAATGTACCTGACTAGTAAGTATCGTAAAACCTATGGATTGCTATGTCTCCAAAAGAGAATCAAGCATGTGTACAGGGGCATAAACGCAGCAGTGATAGGATTGGAGAGGTTCGGTGAGCAAATGAAGACCCTTTGAAGTCATATTGCATGGTACCCATTCCACGGGTCTCAACTCTCCAGGTTTAAGGTATTCTTCCTTCAGCTAAAACATGCATGTGGAACCCAAGTATGATCAACCATGTGAACGGGAGACGTGTTCAAATATGTCTCAGTTTTCGTACCCTGGTACTCGGGTGCAACATTCCAGACGCTTTACTAACACTCTCCCGACTTGGAAAGTCAGTCCCTTTAACCTCCTGTTTGGCCCAGTTTGCAATTTCTGCGGAAGATGAACAGGAATAGCGAGAACCAATGAGAGACTAGCTGGAGGTGTCTGAACGGGCAAATTTAACTCTCATTTCCCACCAGGAAGAGGAATTAACCAAAGGCTCAGCGTGCCCTGCCAGAACCAGATTAGGGCCTGAAGCCATCCTGCGGTGTTGCGGCCAGGTCACAAGAAAGCGAGTTGAAGAAAGGAGCTCAGGGGCACTGTAATTCACAAACCTGCAGAGTTATAAATGACAGCTATCGTCCAAAAATACACTGAAGTAAGGCTGCCAAGAGGACTTGAAAGCGGGGCAGAATTGCAGGAAACCGATTTCAGGAGGTAGACTGGAATTGCATTGAAAGCATAGGAAAAGAGGCAGAACGTCCACAATGATGCACTTGGCCAAAAAGGGCGTATGCGTTTTTTCCTGAATATATTCAGGAAAAAACGCATACGCCCTTTTTGGCCAACCAAGCAAACTTGCAAAGGAAATCTGCACTACAATGAAGTCTCACTTCCCCCCGGTCAAAAGGGCCATCTGAAAAAAGTGTAAAATCCAGAAAGGCAAGACAGGCCATGGAGAACTGGGAGCCTTGTTATGCTGATGGGCGGGATGTAAATTGCCAACAACCACTCGGGAGAAGTGTATGGTGTTTCCTGAAACATCTAAAAAACAAAGCAACAGAGCCTAGGGCACTTCCACTTATGGTCCTATAGCTTAGGGAAATTAAAATCAAAAAGACACAGCCACCCCAAAGTTTGGGACGCCTCTGTTTACAAGAACCTCGTTTACCGTACAAGTTCAATATCACAGAAAGTGAAAAATGGATGAAGAAAGTGTGGTACTTACGTACAATGCAGTATCACTGAACAATGAAATCTATGTCACCAGGCCCGTAGCAGCATAATGAGTGGATTCAGGTACGATGATTCTAACTGAAATAAGTCACACAGAAAAAGAAACATCATAAGATATCACTAATACACGGAATGTAAACTTGGCTACACAGGAACTGCATTCCAAAACAGAACAGGGTCTCAAATTTAGAAAACCAACTTATGCTTGCTTAAGGGGAAAGGTGAGTTGGGGTGCTGCATAAAACCAGAGATTGAAATGAGCACAGATAAAGTTCCTTAAGCCAAATATGGAATAGACAAGAGCTACTCCTTGCTCAACGAAATGGACTCAAAACCCCATATTAAACCCCTAAGAATGTACCTGACTAGTAAGTATCTTAAAACCTATGGATTGCTATGTCTCCGAAAGAGAATCAAGCGTGTGTACAGGGGCATAAACGCAGCAGTGATAGGATTGGAGAGGTTCGGTGAGCAAATGAAGACCCTTTGAAGTCATATTGCATGGTACACATTCCACGGGTCTCAACTCTCCAGGTTTAAGGTATTCTTCCTTCAGCTAAAACATGCATGTGGAACCCAGAGTATGATCAACCATGTGAACGGGAGACGTGTTCAAATATGTCTCAGTTTTCCTCCCCTGGTACTCGGGTGCAACATTCCAGACGCTTTCCTAACACTCTCCCGACTTGGAGAGTCAGTCCCTTTAACCTCCTGTTTGTCCCAGTTTGCAATTTCTGCGGAAGATGAACAGGAATAGCGAGAACCAATGAGAGGCTAGCTGGAGGTGTCTGGACGGGCAAATTTAACTCTCATTTCCCACCAGGAAGAGGAATTAACCAAAGGCTCAGCATGCCGCGCCGGAACCAGATTAGGGCCTGAAGCCATCCTGCGGTGTTGCGGCCAGCTCACAAGAAAGCGAGTTGAAGAAAGGAGCTCAGGGGCACTGTAATTCACAAACCTGCACAGTTATAAATGACAGCTATCGTCCAAAAATAGACTGAAGTAAGGCTGCCAAGAGGACTTGAAAGCGGGGCAGAATTGCAGGAAACCGATTTCAGGAGGTAGACTGGAATTGCATTGAAAGCATAGGAAAAGAGGCAGAACGTCCACAATGATGCACTTGGCCAAAAAGGGCGTATGCGTTTTTTCCTGAATATATTCAGGAAAAAACGCATACGCCCTTTTTGGCCAACCAAGCAAGCTTGCAAAGGAAATCTGCACTACAATGAAGTCTCACTTCCCCCTGGTCAAAAGGGCCATCTGAAAAAAGTGTAAAATCCAGAAAGGCAGGACAGGCCATGGAGAACTGGGAGCCTTGTTATGCTGATGGGCGGGATGTAAATTGCCAACAACCACTCGGGGAAGTGTATGGTGTTTCCTGAAACATCTAAAAAACAAAGCAACAGAACCTAGGGCACTTCCACTTATGGTCCTATAGCTTAGGGAAATTAAAATCAAAAAGACACAGCCACACCAAAGTTTGGAACGGCTCTGTTTACAAGAACCTCGTTTACAGTACAAGTTCAACATCGCAGAAAGTGAAAAATGGATAAAGAAGTTGTGGTATTTACTTACAAAGAAATATCACTCAGCAATGAAATCTGTGTCATCAGGCCCTTAGCAGCACAATGAGTGGATTCAGGTATGATGATTCTAACTGAAATAAGTCACACAGAAAAAGAAACATCATAAGATATCAGTAATACACGGAATGTAAACTTGGCTACACAGGAACTGAATTACAGAACAGAACAGGGTCTCAAATTTAGAAAACCAACTTATGCTTGCTTAAGGGGAAAGGTGAGTTGGGTTGCTGCATAAAACCAGAGATTGAAATGAGCACAGATAAAGTTCCTTAAGCCAAATATGGAATAGACAAGAGCTACTCCTTGCTCAACGAAATGGACTCAACACCCCATATTAAACGCCTAAGAATGTACCTGACTAGTAAGTATCTTAAAACCTATGGATTGCTATGTCTCTGAAAGAGAATCAAGCATGTGTACAGGGGCATAAACGCAGCAGTGATAGGATTGGAGAGGTTCGGTGAGCAAATGAAGACCCTTTGAAGTCATATTGCATGGTACCCATTCCATGGGTTTCAACTACCGAGGTTAAAGGTATTCTTCCTTCAGCTAAAACATGCATGTGGAACCTAGAGTATGATCAACCATGTGATCGGGAGACGTGTTCCAATATGTCTCAGTTTTCCTCCCCTGATACTCGGGTGCAACATTCCAGACGCTTTACTAACACTCTCCCCACTTGGAGAGTCAGTCCCTTTAACCTCCTGTTTGGCCCAGTTTGCAATTTCTGCGGAAGATGAACAGGAATAGCGAGAACCAATGAGAGACTAGCTGGAGGTGTCTGGACGGGCAAATTTAACTCTCATTTCCCACCAGGAAGAGGAATTAACCAAAGGCTCAGCATGCCGGGCCGGAACCAGATTAGAGCCTGAAGCCATCCTGCTGTGTTGCGGCCTGGTCACAAGAAAGCGAGTTGAAGAAAGGAGCTCAGGGGCACTGTAATTCACAAACCTGCACAGTTATAAATGACAGCTATCGTCCAAAAATAGACTGAAGTAAGGCTGCCAAGAGGACTTGAAAGCGGGGCAGAATTGCAGGAAACCGATTTCAGGAGGTAGACTGGAATTGCATTGAAAGCATAGGAAAAGAGGCAGAACGTCCACAATGATGCACTTGGCCAAAAAGGGCGTATGCGTTTTTTCCTGAATATATTCAGGAAAAAACGCATATGCGCTTTTTGGCCAACCAAGCAAGCTTGCACAGGAAATCTGCACTACAATGAAGTCTCACTTCCCCCCGGTCAAAAGGGCCATCTGAAAAAAGTGTAAAATCCAGAAAGGCAGGACAGGCCATGGAGAACTGGGAGCCTTGTTATGCTGATGGGCGGGATGTAAATTGCCAACAACCACTCGGGAGAAGTGTATGGTGTTTCCTGAAACATCTAAAAAACAAAGCAACAGAGCCTAGGGCACTTCCACTTATGGTCCTATAGCTTAGGGAAATTAAAATCAAAAAGACACAGCCACCCCAAAGTTTGGGACACCTCCGTTTACAAGAACCTCGTTTACCGTACAAGTTCAACATCGCAGAAAGTGAAAAATGGCTAAAGAACTTGTGGTACTTACGTACAATGCAGTATCACTCAGCAATGAAATCTATGACATCAGGCCCATAGCAGCATAATGAGTGGATTCAGGTACGATGATTCTAACTGAAATAAGTCACACAGAAAAAGAAACATCATAAGATATCACTAATACACGGAATGTAAACTTGGCTACACAGGAACTGCATTCCAAAACAGAACAGGGTCTCAAATTTAGAAAACCAACTTATGCTTGCTTAAGGGTAAAGGTGAGTTGGGGTGCTGCATAAAACCAGAGATTGAA
This sequence comes from Stenella coeruleoalba, assembly GCF_951394435.1. Taxonomy (NCBI): domain Eukaryota; kingdom Metazoa; phylum Chordata; class Mammalia; order Artiodactyla; family Delphinidae; genus Stenella; species Stenella coeruleoalba. The sequence goes on from NW_027646405.1 coordinate 490,328, forward strand.
ATGAGCACAGATAAATTTCCTTAAGCCAAATATGGAATAGACAAGAGCTACTCCTTGCTCAACGAAATGGACTCAACACCCCATATTAAACGCCTAAGAATGTACCTGACTACTAAGTATCTTAAAACCTATGGATTGCTATGTCTCCGAAAGAGAATCAAGCATGTGTACAGGGGCATAAACGCAGCAGTGATAGGATTGGAGAGGTTCGGTGAGCAAATGAAGACCCTTTGAAGTCATATTGCATGGTACCCATTCCACGGGTCTCAACTCTCCAGGTTTAAGGTATTCTTCCTTCAGCTAAAACATGCATGTGGAACCCAGAGTATGATCAACCATGTGAACGGGAGACGTGTTCAAATATGTCTCAGTTTTCGTACCCTGGTACTCGGGTGCAACATTCCAGACGCTTTACTAACACTCTCCCGACTTGGAGAGTCAGTCCCTTTAACCTCCTGTTTGGCCCAGTTTGCAATTTCTGCGGAAGATGAACAGGAATAGCGAGAACCAATGAGAGGCTAGCTGGACGTGTCTGGACGGGAAAATTTAACTCTCATTTCCCACCAGGAAGAGGAATTAACCAAAGGCTCAGCATGCCGGGCCGGAACCAGATTAGAGCCTGAAGCCATCCTGCTGTGTTGCGGCCTGGTCACAAGAAAGCGAGTTGAAGAAAGGAGCTCAGGGGCACTGTAATTCACAAACCTGCACAGTTATAAATGACAGCTATCGTCCAAAAATAGACTGAAGTAAGGCTGCCAAGAGGACTTGAAAGCGGGGCAGAATTGCAGGAAACCGATTTCAGGAGGTAGACTGGAATTGCATTGAAAGCATAGGAAAAGAGGCAGAACGTCCACAATGATGCACTTGGCCAAAAAGGGCGTATGCGTTTTTTCCTGAATATATTCAGGAAAAAACGCATATGCGCTTTTTGGCCAACCAAGCAAGCTTGCACAGGAAATCTGCACTACAATGAAGTCTCACTTCCCCCCGGTCAAAAGGGCCATCTGAAAAAAGTGTAAAATCCAGAAAGGCAGGACAGGCCATGGAGAACTGGGAGCCTTGTTATGCTGATGGGCGGGATGTAAATTGCCAACAACCACTCGGGAGAAGTGTATGGTGTTTCCTGAAACATCTAAAAAACAAAGCAACAGAGCCTAGGGCACTTCCACTTATGGTCCTATAGCTTAGGGAAATTAAAATCAAAAAGACACAGCCACCCCAAAGTTTGGGACACCTCCGTTTACAAGAACCTCGTTTACCGTACAAGTTCAACATCGCAGAAAGTGAAAAATGGCTAAAGAACTTGTGGTACTTACGTACAATGCAGTATCACTCAGCAATGAAATCTATGTCATCAGGCCCATAGCAGCATAATGAGTGGATTCAGGTACGATGATTCTAACTGAAATAAGTCACACAGAAAAAGAAACATCATAAGATATCACTAATACACGGAATGTAAACTTGGCTACACAGGAACTGCATTCCAAAACAGAACAGGGTCTCAAATTTAGAAAACCAACTTATGCTTGCTTAAGGGTAAAGGTGAGTTGGGGTGCTGCATAAAACCAGAGATTGAAATGAGCACAGATAAATTTCCTTAAGCCAAATATGGAATAGACAAGAGCTACTCCTTGCTCAACGAAATGGACTCAACACCCCATATTAAACGCCTAAGAATGTACCTGACTACTAAGTATCTTAAAACCTATGGATTGCTATGTCTCCGAAAGAGAATCAAGCATGTGTACAGGGGCATAAACGCAGCAGTGATAGGATTGGAGAGGTTCGGTGAGCAAATGAAGACCCTTTGAAGTCATATTGCATGGTACCCATTCCACGGGTCTCAACTCTCCAGGTTTAAGGTATTCTTCCTTCAGCTAAAACATGCATGTGGAACCCAGAGTATGATCAACCATGTGAACGGGAGACGTGTTCAAATATGTCTCAGTTTTCCTCCCCTGGTACTCGGGTGCAACATTCCAGACGCTTTACTAACACTCTCCCCACTTGGAGAGTCAGTCCCTTTAACCTCCTGTTTGGCCCAGTTTGCAATTTCTGCGGAAGATGAACAGGAATAGCGAGAACCAATGAGAGGCTAGCTGGACGTGTCTGGACGGGAAAATTTAACTCTCATTTCCCACCAGGAAGAGGAATTAACCAAAGGCTCAGCATGCCGTGCCGGAACCAGATTAGGGCCTGAAGCCATCCTGCAGTGTTGCGGCCAGGTCACAAGAAAGCGAGTTGAAGAAAGGAGCTCAGGGGCACTGTAATTCACAAACCTGCAGAGTTATAAATGACAGCTATCGTCCAAAAATAGACTGAAGTAAGGCTGCCAAGAGGACTTGAAAGCGGGGCAGAATTGCAGGAAACCGATTTCAGGAGGTAGACTGGAATTGCATTGAAAGCATAGGAAAAGAGGCAGAACGTCCACAATGATGCACTTGGCCAAAAAGGGCGTATGCGTTTTTTCCTGAATATATTCAGGAAAAAACGCATACGCCCTTTTTGGCCAACCAAGCAAACTTGCAAAGGAAATCTGCACTACAATGAAGTCTCACTTCCCCCCGGTCAAAAGGGCCATCTGAAAAAAGTGTAAAATCCAGAAAGGCAAGACAGGCCATGGAGAACTGGGAGCCTTGTTATGCTGATGGGCGGGATGTAAATTGCCAACAGACACTCGGGAGAAGTGTATGGTGTTTCCTGAAACATCTAAAAAACAAAGCAACAGAGCCTAGGGCACTTCCACTTATGGTCCTATAGCTTAGGGAAATTAAAATCAAAAAGACACAGCCACCCCAAAGTTTGGGACGCCTCTGTTTACAAGAACCTCGTTTACCGTACAAGTTCAATATCACAGAAAGTGAAAAATGGATGAAGAAAGTGTGGTACTTACGTACAATGCAGTATCACTGAACAATGAAATCTATGTCACCAGGCCCGTAGCAGCATAATGAGTGGATTCAGGTACGATGATTCTAACTGAAATAAGTCACACAGAAAAAGAAACATCATAAGATATCACTAATACACGGAATGTAAACTTGGCTACACAGGAACTCAATTCCAAAACAGAACAGGTTCTCAAATTTAGAAAACCAACTTATGCTTGCTTAAGGGGAAAGGTGAGTTGGGTTGCTGCATAAAACCAGAGATTGAAATGAGCACAGATAAAGTTCCTTAAGCCAAATATGGAATAGACAAGAGCTACTCCTTGCTCAACGAAATGGACTCAACACTGCATATTAAACGCCTAAGAATGTACCTGACTAGTAAGTATCTTAAAACCTATGGATTGCTATGTCTCCGAAAGAGAATCAAGCATGTGTACAGGGGCATAAACGCAGCAGTGATAGGATTGGAGAGGTTCAGTGAGCAAATGAAGACCCTTTGAAGTCATATTGCATGGTACCCATTCCACGGGTTTCAACTACCCAGGTTTTAGGTATTCTTCCTTCAGCTAAAACATGCATGTGGAACCCAGAGTATGATCAACCATGTGATCGGGAGACGTGTTCCAATATGTCTCAGTTTTCCTCCCCTGGTACTCGGGTGCAACATTCCAGACGCTTTACTAACACTCTCCCCACTTGGAGAGTCAGCGCCTTTAACCTCTTGTTTGGCCCAGTTTGCAATTTCTGCGGAAGATGAACAGGAATAGCGAGAACCAATGAGAGGCTAGCTGGAGGTGTCTGGACGGGCAAACTTAACTCTCATTTCCCACCAGGAAGAGGAAATAACCAAAGGCTCAGCGTGCCGTACCGGAACCAGTTTAGGGCCTGAAGCCATCCTGCGGTGTTGTGGCCAGCTCAAAAGAAAGCGAGTTGAAGAAAGGAGCTCAGGGGCACTGTAATTCACAAACCTGCAGAGTTATAAATGACAGCTATCGTCCAAAAATAGACTGAAGTAAGGCTGCCAAGAGGACTTGAAAGCGGGGCAGAATTGCAGGAAACCGATTTCAGGAGGTAGACTGGAATTGCATTGAAAGCATAGGAAAAGAGGCAGAACGTCCACAATGATGCACTTGGCCAAAAAGGGCGTATGCGTTTTTTCCTGAATATATTCAGGAAAAAACGCATACGCCCTTTTTGGCCAACCAAGCAAGCTTGCAAAGGAAATCTGCACTACAATGAAGTCTCACTTCCCCTCGGTCAAAAGGGCCATCTGAAAAAAGTGTAAAATCCAGAAAGGCAGGACAGGCCATGGAGAACTGGGAGCCTTGTTATGCTGAAGGGCGGGATGTAAATTGCCCACAAACACTCGGGAGAAGTGTATGGTGTTTCCTGAAACATCTAAAAAACAAAGCAACAGAACCTAGGGCACTGCCACTTATGGTCCTATAGCTTAGGGAAATTAAAATCAAAAAGACACAGCCACCCCAAAGTTTGGAACGCACTGTTTACAAGAACCTCGTTTACAGTACAAGTTCAACATCGCAGAAAGTGAAAAATGGATAAAGAAGTTGTGGTATTTACTTACAAAGCAATATCACTCAGCAATGAAATCTATGTCATCAGGCCCGTAGCAGCATAATGAGTGGATTCAGGTACGATGATTCTAACTGAAATAAGTCACACAGAAAAAGAAACATCATAAGATATCACTAATACACGGAATGTAAACTTGGCTACACAGGAACTGCATTCCAAAACAGAACAGGGTCTCAAATTTAGAAAACCAACTTATGCTTGCTTAAGGGGAAAGGTGAGTTGGGGTGCTGCATAAAACCAGAGATTGAAATGAGCACAGATAAAGTTCCTTAAGCCAAATATGGAATAGACAAGAGCTACTCCTTGCTCAACGAAATGGACTCAACACCCCATATTAAACGCCTAAGAATGTACCTGACTAGTAAGTATCTTAAAACCTATGGATTGCTATGTCTCTGAAAGAGAATCAAGCATGTGTACAGGGGCATAAACGCAGCAGTGATAGGATTGGAGAGGTTCGGTGAGCAAATGAAGACCCTTTGAAGTCATATTGCATGGTACCCATTCCACGGGTCTCAACTCTCCAGGTTTAAGGTATTCTTCCTTCAGCTAAAACATGCATGTGGAACCCAGAGTATGATCAACCATGTGAACGGGAGACGTGTTCAAATATGTCTCAGTTTTCCTCCCCTGGTACTCGGGTGCAACATTCCAGACGCTTTACTAACACTCTCCCGACTTGGAGAGTCAGTCGCTTTAACCTCCTGTTTGGCCCAGTTTGCAATTTCTGCGGAGGATGAACAGGAATAGCGAGAACCAATGAGAGACTAGCTGGAGGTGTCTGGACGGGCAAATTTAACTCTCATTTCCCAACAGGAAGAGGAAATAACCAAAGGCTCAGGATGCCGTACCGGAACCAGATTAGGGCCTGAAGCCATCCTGCGGTGTTGCGGCCAGCTCAAAAGAAAGCGAGTTGAAGAAAGGAGCTCAGGGGCACTGTAATTCACAAACCTGCAGAGTTATAAATGACAGCTATCGTCCAAAAATAGACTGAAGTAAGGCTGCCAAGAGGACTTGAAAGCGGGGCAGAATTGCAGGAAACCGATTTCAGGAGGTAGACTGGAATTGCATTGAAAGCATAGGAAAAGAGGCAGAACGTCCACAATGATGCACTTGGCCAAAAAGGGCGTATGCGTTTTTTCCTGAATATATTCAGGAAAAAACGCATACGCCCTTTTTGGCCAACCAAGCAAGCTTGCAAAGGAAATCTGCACTACAATGAAGTCTCACTTCCCCCCGGTCAAAAGGGCCATCTGAAAAAAGTGTAAAATCCAGAAAGGCAGGACAGGCCATGGAGAACTGGGAGCCTTGTTATGCTGATGGGCGGGATGTAAATTGCCAACAACCACTCAGGAGAAGTGTATGGTGTTTCCTGAAACATCTAAAAAACAAAGCAACAGAACCTAGGGCACTTCCACTTATGGTCCTATAGCTTAGGGAAATTAAAATCAAAAAGACACAGCCACCCCAAAGTTTGGAACGGCTCTGTTTACAAGAACCTCGTTTACAGTACAAGTTCAACATCGCAGAAAGTGAAAAATGGATGAAGAAAGTGTGGTACTTACGTACAATGCAGTATCACTGAACAATGAAATCTATGTCACCAGGCCCGTAGCAGCATAATGAGTGGATTCAGGTACGATGATTCTAACTGAAATAAGTCACACAGAAAAAGAAACATCATAAGATATCACTAATACACGGAATGTAAACTTGGCTACACAGGAACTCAATTCCAAAACAGAACAGGTTCTCAAATTTAGAAAACCAACTTATGCTTGCTTAAGGGGAAAGGTGAGTTGGGTTGCTGCATAAAACCAGAGATTGAAATGAGCACAGATAAAGTTCCTTAAGCCAAATATGGAATAGACAAGAGCTACTCCTTGCTCAACGAAATGGACTCAACACTGCATATTAAACGCCTAAAAATGTACCTGACTAGTAAGTATCTTAAAACCTATGGATTGCTATGTCTCCAAAAGAGAATCAAGCATGTGTACAGGGGCATAAACGCAGCAGTGATAGGATTGGAGAGGTTCGGTGAGCAAATGAAGACCCTTTGAAGTCATATTGCATGGTACCCATTCCACGGGTTTCAACTACCCAGGTTTTAGGTATTCTTCCTTCAGCTAAAACATGCATGTGGAACCCAGAGTATGATCAACCATGTGATCGGGAGACGTGTTCCAATATGTCTCAGTTTTCCTCCCCTGGTCCTCGGGTGCAACATTCCAGACGCTTTACTAACACTCTCCCCACTTGGAGAGTCAGCGCCTTTAACCTCCTGTTTGTCCCAGTTTGCAATTTCTGCGGAAGATGAACAGGAATAGCGAGAACCAATGAGAGGCTAGCTGGAGGTGTCTGGACGGGCAAATTTAACTCTCATTTCCCACCAGGAAGAGGAATTCACCAAACGCTCAGCATGCCGCGCCGGAACCAGATTAGGGCCTGAAGCCATCCTGCGGTGTTGCGGCCAGCTCACAAGAAAGCGAGTTGAAGAAAGGAGCTCAGGGGCACTGTAATTCACAAACCTGCACAGTTATAAATGACAGCTATCGTCCAAAAATAGACTGAAGTAAGGCTGCCAAGAGGACTTGAAAGCGGGGCAGAATTGCAGGAAACCGATTTCAGGAGGTAGACTGGAATTGCATTGAAAGCATAGGAAAAGAGGCAGAACGTCCACAATGATGCACTTGGCCAAAAAGGGCGTATGCGTTTTTTCCTGAATATATTCAGGAAAAAACGCATACGCACTTTTTGGCCAACCAAGCAAGCTTGCAAAGGAAATCTGCACTACAATGAAGTCTCACTTCCCCCTGGTCAAAAGGGCCATCTGAAAAAAGTGTAAAATCCAGAAAGGCAGGACAGGCCATGGAGAACTGGGAGCCTTGTTATGCTGATGGGCGGGATGTAAATTGCCAACAACCACTCGGGAGAAGTGTATGGTGTTTCCTGAAACATCTAAAAAACAAAGCAACAGAACCTAGGGCACTTCCACTTATGGTCCTATAGCTTAGGGAAATTAAAATAAAAAAGACACAGCCACACCAAAGTTTGGAACGGCTCTGTTTACAAGAACCTCGTTTACAGTACAAGTTCAACATCGCAGAAAGTGAAAAATGGATAAAGAAGTTGTGGTATTTACTTACAAAGAAATATCACTCAGCAATGAAATCTGTGTCATCAGGCCCTTAGCAGCACAATGAGTGGATTCAGGTATGATGATTCTAACTGAAGTATGTCACACAGAAAAAGAAACATCATAAGATATCAGTAATACACGGAATGTAAACTTGGCTACACAGGAACTGAATTACAGAACAGAACAGGGTCGCAAATTTAGAAAACCAACTTATGCTTGCTTAAGGGTAAAGGTGAGTTGGGGTGCTGCATAAAACCAGAGATTGAAATGAGCACAGATAAAGTTCCTTAAGTCAAATATGGAATAGACAAGAGCTACTCCTTGCTCAACGAAATGGACTCAACACCGCATATTAAACGCCTAAGAATGTACCTGACTAGTAAGTATCTTAAAACCTATGGATTGCTATGTCTCCGAAAGAGAATCAAGCATGTGTACAGGGGCATAAACGCAGCAGTGATAGGATTGGAGAGGTTTGGTGAGCAAATGAAGACCCTTTGAAGTCATATTGCATGGTACCCATTACACGGGTCTTAACTCTCCAGGTTTAAGGTATTCTTCCTTCAGCTAAAACATGCATGTGGAACCCAGAGTATGATCAACCATGTGAACGGGAGACGTGTTCAAATATGTCTCAGTTTTCCTCCCCTGGTACTCGGGTGCAACATTCCAGACGCTTTACTAACACTCTCCCCACTTGGAGAGTCAGTCCCTTTAACCTCCTGTTTGGCCCAGTTTGCAATTTCTGCGGAAGATGAACAGGAATAGCGAGAACCAATGAGAGGCTAGCTGGAGGTGTCTGGACGGGCAAATTTAACTCTCATTTCCCACCAGGAAGAGGAATTAACCAAAGGCTCAGCATGCCGGGCCGGAACCAGATTAGGGCCTGAAGCCATCCTGCGGTGTTGCGGCCAGGTCACAAGAAAGCGAGTTGAAGAAAGGAGCTCAGGGGCACTGTAATTCACAAACCTGCAGAGTTATAAATGACAGCTATCGTCCAAAAATAGACTGAAGTAAGGCTGCCAAGAGGACTTGAAAGCGGGGCAGAATTGCAGGAAACCGATTTCAGGAGGTAGACTGGAATTGCATTGAAAGCATAGGAAAAGAGGCAGAACGTCCACAATGATGCACTTGGCCAAAAAGGGCGTATGCGTTTTTTCCTGAATATATTCAGGAAAAAACGCATACGCCCTTTTTGGCCAACCGAGCAAACTTGCAAAGGAAATCTGCACTACAATGAAGTCTCACTTCCCCCCGGTCAAAAGGGCCATCTGAAAAAAGTGTAAAATCCAGAAAGGCAAGACAGGCCATGGAGAACTGGGAGCCTTGTTATGCTGATGGGCGGGATGTAAATTGCCAACAACCACTCCGGAGAAGTGTATGGTGTTTCCTGAAACATCTAAGAAACAAAGCAACAGAGCCTAGGGCACTTCCACTTATGGTCCTATAGCTTAGGGAAATTAAAATCAAAAAGACACAGCCACCCCAAAGTTAGGGACGCCTGTGTTTACAAGAACCTCGTTTACCGTACAAGTTCAATATCACAGAAAGTGAAAAATGGATGAAGAAAGTGTGGTACTTACGTACAATGCAGTATCACTGAACAATGAAATCTATGTCACCAGGCCCGTAGCAGCATAATGAGTGGATTCAGGTACGATGATTCTAACGGAAATAAGTCACACAGAAAAAGAAACATCATAAGATATCACTAATACACGGAATGTAAACTTGGCTACACAGGAACTGCATTCCAAAACAGAACAGGTTCTCAAATTTAGAAAACCAACTTATGCTTGCTTAAGGGGAAAGGTGAGTTGGGTTGCTGCATAAAACCAGAGATTGAAATGAGCACAGATAAAGTTCCTTAAGCCAAATATGGAATAGACAAGAGCTACTCCTTGCTCAACGAAATGGACTCAACACTGCATATTAAACGCCTAAAAATGTACCTGACTAGTAAGTATCTTAAAACCTATGGATTGCTATGTCTCCAAAAGAGAATCAAGCATGTGTACAGGGGCATAAACGCAGCAGTGATAGGATTGGAGAGGTTCGGTGAGCAAATGAAGACCCTTTGAAGTCATATTGCATGGTACCCATTCCACGGGTTTCAACTACCCAGGTTTTAGGTATTCTTCCTTCAGCTAAAACATGCATGTGGAACCCAGAGTATGATCAACCATGTGATCGGGAGACGTGTTCCAATATGTCTCAGTTTTCCTCCCCTGGTCCTCGGGTGCAACATTCCAGACGCTTTACTAACACTCTCCCCACTTGGAGAGTCAGCGCCTTTAACCTCTTGTTTGGCCCAGTTTGCAATTTCTGCGGAAGATGAACAGGAATAGCGAGAACCAATGAGAGGCTAGCTGGAGGTGTCTGGACGGGCAAATTTAACTCTCATTTCCCACCAGGAAGAGGAAATAACCAAAGGCTCAGCGTGCCGTACCGGAACCAGTTTAGGGCCTGAAGCCATCCTGCGGTGTTGCGGCCAGCTCAAAAGAAAGCGAGTTGAAGAAAGGAGCTCAGGGGCACTGTAATTCACAAACCTGCAGAGTTATAAATGACAGCTATCGTCCAAAAATAGACTGAAGTAAGGCTGCCAAGAGGACTTGAAAACGGGGCAGAATTGCAGGAAACCGATTTCAGGAGGTAGACTGGAATTGCATTGAAAGCATAGGAAAAGAGGCAGAACGTCCACAATGATGCACTTGGCCAAAAAGGGCGTATGCGTTTTTTCCTGAATATATTCAGGAAAAAACGCATACGCCCTTTTTGGCCAACCAAGCAAGCTTGCAAAAGAAATCTGCACTACAATGAAGTTTCACTTCCCCCCGGTCAAAAGGGCCATCTGAAAAAAGTGTAAAATCCAGAAAGGCAGGACAGGCCATGGAGAACTGGGAGCCTTGTTATGCTGATGGGCGGGATGTAAATTGCCCACAGACACTCGGGAGAAGTGTATGGTGTTTCCTGAAACATCTAAAAAACAAAGCAACAGAACCTAGGGCACTGCCACTTATGGTCCTATAGCTTAGGGAAATTAAAATCAAAAAGACACAGCCACCCCAAAGTTTGGAACGCACTGTTTACAAGAACCTCGTTTACAGTACAAGTTCAACATCACAGAAAGTGAAAAATGGATAAAGAAGTTGTGGTATTTACTTACAAAGCAATATCACTCAGCAATGAAATCTATGTCATCAGGCCCGTAGCAGCATAATGAGTGGATTCAGGTACGATGATTCTAACTGAAATAAGTCACACAGAAAAAGAAACATCATAAGATATCACTAATACACGGAATGTAAACTTGGCTACACAGGAACTGCATTCCAAAACAGAACAGGGTCTCAAATTTAGAAAACCAACTTATGCTTGCTTAAGGGGAAAGGTGAGTTGGGGTGCTGCATAAAACCAGAGATTGAAATGAGCACAGATAAAGTTCCTTAAGCCAAATATGGAATAGACAAGAGCTACTCCTTGCTCAACGAAATGGACTCAAAACCCCATATTAAACCCCTAAGAATGTACCTGACTAGTAAGTATCTTAAAACCTATGGATTGCTATGTCTCCGAAAGAGAATCAAGCGTGTGTACAGGGGCATAAACGCAGCAGTGATAGGATTGGAGAGGTTCGGTGAGCAAATGAAGACCCTTTGAAGTCATATTGCATGGTACCCATTCCACGGGTCTCAACTCTCCAGGTTTAAGGTATTCTTCCTTCAGCTAAAACATGCATGTGGAACCCAGAGTATGATCAACCATGTGAACGGGAGACGTGTTCAAATATGTCTCAGTTTTCCTCCCCTGGTACTCGGGTGCAACATTCCAGACGCTTTCCTAACACTCTCCCGACTTGGAGAGTCAGTCCCTTTAACCTCCTGTTTGTCCCAGTTTGCAATTTCTGCGGAAGATGAACAGGAATAGCGAGAACCAATGAGAGGCTAGCTGGAGGTGTCTGGACGGGCAAATTTAACTCTCATTTCCCACCAGGAAGAGGAATTAACCAAAGGCTCAGCATGCCGCGCCGGAACCAGATTAGGGCCTGAAGCCATCCTGTGGTGTTGCGGCCAGCTCACAAGAAAGCGAGTTGAAGAAAGGAGCTCAGGGGCACTGTAATTCACAAACCTGCACAGTTATAAATGACAGCTATCGTCCAAAAATAGACTGAAGTAAGGCTGCCAAGAGGACTTGAAAGCGGGGCAGAATTGCAGGAAACCGATTTCAGGAGGTAGACTGGAATTGCATTGAAAGCATAGGAAAAGAGGCAGAACGTCCACAATGATGCACTTGGCCAAAAAGGGCGTATGCGTTTTTTCCTGAATATATTCAGGAAAAAACGCATACGCACTTTTTGGCCAACCAAGCAAGCTTGCAAAGGAAATCTGCACTACAATGAAGTCTCACTTCCCCCTGGTCAAAAGGGCCATCTGAAAAAAGTGTAAAATCCAGAAAGGCAGGACAGGCCATGGAGAACTGGGAGCCTTGTTATGCTGATGGGCGGGATGTAAATTGCCAACAACCACTCGGGAGAAGTGTATGGTGTTTCCTGAAACATCTAAAAAACAAAGCAACAGAACCTAGGGCACTTCCACTTATGGTCCTATAGCTTAGGGAAATTAAAATAAAAAAGACACAGCCACACCAAAGTTTGGAACGGCTCTGTTTACAAGAACCTCGTTTACAGTACAAGTTCAACATCGCAGAAAGTGAAAAATGGATAAAGAAGTTGTGGTATTTACTTACAAAGAAATATCACTCAGCAATGAAATCTGTGTCATCAGGCCCTTAGCAGCACAATGAGTGGATTCAGGTATGATGATTCTAACTGAAATAAGTCACACAGAAAAAGAAACATCATAAGATATCAGTAATACACGGAATGTAAACTTGGCTACACAGGAACTGAATTACAGAACAGAACAGGGTCTCAAATTTAGAAAACCAACTTATGCTTGCTTAAGGGGAAAGGTGAGTTGGGGTGCTGCATAAAACCAGAGATTGAAATGAGCACAGATAAAGTTCCTTAAGCCAAATATGGAATAGACAAGAGCTACTCCTTGCTCAACGAAATGGACTCAACACCCCATATTAAACGCCTAAGAATGTACCTGACTAGTAAGTATCTTAAAACCTATGGATTGCTATGTCTCTGAAAGAGAATCAAGCATGTGTACAGGGGCATAAACGCAGCAGTGATAGGATTGGAGAGGTTCGGTGAGCAAATGAAGACCCTTTGAAGTCATATTGCATGGTACCCATTCCACGGGTCTCAACTCTCCAGGTTTAAGGTATTCTTCCTTCAGCTAAAACATGCATGTGGAACCCAGAGTATGATCAACCATGTGAACGGGAGACGTGTTCAAATATGTCTCAGTTTTCCTCCCCTGGTACTCGGGTGCAACATTCCAGACGCTTTACTAACACTCTCCCGACTTGGAGAGTCAGTCGCTTTAACCTCCTGTTTGGCCCAGTTTGCAATTTCTGCGGAGGATGAACAGGAATAGCGAGAACCAATGAGAGACTAGCTGGAGGTGTCTGGACGGGCAAATTTAACTCTCATTTCCCAACAGGAAGAGGAAATAACCAAAGGCTCAGCATGCCGTACCGGAACCAGATTAGGGCCTGAAGCCATCCTGCGGTGTTGCGGCCAGCTCAAAAGAAAGCGAGTTGAAGAAAGGAGCTCAGGGGCACTGTAATTCACAAACCTGCAGAGTTATAAATGACAGCTATCGTCCAAAAATAGACTGAAGTAAGGCTGCCAAGAGGACTTGAAAGCGGGGCAGAATTGCAGGAAACCGATTTCAGGAGGTAGACTGGAATTGCATTGAAAGCATAGGAAAAGAGGCAGAACGTCCACAATGATGCACTTGGCCAAAAAGGGCGTATGCGTTTTTTCCTGAATATATTCAGGAAAAAACGCATACGCCCTTTTTGGCCAACCAAGCAAGCTTGCAAAGGAAATCTGCACTACAATGAAGTCTCACATCCCCCCGGTCAAAAGGGCCATCTGAAAAAAGTGTAAAATCCAGAAAGGCAGGACAGGCCATGGAGAACTGGGAGCCTTGTTATGCTGATGGGCGGGATGTAAATTGCCAACAACCACTCGGGAGAAGTGTATGGTGTTTCCTGAAACATCTAAAAAACAAAGCAACAGAACCTCGGGCACTTCCACTTATGGTCCTATAGCTTAGGGAAATTAAAATCAAAAAGACACAGCCACCCCAAAGTTTGGAACGGCTCTGTTTACAAGAACCTCGTTTACAGTACAAGTTCAACATCGCAGAAAGTGAAAAATGGATAAAGAACTTGTGGTATTTACTTACAAAGCAATATCACTCAGCAATGAAATCTGTGTCATCAGGCCCTTAGCAGCACAATGAGTGGATTCAGGTATGATGATTCTAACTGAAATAAGTCACACAGAAAAAGAAACATCATAAGATATCAGTAATACACGGAATGTAAACTTGGCTACACAGGAACTGAATTACAGAACAGAACAGGGTCTCAAATTTAGAAAACCAACTTATGCTTGCTTAAGGGGAAAGGTGAGTTGGGGTGCTGCATAAAACCAGAGATTGAAATGAGCACAGATAAATTTCCTTAAGCCAAATATGGAATAGACAAGAGCTACTCCTTGCTCAACGAAATGGACTCAACACCCCATATTAAACGCCTAAGAATGTACCTGACTAGTAAGTATCTTAAAACCTATGGATTGCTATGTCTCCGAAAGAGAATCAAGCATGTGTACAGGGGCATAAACGCAGCAGTGATAGGATTGGAGAGGTTCGGTGAGCAAATGAAGACCCTTTGAAGTCATATTGCATGGTACCCATTCCACGGGTTTCAACTACCCAGGTTTAAGGTATTCTTCCTTCAGCGAAAACATGCATGTGGAACCTAGAGTATGATCAACCATGTGATCGGGAGACGTGTTCAAATATGTCTCAGTTTTCGTACCCTGGTACTCGGGTGCAACATTCCAGACGCTTTACTAACACTCTCCCGACTTGGAGAGTCAGTGCCTTTAACCTCCTGTTTGGCCCAGTTTGCAATTTCTGCGGAAGATGAACAGGAATAGCGAGAACCAATGAGAGGCTAGCTGGAGGTGTCTGGACGGGCAAATTTAACTCTCATTTCCCACCAGGAAGAGGAATTAACCAAAGGCTCAGCATGCCGCGCCGGAACCAGATTAGGGCCTGAAGCCATCCTGCGGTGTTGCGGCCAGCTCACAAGAAAGCGAGTTGAAGAAAGGAGCTCAGGGGCACTGTAATTCACAAACCTGCACAGTTATAAATGACAGCTATCGTCCAAAAATAGACTGAAGTAAGGCTGCCAAGAGGACTTGAAAGCGGGGCAGAATTGCAGGAAACCGATTTCAGGAGGTAGACTGGAATTGCATTGAAAGCATAGGAAAAGAGGCAGAACGTCCACAATGATGCACTTGGCCAAAAAGGGCGTATGCGTTTTTTCCTGAATATATTCAGGAAAAAACGCATACGCACTTTTTGGCCAACCAAGCAAGCTTGCAAAGGAAATCTGCACTACAATGAAGTCTCACTTCCCCCTGGTCAAAAGGGCCATCTGAAAAAAGTGTAAAATCCAGAAAGGCAGGACAGGCCATGGAGAACTGGGAGCCTTGTTATGCTGATGGGCGGGATGTAAATTGCCAACAACCACTCGGGAGAAGTGTATGGTGTTTCCTGAAACATCTAAAAAACAAAGCAACAGAGCCTAGGGCACTTCCACTTATGGTCCTATAGCTTAGGGAAATTAAAATCAAAAAGTCACAGCCACCCCAAAGTTTCGAACAGCTCTGTTTACAAGAACCTCGTTACAGTACAAGTTCAACATCGCAGAAAGTGAAAAATGGATAAAGAACTTGTGGTATTTACTTACAAAGCAATATCACTCAGCAATGAAATCTGTGTCATCAGGCCCTTAGCAGCACAATGAGTGGATTCAGGTATGATGATTCTAACTGAAATAAGTCACACAGAAAAAGAAACATCATAAGATATCAGTAATACACGGAATGTATACTTGGCTACACAGGAACTGAATTACAGAACAGAACAGGGTCTCAAATTTAGAAAACCAACTTATGCTTGCTTAAGGGGAAAGATGAGTTGGGGTGCTGCATAAAACCAGAGATTGAAATGAGCACAGATAAAGTTCCTTAAGCCAAATATGGAATAGACAAGAGCTACTCCTTGCTCAACGAAATGGACTCAACACCCCATATTAAACGCCTAAGAATGTACCTGACTAGTAAGTATCTTAAAACCTATGGATTGCTATGTCTCCGAAAGAGAATCAAGCATGTGTACAGGGGCATAAACGCAGCAGTGATAGGATTGGAGAGGTTCGGTGAGCAAATGAAGACCCTTTGAAGTCATATTGCCTTCTACCCATTCCACGGGTTTCAACTACCCAGGTTTAAGGTATTCTTCCTTCAGCTAAAACATGCATGTGGAACCTAGAGTATGATCAACCATGTGATCGGGAGACGTGTTCAAATATGTCTCAGTTTTCATACCCTGGTACTCGGGTGCAACATTCCAGACGCTTTACTAACACTCTCCCGACTTGGAGAGTCAGTCCCTTTAACCTCCTGTTTGGCCCAGTTTGCAATTTCTGCGGAAGATGAACAGGAATAGCGAGAACCAATGAGAGGCTAGCTGGAGGTGTCTGGACGGGCAAATTTAACTCTCATTTCCCACCAGGAAGAGGAATTAACCAAAGGCTCAGTGTGCCGTGCCGGAACCTGATTAGGGCCTGAAGCCATCCTGCGGTGTTGCGGCCAGCTCAAAAGAAAGCGAGTTGAAGAAAGGAGCTCAGGGGCACTGTAATTCACAAACCTGCAGAGTTATAAATGACAGCTATCGTCCAAAAATAGACTGAAGTAAGGCTGCCAAGAGGACTTGAAAGCGGGGCAGAATTGCAGGAAACCGATTTCAGGAGGTAGACTGGAATTGCATTGAAAGCATAGGAAAAGAGGCAGAACGTCCACAATGATGCACTTGGCCAAAAAGGGCGTATGCGTTTTTTCCTGAATATATTCAGGAAAAAACGCATACGCCCTTTTTGGCCAACCAAGCAAGCTTGCAAAGGAAATCTGCACTACAATGAAGTCTCACTTCCCCCCGGTCAAAAGGGCCATCTGAAAAAAGTGTAAAATCCAGAAAGGCAACAGGCCATAGAGAACTGGGAGCCTTGTTATGCTGATGGGCGGGATGTAAATTGCCAACAGACACTCCAGAGAAGTGTATGGTGTTTCCTGAAACATCTAAAAAACAAAGCAACAGAACCTCGGGCACTTCCACTTATGGTTCTATAGCTTAGGGAAATTAAAATCAAAAAGACACAGCCACCCCAAAGTTTGGAACGGCTCTGTTTACAAGAACCTCGTTTACAGTACAAATTCAACATCGCAGAAAGTGAAAAATGGATAAAGAACTTGTGGTATTTACTTACAAAGCAATATCACTCAGCAATGAAATCTGTGTCATCAGGCCCTTAGCAGCACAATGAGTGGATTCAGGTATGATGATTCTAACTGAAATAAGTCACACAGAAAAAGAAACATCATAAGATATCAGTAATACACGGAATGTAAACTTGGCTACACAGGAACTGCATTCCAAAACAGAACAGGGTCTCAAATTTAGAAAACCAACTTATGCTTGCTTAAGGGGAAAGGTGAGTTGGGGTGCTGCATAAAACCAGAGATTGAAATGAGCACAGATAAAGTTCCTTAAGCCAAATATGGAATAGACAAGAGCTACTCCTTGCTCAACGAAATGGACTCAACACCCCATATTAAACGCCTAAGAATGTACCTGACTAGTAAGTATCTTAAAACCTATGGATTGCTATGTCTCCGAAAGAGAATCAAGCATGTGTACAGGGGCATAAACGCAGCAGTGATAGGATTGGAGAGGTTCGGTGAGCAAATGAAGACCCTTTGAAGTCATATTGCCTTCTACCCATTCCACGGGTTTCAACTACCCAGGTTTAAGGTATTCTTCCTTCAGCTAAAACATGCATGTGGAACCTAGAGTATGATCAACCATGTGATCGGGAGACGTGTTCAAATATGTCTCAGTTTTCGTACGCTGGTACTCGGGTGCAACATTCCAAACGCTTTACTAACACTCTCCCGACTTGGAGAGTCAGTCCCTTTAACCTCCTGTTTGGCCCAGTTTGCAATTTCTGCGGAAGATGAACAGGAATAGCGAGAACCAATGAGAGGCTAGCTGGAGGTGTCTGGACGGGCAAATTTAACTCTCATTTCCCACCAGGAAGAGGAATTAACCAAAGGCTCAGCGTGCCGTGCCGGAACCAGATTAGGGCCTGAAGCCATCCTGCGGTGTTGCGGCCAGCTCAAAAGAAAGCGAGTTGAAGAAAGGAGCTCAGGGGCACTGTAATTCACAAACCTGCAGAGTTATAAATGACAGCTATCGTCCAAAAATAGACTGAAGTAAGGCTGCCAAGAGGACTTGAAAGCGGGGCAGAATTGCAGGAAACCGATTTCAGGAGGTAGACTGGAATTGCATTGAAAGCATAGGAAAAGAGGCAGAACGTCCACAATGATGCACTTGGCCAAAAAGGGCGTATGCGTTTTTTCCTGAATATATTCAGGAAAAAACGCATACGCCCTTTTTGGCCAACCAAGCAAGCTTGCAAAGGAAATCTGCACTACAATGAAGTCTCACTTCCCCCCGGTCAAAAGGGCCATCTGAAAAAAGTGTAAAATCCAGAAAGGCAACAGGCCATAGAGAACTGGGAGCCTTGTTATGCTGATGGGCGGGATGTAAATTGCCAACAGACACTCGGGAGAAGTGTATGGTGTTTCCTGAAACATCTAAAAAACAAAGCAACAGAACCTCGGGCACTTCCACTTATGGTTCTATAGCTTAGGGAAATTAAAATCAAAAAGACACAGCCACCCCAAAGTTTGGAACGGCTCTGTTTACAAGAACCTCGTTTACAGTACAAATTCAACATCGCAGAAAGTGAAAAATGGATAAAGAACTTGTGGTATTTACTTACAAAGCAATATCACTCAGCAATGAAATCTGTGTCATCAGGCCCTTAGCAGCACAATGAGTGGATTCAGGTATGATGATTCTAACTGAAATAAGTCACACAGAAAAAGAAACATCATAAGATATCAGTAATACACGGAATGTAAACTTGGCTACACAGGAACTGCATTCCAGAACAGAACAGGGTCTCAAATTTAGAAAACCAACTTATGCTTGCTTAAGGGGAAAGGTGAGTTGGGGTGCTGCATAAAACCAGAGATTGAAATGAGCACAGATAAAGTTCCTTAAGCCAAATATGGAATAGACAAGAGCTACTCCTTGCTCAACGAAATGGACTCAACACCCCATATTAAACGCCTAAGAATGTACCTGACTAGTAAGTATCTTAAAACCTATGGATTGCTATGTCTCCGAAAGAGAATCAAGCATGTGTACAGGGGCATAAACGCAGCAGTGATAGGATTGGAGAGGTTCGGTGAGCAAATGAAGACCCTTTGAAGTCATATTGCCTTCTACCCATTCCACGGGTTTCAACTACCCAGGTTTAAGGTATTCTTCCTTCAGCTAAAACATGCATGTGGAACCTAGAGTATGATCAACCATGTGATCGGGAGACGTGTTCAAATATGTCTCAGTTTTCGTACGCTGGTACTCGGGTGCAACATTCCAAACGCTTTACTAACACTCTCCCGACTTGGAGAGTCAGTCCCTTTAACCTCCTGTTTGGCCCAGTTTGCAATTTCTGCGGAAGATGAACAGGAATAGCGAGAACCAATGAGAGGCTAGCTGGAGGTGTCTGGACGGGCAAATTTAACTCTCATTTCCCACCAGGAAGAGGAATTAACCAAAGGCTCAGCGTGCCGTGCCGGAACCAGATTAGGGCCTGAAGCCATCCTGCGGTGTTGCGGCCAGCTCAAAAGAAAGCGAGTTGAAGAAAGGAGCTCAGGGGCACTGTAATTCACAAACCTGCAGAGTTATAAATGACAGCTATCGTCCAAAAATAGACTGAAGTAAGGCTGCCAAGAGGACTTGAAAGCGGGGCAGAATTGCAGGAAACCGATTTCAGGAGGTAGACTGGAATTGCATTGAAAGCATAGGAAAAGAGGCAGAACGTCCACAATGATGCACTCGGCCAAAAAGGGCGTATGCGTTTTTTCCTGAATATATTCAGGAAAAAACGCATACGCCCATTTTGGCCAACCAAGCAAGCTTGCAAAGGAAATCTGCACTACAATGAAGTCTCACTTCCCCCCGGTCAAAAGGGCCATCTGAAAAAAGTGTAAAATCCAGAAAGGCAACAGGCCATTGAGAACTGGGAGCCTTGTTATGCTGATGGGCGGGATGTAAATTGCCAACAGACACTCGGGAGAAGTGTATGGTGTTTCCTGAAACATCTAAAAAACAAAGCAACAGAACCTAGGGCACTTCCACTTATGGTCCTATAGCTTAGGGAAATTAAAATCAAAAAGACACAGCCACCCCAAAGTTTGGAACGGCTCTGTTTACAAGAACCTCGTTTACAGTACAAGTTCAACATCGCAGAAAGTGAAAAATGGATAAAGAAGTTGTGGTATTTACTTACAAAGCAATATCACTCAGCAATGAAATCTGTGTCATCAGGCCCTTAGCAGCACAATGAGTGGATTCAGGTATGATGATTCTAACTGAAATAAGTCACACAGAAAAAGAAACATCATAAGATATCAGTAATACACGGAATGTAAACTTGGCTTCACAGGAACTGAATTACAGAACAGAACAGGGTCTCAAATTTAGAAAACCAACTTATGCTTGCTTAAGGGGAAAGGTGAGTTGGGGTGCTGCATAAAACCAGAGATTGAAATGAGCACAGATAAAGTTCCTTAAGCCAAATATGGAATAGACAAGAGCTACTCCTTGCTCAACGAAATGGACTCAAAACCCCATATTAAACGCCTAAGAATGTACCTGACTAGTAAGTATCTTAAAACCTATGGATTGCTATGTCTCCAAATGAGAATCAAGCATGTGTACAGGGGCATAAACGCAGCAGTGATAGGATTGGAGAGGTTCGGTGAGCAAATGAAGACCCTTTGAAGTCATATTGCATGGTACCCATTACTCGGGTCTCAACTCTCCAGGTTTAAGGTATTCTTCCTTCAGCTAAAACATGCATGTGGAACCCAGAGTATGATCAACCATGTGAACGGGAGACGTGTTCAAATATGTCTCAGTTTTCCTCCCCTGGTACTCGGGTGCAACATTCCAGACGCTTTACTAACACTCTCCCCACTTGGAGAGTCAGCGCCTTTAACCTCCTGTTTGGCCCAGTTTGCAATTTCTGCGGAAGATGAACAGGAATAGCGAGAACCAATGAGAGGCTAGCTGGAGGTGTCTGGACGGGCAAATTTAACTCTCATTTCCCACCAGGAAGAGGAATTAACCAAAGGCTCAGCATGCCGGGCCGGAAGCAGATTAGGGCCTGAAGCCATCCTGCGGTGTTGCGGCCAGGTCACAAGAAAGCGAGTTGAAGAAAGGAGCTCAGGGGCACTGTAATTCACAAACCTGCAGAGTTATAAATGACAGCTATCGTCCAAAAATACACTGAAGTAAGGCTGCCAAGAGGACTTGAAAGCGGGGCAGAATTGCAGGAAACCGATTTCAGGAGGTAGACTGGAATTGCATTGAAAGCATAGGAAAAGAGGCAGAACGTCCACAATGATGCACTTGGCCAAAAAGTGCGTATGCGTTTTTTCCTGAATATATTCAGGAAAATACGCATACGCCCTTTTTGGCCAACCAAGCAAGCTTGCAAAGGAAATCTGCACTACAATGAAGTCTCACTTCCCCCTGGTCAAAAGGGCCATCTGAAAAAAGTGTAAAATCCAGAAAGGCAGCACAGGCCATGGAGAACTGGGAGCCTTGTTATGCTGATGGGCGGGATGTAAATTGCCAAGAACCACTCCGGAGAAGTGTATGGTGTTTCCTGAAACAACTAAAAAACAAAGCAACAGAACCTAGGGCACTTCCACTTATGGTCCTATAGCTTAGGGAAATTAAAATCAAAAAGACACAGCCACCCCAAAGTTTGGAATGGCTCTGTTTACAAGAACCTCATTTACAGTACAAGTTCAACATCGCAGAATGTGAAAAATGGATAAAGAAGTTGTGGTATTTACTTACAAAGCAATATCACTCAGCAATGAAATCTGTGTCATCAGGCCCTTAGCAGCACAATGAGTGGATTCAGGTATGATGATTCTAACTGAAATAAGTCACACAGAAAAAGAAACATCATAAGATATCAGTAATACACGGAATGTAAACTTGGCTACACAGGAACTGAATTACAGAACAGAACTGGGTCTCAAATTTAGAAAAGTAACTTATGCTTGCTTAAGGGGAAAGGTGAGTTGGGGTGCTGCATAAAACCAGAGATTGAAATGAGCACAGATAAAGTTCCTTAAGCCAAATATGGAATAGACAAGAGCTACTCCTTGCTCAACGAAATGGACTCAACACCGCATATTAAACGCCTAAGAATGCACCTGACTAGTAAGTATCTTAAAACCTATGGATTGCTATGTCTCCGAAAGAGAATCAAGCATGTGTACAGGGGCATAAACGCAGCAGTGATAGGATTGGAGAGGTTCGGTGAGCAAATGAAGACCCTTTGAAGTCATATTGCATGGTATCCATTCCACGGTTTTCAACTACCCAGGTTTAAGGTATTCTTCCTTCAGCTAAAACATGCATGTGGAACCTAGAGTATGATCAACAATGTGATCGGGAGACGTGTTCAAATATGTCTCAGTTTTCGAACCCTGGTACTCGGGTGCAACATTCCAGACGCTTTACTAACACTCTCCCCACTTGGAGAGTCAGTCCCTTTAACCTCCTGTTTGGCCCAGTTTGCAAATTCTGTGGAAGATGAACGGAAATAGCGAGAACTAATGAGAGGCTAGCTGGAGGTGTCTGGATGGGCAAATTTAACTCTCATTTCCCACCAGGAAGAGGAATTAACCAAAGGCTCAGCGTGCCGTGCCAGAACCAGATTATGGCCTGAAGACATCCTGCGGTTTTGCGGCCAGGTCACAAGAAAGCGAGTTGAAGAAAGGAGCTCAGGGGCGCTGTAATTCACAAACCTGCAGAGTTATAAATGACAGCTATCGTTCAAAAATAGACTGAAGTAAGGCTGCCAAGAGGACTTGAAAGCGGGGCAGAATTGCAGGAAACCGATTTCAGGAGGTAGACTGGAATTGCATTGAAAGCATAGGAAAAGAGGCAGAACGTCCACAATGATGCACTTGGCCAAATAGGGCGTATGCGTTTTTTCCTGAATATATTCAGGAAAAAACGCATACGCCCTTTTTGGCCAACCAAGCAAGCTTGCAAAGGAAATCTGCACTACAATGAAGTCTCACTTCCCCCCGGTCAAAAGGGCCATCTGAAAAAAGTGTAAAATTCAGAAAGGCAGGACAGGCCATGGAGAACTGGGAGCCTTGTTATGCTGATGGGCGGGATGTAAATTGCCAACAACCACTCGGGAGAAGTGTATGGTGTTTCCTGAAACATCTAAAAAACAAAGCAACAGAACCTAGGGCACTTCCACTTATGGTCCTATAGCTTAGGGAAATTAAAATCAAAAAGACACAGCCACCCCAAAGTTTGGAACGGCTCTGTTTACAAGAACCTCGTTTACAGTACAAGTTCAACATCGCAGAAAGTGAAAAATGGATAAAGAAGTTGTGGTATTTTCTTACAAAGCAATATCACTCAGCAATGAAATCTGTGTCATCAGGCCCTTAGCAGCACAATGAGTGGATTCAGGTATGATGATTCTAACTGAAGTAACTCACACAGAAAAAGAAACATCATAAGATATCAGTAATACACGGAATGTAAACTTGGCTACACAGGAACAGAATTACAGAACAGAACAGTGTCTCAAATTTAGAAAACCAACTTATGCTTGCTTAAGGGGAAAGGTGAGTTGGGGTGCTGCATAAAACCAGAGATTGAAATGAGCACAGATAAAGTTCCTTAAGTCAAATATGGAATAGACAAGAGCTACTCCTTGCTCAACGAAATGGACTCAACACCGCATATTAAACGCCTAAGAATGTACCTGACTAGTAAGTATCTTAAAACCTATGGATTGCTATGTCTCCGAAAGAGAATCAAGCATGTGTACAGGGGCATAAACGCAGCAGTGATAGGATTGGAGAGGTTCGGTGAGCAAATGAAGACCCTTTGAAGTCATATTGCATGGTACCCATTCCACGGGTCTTAACTCTCCAGGTTTAAGGTATTCTTCCTTCAGCTAAAACATGCATGTGGAACCCAAGTATGATCAACCATGTGAACGGGAGACGTGTTCAAATATGTCTCAGTTTTCCTCCCCTGGTACTCGGGTGCAACATTCCAGACGCTTTACTAACACTCTCCCCACTTGGAGAGTCAGCGCCTTTAACCTCCTGTTTGGCCCAGGTTGCAATTTCTGCGGAAGATGAACAGGAATAGCGAGAACCAATGAGAGACTAGCTGGAGGTGTCTGGACGGGCAAATTTAACTCTCATTTCCCACCAGGAAGAGGAATTAACCATGGCTCAGCATGCCGGGCCGGAACCAGATTAGGGCCTGAAGCCATCCTGCGGTGTTGCGGCCAGGTCACAAGAAAGCGAGTTGAAGAATGGAGCTCAGGGGCACTGTAATTCACAAACCTGCAGAGTTATAAATGACAGCTATCGTCCAAAAATAGACTGAAGTAAGGCTGCCAAGAGGACTTGAAAGCGGGGCAGAATTGCAGGAAACCGATTTCAGGAGGTAGACTGGAATTGCATTGAAAGCATAGGAAAAGAGGCAGAACGTCCACAATGATGCACTTGGCCAAAAAGGCGTATGCGTTTTTTCCTGAATATATTCAGGAAAAATATATTCAGGAAAAAACGCATACGCCCTTTTTGGCCAACCAAGCAAGCTTGCAAAGGAAATCTGCACTACAATGAAGTCTCACTTCTCCCCGGTCAAAAGGGCCATCTGAAAAAAGTGTAAAATCCAGAAAGGCAGGACAGGCCATGGAGAACTGGGAGCCTTGTTATGCTGATGGGCGGGATGTAAATTGCCAACAACCACTGGGGAGAAGTGTATGGTGTTTCCTGAAACATCTAAAAAACAAAGCAACAGAGCCTAGGGCACTGCCACTTATGGTCCTATAGCTTAGGGAAATTAAAATCAAAAAGACACAGCCACCCCAAAGTTTGGGACGCCTCTGTTTACAAGAACCTCGTTTACAGTACAAGTTCAACATCGCAGAAAGTGAAAAATGGATAAAATAGTTGTGGTATTTACTTACAAAGCAATATCACTCAGCAATGAAATCTATGTCATCAGGCCCTTAGCATCACAATGAGTGGATTCAGGTATGATGATTCTAACTGAAATAAGTCACACAGAAAAAGAAACATCATAAGATATCAGTAATACATGGAATGTAAACTTGGCTACACAGGAACTGAATTACAGAACAGAACAGGGTCTCAAATTTAGAAAACCAACTTATGCTTGCTTAAGGGTAAAGGTGAGTTGGGGTGCTGCATAAAACCAGAGATTGAAATGAGCACAGATAAAGTTCCTTAAGTCAAATATGGAATAGACAAGAGCTACTCCTTGCTCAACGAAATGGACTCAACACCGCATATTAAACGCCTAAGAATGTACCTGACTAGTAAGTATCGTAAAACCTATGGATTGCTATGTCTCCAAAAGAGAATCAAGCATGTGTACAGGGGCATAAACGCAGCAGTGATAGGATTGGAGAGGTTCGGTGAGCAAATGAAGACCCTTTGAAGTCATATTGCATGGTACCCATTACACGGGTCTTAACTCTCCAGGTTTAAGGTATTCTTCCTTCAGCTAAAACATGCATGTGGAACCCAAGTATGATCAACCATGTGAACGGGAGACGTGTTCAAATATGTCTCAGTTTTCCTCCCCTGGTACTCGGGTGCAACATTCCAGACGCTTTACTAACACTCTCCCCACTTGGAGAGTCAGCGCCTTTAACCTCCTGTTTGGCCCAGGTTGCAATTTCTGCGGAAGATGAACAGGAATAGCGAGAACCAATGAGAGACTAGCTGGAGGTGTCTGGACGGGCAAATTTAACTCTCATTTCCCACCAGGAAGAGGAATTCACCAAAGGCTCAGCATGCCGGGCCGGAACCAGATTAGGGCCTGAAGCCATCCTGCGTGTTGCGGCCAGGTCACAAGAAAGCGAGTTGAAGAATGGAGCTCAGGGGCACTGTAATTCACAAACCTGCAGAGTTATAAATGACAGCTATCGTCCAAAAATAGACTGAAGTAAGGCTGCCAAGAGGACTTGAAAGCGGGGCAGAATTGCAGGAAACCGATTTCAGGAGGTAGACTGGAATTGCATTGAAAGCATAGGAAAAGAGGCAGAACGTCCACAATGATGCACTTGGCCAAAAAGGGCGTATGCGTTTTTTCCTGAATATATTCAGGAAAAAACGCATACGCCCTTTTTGGCCAACCAAGCAAGCTTGCAAAGGAAATCTGCACTACAATGAAGTCTCACTTCTCCCCGGTCAAAAGGGCCATCTGAAAAAAGTGTAAAATCCAGAAAGGCAGGACAGGCCATGGAGAACTGGGAGCCTTGTTATGCTGATGGGCGGGATGTAAATTGCCAACAACCACTCGGGAGAAGTGTGTGGTGTTTCCTGAAACATCTAAAAAACAAAGCAACAGAACCTAGGGCACTTCCACTTATGGTCCTATAGCTTAGGGAAATTAAAATCAAAAAGACACAGCCACCCCAAAGTTTGGAACGGCTCTGTTTACAAGAACCTCGTTTACAGTACAAGTTCAACATCGCAGAAAGTGAAAAATGGATAAAGAAGTTGTGGTATTTACTTACAAAGCAATATCACTCAGCAATGAAATCTGTGTCATCAGGCCCTTAGCATCACAATGAGTGGATTCAGGTATGATGATTCTAACTGAAGTAAGTCACACAGAAAAAGAAACATCATAAGATATCAGTAATACACGGAATGTAAACTTGGCTACACAGGAACTGAATTACAGAACAGAACAGTGTCTCAAATTTAGAAAACCAACTTATGCTTGCTTAAGGGGAAAGGTGAGTTGGGGTGCTGCATAAAACCAGAGATTGAAATGAGCACAGATAAAGTTCCTTAAGTCAAATATGGAATAGACAAGAGCTACTCCTTGCTCAACGAAATGGACTCAACACCGCATATTAAAGGCCTAAGAATGTACCTGACTAGTAAGTATCGTAAAACCTATGGATTGCTATGTCTCCAAAAGAGAATCAAGCATGTGTACAGGGGCATAAACGCAGCAGTGATAGGATTGGAGAGGTTCGGTGAGCAAATGAAGACCCTTTGAAGTCATATTGTATGGTACCCATTACACGGGTCTCAACTCTCCAGGTTTAAGGTATTCTTCCTTCAGCTAAAACATGCATGTGGAACCCAAGTATGATCAACCATGTGAACGGGAGACGTGTTCAAATATGTCTCAGTTTTCCTCCCCTGGTACTCGGGTGCAACATTCCAGACGCTTTACTAACACTCTCCCGACTTGGAGAGTCAGTCCCTTTAACCTCCTGTTTGGCCCAGTTTGCAATTTTTGCGGAAGATGAACAGGAATAGCAAGAACCAATGAGAGACTAGCTGGAGGTGTCTGAACGGGCAAATTTAACTCTCATTTCCCACCAGGAAGAGGAATTAACCAAAGGCTCAGCGTGCCGTGCCGGAACCAGATTAGGGCCTGAAGCCATCCTGCGGTGTTGCGGCCAGCTCACAAGAAAGCGAGTTGAAGAAAGGAGCTCAGGGGCACTGTAATTCACAAACCTGCAGAGTTATAAATGACAGCTATCGTCCAAAAATAGACTGAAGTAAGGCTGCCAAGAGGACTTGAAAGCGGGGCAGAATTGCAGGAAACCGATTTCAGGAGGTAGACTGGAATTGCATTGAAAGCATAGGAAAAGAGGCAGAACGTCCACAATGATGCACTTGGCCAAAAAGGGCGTATGCGTTTTTTCCTGAATATATTCAGGAAAAAACGCATACGCCCTTTTTGGCCAACCAAGCAAGCTTGCAAAGGAAACCTGCACTAAAATGAAGTCTCACTTCCCCCCGGTCAAAAGGGCCATCTGAAAAAACTGTAAAATCCATAAAGGCACGACAGGCCATGGAGAACTGGGAGCCTTCTTATGCTGATGGGCGGGATGTAAATTGCCAACAGCCACTCTGGAGAAGTGTATGGTGTTTCCTGAAACATCTAAAAAACAAAGCAAGAGAGCCTAGGGCACTTCCACTTATGGTCCTATAGATTAGGGAAATTAAAATCAAAAAGACACAGCCACCCCAAAGTTTGGAACGGCTCTGTTTACAAGAACCTCGTTTACAGTACAAGTTCAACATCGCAGAAAGTGAAAAATGGATAAAGAAGTTGTGGTATTCACTTAGAAAGCAATATCACTCAGCAATGAAATCTATGTCATCAGGCCCTTAGCAGCACAATGAGTGGATTCAGGTATGATGATTCTAACTGAAATAAGTCACACAGAAAAAGAAACATCATAAGATATAAGTAATACACGGAATGGAAATTGGCTACACAGGAACTGAATTACAGAACAGAACAGGGTCTCAAATTGAGAAAACCAACTTATGCTTGCTTAAGGGGAAAGGTGAGTTGGGGTGCTGCATAAAACCAGAGATTGAAATGAGCACAGATAAAGTTCCTTAAGCCAAATATGGAATAGACAAGAGCTACTCCTTGCTCAACGAAATGGACTCAACACCCCATATTAAACGCCTAAGAATGTACCTGACTAGTAAGTATCTTAAAACCTATGGATTGCTATGTCTCCGAAAGAGAATCAAACATGTGTACAGGGGCATAAACGCAGCAGTGATAGGATTGGAGAGGTTCGGTGAGCAAATGAAGATCCTTTGAAGTCATATTGCATGGTACCCATTCCACGGGTTTCAACTACCCAGGTTTAAGGTATTCTTCCTTCAGCTAAAACATGCATGTGGAACCTAGAGTATGATCAACCATGTGATCGGGAGACGTGTTCAAATATGTCTCAGTTTTCGTACCCTGGTACTCGGGTGCAACATTCCAGACGCTTTACTAACACTCTCCCGACTTGGAGAGTCAGTCCCTTTAACCTCCTGTTTGGCCCAGTTTGCAATTTCTGCGGAAGATGAACAGGAATAGCGAGAACCAATGAGAGGCTAGCTGGAGGTGTCTGGACGGGCAAATTTAACTCTCATTTCCCACCAGGAAGAGGAATTAACCAAAGGCTCAGCGTGCCGTGCCGGAACCAGATTAGGGCCTGAAGCCATCCTGCGGTGTTGCGGCCAGCTCAAAAGAAACCGAGTTGAAGAAAGGAGCTCAGGGGCACTGTAATTCACAAACCTGCAGAGTTATAAATGACAGCTATCGTCCAAAAATAGACTGAAGTAAGGCTGCCAAGAGGACTTGAAAGCGGGGCAGAATTGCAGGAAACCGATTTCAGGAGGTAGACTGGAATTGCATTGAAAGCATAGGAAAAGAGGCAGAACGTCCACAATGATGCACTTGGCCAAAAAGGGCGTATGCGTTTTTTCCTGAATATATTCAGGAAAAAACGCATACGCCCTTTTTGGCCAACCAAGCAAGCTTGCAAAGGAAATCTGCACTACAATGAAGTCTCACTTCCCCCCGGTCAAAAGAGCCATCTGAAAAAAGTGTAAAATCCAGAAAGGCAGGACAGGCCATGGAGAACTGGGAGCCTTGTTATGCTGATGGGCGGGATGTAAATTGCCAACAGACACTTGGGAGAAGTATATGGTGTTTCCTGAAACATCTAAAAAACAAAGCAACAGAGCCTAGGGCACTTCCACTTATGGTCCTATAGCTTAGGGAAATTAAAATCAAAAAGACACAGCCACCCCAAAGTTTGGGAAGCCTCTGTTTACAAGAACCTCGTTTACAATACAAGTTCAACATCGCAGAAAGTGAAAAATGGATAAAGAAGTTGTGGTATTCACTTACAAAGCAATATCACTCAGCAATGAAATCTATGTCATCAGGCCCTTAGCATCACAATGAGTGGATTCAGGTATGATGATTCTAACTGAAATAAGTCACACAGAAAAAGAAACATCATAAGATATCAGTAATACACGGAATGTAAACTTGGCTACACAGGAACTGAATTACAGAACAGAACAGGGTCTCAAATTTAGAAAACCAACTTATTCTTGCTTAAGGGTAAAGGTGCCTTGGGGTGCTGCATAAAACCAGAGATTGAAATGAGCACAGATAAAGTTCCTTAAGTCAAATATGGAATAGACAAGAGCTACTCCTTGCTCAACGAAATGGACTCAACACCCCATATTAAACGCCTAAGAATGTACCTGACTAGTAAGTATCGTAAAACCTATGGATTGCTATGTTTCCGAAAGAGAATCAAGCATGTCTACAGGGGCATAAACGCAGCAGTGATAGGATTGGAGAGGTTCGGTGAGCAAATGAAGACCCTTTGAAGTCATATTGCATGGTACCCATTACACGGGTCTCAACTCTCCATGTTTAAGGTATTCTTCCTTCAGCTAAAACATGCATGTGGAACCCAAGTATGGTCAACCATGTGAACGGGAGACGTGTTCAAATATGTTTCAGTTTTCTTCCCCTGGTACTCGGGTGCAACATTCCAGACGCTTTACTAACACTCTCCCCACTTGGAGAGTCAGCGCCTTTAACCTCCTGTTTGGCCCAGTTTGCAATTTCTGCGGAAGATGAACAGGAATAGCGAGAACCAATGAGAGGCTAGCTGGAGGTGTCTGGACGGGCAAATTTAACTCTCATTTCCCACCAGGAAGAGGAATTAACCAAACGCTCAGTGTGCCGTGCCGGAACCAGATTAGGGCCTGAAGCCATTCTTCGGTGTTGCGGCCAGGTCACAAGAAAGCGAGTTGAAGAAAGGAGCTCAGGGGCACTGTAATTCACAAACCTGCAGAGTTATAAATGACAGCTATCGTCCAAAAATAGACTGAAGTAAGGCTGCCAAGAGGACTTGAAAGCGGGGCAGAATTGCAGGAAACCGATTTCAGGAGGTAGACTAGAATTACATTGAAAGCATAGGAAAAGAGGCAGAACGTCCACAATGATGCACTTCGCCAAAAAGGGCGTATGCGTTTTTTCCTGAATATATTCAGGAAAAAACGCATACGCCCTTTTTGGCCAACAAAGCAAGCTTGCAAAGGAAATCTGCACTACAATGAAGTCTCACTTCCCCCCGGTCAAAAGGGCCATCTGAAAAAAGTGTAAAATCCAGAAAGGCAGGACAGGCCATGGAGAACTGGGAGCCTTGTTATGCTGATGGGCGGGATGTAAATTGCCAACAGACACTCGGGAGAAGTGTATGGTGTTTCCTGAAACATCTAAAAAACAAAGCAACAGAGCCTAGGGCACTGCCACTTATGGTCCTATAGCTTAGGGAAATTAAAATCAAAAAGACACAGCCACCCCAAAGTTTGGGACGCCTCTGTTTACAAGAACCTCGTTTACAGTACAAGTTCAACATCGCAGAAAGTGAAAAATGGATAAAGAAGTTGTGGTATTTACTTACAAAGCAATATCACTCAGCAATGAAATCTATGTCATCAGGCCCTTAGCATCACAATGAGTGGATTCAGGTATGATGATTCTAACTGAAATAAGTCACACAGAAAAAGAAACATCATAAGATATCAGTAATACACGGAATGTAAACTTGGCTACTCAGGAACTGAATTACAGAACAGAACAGGGTCTCAAATTTAGAAAACCAACTTATGCTTGCTTAAGGGTATAGGTGAGTTGGGGTGCTGCATAAAACCAGAGATTGAAATGAGCACAGATAAAGTTCCTTAAGTCAAATATGGAATAGACAAGAGCTACTCCTTGCTCAACGAAATGGACTCAACACCGCATATTAAACGCCTAAGAATGTACCTGACTAGTAAGTATCGTAAAACCTATGGATTGCTAAGTCTCCAAAAGAGAATCAAGCATGTGTACAGGGGCATAAACGCAGCAGTGATAGGATTGGAGAGGTTCGGTGAGCAAATGAAGACCCTTTGAAGTCATATTGCATGGTACCCATTACACGGGTCTCAACTCTCCAGGTTTAAGGTATTCTTCCTTCAGCTAAAACATGCATGTGGAACCCAAGTATGATCAACCATGTGAACGGGAGACGTGTTCAAATATGTCTCAGTTTTCCTCCCCTGGTACTCGGGTGCAACATTCCAGACGCTTTACTAACACTCTCCCGACTTGGAGAGTCAGTCCCTTTAACCTCCTGTTTGGCCCAGTTTGCAATTTTTGCGGAAGATGAACAGGAATAGCAAGAACCAATGAGAGACTAGCTGGAGGTGTCTGAACGGGCAAATTTTACTCTCATTTCCCACCAGGAAGAGGAATTAACCAAATGCTCAGCGTGCCGTGCCGGAACCAGATTAGGGCCTGAAGCCATCCTGCGGTGTTGCGGCCAGCTCACAAGAAAGCGAGTTGAAGAAAGGAGCTCAGGGGCACTGTAATTCACAAACCTGCAGAGTTATAAATGACAGCTATCGTCCAAAAATAGACTGAAGTAAGGCTGCCAAGAGGACTTGAAAGCGGGGCAGAATTGCAGGAAACCGATTTCAGGAGGTAGACTGGAATTGCATTGAAAGCATAGGAAAAGAGGCAGAACGTCCACAATGATGCACTTGGCCAAAAAGGGCGTATGCGTTTTTTCCTGAATATATTCAGGAAAAAACGCATACGCCCTTTTTGGCCAACCAAGCAAGCTTGCAAAGGAAACCTGCACTACAATGAAGTCTCACTTCCCCCCGGTCAAAAGGGCCATCTGAAAAAACTGTAAAATCCATAAAGGCACGACAGGCCATGGAGAACTGGGAGCTTTCTTATGCTGATGGGCGGGATGTAAATTGCCAACAGCCACTCTGGAGAAGTGTATGGTGTTTCCTGAAACATCTAAAAAACAAAGCAACAGAGCCTAAGGCACTTCCACTTATGGTCCTATAGATTAGGGAAATTAAAATCAAAAAGACACAGCCACCCCAAAGTTTGGAACGGCTCTGTTTACAAGAACCTCGTTTACAGTACAAGTTCAACATCGCAGAAAGTGAAAAATGGATAAAGAAGTTGTGGTATTCACTTAGAAAGCAATATCACTCAGCAATGAAATCTATGTCATCAGGCCCTTAGCAGCACAATGAGTGGATTCAGGTATGATGATTCTAACTGAAATAAGTCACACAGAAAAAGAAACATCATAAGATATAAGTAATACACGGAATGGAAATTGGCTACACAGGAACTGAATTACAGAACAGAACAGGGTCTCAAATTGAGAAAACCAACTTATGCTTGCTTAAGGGGAAAGGTGAGTTGGGGTGCTGCATAAAACCAGAGATTGAAATGAGCACAGATAAAGTTCCTTAAGCCAAATATGGAATAGACAAGAGCTACTCCTTGCTCAACGAAATGGACTCAACACCCCATATTAAACGCCTAAGAATGTACCTGACTAGTAAGTATCTTAAAACCTATGGATTGCTATGTCTCCGAAAGAGAATCAAACATGTGTACAGGGGCATAAACGCAGCAGTGATAGGATTGGAGAGGTTCGGTGAGCAAATGAAGATCCTTTGAAGTCATATTGCATGGTACCCATTCCACGGGTTTCAACTACCCAGGTTTAAGGTATTCTTCCTTCAGCTAAAACATGCATGTGGAACCTAGAGTATGATCAACCATGTGATCGGGAGACGTGTTCAAATATGTCTCAGTTTTCGTACCCTGGTACTCGGGTGCAACATTCCAGACGCTTTACTAACACTCTCCCGACTTGGAGAGTCAGTCCCTTTAACCTCCTGTTTGGCCCAGTTTGCAATTTCTGCGGAAGATGAACAGGAATAGCGAGAACCAATGAGAGACTAGCTGGAGGTGTCTGGACGGGCAAATTTAACTCTCATTTCCCACCAGGAAGAGGAATTAACCAAAGGCTCAGCATGCCGTGCCGGAACCAGATTAGGGCCTGAAGCCATCCTGCGGTGTTGCGGCCAGCTCACAAGAAAGCGAGTTGAATAAAGGAGCTCAGGGGCACTGTAATTCACAAACCTGCAGAGTTATAAATGACAGCTATCGTCCAAAAATAGACTGAAGTAAGGCTGCCAAGAGGACTTGAAAGCGGGGCAGAATTGCAGGAAACCGATTTCAGGAGGTAGACTGGAATTGCATTGAAAGCATAGGAAAAGAGGCAGAACGTCCACAATGATGCACTTGGCCAAAAAGGGCGTATGCGTTTTTTCCTGAATATATTCAGGAAAAAACGCATACGCCCTTT
Organism: Stenella coeruleoalba; assembly: GCF_951394435.1. NCBI lineage: Eukaryota > Metazoa > Chordata > Mammalia > Artiodactyla > Delphinidae > Stenella > Stenella coeruleoalba. Next base: position 524,432 of record NW_027646405.1, read on the forward strand.
TTGGCCAACCAAGCAAGCTTGCAAAGGAAATCTGCACTACAATGAAGTCTCACTTCCCCCCGGTCAAAAGGGCCATCTGAAAAAAGTGTAAAATCCAGAAAGGCAGGACAGGCCATGGAGAACTGGGAGACTTGTTATGCTGATGGGCGGGATGTAAATTGCCAACAGACACTTGGGAGAAGTATATGGTGTTTCCTGAAACATCTAAAAAACAAAGCAACAGAGCCTAGGGCACTTCCACTTATGGTCCTATAGCTTAGGGAAATTAAAATCAAAAAGACACAGCCACCCCAAAGTTTGGGACGCCTCTGTTTACAAGAACCTCGTTTACAATACAAGTTCAACATCGCAGAAAGTGAAAAATGGATAAAGAAGTTGTGGTATTCACTTACAAAGCAATATCACTCAGCAATGAAATCTATGTCATCAGGCCCTTAGCATCACAATGAGTGGATTCAGGTATGATGATTCTAACTGAAATAAGTCACACAGAAAAAGAAACATCATAAGATATCAGTAATACACGGAATGTAAACTTGGCTACACAGGAACTGAATTACAGAACAGAACAGGGTCTCAAATTTAGAAAACCAACTTATTCTTGCTTAAGGGTAAAGGTGCCTTGGGGTGCTGCATAAAACCAGAGATTGAAATGAGCACAGATAAAGTTCCTTAAGTCAAATATGGAATAGACAAGAGCTACTCCTTGCTCAAGGAAATGGACTCAACACCGCATATTAAACGCCTAAGAATGTACCTGACTAGTAAGTATCGTAAAACCTATGGATTGCTATGTTTCCGAAAGAGAATCAAGCATGTCTACAGGGGCATAAACGCAGCAGTGATAAGATTGGAGAGGTTCGGTGAGCAAATGAAGACCCTTTGAAGTCATATTGCATGGTACCCATTACACGGGTCTCAACTCTCCATGTTTAAGGTATTCTTCCTTCAGCTAAAACATGCATGTGGAACCCAAGTATGATCAACCATGTGAACGGGAGACGTGTTCAAATATGTTTCAGTTTTCTTCCCCTGGTACTCGGGTGCAACATTCCAGACGCTTTACTAACACTCTCCCCACTTGGAGAGTCAGCGCCTTTAACCTCCTGTTTGGCCCAGTTTGCAATTTCTGCGGAAGATGAACAGGAATAGCGAGAACCAATGAGAGGCTAGCTGGAGGTGTCTGGACGGGCAAATTTAACTCTCATTTCCCACCAGGAAGAGGAATTCACCAAACGCTCAGTGTGCCGTGCCGGAACCAGATTAGGGCCTGAAGCCATTCTTCGGTGTTGCGGCCAGGTCACAAGAAAGCGAGTTGAAGAAAGGAGCTCAGGGGCACTGTAATTCACAAACCTGCAGAGTTATAAATGACAGCTATCGTCCAAAAATAGACTGAAGTAAGGCTGCCAAGAGGACTTGAAAGCGGGGCAGAATTGCAGGAAACCGATTTCAGGAGGTAGACTAGAATTACATTGAAAGCATAGGAAAAGAGGCAGAACGTCCACAATGATGCACTTGGCCAAAAAGGGCGTATGCGTTTTTTCCTGAATATATTCAGGAAAAAACGCATACGCCCTTTTTGGCCAACCAAGCAAGCTTGCAAAGGAAATCTGCACTACAATGAAGTCTCACTTCCCCCCGGTCAAAAGGGCCATCTGAAAAAAGTGTAAAATCCAGAAAGGCAGGACAGGCCATGGAGAACTGGGAGCCTTGTTATGCTGAAGGGCGGGATGTAAATTGCCAACAACCACTCGGGAGAAGTGTATGGTGTTTCCTGAAACATCTAAAAAACAAAGCAACAGAACCTAGGGCACTTCCACTTATGGTCCTATAGCTTAGGGAAATTAAAATCAAAAAGACACAGCCACCCCAAAGTTTGGGACACCTCCGTTTACAAGAACCTCGTTTACCGTACAAGTTCAATATCACAGAATGTGAAAAATGGATAAAGAACTTGTGGTACTTACGTACAATGCAGTATCACTCAGCAATGAAATCTATGTCATCAGGCCCGTCGCAGCATAATGAGTGGATTCAGGTACGATGATTCTAACTGAAATAAGTCACACAGAAAAAGAAACATCATAAGATATCACTAATACACGGAATGTAAACTTGGCTACACAGGAACTGCATTCCAAAACAGAAAAGGGTCTCAAATTTAGAAAACCAACTTATGCTTGCTAAGGGGAAAGGTGAGTTGGGGTGCTGCATAAAACCAGAGATTGAAATGAGCACAGATAAAGTTCCTTAAGCCAAATATGGAATAGACAAGAGCTACTCCTTGCTCAACGAAATGGACTCAACACCCCATATTAAACGCCTAAGAATGTACCTGACTAGTAAGTATCTTAAAACCTATGGATTGCTATGTCTCGAAAAGAGAATCAAGCGTGTGTACAGGGGCATAAACGCAGCAGTGATAGGATTGGAGAGGTTCGGTGAGCAAATGAAGACCCTTTGAAGTTATATTGCATGGTACCCATTACATGGGTCTCAACTCTCCAGGTTTAAGGTATTCTTCCTTCAGCTAAAACATGCATGTGGAACCCAGAGTATGATCAACCATGTGAACGGGAGACGTGTTCAAATATGTCTCAGTTTTCCTCCCCTGGTACTCGGGTGCAACATTCCAGACGCTTTACTAACACTCTCCCAACTTGGAGAGTCAGTCCCTTTAACCTCCTGTTTGGCCCAGTTTGCAATTTCTGCGGAAGATGAACAGGAATAGCGAGAACCAATGAGAGGCTAGCTGGAGGTGTCTGGACGGGCAAATTTAACTCTCATTTCCCACCAGGAAGAGGAATTAACCAAAGGCTCAGCATGCCGGGCCGGAACCAGATTAGGGCCTGAAGCCATCTTGCGGTGTTGCGGCCAGCTCAAAAGAAAGCGAGTTGAAGAAAGGAGCTCAGGGGCACTGTAATTCACAAACCTGCAGAGTTATAAATGACAGCTATCGTCCAAAAATAGACTGAAGTAAGGCTGCCAAGAGGACTTGAAAGCGGGGCAGAATTGCAGGAAACCGATTTCAGGAGGTAGACTGGAATTGCATTGAAAGCATAGGAAAAGAGGCAGAACGTCCACAATGATGCACTTGGCCAAAAAGGGCGTATGCGTTTTTTCCTGAATATATTCAGGAAAAAACGCATACGCCCTTTTTGGCCAACCAAGCAAGCTTGCAAAGGAAATCTGCACTACAATGAAGTCTCACTTCCCCCCGGTCAAAAGGGCCATCTGAAAAAAGTGTAAAATCCAGAAAGGCAGGACAGGCCATGGAGAACTGGGAGCCTTGTTATGCTGATGGGCGGGATGTAAATTGCCAACAACCACTCGGGAGAAGTGTATGGTGTTTCCTGAAACATCTAAAAAACAAAGCAACAGAGCCTAGGGCACTTCCACTTATGGTCCTATAGCTTAGGGAAATTAAAATCAAAAAGACACAGCCACCCCAAAGTTTGGGACGCCTCCGTTTACTAGAACCTCGTTTACCGTACAAGTTCAATATCACAGAAAGTGAAAAATGGATAAAGAAGTTGTGGTATTTACTTACTAAGCAATATCACTCAGCAATGAAATCTGTGTCATCAGGCCCTTAGCAGCACAATGAGTGGATTCAGGTATGATGATTCTAACTGAAGTAAGTCACACAGAAAAAGAAACATCATAAGATATCAGTAATACACGGAATGTAAACTTGGCTACACAGGAACTGAATTACAGAACAGAACAGGGTCTCAAATTTAGAAAACCAACTTATGCTTGCTTAAGGGTAAAGGTGAGTTGGGGTGCTGCATAAAACCAGAGATTGAAATGAGCACAGATAAAGTTCCTTAAGTCAAATATGGAATAGACAAGAGCTACTCCTTGCTCAACGAAATGGACTCAACACCCCATATTAAACGCCTAAGAATGTACCTGACTAGTAAGTATCTTAAAACCTATGGATTGCTATGTCTCCGAAAGAGAATCAAGCATGTGTACAGGGGCATAAACGCAGCAGTGATAGGATTGGAGAGGTTCGGTGAGCAAATGAAGACCCTTTGAAGTCATATTGCATGGTACCCATTCCACGGGTTTCAACTACCCAGTTTTAAGGTATTCTTCCTTCAGCTAAAACATGCATGTGGAACCTAGAGTATGATCAACCATGTGATCGGGAGACGTGTTCAAATATGTCTCAGTTTTCCTCCCCTGGTACTCGGGTGCAACATTCCAGACGCTTTACTAACACTCTCCCCACTTAGAGAGTCAGTCCCTTTAACCTCCTGTTTGGCCCAGTTTGCAATTTCTGCGGAAGATGAACAGGAATAGCGAGAACCAATGAGAGGCTAGCTGGAGGTGTCTGGACGGGCAAATTTAACTCTCATTTCCCACCAGGAAGAGGAATTAACCAAAGGCTCAGCATGCCGGGCCGGCACCATATTACGGCCTGAAGCCATCCTGCGGTGTTGTGGCCAGGTCACAAGAAAGCGAGTTGAAGAAAGGAGCTCAGGGGCACTGTAATTCACAAACCTGCAGAGTTATAAATGACAGCTATCGTCCAAAAATAGACTGAAGTAAGGCTGCCAAGAGGACTTGAAAGCGGGGCAGAATTGCAGGAAACCGATTTCAGGAGGTAGACTGGAATTGCATTGAAAGCATAGGAAAAGAGGCAGAACGTCCACAATGATGCACTTGGCCAAAAAGGGCGTATGCGTTTTTTCCTGAATATTTTCAGGAAAAAACGCATACGCCCTTTTTGGCCAACCAAGCAAGCTTGCAAAGGAAATCTGCACTACAATGAAGTCTCACTTCCCCCCGGTCAAAAGGGCCATCTGAAAAAAGTGTAAAATCCAGAAAGGCAGGACAGGCCATGGAGAACTGGGAGCCTTGTTATGCTGATGGGCGGGATGTAAATTGCCAACAACCACTCCGGAGAAGTGTATGGTGTTTCCTGAAACATCTAAAAAACAAAGCAACAGAACCTAGGGCACTTCCACTTATGGTCCTATAGCTTAGGGAAATTAAAATCAAAAAGACACAGCCACCCCAAAGTTTGGAACGGCTCTGTTTACAAGAACCTCGTTTACAGTACAAGTTCAACATCGCAGAAAGTGAAAAATGGATAAAGAAGTTGTGGTATTTACTTACAAAGCAATATCACTCAGCAATGAAATCTGTGTCATCAGGCCCTTAGCAGCACAATGAGTGGATTCAGGTATGATGATTCTAACTGAAGTAAGTCACACAGAAAAAGAAACATCATAAGATATCAGTAATACACGGAATGTAAACTTGGCTACACAGGAACTGCATTCCAAAACAGAACAGGGTCTCAAATTTAGAAAACCAACTTATGCTTGCTTAAGGGTAAAGGTGAGTTGGGGTGCTGCATAAAACCGGAGATTGAAATGAGCACAGATAAAGTCCCTTAAGCCAAATATGGAATAGACAAGAGTTACTCCTTGCTCAACGAAATGGACTCAAAACCCCATATTAAACCCCTAAGAATGTACCTGACTAGTAAGTATCTTAAAACCTATGGATTGCTATGTCTCCAAAAGAGAATCAAGCGTGTGTACAGGGGAATAAACGCAGCAGTGATAGGATTGGAGAGGTTCGGTGAGCAAATGAAGACCCTTTGAAGTCATATTGCATGGTACCCATTCCACGGGTCTCAACTCTCCAGGTTTAAGGTATTCTTCCTTCAGCTAAAACATGCATGTGGAACCCAGAGTATGATCAACCATGTGAACGGGAGACGTGTTCAAATATGTCTCAGTTTTCCTCCCCTGGTACTCGGGTGCAACATTCCAGACGCTTTACTAACACTCTCCCGACTTGGAGAGTCAGTCCCTTTAACCTCCTGTTTGGCCCAGTTTGCAATTTCTGCGGAAGATGAACAGGAATAGCGAGAACCAATGAGAGGCTAGCTGGAGGTGTCTGGACGGGCAAATTTAACTCTCATTTCCCACCAGGAAGAGGAATTAACCAAAGGCTCAGCATGCCGGGCCGGAACCAGATTAGGGCCTGAAGCCATCCTGCGGTGTTGCGGCCAGGTCACAAGAAAGCGAGTTGAAGAAAGGAGCTCAGGGGCACTGTAATTCACAAACCTGCAGAGTTATAAATGACAGCTATCGTCCAAAAATAGACTGAAGTAAGGCTGCCAAGAGGACTTGAAAGCGGGGCAGAATTGCAGGAAACCGATTTCAGGAGGTAGACTGGAATTGCATTGAAAGCATAGGAAAAGAGGCAGAACGTCCACAATGATGCACTTGGCCAAAAAGGGCGTATGCGTTTTTTCCTGAATATATTCAGGAAAAAACGCATACGCCCTTTTTGGCCAACCAAGCAAGCTTGCAAAGGAAATCTGCACTACAATGAATTCTCACTTCCCCCCGGTCAAAAGGGCCATCTGAAAAAAGTGTAAAATCCAGAAAGGCAGGACAGGCCATGGAGAACTGGGAGCCTTGTTATGCTGATGGGCGGGATGTAAATTGCCAACAACCACTCCGGAGAAGTGTATGGTGTTTCCTGAAACATCTAAAAAACAAAGCAACAGAACCTAGGGCACTTCCACTTATGGTCCTATAGCTTAGGGAAATTAAAATCAAAAAGACACAGCCACCCCAAAGTTTGGAACGGCTCTGTTTACAAGAACCTCGTTTACAGTACAAGTTCAACATCGCAGAAAGTGAAAAATGGATAAAGAAGTTGTGGTATTTACTTACAAAGCAATATCACTCAGCAATGAAATCTGTGTCATCAGGCCCTTAGCAGCACAATGAGTGGATTCAGGTATGATGATTCTAACTGAAGTAAGTCACACAGAAAAAGAAACATCATAAGATATCAGTAATACACGGAATGTAAACTTGGCTACACAGGAACTGCATTCCAAAACAGAACAGGGTCTCAAATTTAGAAAACCAACTTATGCTTGCTTAAGGGTAAAGGTGAGTTGGGGTGCTGCATAAAACCGGAGATTGAAATGAGCACAGATAAAGTCCCTTAAGCCAAATATGGAATAGACAAGAGTTACTCCTTGCTCAACGAAATGGACTCAAAACCCCATATTAAACCCCTAAGAATGTACCTGACTAGTAAGTATCTTAAAACCTATGGATTGCTATGTCTCCAAAAGAGAATCAAGCGTGTGTACAGGGGAATAAACGCAGCAGTGATAGGATTGGAGAGGTTCGGTGAGCAAATGAAGACCCTTTGAAGTCATATTGCATGGTACCCATTCCACGGGTCTCAACTCTCCAGGTTTAAGGTATTCTTCCTTCAGCTAAAACATGCATGTGGAACCCAGAGTATGATCAACCATGTGAACGGGAGACGTGTTCAAATATGTCTCAGTTTTCCTCCCCTGGTACTCGGGTGCAACATTCCAGACGCTTTACTAACACTCTCCCGACTTGGAGAGTCAGTCCCTTTAACCTCCTGTTTGGCCCAGTTTGCAATTTCTGCGGAAGATGAACAGGAATAGCGAGAACCAATGAGAGGCTAGCTGGAGGTGTCTGGACGGGCAAATTTAACTCTCATTTCCCACCAGGAAGAGGAATTAACCAAAGGCTCAGCATGCCGGGCCGGAACCAGATTAGGGCCTGAAGCCATCCTGCGGTGTTGCGGCCAGGTCACAAGAAAGCGAGTTGAAGAAAGGAGCTCAGGGGCACTGTAATTCACAAACCTGCAGAGTTATAAATGACAGCTATCGTCCAAAAATAGACTGAAGTAAGGCTGCCAAGAGGACTTGAAAGCGGGGCAGAATTGCAGGAAACCGATTTCAGGAGGTACACTGGAATTGCATTGAAAGCATAGGAAAAGAGGCAGAACGTCCACAATGATGCACTTGGCCAAAAAGGGCGTATGCGTTTTTTCCTGAATATATTCAGGAAAAAACGCATACGCCCTTTTTGGCCAACCAAGCAAGCTTGCAAAGGAAATCTGCACTACAATGAAGTCTCACTTCCCCCCGGTCAAAAGGGCCATCTGAAAAAAGTGTAAAATCCAGAAAGGCAGGACAGGCCATGGAGAACTGGGAGCCTTGTTATGCTGATGGGCGGGATGTAAATTGCCAACAACCACTCCGGAGAAGTGTATGGTGTTTCCTGAAACATCTAAAAAACAAAGCAACAGAACCTAGGGCACTTCCACTTATGGTCCTATAGCTTAGGGAAATTAAAATCAAAAAGACACAGCCACCCCAAAGTTTGGAACGGCTCTGTTTACAAGAACCTCGTTTACAGTACAAGTTCAACATCGCAGAAAGTGAAAAATGGATAAAGAAGTTGTGGTATTTACTTACAAAGCAATATCACTCAGCAATGAAATCTGTGTCATCAGGCCCTTAGCAGCACAATGAGTGGATTCAGGTATGATGATTCTAACTGAAATAAGTCACACAGAAAAAGAAACATCATAAGATATCAGTAATACACGGAATGTAAACTTGGCTACTCAGGAACTGAATTACAGAACAGAACAGGGTCTCAAATTTAGAAAACCAACTTATGCTTGCTTAAGGGTATAGGTGAGTTGGGGTGCTGCATAAAACCAGAGATTGAAATGAGCACAGATAAAGTTCCTTAAGTCAAATATGGAATAGACAAGAGCTACTCCTTGCTCAACGAAATGGACTCAACACCGCATATTAAACGCCTAAGAATGTACCTGACTAGTAAGTATCGTAAAACCTATGGATTGCTAAGTCTCCAAAAGAGAATCAAGCATGTGTACAGGGGCATAAACGCAGCAGTGATAGGATTGGAGAGGTTCGGTGAGCAAATGAAGACCCTTTGAAGTCATATTGCATGGTACCCATTACACGGGTCTCAACTCTCCAGGTTTAAGGTATTCTTCCTTCAGCTAAAACATGCATGTGGAACCCAAGTATGATCAACCATGTGAACGGGAGACGTGTTCAAATATGTCTCAGTTTTCCTCCCCTGGTACTCGGGTGCAACATTCCAGACGCTTTACTAACACTCTCCCGACTTGGAGAGTCAGTCCCTTTAAACTCCTGTTTGGCCCAGTTTGCAATTTTTGCGGAAGATGAACAGGAATAGCAAGAACCAATGAGAGACTAGCTGGAGGTGTCTGAACGGGCAAATTTTACTCTCATTTCCCACCAGGAAGAGGAATTAACCAAAGGCTCAGCGTGCCGTGCCGGAACCAGATTAGGGCCTGAAGCCATCCTGCGGTGTTGCGGCCAGCTCACAAGAAAGCGAGTTGAAGAAAGGAGCTCAGGGGCACTGTAATTCACAAACCTGCAGAGTTATAAATGACAGCTATCGTCCAAAAATAGACTGAAGTAAGGCTGCCAAGAGGACTTGAAAGCGGGGAAGAATTGCAGGAAACCGATTTCAGGAGGTAGACTGGAATTGCATTGAAAGCATAGGAAAAGAGGCAGAACGTCCACAATGATGCACTTGGCCAAAAAGGGCGTATGCGTTTTTTCCTGAATATATTCAGGAAAAAACGCATACGCCCTTTTTGGCCAACCAAGCAAGCTTGCAAAGGAAACCTGCACTACAATGAAGTCTCACTTCCCCCCGGTCAAAAGGGCCATCTGAAAAAACTGTAAAATCCATAAAGGCACGACAGGCCATGGAGAACTGGGAGCCTTCTTATGCTGATGGGCGGGATGTAAGTTGCCAACAGCCACTCTGGAGAAGTGTATGGTGTTTCCTGAAACATCTAAAAAACAAAGCAACAGAGCCTAGGGCACTTCCTCTTATGGTCCTATAGATTAGGGAAATTAAAATCAAAAAGACACAGCCACCCCAAAGTTTGGAACGGCTCTGTTTACAAGAACCTCGTTTACAGTACAAGTTCAACATCGCAGAAAGTGAAAAATGGATAAAGAAGTTGTGGTATTCACTTAGAAAGCAATATCACTCAGCAATGAAATCTATGTCATCAGGCCCTTAGCAGCACAATGAGTGGATTCAGGTATGATGATTCTAACTGAAATAAGTCACACAGAAAAAGAAACATCATAAGATATAAGTAATACACGGAATGGAAATTGGCTACACAGGAACTGAATTACAGAACAGAACAGGGTCTCAAATTGAGAAAACCAACTTATGCTTGCTTAAGGGGAAAGGTGAGTTGGGGTGCTGCATAAAACCAGAGATTGAAATGAGCACAGATAAAGTTCCTTAAGCCAAATATGGAATAGACAAGAGCTACTCCTTGCTCAACGAAATGGACTCAACACCCCATATTAAACGCCTAAGAATGTACCTGACTAGTAAGTATCTTAAAACCTATGGATTGCTATGTCTCCGAAAGAGAATCAAACATGTGTACAGGGGCATAAACGCAGCAGTGATAGGATTGGAGAGGTTCGGTGAGCAAATGAAGATCCTTTGAAGTCATATTGCATGGTACCCATTCCACGGGTTTCAACTACCCAGGTTTAAGGTATTCTTCCTTCAGCTAAAACATGCATGTGGAACCTAGAGTATGATCAACCATGTGATCGGGAGACGTGTTCAAATATGTCTCAGTTTTCGTACCCTGGTACTCGGGTGCAACATTCCAGACGCTTTACTAACACTCTCCCGACTTGGAGAGTCAGTCCCTTTAACCTCCTGTTTGGCCCAGTTTGCAATTTCTGCGGAAGATGAACAGGAATAGCGAGAACCAATGAGAGACTAGCTGGAGGTGTCTGGACGGGCAAATTTAACTCTCATTTCCCACCAGGAAGAGGAATTAACCAAAGGCTCAGCGTGCCGTGCCGGAACCAGATTAGGGCCTGAAGCCATCCTGCGGTGTTGCGGCCAGCTCACAAGAAAGCGAGTTGAATAAAGGAGCTCAGGGGCACTGTAATTCACAAACCTGCACAGTTATAAATGACAGCTATCGTCCAAAAATAGACTGAAGTAAGGCTGCCAAGAGGACTTGAAAGCGGGGCAGAATTGCAGGAAACCGATTTCAGGAGGTAGACTGGAATTGCATTGAAAGCATAGGAAAAGAGGCAGAACGTCCACAATGATGCACTTGGCCAAAAAGGGCGTATGCGTTTTTTCCTGAATATATTCAGGAAAAAACGCATACGCCCTTTTTGGCCAACCAAGCAAGCTTGCAAAGGAAATCTGCACTACAATGAAGTCTCACTTCCCTCCGGTCAAAAGGGCCATCTGAAAAAAGTGTAAAATCCAGAAAGGCAGGACAGGCCATGGAGAACTGGGAGCCTTGTTATGCTGATGGGCGGGATGTAAATTGCCAACAGACACTTGGGAGAAGTATATAGTGTTTCCTGAAACATCTAAAAAACAAAGCAACAGAGCCTAGGGCACTTCCACTTATGGTCCTATAGCTTAGGGAAATTAAAATCAAAAAGACACAGCCACCCCAAAGTTTGGGAAGCCTCTGTTTACAAGAACCTCGTTTACAATACAAGTTCAACATCGCAGAAAGTGAAAAATGGATAAAGAAGTTGTGGTATTCACTTACAAAGCAATATCACTCAGCAATGAAATCTATGTCATCAGGCCCTTAGCATCACAATGAGTGGATTCAGGTATGATGATTCTAACTGAAATAAGTCACACAGAAAAAGAAACATCATAAGATATCAGTAATACACGGAATGTAAACTTGGCTACACAGGAACTGAATTACAGAACAGAACAGGGTCTCAAATTTAGAAAACCAACTTATCCTTGCTTAAGGGTAAAGGTGCCTTGGGGTGCTGCATAAAACCAGAGATTGAAATGAGCACAGATAAAGTTCCTTAAGTCAAATATGGAATAGACAAGAGCTACTCCTTGCTCAAGGAAATGGACTCAACACCGCATATTAAACGCCTAAGAATGTACCTGACTAGTAAGTATCGTAAAACCTATGGATTGCTATGTTTCCGAAAGAGAATCAAGCATGTCTACAGGGGCATAAACGCAGCAGTGATAGGATTGGAGAGGTTCGGTGAGCAAATGAAGACCCTTTGAAGTCATATTGCATGGTACCCATTACACGGGTCTCAACTCTCCATGTTTAAGGTATTCTTCCTTCAGCTAAAACATGCATGTGGAACCCAAGTATGATCAACCATGTGAACGGGAGACGTGTTCAAATATGTTTCAGTTTTCTTCCCCTGGTACTCGGGTGCAACATTCCAGACGCTTTACTAACACTCTCCCCACTTGGAGAGTCAGCGCCTTTAACCTCCTGTTTGGCCCAGTTTGCAATTTCTGCGGAAGATGAACAGGAATAGCGAGAACCAATGAGAGGCTAGCTGGAGGTGTCTGGACGGGCAAATTTAACTCTCATTTCCCACCAGGAAGAGGAATTAACCAAACGCTCAGTGTGCCGTGCCGGAACCAGATTAGGGCGTGAAGCCATTCTTCGGTGTTGCGGCCAGGTCACAAGAAAGCGAGTTGAAGAAAGGAGCTCAGGGGCACTGTAATTCACAAACCTGCAGAGTTATAAATGACAGCTATCGTCCAAAAATAGACTGAAGTAAGGCTGCCAAGAGGACTTGAAAGCGGGGCAGAATTGCAGGAAACCGATTTCAGGAGGTAGACTAGAATTACATTGAAAGCATAGGAAAAGAGGCAGAACGTCCACAATGATGCACTTGGCCAAAAAGGGCGTATGCGTTTTTTCCTGAATATATTCAGGAAAAAACGCATACGCCCTTTTTGGCCAACCAAGCAAGCTTGCAAAGGAAATCTGCACTACAATGAAGTCTCACTTCCCCCCGGTCAAAAGGGCCATCTGAAAAAAGTGTAAAATCCAGAAAGGCAGGACAGGCCATGGAGAACTGGGAGCCTTGTTATGCTGAAGGGCGGGATGTAAATTGCCAACAACCACTAGGGAGAAGTGTATGGTGTTTCCTGAAACATCTAAAAAACAAAGCAACAGAACCTAGGGCACTTCCACTTATGGTCCTATAGCTTAGGGAAATTAAAATCAAAAAGACACAGCCACCCCAAAGTTTGGGACACCTCCGTTTACAAGAACCTCGTTTACCGTACAAGTTCAATATCACAGAATGTGAAAAATGGATAAAGAACTTGTGGTACTTACGTACAATGCAGTATCACTCAGCAATGAAATCTATGTCATCAGGCCCGTCGCAGCATAATGAGTGGATTCAGGTACGATGATTCTAACTGAAATAAGTCACACAGAAAAAGAAACATCATAAGATATCACTAATACACGGAATGTAAACTTGGCTACACAGGAACTGCATTCCAAAACAGAAAAGGGTCTCAAATTTAGAAAACCAACTTATGCTTGCTTAAGGGGAAAGGTGAGTTGGGGTGCTGCATAAAACCAGAGATTGAAATGAGCACAGATAAAGTTCCTTAAGCCAAATATGGAATAGACAAGAGCTACTCCTTGCTCAACGAAATGGACTCAACACCGCATATTAAACGCCTAAGAATGTATCTGACTAGTAAGTATCTTAAAACCTATGGATTGCTATGTCTCCGAAAGAGAATCAAGCATGTGTACAGGGGCATAAACGCAGCAGTGATAGGATTGGAGAGGTTCGGTGAGCAAATGAAGACCCTTTGAAGACATATTGCATGGTACCCATTCCACGGGTTTCAACTACCCAGGTTTAAGGTATTCTTCCTTCAACTAAAACATGCATGTGGAACCTAGAGTATGATCAACCATGTGATCGGGAGACGTGTTCAAATGTGTCTCAGTTTTCGTACGCTGGTACTCGGGTGCAACATTCCAAACGCTTTACTAACACTCTCCCGACTTGGAGAGTCAGTCCCTTTAACCTCCTGTTTGGCCCAGTTTGCAATTTCTGCGGAAGATGAACAGGAATAGCGAGAACCAATGAGAGGCTAGCTGGAGGTGTCTGGACGGGCAAATTTAACTCTCATTTCCCACCAGGAAGAGGAATTATCCAAAGGCTCAGCATGCCGTGCCGGAACCAGATTAGGGCCTGAAGCCATCCTGCGGTGTTGTGGCCAGCTCACAAGAAAGCGAGTTGAAGAAAGGAGCTCAGGGGCACTGTAATTCACAAACCTGCAGAGTTATAAATGACAGCTATCGTCCAAAAATATACTGAAGTAAGGCTGCCAAGAGGACTTGAAAGCGGGGCAGAATTGCAGGAAACCGATTTCAGGAGGTAGACTGGAATTGCATTGAAAGCATAGGAAAAGAGGCAGAACGTCCACAATGATGCACTTGGCCAAAAAGGGCGTATGCGTTTTTTCCTGAATATATTCAGGAAAAAACGCATACGCCCTTTTTGGCCAACCAAGCAAGCTTGCAAAGGAAATCTGCACTACAATGAAGTCTCACTTCCCCCCGGTCAAAAGGGCCATCTGAAAAAAGTATAAAATCCAGAAAGGCAGGACAGGCCATGGAGAACTGGGAGCCTTGTTATGCTGATGGGCGGGATGTAAATTGCCAACAACCACTTGGGAGAAGTGTATGGTGTTTCCTGAAACATCTAAAAAGCAAAGAAACAGAACCTAGGGCACTTCCACTTATGGTCCTATAGCTTAGGGAAATTAAAATCAAAAAGACACAGCCACCCCAAAGTTTGGAACGGCTCTGTTTACAAGAACCTCATTTACAGTACAAGTTCAACATCGCAGAAAGTGAAAAATGGATAAAGAAGTTGTGGTATTTACTTACAAAGCAATATCACTCAGCAATGAAATCTGTGTCATCAGGCCCTTAGCAGCACAATGAGTGGATTCAGGTATGATGATTCTAACTGAAATAAGTCACACAGAAAAAGAAACATCATAAGATATCAGTAATACACGGAATGGAAACTTGGCTACACAGGAACTGAATTACAGAACAGAACAGGGTCTCAAATTTAGAAAACCAACTTATGCTTGCTTAAGGGGAAAGGTGAGTTGGGGTGCTGCATAAAACCAGAGATTGAAATGAGCACAGATAAAGTTCCTTAAGTCAAATATGGAATAGACAAGAGCTACTCCTTGCTCAACGAAATGGAATCAACACCGCATATTAAACGCCTAAGAATGTACCTGACTAGTAAGTATCTTAAAACCTATGGATTGCTATGTCTCCGAAAGAGAATCAAGCATGTGTACAGGGGCATAAACGCAGCAGTGATAGGATTGGAGAGGTTCGGTGAGCAAATGAAGACCCTTTGAAGTCATATTGCATGGTACCCATTCCACGGGTTTCAACTACCCAGGTTTAAGGTATTCTTCCTGCAGCTAAAACATGCATGTGGAACCTAGAGTATAATCAACCATGTGATCGGGAGACGTGTTGAAATATGTCTCAGTTTTCGTACCCTGGTACTCGGGTACAACATTCCAGATGCTTTACTAACACTCTCCCGACTTGGAGAGTCAGTCCCTTTAACCTCCAGTTTGGCCCAGTTTGCAATTTCTGCGGAAGATGAACAGGAATAGCGAGAACCAATGAGAGACTAGCTGGAGGTGTCTGGACGGGCAAATTTAACTCTCATTTCCCACCAGGAAGAGGAATTATCCAAAGGCTCAGCATGCCGTGCCGGAACCAGATTAGGGCCTGAAGCCATCCTGCGGTGTTGTGGCCAGCTCACAAGAAAGCGAGTTGAAGAAAGGAGCTCGGGGCACTGTAATTCACAAACCTGCAGAGTTATAAATGACAGCTATCGTCCAAAAATATACTGAAGTAAGGCTGCCAAGAGGACTTGAAAGCGGGGCAGAATTGCAGGAAACCGATTTCAGGAGGTAGACTGGAATTGCATTGAAAGCATAGGAAAAGAGGCAGAACGTCCACAATGATGCACTTGGCCAAAAAGGGCGTATGCGTTTTTTCCTGAATATATTCAGGAAAGAACGCATACACCCTTTTTGGCCAACCAAGCAAGCTTGCAAAGGAAATCTGCACTACAATGGAGTCTCAATTCCCCCTGGTCAAAAGGGCCATCTGAATAAAGTGTAAAATCCAGAAAGGCAGGACAGGCCATGGAGAACTGGGAGCCTTGTTATGCTGATGGGCGGGATGTAAATTGCCAACAACCACTTGGGAGAAGTGTATGGTGTTTCCTGAAACATCTAAAAAGCAAAGCAACAGAACCTAGGGCACTTCCACTTATGCTCCTATAGCTTAGGGAAATTAAAATCAAAAAGACACAGCCACCCCAAAGTTTGGAACAGCTCTGTTTACAAGAACCTCGTTTACAGTACAAGTTCAACATCGCAGAAAGTGAAAAATGGATAAAGAAGTTGTGGTATTTACTTACAAAGCAATATCACTCAGCAATGAAATCTGTGTCATCAGGCCCTTAGCAGCACAATGAGTGGATTCAGGTATGATGATTCTAACTGAAATAAGTCACACAGAAAAAGAAACATCATAAGATATCAGTAATACACGGAATGGAAACTTGGCTACACAGGAACTGAATTACAGAACAGAACAGGGTCTCAAATTTAGAAAACCAACTTATGCTTGCTTAAGGGGAAAGGTGAGTTGGGGTGCTGCATAAAACCAGAGATTGAAATGAGCACAGATAAAGTTCCTTAAGTCAAATATGGAATAGACAAGAGCTACTCCTTGCTCAACGAAATGGAATCAACACCGCATATTAAACCCCTAAGAATGTACCTGACTAGTAAGTATCTTAAAACCTATGGATTGCTATGTCTCCGAAAGAGAATCAAGCATGTGTACAGGGGCATAAACGCAGCAGTGATAGGATTGGAGAGGTTCGGTGAGCAAATGAAGACCCTTTGAAGTCATATTGCATGGTACCCATTCCACGGGTTTCAACTACCCAGGTTTAAGGTATTCTCCTGCAGCTAAAACATGCATGTGGAACCTAGAGTATAATCAACCATGTGATCGGGAGACGTGTTGAAATATGTCTCAGTTTTCGTACCCTGGTACTCGGGTGCAACATTCCAGACGCTTTACTAACACTCTCCCGACTTGGAGAGTCAGTCCCTTTAACCTCCTGTTTGGCCCAGTTTGCAATTTCTGCGGAAGATGAACAGGAATAGCGAGAACCAATGAGAGACTAGCTGGAGGTGTCTGAACGGGCAAATTTAACTCTCATTTCCCACCAAGAAGAGGAATTAACCAAAGGCTCAGCATGCCGTGCCGGATCCAGATTAGGGCCTGAAGCCATCCTGCGGTGTTGCGGCCAGGTCACAAGAAAGCGAGTTGAAGAAAGGAGCTCAGGGGCACTGTAATTCATAAACCTGCAGAGTTATAAATGACAGCTATCGTCCAAAAATAGACTGAAGTAAGGCTGCCAAGAGGACTTGAAAGCGGGGCAGAATTGCAGGAAACCGATTTCAGGAGGTAGACTGGAATTGCATTGAAAGCATAGGAAAAGAGGCAGAACGTCCACAATGATGCACTTGGCCAAAAAGGGCGTATGCGTTTTTTCCTGAATATATTCAGGAAAAAACGCATACGCACTTTTTGGCCAACAAAGCAAGCTTGCAAAGGAAATCTGCACTACAAAGAAGTCTCACTTCCCCCTGGTCAAAAGGGCCATCTGAAAAAAGTGTAAAATCCAGAAAGGCAGGACAGGCCATGGAGAACTGGGAGCCTTGTTATGCTGATGGGCGGGATGTAAATTGCCAACAGACACTTGGGAGAAGTGTATGGTGTTTCCTGAAACATCTAAAAAACAAAGCAACAGAGCCTAGGGCACTTCCACTTATGGTCCTATAGCTTAGGGAAATTAAAATCAAAAAGACACAGCCACCCCAAAAGTTAGGACGCCTCTGTTTACAAGAACCTCGTTTACCGTACAAGTTCAATATCACAGAAAGTGAAAAATGGATAAAGAAGTTGTGGTATTTACTTACAAAGCAATATCACTCAGCAATGAAATCTGTGTCATCAGGCCCTTAGCAGCACAATGAGTGGATTCAGGTATGATGATTCTAACTGAAATAAGTCACACAGAAAAAGAAACATCATAAGATATCAGTAATACACGGAATGTAAACTTGGCTACACAGGAACTGAATTACAGAACAGAACAGGGTCTCAAATTTAGAAAACCAACTTATGCTTGCTTAAGGGTAAAGGTGAGCTGGGGTGCTGCATAAAACCAGAGATTGAAATGAGCACAGATAAAGTTCCTTAAGCCAAATATGGAATAGACAAGAGCTACTCCTTGCTCAACGAAATGGACTCAACACCGCATATTAAACGCCTAAGAATGTATCTGACTAGTAAGTATCTTAAAACCTATGGATTGCTATGTCTCCGAAAGAGAATCAAGCATGTGTACAGGGGCATAAACGCAGCAGTGATAGGATTGGAGAGGTTCGGTGAGCAAATGAAGACCCTTTGAAGACATATTGCATGGTACCCATTCCACGGGTTTCAACTACCCAGGTTTAAGGTATTCTTCCTTCAGCTAAAACATGCATGTGGAACCTAGAGTATGATCAACCATGTGATCGGGAGACGTGTTCAAATATGTCTCAGTTTTCGTACCCTGGTACTCGGGTGCAACATTCCAGACGCTTTACTAACACTCTCCCGACTTGGAGAGTCAGTCCCTTTAACCTCCTGTTTGGCCCAGTTTGCAATTTCTGCGGAAGATTAACAGGAATAGCGAGAACCAATGAGAGGCTAGCTGGAGGTGTCTGGACGGGCAAATTTAACTCTCATTTCCCACCAGGAAGAGGAATTAACCAAAGGCTCAGCGTGCCGTGCCGGAACCAGATTAGGGCCTGAAGCCATCCTGCGGTGTTGTGGCCAGCACAAAAGAAAGCGAGTTGAAGAAAGGAGCTCAGGGGCACTGTAATTCACAAACCTGCAGAGTTATAAATGACAGCTATCGTCCAAAAATAGACTGAAGTAAGGCTGCCAAGAGGACTTGAAAGCGGGGCAGAATTGCAGGAAACCGATTTCAGGAGGTAGACTGGAATTGCATTGAAAGCATAGGAAAAGAGGCAGAACGTCCACAATGATGCACTTGGCCAAAAAGGGCGTATGCGTTTTTTCCTGAATATATTCAGGAAAAAACGCATACGCCCTTTTTGGCCAACCAAGCAAGCTTGCAAAGGAAATCTGCACTACAATGAAGTCTCACTTCCCCCCGGTCAAAAGGGCCATCTGAAAAAAGTATAAAATCCAGAAAGGCAGGACAGGCCATGGAGAACTGGGAGCCTTGTTATGCTGATGGGCGGGATGTAAATTGCCAACAACCACTTGGGAGAAGTGTATGGTGTTTCCTGAAACATCTAAAAAACAAAGCAACAAAACCTAGGGCACTTCCACTTATGGTCCTATAGCTTAGGGAAATTAAAATCAAAAAGACACAGCCACCCCAAAGTTTGGGACGCCTCTGTTTACAAGAACCTCGTTTACAGTACAAGTTCAACATCGCAGAAAGTGAAAAATGGATAAAGAAGTTGTGGTATTTACTTACAAAGCAATATCACTCAGCAATGAAATCTGTGTCATCAGGCCCTTAGCAGCACAATGAGTGGATTCAGGTATGATGATTCTAACTGAAATAAGTCACACAGAAAAAGAAACATCATAAGATATCAGTAATACACGGAATGGAAACTTGGCTACACAGGAACTGAATTACAGAACAGAACAGGGTCTCAAATTTAGAAAACCAACTTATGCTTGCTTAAGGGGAAAGGTGAGTTGGGGTGCTGCATAAAACCAGAGATTGAAATGAGCACAGATAAAGTTCCTTAAGTCAAATATGGAATAGACAAGAGCTACTCCTTGCTCAACGAAATGGACTCAACACCGCATATTAAACGCCTAAGAATGTACCTGACTAGTAAGTATCTTAAAACCTATGGATTGCTATGTCTCCGAAAGAGAATCAAGCATGTGTACAGGGGCATAAACGCAGCAGTGATAGGATTGGAGAGGTTCGGTGAGCAAATGAAGACCCTTTGAAGTCATATTGCATGGTACCCATTCCACGGGTTTCAACTACCCAGGTTTAAGGTGTTCTTCCTTCAGCTAAAACATGCATGTGGAACCTAGAGTATGATCAACCATGTGATCGGGAGATGTGTTCAAATATGTCTCAGTTTTCGTACGCTGGTACTCGGGTGCAACATTCCAGATGCTTTACTAACACTCTCCCGACTTGGAGAGTCAGTCCCTTTAACCTCCTGTTTGGCCCAGTTTGCAATTTCTGCGGAAGATGAACAGGAATAGCGAGAACCAATTAGAGGCTAGCTGGAGGTGTCTGGCCGGGCAAATTTAACTCTCATTTCCCACCAGGAAGAGGAATTAACCAAAGGCTCAGCGTGCCGTGCCGGAACCAGATTAGGGCCTGAAGCCATCCTGCGGTGTTGCGGCCAGCTCAAAAGAAAGCGAGTTGAAGAAAGGAGCTCAGGGGCACTGTAATTCACAAACCTGCAGAGTTATAAATGACAGCTATCGTCCAAGAATAGACTGAAGTAAGGCTGCCAAGAGGACTTGAAAGCGGGACAGAATTGTAGGAAACCGATTTCAGGAGGTAGACTGGAATTGCATTGAAAGCATAGGAAAAGAGGCAGAACGTCCACAATGATGCACTTGGCCAAAAAGGGCGTATGCGTTTTTTCCTGAATATATTCAGGAAAAAACGCATACGCCCTTTTTGGCCAACCAAGCAAGCTTGCAAAGGAAATCTGCACTACAATGAAGTCTCACTTCCCCCCGGTCAAAAGGGCCATCTGAAAAAAGTGTAATATCCAGAAAGGCAGGACAGGCCATGGAGAACTGAGAGCCTTGTTATGCTGATGGGCGGGATGTAAATTGCCAACAGACACTTGGGAGAAGTGTATGGTGTTTCCTGAAACATCTAAAAAACAAAGCAACAGAGCCTACGGCACTTCCACTTATGGTCCTATAGCTTAGGGAAATTAAAATCAAAAAGACACAGCCACCCCAAAGTTTGGAACAGCTCTGTTTACAAGAACCTCATTTACCGTACAAGTTCAATATCACAGAAAGTGAAAAATGGATAAAGATCTTGTGGTACTTACGTACAATGCAGTATCACTCAGGAAATGAAATCTATGTCATCAGCCCCGTAGCAGCATAATGAGTGGATTCAGGTACGATGATTCTAACTGAAATAAGTCACACAGAAAAAGAAACATCATAAGATATCAGTAATACATGGAATGTAAACTTGGCTACACAGGAACTGAATTACAGAACAGAACAGGTTCTCAAATTTAGAAAACCAACTTATGCTTGCTTAAGGGTAAAGGTGTATTGGGGTGCTGCATAAAACCAGAGATTGAAATGAGCACAGATAAAGTTCCTTAAGCCAAATATGGAATAGACAAGAGCTACTCCTTGCTCAACGAAATGGACTCAACACCGCATATTAAACGCCTAAGAATGTACCTGACTAGTAAGTATCGTAAAACCTATGGATTGCTATGTCTCCGAAAGAGAATCAAGCATGTGTACAGGGGCATAAACGCAGCAGTGATAGGATTGGAGAGGTTCGCTGAGCAAATGAATACCCTTTGAAGTCATATTGCATGGTACCCATTCCACGGGTTTCAACTACCCAAGTTTTAGGTATTCTTCCTTCAGCTAAAATATGCATGTGGAACCCAGAGTATGATCAACCATGTGATCGGGAGACGTGTTCAAATATGTCTCAGTATTCCTCCCCTGGTACTCGGGTGCAACATTCCAGACGCTTTACTAACACTCTCCCCACTTGGAGAGTCAGCGCCTTTAACCTCCTGTTTGGCACAGTTTGCAATTTCTGCGGAAGATGAACAGGAATAGCGAGAACCAATGAGAGGCTAGCTGGAGGTGTCTGGACGGGCAAATTTAACTCTCATTTCCCACCAGGAAGGGGAAATAACCAAAGGCTCGTGTGCCCTGCCGGAACCAGATTAGGGCCTGAAGCCATCCTGCGGTGTTGCGGCCAGGTCACAAGAAAGCGAGTTGAAGAAAGGAGCTCAGGGGCACTGTAATTCACAAACCTGCAGAGTTATAAATGACAGCTATCGTCCAAAAATAGACTGAAGTAAGGCTGCCAAGAGGACTTGAAAGCGGGGCAGAATTGCAGGAAACCGATTTCAGGAGGTAGACTGGAATTGCATTGAAAGCATAGGAAAAGAGGCAGAACGTCCACAATGATGCACTTGGCCAAAAAGGGCGTATGCGTTTTTTCCTGAATATATTCAGGAAAAAACGCATACACCCTTTTTGGCCAACCAAGCAAGCTTGCAAAGGAAATCTGCACTACAATGAAGTCTCACTTCCCCCCGGTCAAAAGGGCCATCTGAAAAAAGTGTAAAATCCAGAAAGGCAACAGGCCATGGAGAACTGGGAGCCTTCTTATGCTGATGGGCGGGATGTAAATAGCCAACAGACACTCGGGAGAAGTGTACGGTGTTTCCTGAAACATCTAAAAAACAAAGCAACAGAACCTAGGGCACTTCCACTTATGGTCCTATAGCTTAGGGAAATTAAAATCAAAAAGACACAGCCACCCCAAAGTTTGGAACGGCTCTGTTTACAAGAACCTCGTTTACAGTACAAGTTCAACATCGCAGAAAGTGAAAAATGGATAAAGAAGTTGTGGTATTTACTTACAAAGCAATATCACTCAGCAATGAAATCTGTGTCATCAGGCCCTTAGCATTACAATGAGTGGATTCAGGTATGATGATTCTAACTGAAATAAGTCACACAGAAAAAGAAACATCATAAGATATCAGTAATACACGGAATGGAAACTTGGCTACACAGGAACTGAATTACAGAACAGAACAGGGTCTCAAATTTAGAAAACCAACTTATGCTTGCTTAAGGGTAAAGGTGAGTTGGGGTGCTGCATAAACAGAGATCGAAATGAGCACAGATAAAGTTCCTTAAGCCAAATATGGAATAGACAAGAGCTACTCCTTGCTCAACGAAATGGACTCAATACCGCATATTAAACACCGAAGAATGTACCTGACTAGTAAGTATCTTAAAACCTATGGATTGCTATGTCTCCGAAAGAGAATCAAGCATGTGTACAGGGGCATAAACGCAGCAGTGATAGGATTGGAGAGGTTCGGTGAGCAAATGAAGAACCTTTGAAGTCATATTGCATGGTACCCATTCCACAGGATTCAACTACCCAGGTTTAAGGTATTCTTCCTTCTGCTAAAACATGCATGTGGAACCCAGAGTATGATCAACCATGTGAACGGGAGACGTGTTCAAATATGTCTCAGTTTTCCTCCCCTGGTACTCGGGTGCAAAATTCCAGATGATTTACTAACACTCTCCCCACTTGGAGAGTCAGCGCCTTTAACCTCCTGTTTGGCCCAGTTTGCAATTTCTGCGGAAGATGAACAGGAATAGGGAGAACCAATGAGAGACTAGCTGGAGGTGTCTGTACGGGCAAATTTAACTCTCATTTCCCACCAGGAAGAAGAAATAACCAAAGGCTCAGCGTGCCATGCCGGAACCAGATTAGGGCCTGAAGCCATCCTGCGGTGTTGCGGCCAGCTCACAAGAAAGCGAGTTGAAGTAAGGAGCTCAGGGGCACTGTAATTCACAAACCTGCAGAGTTATAAATGACAGCTATCGTCCAAAAATATACTGAAGTACGGCTGCCAAGAGGACTTGAAAGCAGGGCAGAATTGCAGGAAACTGATTTCAGGAGGTAGACTGGAATTGCATTGAAAGCATAGGAAAAGAGGCAGAACGTCCACAATAATGCACTTGGCCAAAAAGGGCGTATGCGTTTTTTCCTGAATATATTCAGGAAAAAACGCATACGCCCTTTTTGGCCAACCAAGCAAGCTTGCAAAGGAAATCTGCACTACAATGAAGTCTCACTTCCCCCCGGTCAAAAGGGCCATCTGAAAAAAGTGTAAAATCCAGAAAGGCAGGACAGGCCATGGAGAACTGGGAGCCTTGTTATGCTGATGGGCGGGATGTAAATTGCCAACAACCACTCGGGAGAAGTGTATGGTGTTTCCTGAAACATCTAAAAAACAAAGCAACAGAACCTAGGGCACTTCCACTTATGGTCCTATAGCTTAGGGAAATTAAAATAAAAAAGACACAGCCACCCCAAAGTTTGGAACGGCTCTGTTGACAAGAACCTCGTTTACAGTACAAGTTCAACATCGCAGAAAGTGAAAAATGGAGAAAGAAGTTGTGGTATTTACTTACAAAGCAATATCACTCAGCAATGAAATCTGTGTCATCAGGCCCTTAGCAGCACAATGAGTGGATTCAGGTATGATGATTCTAACTGAAATAAGTCACACAGAAAAAGAAACATCATAAGATATCAGTAATACACGGAATGTAAACTTGGCTACACAGGAACTGAATTCCAAAACAGAACAGGGTCTCATATTTAGAAAACCAACTTATTCTTGCTTAAGGGGAAAGGTGAGTTGGGGTGCTGCATAAAACCAGAGATTGAAATGAGCACAGATAAAGTTCCTTAAGCCAAATATGGAATAGACAAGAGCTACTCCTTGCTCAACGAAATGGACTCAACACCCCATATTAAACGCCTAAGAATGTACCTGACTAGTAAGTATCTTAAAACCTATGGATTGCTATGTCTCCAAAAGAGAATCAAGCATGTGTACAGGGGCATAAACGCAGCAGTGATAGGATTGGAGAGGTTCGGTGAGAAAATGAAGACCCTTTGAAGACATATTGCATGGTACCCATTCCACGGGTCTCAACTCTCCAGGTTTAAGGTATTCTTCCTTCAGCTAAAACATGCATGTGGAACCTAGAGTATGATCAACCGTGTGAACGGGAGACGTGTTCAAATATGTCTCAGTTTTCCTCCCCTGGTACTCGGGTGCAACATTCCAGACGCTTTACTAACACTCTCCCCACTTGGAGAGTCAGTCCCTTTAACCTCCTGTTTGGCCCAGTTTGCAATTTCTGCGGAAGATGAACAGGAATAGCGAGAACCAATGAGAGACTAGCTGGAGGTGTCTGGACGGGCAAATTTAACTCTCATTTCCCACCAGGAAGAGGAAATAACCAAAGGCTCAGCGTGCCGGGCCGGCACCAGATTAGGGCCTGAAGCCATCCTGCGGTGTTGCGGCCAGGTCACAAGAAAGCAAGTTGAAGAAAGGAGCTCAGGGGCACTGTAATTCACAAACCTGCAGAGTTATAAATGACAGCTATCGTCCAAAAATAGACTGAAGTAAGGCTGCCAAGAGGACTTGAAAGCGGGGCAGAATTGCAGGAAACCGATTTCAGGAGGTAGACTGGAATTGCATTGAAAGCATAGGAAAAGAGGCAGAACGTCCACAATGATGCACTTGGCCAAAAAGGGCGTATGCGTTTTTTCCTGAATATATTCAGGAAAAAACGCATACACCCTTTTTGGCCAACCAAGCAAACTTGCAAAGGAAATCTGCACTACAATGAAGTCTCACTTCCCCCCGGTCAAAAGGGCCATCTGAAAAAAGTATAAAATCCAGAAAGGCAGGACAGGCCATGGAGAACTGGGAGCCTTGTTATGCTGATGGGCGGGATGTAAATTGCCAACAACCACTTGGGAGAAGTGTATGGTGTTTCCTGAAACATCTAAAAAACAAATCAACAGAGCCTAGGGCACTTCCACTTATGGTCCTATAGCTTAGGGAATTTAAAATCAAAAAGACACAGCCACCCCAAAGTTTGGGACGCCTCTGTTTACAAGAACATCGTTTACAGTACAAGTTCAACATTGCAGAAAGTGAAAAATGGATAAAGAAGTTGTGGTATTTACTTACAAAGCAATATCACTCAGCAATGAAATCTGTGTCATCAGGCCCTTAGCAGCACAATGAGTGGATTCAGGTATGATGATTCTAACTGAAATAAGTCACACAGAAAAAGAAACATCATAAGATATCAGTAATACACGGAATGTAAACTTGGCTACACAGGAACTGAATTACAGAACAGAACAGGGTCTCAAATTTAGAAAACCAACTTACGCTTGCTTAAGGGTAAAGGTGAGTTGGGGTGCTGCATAAAACCAGAGATTGAAATGAGCACAGATAAAGTTCCTTAAGTCAAATATGGAATAGACAAGAGCTACTCCTTGCTCAACGAAATGGACTCAACACCGCATATTAAACGCCTAAGAATGTACCTGACTAGTAAGTATCTTAAAACCTATGGATTGCTATGTCTCCGAAAGAGAATCAAACATGTGTACAGGGGCATAAACGCAGCAGTGATAGGATTGGAGAGGTTCGGTGAGCAAATGAAGACCCTTTGAAGACATATTGCATGGTACCCATTCCACGGGTTTCAACTACCCAGGTTTAAGGTATTCTTCCTTCAGCTAAAACATGCATGTGGAACCTAGAGTATGATCAACCATTTGATCGGGAGACGTGTTCAAATATGTCTCAGTTTTCGTACCCTGGTACTCGGGTGCAACATTCCAGACGCTTTACTAACACTCTCCCGACTTGGAGAGTCAGTCCCTTTAACCTCCTGTTTGGCCCAGTTTGCAATTTCTGCGGAAGATGAACAGGAATAGCGAGAACCAATGAGAGACTAGCTGGAGGTGTCTGAAAGGGCAAATTTAACTCTCATTTCCCACCAGGAAGAGGAATTAACCAAAGGCTCAGCATGCCATGCCGGAACCAGAGTAGGGCCTGAAGCCATCCTGCGGTGTTGCGGCCAGGTCACAAGAAAGCGAGTTGAAGAAAGGAGCTCAGGGGCACTGTAATTCACAAACCTGCAGAGTTATAAATGACAGCTATCGTCCAAAAATAGACTGAAGTAAGGCTGCCAAGAGGACTTGAAAGCGGGGCAGAATTGCAGGAAACCGATTTCAGGAGGTAGACTGGAATTGCATTGAAAGCATAGGAAAAGAGGCAGAACGTCCACAATGATGCACTTGGCCAAAAAGGGCGTATGCGTTTTTTCCTGAATATATTCAGGAAAAAACGCATACGCCCTTTTTGGCCAACAAAGCAAGCTTGCAAAGGAAATCTGCACTACAAAGAAGTCTCACTTCCCCCCGGTCAAAAGGGCCATCTGAAAAAAGTGTAAAATCCAGAAAGGCAGGACAGGCCATGGAGAACTGGGAGCCTTGTTATGCTGATGGGCGGGATGTAAATTGCCAACAGAGACTCGGGAGAAGTGTATGGTGTTTCCTGAAACATCTAAAAAACAAAGCAACAGAGCCTAGGGCACTTCCACTTATGGTCCTATAGCTTAGGGAAATTAAAATCAAAAAGACACAGCCACCCCAAAGTTTGGGACGCCTCTGTTTACAAGAACCTCGTTTACCGTACAAGTTCAATATCACAGAAAGTGAAAAATGGATAAAGAAGTTGTGGTATTTACTTACAAAGCAATATCACTCAGCAATGAAATCTGTGTCATCAGGCCCTTAGCAGCACAATGAGTGGATTCAGGTATGATGATTCTAACTGAAATAAGTCACAGAGAAAAAGAAACATCATAAGATATCAGTAATACACGGAATGTAAACTTGGCTACACAGGAACTGAATTACAGAACAGAAAAGGGTCTCAAATTTAGAAAACCAACTTATGCTTGCTTAAGGGTAAAGGTGAGTTGGGGTGCTGCATAAAACCAGAGATTGAAATGAGCACAGATAAAGTTCCTTAAGCCAAATATGGAATAGACAAGAGCTACTCCTTGCTCAACGAAATGGACTCAACACCGCATATTAAACGCCTAAGAATGTATCTGACTAGTAAGTATCTTAAAACCTATGGATTGCTATGTCTCCAAAAGAGAATCAAGCGTGTGTACAGGGGCATAAACGCAGCAGTGATAGGATTGGAGAGGTTCAGTGAGCAAATGAAGACCCTTTGAAGTCATATTGCATGGTACCCATTACACGGGTCTCAACTCTCCAGGTTTAAGGTATTCATCCTTCAGCTAAAACATGCATGTGGAGCCCAGAGTATGATCAACCATGTGAACGGGAGACGTGTTCAAATATGTCTCAGTTTTCCTCCCCTGGTACTCGGGTGCAACATTCCAGATGCTTTACTAACACTCTCCCGACTTGGAGAGTCAGTCCCTTTAACCTCCTGTTTGGCCCAGTTTGCAATTTCTGCGGAAGATGAACAGGAATAGCGAGAACCAATGAGAGGCTAGCTGGAGGTGTCTGGACGGGCAAATTTAACTCTCATTTCCCACCAGGAAGAGAAATTAACCAAAGGCTCAGCATGCCGGGCCGGAACCAGATTAGGGCCTGAAGCCATCCTGTGGTGTTGCGGCCAGGTCACAAGAAAGCGAGTTGAAGAAAGGAGCTCAGGGGCACTGTAATTCACAAACCTGCAGAGTTATAAATGACAGCTATCGTCCAAAAATAGACTGAAGTAAGGCTGCCTAGACGACTTGAAAGCGGGGCAGAATTGCAGGAAACCGATTTCAGGAGGTAGACTGGAATTGCATTGAAAGCATAGGAAAAGAGGCAGAACGTCCACAATGATGCACTTGGCCAAAAAGGGCGTATGCGTTTTTTCCTGAATATATTCAGGAAAAAACGCATACGCCCTTTTTGGCCACCCAAGCAAGCTTGCAAAGGAAATCTGCACTACAATGAAGTCTCACTTCCCCCCGGTCAAAAGGGCCATCTGAAAAAAGTGTAAAATCCAGAAAGGCAGGACAGGCCATGGAGAACTGGGAGCCTTGTTATGCTGATGGGCGGGATGTAAATTGCCAGCAACCACTCGGGAGAAGTGTATGGTGTTTCCTGAAACATCTAAAAAACAAAGCAACAGAACCTAGGGCACTTCCACTTATGGTCCTATAGCTTAGGGAAATTAAAATCAAAAAGACACAGCCACCCCAAAGTTTGGAACGGCTCTGTTGTCAAGAACCTCGCTTACAGTACAAGTTCAACATCGCAGAAAGTGAAAAATGGATAAAGAAGTTGTGGTATTTACTTACAAAGCAATATCACTCAGCAATGAAATCTGTGTCATCAGGCCCTTAGCAGCACAATGAGTGGATTCAGGTATGATGATTCTAACTGAAATAAGTCACACAGAAAAAGAAACATCATAAGATATCAGTAATACACGGAATGGAAACTTGGCTACACAGGAACTGAATTACAGAACAGAACAGGGTCTCAAATTTAGAAAACCAACTTATTCTTGCTTAAGGGGAAAGGTGAGTTGGGGTGCTGCATAAAACCAGAGATTGAAATGAGCACAGATAAAGTTCCTTAAGTCAAATATGGAATAGACAAGAGCTACTCCTTGCTCAATGAAATGGACTCAACACCGCATATTAAACGCCTAAGAATGTACCTGACTAGTAAGTATCTTAAAACCTATGCATTGCTATGTCTCCAAAAGAGAATCAAGCGTGTGTAGAGGGGAATAAACGCAGCAGTGATAGGATTGGAGAGGTTCGGTGAGCAAATGAAGACCCTTTGAAGTCATATTGCATGGTACCCTTTACACGGGTCTTAACTCTCCAGGTTTAAGGTATTCTTCCTTCAGCTAAAACATGCATGTGGAACCCAGAGTATGATCAACCATGTGAACGGGAGACGTGTTCAAATATGTCTCAGTTTTCCTCCCCTGGTACTCGGGTGCAACATTCCAGACGCTTTACTAACACTCTCCCCACTTGGAGAGTCAGCGCCTTTAACCTCCTGTTTGGCCCAGTTTGCAATTTCTGCGGAGGATGAACAGGAATAGCGAGAACCAATGAGAGACTAGCTGGAGGTGTCTGGACGGGCAAATTTAACTCTCATTTCCCACCAGGAAGAGGAAATAACCAAAGGCACAGCGTGCCGTACCGGAACCAGATTAGGGCCTGAAGCCATCCTGCGGTGTTGCGGCCAGCTCACAAGAAAGCCAGTTGAAGAAAGGAGCTCAGGGACACTGTAATTCACAAACCTGCAGAGTTATAAATGACAGCTGTCGTCCAAAAATAGACTGAAGTAAGGCTGCCAAGAGCACTTGAAAGCAGGGCAGAATTGCAGGAAACCGATTTCAGGAGGTAGACTGGAATTGCATTGAAAGCATAGGAAAAGAGGCAGAACGTCCACAATGATGCACTTGGCCAAAAACGGCGTATGCGTTTTTTCCTGAATATATTCAGGAAAAAACGCATACGCGCTTTTTGGCCAACCAAGCAAGCTTGCAAAGGAAATCTGCACTACAATGAAGTCTCACTTCCCCCCGGTCAAAAGGGCCATCTGAAAAAAGTGTAAAATCCAGAAAGGCAGGACAGGCCATGGAGAACTGGGAGCCTTGTTATGCTGATGGGCGGGATGTAAATTGCCAACAGACACTTGGGAGAAGTGTATGGTGTTTCCTGAAACATCTAAAAAACAAAGCAACAGAACCTAGGGCACTTCCACTTATGGTCCTATAGCTTAGGGAAATTAAAATCAAAAAGACACAGCCACCCCAAAGTTTGGAACGGCTCTGTTGACAAGAACCTCGTTTACAGTACAAGTTCAACATCGCAGAAAGTGAAAAATGGATAAAGAAGTTGTGGTATTTACTTACAAAGCAATATCACTCAGCAATGAAATCTGTGTCATCAGGCCCTTAGCAGCACAATGAGTGGATTCAGGTATGATGATTCTAACTGAAATAAGTCACACAGAAAAAGAAACATCATAAGATATCAGTAATACACGGAATGGAAACTTGGCTACACAGGAACTGAATTACAGAACAGAACAGGGTCTCAAATTTAGAAAACCAACTTATTCTTGCTTAAGGGTAAAGGTGAGTTGGGGTGCTGCATAAAACCAGAGATTGAAATGAGCACAGATAAAGTTACTTAAGTCAAATATGGAATAGACAAGAGCTACTCCTTGCTCAACGAAATGGACTCAACACCGCATATTAAACGCCTAAGAATGTACCTGACTAGTAAGTATCTTAAAACCTATGGATTGCTATGTCTCCGAAAGAGAATCAAGCATGTGTACAGGGGCATAAACGCAGCAGTGATAGGATTGGAGAGGTTCGGTGAGCAAATGAAGACGCTTTGAAGTCATATTGCATGGTACCCTTTACACGGGTCTTAACTCTCCAGGTTTAAGGTATTCTTCCTTCAGCTAAAACATGCATGTGGAACCCAGAGTATGATCAACCATGTGAACGGGAGACGTGTTCAAATATGTCTCAGTTTTCCTCCCCTGGTACTCGGGTGCAACATTCCAGACGCTTTACTAACACTCTCCCCACTTGGAGAGTCAGCGCCTTTAACCTCCTGTTTGGCCCAGTTTGCAATTTCTGCGGAGGATGAACAGGAATAGCGAGAACCAATGAGAGACTAGCTGGAGGTGTCTGGACGGGCAAATTTAACTCTCATTTCCCACCAGGAAGAGGAAATAACCAAAGGCACAGCGTGCCGTACCGGAACCAGATTAGGGCCTGAAGCCATCCTGCGGTGTTGCGGCCAGCTCACAAGAAAGCCAGTTGAAGAAAGGAGCTCAGGGACACTGTAATTCACAAACCTGCAGAGTTATAAATGACAGCTGTCGTCCAAAAATAGACTGAAGTAAGGCTGCCAAGAGCACTTGAAAGCAGGGCAGAATTGCAGGAAACCGATTTCAGGAGGTAGACTGGAATTGCATTGAAAGCATAGGAAAAGAGGCAGAACGTCCACAATGATGCACTTGGCCAAAAACGGCGTATGCGTTTTTTCCTGAATATATTCAGGAAAAAACGCATACGCGCTTTTTGGCCAACCAAGCAAGCTTGCAAAGGAAATCTGCACTACAATGAAGTCTCACTTCCCCCCGGTCAAAAGGGCCATCTGAAAAAAGTGTAAAATCCAGAAAGGCAGGACAGGCCATGGAGAACTGGGAGCCTTGTTATGCTGATGGGCGGGATGTAAATTGCCAACAGACACTTGGGAGAAGTGTATGGTGTTTCCTGAAACATCTAAAAAACAAAGCAACAGAACCTAGGGCACTTCCACTTATGGTCCTATAGCTTAGGGAAATTAAAATCAAAAAGACACAGCCACCCCAAAGTTTGGAACGGCTCTGTTGACAAGAACCTCGTTTACAGTACAAGTTCAACATCGCAGAAAGTGAAAAATGGATAAAGAAGTTGTGGTATTTACTTACAAAGCAATATCACTCAGCAATGAAATCTGTGTCATCAGGCCCTTAGCAGCACAATGAGTGGATTCAGGTATGATGATTCTAACTGAAATAAGTCACACAGAAAAAGAAACATCATAAGATATCAGTAATACACGGAATGTAAACTTGGCTACACAGGAACTGAATTACAGAACAGAACAGGGTCTCAAATTTAGAAAACCAACTTATTCTTGCTTAAGGGAAAAGGTGAGTTGGGGTGCTGCATAAAACCAGAGATTGAAATGAGCACAGATAAAGTTCCTTAAGCCAAATATGGAATAGACAAGAGCTACTCCTTGCTCAACGAAATGGACTCAACACCGCATATTAAACGCCTAAGAATGTACCTGACTAGTAAGTATCTTAAAACCTATGGATTGCTATGTCTCCGAAAGAGAATCAAACATGTGTACAGGGGCATAAACGCAGCAGTGATAGGATTGGAGAGGTTCGGTGAGCAAATGAAGACCCTTTGAAGACATATTGCATGGTACCCATTCCACGGGTTTCAACTACCAAGGTTTAAGGTATTCTTCCTTCAGCTAAAACATGCATGTGGAACCTAGAGTATGATCAACCATTTGATCGGGAGACGTGTTCAAATATGTCTCAGTTTTCGTACCCTGGTACTCGGGTGCAACATTCCAGACGCTTTACTAACACTCTCCCGACTTGGAGAGTCAGTCCCTTTAACCTCCTGTTTGGCCCAGTTTGCAATTTCTGCGGAAGATGAACAGGAATAGCGAGAACCAATGAGAGACTAGCTGGAGGTGTCTGAAAGGGCAAATTTAACTCTCATTTCCCACCAGGAAGAGGAATTAACTAAAGGCTCAGCATGCCGTGCCGGAACCAGAGTAGGGCCTGAAGCCATCCTGCGGTGTTGCGGCCAGGTCACAAGAAAGCGAGTTGAAGAAAGGAGCTCAGGGGAACTGTAATTCACAAACCTGCAGAGTTATAAATGACAGCTATCGTCCAAAAATAGACTGAAGTAAGGCTGCCAAGAGGACTTGAAAGCGGGGCAGAATTGCAGGAAACCGATTTCAGGAGGTAGACTGGAATTGCATTGAAAGCATAGGAAAAGAGGCAGAACGTCCACAATGATGCACTTGGCCAGAAAGTGCGTATGCGTTTTTTCCTGAATATATTCAGGAAAAAACGCATACGCCCTTTTTGGCCAACAAAGCAAGCTTGCAAAGGAAATCTGCACTACAAAGAAGTCTCACTTCCCCCCGGTCAAAAGGGCCATCTGAAAAAAGTGTAAAATCCAGAAAGGCAGGACAGGCCATGGAGAACTGGGAGCCTTGTTATGCTGATGGACGGGATGTAAATTGCCAACAGAGACTCGAGAGAAGTGTATGGTGTTTCCTGAAACATCTAAAAAACAAAGCAACAGAGCCTAGGGCACTTCCACTTATGGTCCTATAGCTTAGGGAAATTAAAATCAAAAAGACACAGCCACCCCAAAGTTTGGGACGCCTCTGTTTACAAGAACCTCGTTTACCGTACAAGTTCAATATCACAGAAAGTGAAAAATGGATAAAGAAGTTGTGGTATTTACTTACAAAGCAATATCACTCAGCAATGAAATCTGTGTCATCAGGCCCTTAGCAGCACAATGAGTGGATTCAGGTATGATGATTCTAACTGAAATAAGTCACAGAGAAAAAGAAACATCATAAGATATCAGTAATACACGGAATGTAAACTTGGCTACACAGGAACTGAATTACAGAACAGAACAGGGTCTCAAATTTAGAAAACCAACTTATGCTTGCTTAAGGGTAAAGGTGAGTTGGGGTGCTGCATAAAACCAGAGATTGAAATGAGCACAGATAAAGTTCCTTAAGCCAAATATGGAATAGACAAGAGCTACTCCTTGCTCAACGAAATGGACTCAACACCGCATATTAAACGCCTAAGAATGTATCTGACTAGTAAGTATCTTAAAACCTATGGATTGCTATGTCTCCAAAAGAGAATCAAGCGTGTGTACAGGGGCATAAACGCAGCAGTGATAGGATTGGAGAGGTTCAGTGAGCAAATGAAGACCCTTTGAAGTCATATTGCATGGTACCCATTACACGGGTCTCAACTCTCCAGGTTTAAGGTATTCATCCTTCAGCTAAAACATGCATGTGGAACCCAGAGTATGATCAACCATGTGAACGGGAGACGTGTTCAAATATGTCTCAGTTTTCCTCCCCTGGTACTCGGGTGCAACATTCCAGACGCTTTACTAACACTCTCCCGACTTGGAGAGTCAGTCCCTTTAACCTCCTGTTTGGCCCAGTTTGCAATTTCTGCGGAAGATGAACAGGAATAGCGAGAACCAATGAGAGGCTAGCTGGAGGTGTCTGGACGGGCAAATTTAACTCTCATTTCCCACCAGGAAGAGAAATTAACCAAAGGCTCAGCATGCCGTGCCGGAACCAGATTAGGGCCTGAAGCCATCCTGTGGTGTTGCGGCCAGGTCAAAAGAAAGCGAGTTGAAGAAAGGAGCTCAGGGGCACTGTAATTCACAAACCTGCAGAGTTATAAATGACAGCTATCGTCCAAAAATAGACTGAAGTAAGGCTGCCTAGACGACTTGAAAGCGGGGCAGAATTGCAGGAAACCGATTTCAGGAGGTAGACTGGAATTGCATTGAAAGCATAGGAAAAGAGGCAGAACGTCCACAATGATGCACTTGGCCAAAAAGGGCGTATGCGTTTTTTCCTGAATATATTCAGGAAAAAACGCATAAGCCCTTTTTGGCCAACCAAGCAAGCTTGCAAAGGAAATCTGCACTACAATGAAGTCTCACTTCCCCCCGGTCAAAAGGGCCATCTGAAAAAAGTGTAAAATCCAGAAAGGCAACAGGCCATTGAGAACTGGGAGCCTTGTTATGCTGATGGGCGGGATGTAAATTGCCAACAGACACTTGGGAGAAGGGTATGGTGTTTCCTGAAACATCTAAAAAACAAAGCAACAGAGCCTAGGGCACTTCCACTTATGGTCCTATAGCTTAGGGAAATTAAAATCAAAAAGACACAGCCACCCCAAAGTTTGGAACGGCTCTGTTTACAAGAACCTCGTTTACAGTACAAGTTCAACATCGCAGAAAGTGAAAAATGGATAAAGAAGTTGTGGTATTTACTTACAAAGCAATATCACTCAGCAATGAAATCTGTGTCATCAGGCCCTTAGCAGCACAATGAGTGGATTCAGGTATGATGATTCTAACTGAAATAAGTCACACAGAAAAAGAAACATCATAAGATATCAGTAATACACGGAATGTAAACTTGGCTACACAGGAACTGAATTACAGAACAGAACAGGGTCTCAAATTTAGAAAACCAACTTATGCTTGCTTAAGGGGAAAGGTGAGTTGGGGTGCTGCATAAAACCAGAGATTGAAATGAGCACAGATAAAGTTCCTTAAGCCAAATATGGAATAGAAAAGAGCTACTCCTTGCTCAACGAAATGGACTCAACACCCCATATTAAACGCCTAAGAATGTACCTGACTAGTAAGTATCTTAAAACCTATGGATTGCTATGTCTCCGAAAGAGAATCAAGCATGTGTACAGGGGCATAAACGCAGCAGTGATAGGATTGGAGAGGTTCGGTGAGCAAATGAAGACCCTTTGAAGTCATATTGCATGGTACCCATTCCACGGGTTTCAACTACCCAGGTTTAAGGTATTCTTCCTTCAGCTAAAACATGCATGTGGAACCTAGAGTATGATCAACCATGTGATCGGGAGACGTGTTCAAATATGTCTCAGTTTTCGTACCCTGGTACTCGGGTGCAACATTCCAGACGCTTTACTAACACTCTCCCTACTTGGAGAGTCAGTCCCTTTAACCTCCTGTTTGGCCCAGTTTGCAATTTCTGCGGAAGATGAACAGGAATAGCGAGAACCAATGAGAGGCTAGCTGGAGGTGTCTGGACGGGCAAATTTAACTCTCATTTCCCACCAGGAAGAGGAATTAACCAAAGGCTCAGCGTGCCGTGCCGGAACCAGATTAGGGCCTAAAGCCATCCTGCGGTGTTGCGGCCAGCTCAAAAGAAAGCGAGTTGAAGAAAGGAGCTCAGGGGCACTGTAATTCACAAACCTGCAGAGTTATAAATGACAGCTATCGTCCAAAAATAGACTGAAGTAAGGCTGCCAAGAGGACTTGAAAGCGGGGCAGAATTGCAGGAAACCGATTTCAGGAGGTAGACTGGAATTGCATTGAAAGCATAGGAAAAGAGGCAGAACGTCCACAATGATGCACTTGGCCAAAAAGGGCGTATGCGTTTTTTCCTGAATATATTCAGGAAAAAACGCATACGTCCTTTTTGGCCAACCAAGCAAGCTTGCAAAGGAAATCTGCACTACAATGAAGTCTCACTTCCCCCCGGTCAAAAGGGCCATCTGAAAAAAGTATAAAATCCAGAAAGGCAGGACAGGCCATGGAGAACTGGGAGCCTTGTTATGCTGATGGGCGGGATGTAAATTGCCAACAACCACTTGGGAGAAGTGTATGGTGTTTCCTGAAACATCTAAAAAACAAAGCAACAGAGCCTAGGGCACTTCCACTTATGGTCCTATATCTTAGGGAAATTAAAATCAAAAAGACACAGCCACCCGAAAGTTTGGAACAGCTCTGTTTACAAGAACCTCGTTTACAGTACAAGTTCAACATCGCAGAAAGTGAAAAATGGATAAAGAAGTTGTGGTATTCACTTACAAAGCAATATCACTCAGCAATGAAATCTGTGTCATCAGGCCCTTAGCAGCACAATGAGTGGATTCAGGTATGATGATTCTAACTGAAATAAGTCACACAGAAAAAGAAACATCATAAGATATCAGTAATACACAGAATGGAAACTTGGCTACACAGGAACTGAATTACAGAACAGAACAGGGTCTCAAATTTAGAAAACCAACTTATGCTTGCTTAAGGGTAAAGGTGAGTTGGGGTGCTGCATAAAACCAGAGATTGAAATGAGCACAGATAAAGTTCCTTAAGCCAAATATGGAAAAGACAAGAGCTACTCCTTGCTCAACGAAATGGACTCAACCACGCATATTAAATGCCTAAGAATTTACCTGACTAGTAAGTATCTTAAAACCTATGGATTTCTATGTCTCCGAAAGAGAATCAAGCATGTGTACAGGGGCATAAACGCAGCAGTGATAGGATTGGAGAGGTTCGGTGAGCAAATGAAGACCCTTTGAAGTCATATTGCATGGTACCCATTCCACGGGTCTCAACTCTCCAGGTTTAAGGTATTCTTCCTTCAGCTAAAACATGCATGTGGAACCCAGAGTATGATCAACCGTGTGAACGGGAGACGTGTTCAAATATGTCTCAGTTTTCCTCCCCTGGTACTCGGGTGCAACATTCCAGACGCTTTACTAACACTCTCCCCACTTGGAGAGTCAGTGCCTTTAACCTCCTGTTTGGCCCAGTTTGCAATTTCTGCGGAAGATGAACAGGAATAGCGAGAACCAATGAGAGACTAACTGGAGGTGTCTGGACGGGCAAATTTAACTCTCATTTCCCACCAGGAAGAGGAAATAACCAAAGGCTCAGCGTGCCGGGCCGGAACCAGATTAGGGCCTGAAGCCATCCTGCGGTGTTGCGGCCAGGTCGCAAGAAAGCAAGTTGAAGAATGGAGCTCAGGGGCACTGTAATTCACAAACCTGCAGAGTTATAAATGACAGCTATCGTCCAAAAATAGACTGAAGTAAGGCTGCCAAGAGGACTTGAAAGCGGGGCAGAATTGCAGGAAACCGATTTCAGGAGGTAGACTGGAATTGCATTGAAAGCATAGGAAAAGAGGCAGAACGTCCACAATGATGCACTTGGCCAAAAAGGGCGTATGCGTTTTTTCCTGAATATATTCAGGAAAAAACGCATACGCCCTTTTTGGCCAACCCAGCAAGCTTGCAAAGGAAATCTGCACAACAATGAAGTCTCACTTCCCCCCGGTCAAAAGGGCCATCTGAAAAAAGTGTAAAATCCAGAAAGGCAGGACAGGCCACGGAGAACTGGGAGCCTTGTTATGCTGATGGGCGGGATGTAAATTGCCAACAACCACTCGGGAGAAGTGTATGGTGTTTCCTGAAACATCTAAAAAGCAAAGCAACAGAACCTAGGGCACTTCCACTTATGGTCCTATAGCTTAGGGAAATTAAAATCAAAAAGACACAGCCACCCCAAAGTTTGGAACGGCTCTGTTTAGAAGAACCTCGTTTACAGTACAAGTTCAACATCGCAGAAAGTGAAAAATGGATAAAGAAGTTGTGGTATTTACTTACAAAGCAATATCACTCAGCAATGAAATCTGTGTCATCAGGCCCTTAGCAGCACAATGAGTGGATTCAGGTATGATGATTCTAACTGAAATAAGTCACACAGAAAAAGAAACATCATAAGATATCAGTAATACACGGAATGGAAACATGGCTACACAGGAACTGAATTACAGAACAGAACAGGGTCTCAAATTTAGAAAACCAACTTATGCTTGCCTAAGGGGAAAGGTGAGTTGGGGTGCTGCATAAAACCAGAGATTGAAATGAGCACAGATAAAGTTCCTTAAGTCAAATATGGAATAGACAAGAGCTACTCCTTGCTCAACGAAATGGACTCAACACCGCATATTAAACGCCTAAGAATGTACGTGACTAGTAAGTATCTTAAAACCTATGGATTGCTATGTCTCCGAAAGAGAATCAAGCATGTGTACAGGGGCATAAACGCAGCAGTGATAGGATTGGAGAGGCTCGGTGAGCAAATGAAGACCCTTTGAAGTCATATTGCATGGTACCCATTCCACGGGTCTTAACTCTCCAGGTTTAAGGTATTCTTCCTTCAGCTAAAACATGCATGTGGAACCCAAGTATGATCAACCATGTGAACGGGAGACGTGTTCAAATATGTCTCAGTTTTCCTCCCCTGGTACTCGGGTGCAACATTCCAGACACATTACTAACACTCTCCCCACTTGGAGAGTCAGCGCCTTTAACCTCCTGTTTGGCCCAGTTTGCAATTTCTGCGGAAGATGAACAGGAATAGCGAGAACCAATGAGAGACTAGCTGGAGGTGTCTGGACGGGCAAATTTAACTCTCATTTCCCACCCGGAAGAGGAAATAACCAAAGGCTCAGCGTGCCGTGCCGGAACCAGATTAGGGCCTGAAGCCATCCTGCGGTGTTGCGGCCAGGTCACAAGAAAGCAAGTTGAAGAAAGGAGCTCAGGGGCACTGTAATTCACAAACCTGCAGAGTTATAAATGACAGCTATCGTCCAAAAATAGACTGAAGTAAGGCTGCCAAGAGGACTTGAAAGCGGGGCAGAATTGCAGGAAACCGATTTCAGGAGGTAGACTGGAATTGCATTGAAAGCATAGGAAAAGAAGCAGAACGTCCACAATGATGCACTTGGCCAAAAAGGGCGTATGCGTTTTTTCCTGAATATATTCAGGAAAAAACGCATACGCCCTTTTTGGCCAACCAAGCAAGCTTGCAAATGAAATCTGCACTACAATGAAGTCTCACTTCCCCCCGGTCAAAAGGGCCATCTGAAAAAAGTGTAAAATCCAGAAAGGCAGGAAAGGCCATGGAGAACTGGGAGCCTTGTTATGCTGATGGGCGGGATGTAAATTGCCAACAACCACTCGGGAGAAGTGTATGGTGTTTCCTGAAACATCTAAAAAACAAAGCAACAGAACCTAGGGCACTTCCACTTATGGTCCTATAGCTTAGGGAAATTAAAATCAAAAAGACACAGCCACCCCAAAGTTTGGAACGGCTCTGTTTACAAGAACCTCATTTACAGTACAAGTTCAACATCGCAGAAAGTGAAAAATGGATAAAGGAGTTGTGGTATTTACTTACAAAGCAATATCACTCAGCAATGAAATCTGTGTCATCAGGCCCTTAGCAGCACAATGAGTGGATTCAGGTATGATGATTCTAACTGAAATAAGTCACACAGAAAAAGAAACATCATAAGATATCAGTAATACACGGAATGTAAACTTGGCTACACAGGAACTGAATTACAGAACAGAACAGGGTCTCAAATTTAGAAAACCAACTTATGTTTGCTTAAGGGGAAAGGTGAGTTGGGGTGCTGCATAAAACCAGAGATTGAAATGAGCACAGATAAAGTTCCTTAAGTCAAATATGGAATAGACAAGAGCTACTCCTTGCTCAACGAAATGGACTCAACACCGCATATTAAACGCCTAAGAATGTACCTGACTAGTAAGTATCTTAAAACCTATGGATTGCTATGTCTCCGAAAGAGAATCAAGCATGTGTACAGGGGCATAAATGCAACAGTGATAGGATTGGAGAGGTTCGGTGAGCAAATGAAGA
This sequence comes from Stenella coeruleoalba, assembly GCF_951394435.1. Taxonomy (NCBI): domain Eukaryota; kingdom Metazoa; phylum Chordata; class Mammalia; order Artiodactyla; family Delphinidae; genus Stenella; species Stenella coeruleoalba. Next base: position 564,796 of record NW_027646405.1, read on the forward strand.
CCCTTTGAAGTCATATTGCATGGTACCCATTCCACGGGTCTCAACTCTCCAGGTTTAAGGTATTCTTCCTTCAGCTAAAACATGCATGTGGAACCCAGAGTATGATCAACCGTGTGAACGGGAGACGTGTTCAAATATGTCTCAGTTTTCCTCCCCTGGTACTCGGGTGCAACATTCCAGACGCTTTACTAACACTCTCCCCACTTGGAGAGTCAGTGCCTTTAACCTCCTGTTTGGCCCAGTTTGCAATTTCTGCGGAAGATGAACAGGAATAGCGAGAACCAATGAGAGACTAACTGGAGGTGTCTGGACGGGCAAATTTAACTCTCATTTCCCACCAGGAAGAGGAAATAACCAAAGGCTCAGCGTGCCGGGCCGGAACCAGATTAGGGCCTGAAGCCATCCTGCGGTGTTGCGGCCAGGTCGCAAGAAAGCAAGTTGAAGAATGGAGCTCAGGGGCACTGTAATTCACAAACCTGCAGAGTTATAAATGACAGCTATCGTCCAAAAATAGACTGAAGTAAGGCTGCCAAGAGGACTTGAAAGCGGGGCAGAATTGCAGGAAACCGATTTCAGGAGGTAGACTGGAATTGCATTGAAAGCATAGGAAAAGAGGCAGAACGTCCACAATGATGCACTTGGCCAAAAAGGGCGTATGCGTTTTTTCCTGAATATATTCAGGAAAAAACGCATACGCCCTTTTTGGCCAACCAAGCAAGCTTGCAAAGGAAATCTGCACAACAATGAAGTCTCACTTCCCCCCGGTCAAAAGGGCCATCTGAAAAAAGTGTAAAATCCAGAAAGGCAGGACAGGCCACGGAGAACTGGGAGCCTTGTTATGCTGATGGGCGGGATGTAAATTGCCAACAACCACTCGGGAGAAGTGTATGGTGTTTCCTGAAACATCTAAAAAGCAAAGCAACAGAACCTAGGGCACTTCCACTTATGGTCCTATAGCTTAGGGAAATTAAAATCAAAAAGACACAGCCACCCCAAAGTTTGGAACGGCTCTGTTTAGAAGAACCTCGTTTACAGTACAAGTTCAACATCGCAGAAAGTGAAAAATGGATAAAGAAGTTGTGGTATTTACTTACAAAGCAATATCACTCAGCAATGAAATCTGTGTCATCAGGCCCTTAGCAGCACAATGAGTGGATTCAGGTATGATGATTCTAACTGAAATAAGTCACACAGAAAAAGAAACATCATAAGATATCAGTAATACACGGAATGGAAACATGGCTACACAGGAACTGAATTACAGAACAGAACAGGGTCTCAAATTTAGAAAACCAACTTATGCTTGCCTAAGGGGAAAGGTGAGTTGGGGTGCTGCATAAAACCAGAGATTGAAATGAGCACAGATAAAGTTCCTTAAGTCAAATATGGAATAGACAAGAGCTACTCCTTGCTCAACGAAATGGACTCAACACCGCATATTAAACGCCTAAGAATGTACGTGACTAGTAAGTATCTTAAAACCTATGGATTGCTATGTCTCCGAAAGAGAATCAAGCATGTGTACAGGGGCATAAACGCAGCAGTGATAGGATTGGAGAGGCTCGGTGAGCAAATGAAGACCCTTTGAAGTCATATTGCATGGTACCCATTCCACGGGTCTTAACTCTCCAGGTTTAAGGTATTCTTCCTTCAGCTAAAACATGCATGTGGAACCCAAGTATGATCAACCATGTGAACGGGAGACGTGTTCAAATATGTCTCAGTTTTCCTCCCCTGGTACTCGGGTGCAACATTCCAGACACATTACTAACACTCTCCCCACTTGGAGAGTCAGCGCCTTTAACCTCCTGTTTGGCCCAGTTTGCAATTTCTGCGGAAGATGAACAGGAATAGCGAGAACCAATGAGAGACTAGCTGGAGGTGTCTGGACGGGCAAATTTAACTCTCATTTCCCACCCGGAAGAGGAAATAACCAAAGGCTCAGCGTGCCGTGCCGGAACCAGATTAGGGCCTGAAGCCATCCTGCGGTGTTGCGGCCAGGTCACAAGAAAGCAAGTTGAAGAAAGGAGCTCAGGGGCACTGTAATTCACAAACCTGCAGAGTTATAAATGACAGCTATCGTCCAAAAATAGACTGAAGTAAGGCTGCCAAGAGGACTTGAAAGCGGGGCAGAATTGCAGGAAACCGATTTCAGGAGGTAGACTGGAATTGCATTGAAAGCATAGGAAAAGAAGCAGAACGTCCACAATGATGCACTTGGCCAAAAAGGGCGTATGCGTTTTTTCCTGAATATATTCAGGAAAAAACGCATACGCCCTTTTTGGCCAACCAAGCAAGCTTGCAAAGGAAATCTGCACTACAATGAAGTCTCACTTCCCCCCGGTCAAAAGGGCCATCTGAAAAAAGTGTAAAATCCAGAAAGGCAGGACAGGCCATGGAGAACTGGGAGCCTTGTTATGCTGATGGGCGGGATGTAAATTGCCAACAACCACTCGGGAGAAGTGTATGGTGTTTCCTGAAACATCTAAAAAACAAAGCAACAGAACCTAGGGCACTTCCACTTATGGTCCTATAGCTTAGGGAAATTAAAATCAAAAAGACACAGCCACCCCAAAGTTTGGAACAGCTCTGTTTACAAGAACCTCGTTTACAGTACAAGTTCAACATCGCAGAAAGTGAAAAATGGATAAAGGAGTTGTGGTATTTACTTACAAAGCAATATCACTCAGCAATGAAATCTGTGTCATCAGGCCCTTAGCAGCACAATGAGTGGATTCAGGTATGATGATTCTAACTGAAATAAGTCACACAGAAAAAGAAACATCATAAGATATCAGTAATACACGGAATGTAAACTTGGCTACACAGGAACTGAATTACAGAACAGAACAGGGTCTCAAATTTAGAAAACCAACTTATGCTTGCTTAAGGGGAAAGGTGAGTTGGGGTGCTGCATAAAACCAGAGATTGAAATGAGCACAGATAAAGTTCCTTAAGTCAAATATGGAATAGACAAGAGCTACTCCTTGCTCAACGAAATGGACTCAACACCGCATATTAAACGCCTAAGAATGTACCTGACTAGTAAGTATCTTAAAACCTATGGATTGCTATGTCTCCGAAAGAGAATCAAGCATGTGTACAGGGGCATAAACGCAGCAGTGATAGGATTGGAGAGGTTCGGTGAGCAAATGAAGACCCTTTGAAGTCATATTGCATGGTACCCATTACACGGGTCTTAACTCTCCTGGTTTAAGGTATTCTTCCTTCAGCTAAAACATGCATGTGGAACCCAAGTATGATCAACCATGTGAACGGGAGACGTGTTCAAATATGTCTCAGTTTTCCTCCCCTGGTACTCGGGTGCAACATTCCAGACGCTTTACTAACACTCTCCCCACTTGGAGAGTCAGCGCCTTTAACCTCCTGTTTGGCCCAGTTTGCAATTTCTGCGGAAGATGAACAGGAATAGCGAGAACCAATGAGAGACTAGCTGGAGGTGTCTGGACGGGCAAATTTAACTCTCATTTCCCACCAGGAAGAGGAAATAACCAAAGGCTCAGCGTGCCGTGCCGGAACCAGATTAGGGCCTGAAGCCATCCTGCGGTGTTGCGGCCAGGTCACAAGAAAGCGAGTTGAAGAAAGGAGCTCAGGGGCACTGTAATTCACAAACCTGCAGAGTTATAAATGACAGCTACCGTCCAAAAATAGACTGAAGTAAGGCTGCCAAGAGGACTTGAAAGCGGGGCAGAATTGCAGGAAACCGATTTCAGGAGGTAGACTGGAATTGCATTGAAAGCATAGGAAAAGAGGCAGAACGTCCACAATGATGCACTTGGCCAAAAAGGGCGTATGCGTTTTTTCCTGAATATATTCAGGAAAAAACGCATACGCCCTTTTTGGCCAACCAAGCAAGCTTGCAAAGGAAATCTGCACTACAATGAAGTCTCACTTCCCCCCGGTCAAAAGGGCCATCTGAAAAAAGTGTAAAATCCAGAAAGGCAGGACAGGCCATGGAGAACTGGGAGCCTTGTTATGCTGATGGGCGGGATGTAAATTGCCAACAACCACTCGGGAGAAGTGTATGGTGTTTCCTGAAACATCTAAAAAACAAAGCAACAGAACCTAGGGCACTTCCACTTATGGTCCTATAGCTTAGGGAAATTAAAATCAAAAAGACACAGCCACCCCAAAGTTTGGAACCACTCTGTTTACAAGAACCTCGTTTACAGTACAAGTTCAACATCGCAGAAAGTGAAAAATGGATAAAGAAGTTGTGGTATTTACTTACAAAGCAATATCACTCAGCAATGAAATCTGTGTCATCAGGCCCTTAGCAGCACAATGAGTGGATTCAGGTATGATGATTCTAACTGAAATAAGTCACACAGAAAAAGAAACATCATAAGATATCAGTAATACACGGAATGTAAACTTGGCTACACAGGAACTGAATTACAGAACAGAACAGGGTCTCAAATTTAGAAAACCAACTTATGCTTGCTTAAGGGGAAAGGTGAGTTGGGGTGCTGCATAAAACCAGAGATTGAAATGAGCACAGATAAAGTTCCTTAAGTCAAATATGGAATAGACAAGAGCTACTCCTTGCTCAACGAAATGGACTCAACACCGCATATTAAACGCCTAAGAATGTACCTGACTAGTAAGTATCTTAAAACCTATGGATTGCTATGTCTCCGAAAGAGAATCAAGCATGTGTACAGGGGCATAAACGCAGCAGTGATAGGATTGGAGAGGCTCGGTGAGCAAATGAAGACCCTCTGAAGTCATATTGCATGGTACCCATTCCACGGGTCTTAACTCTCCAGGTTTAAGGTATTCTTCCTTCAGCTAAAACATGCATGTGGAACCCAAGTATGATCAACCATGTGAACGGGAGACGTGTTCAAATATGTCTCAGTTTTCCTCCCCTGGTACTCGGGTGCAACATTCCAGACGCTTTACTAACACTCTCCCCACTTGGAGAGTCAGCGCCTTTAACCTCCTGTTTGGCCCAGTTTGCAATTTCTGCGGAAGATGAACAGGAATAGCGAGAACCAATGAGAGACTAGCTGGAGGTGTCTGGACGGGCAAATTTAACTCTCATTTCCCACCCGGAAGAGGAAATAACCAAAGGCTCAGCGTGCCGTGCCGGAACCAGATTAGGGCCTGAAGCCATCCTGCGGTGTTGCGGCCAGGTCACAAGAAAGCAAGTTGAAGAAAGGAGCTCAGGGGCACTGTAATTCACAAACCTGCAGAGTTATAAATGACAGCTATCGTCCAAAAATAGACTGAAGTAAGGCTGCCAAGAGGACTTGAAAGCGGGGCAGAATTGCAGGAAACCGATTTCAGGAGGTAGACTGGAATTGCATTGAAAGCATAGGAAAAGAGACAGATCGTCCACAATGATGCACTTGGCCAAAAAGGGCGTATGCGTTTTTTCCTGAATATATTCAGGAAAAAACGCATACGCACTTTTTGGCCAACCAAGCAAGCTTGCAAAGGAAATCTGCACTACAATGAAGTCTCACTTCCCCCCGGTCAAAAGGGCCATCTGAAAAAAGTGTAAAATCCAGAAAGGCAGGACAGGCCATGGAGAACTGGGAGCCTTGTTATGCTGATGGGCGGGATGTAAATTGCCAACAACCACTCGGGAGAAGTGTATGGTGTTTCCTGAAACATCTAAAAAACAAAGCAACAGAACCTAGGGCACTTCCACTTATGGTCCTATAGCTTAGGGAAATTAAAATCAAAAAGACACAGCCACCCCAAAGTTTGGAACGGCTCTGTTGACAAGAACCTCTTTTACAGTACAAGTTCAACATCGCAGAAAGTGAAAAATGGATAAAGGAGTTGTGGTATTTACTTACAAAGCAATATCACTCAGCAATGAAATCTGTGTCATCAGGCCCTTAGCAGCACAATGAGTGGATTCAGGTATGATGATTCTAACTGAAATAAGTCACACAGAAAAAGAAACATCATAAGATATCAGTAATACACGGAATGTAAACTTGGCTACACAGGAACTGAATTACAGAACAGAACAGGGTCTCAAATTTAGAAAACCAACTTATTCTTGCTTAAGGGTAAAGGTGAGTTGGGGTGCTGCATAAAACCAGAGATTGAAATGAGCACAGATAAAGTTCCTTAAGCCAAATATGGCATAGACAAGAGCTACTCCTTGCTCAACGAAATGGACTCAACACCGCATATTAAACGCCTAAGAATGTACCCGACTAGTAAGTATCTTAAAACCTATGGATTGCTATGTCTCTGAAAGAGAATCAAGCATGTGTACAGGGGCATAAACGCAGCAGTGATAGGATTGGAGAGGTTCGGTGAGCAAATGAAGACCCTTTGAAGTCATATTGCATGGTACCCATTACACGGGTCTTAACTCTCCAGGTTTAAGGTATTCTTCCTTCAGCTAAAACATGCATGTGGAACCCAAGTATGATGAACCATGTGAACGGGAGACGTGTTCAAATATGTCTCAGTTTTCCTCCCCTGGTACTCGGGTGCAACATTCCAGACGCTTTACTAACACTCTCCCCACTTGGAGAGTCAGCGCCTTTAACCTCCTGTTTGGCCCAGTTTGCAATTTCTGCGGAAGATGAACAGGAATAGCGAGAACCAATGAGAGACTAGCTGGAGGTGTCTGGACGGGCAAATTTAACTCTCATTTCCCACCAGGAAGAGGAAATAACCAAAGGCTCAGCGTGCCGTGCCGGAACCAGATTAGGGCCTGAAGCCATCCTGCGGTGTTGCGGCCAGGTCACAAGAAAGCGAGTTGAAGAAAGGAGCTCAGGGGCACTGTAATTCACAAACCTGCAGAGTTATAAATGACAGCTACCGTCCAAAAATAGACTGAAGTAAGGCTGCCAAGAGGACTTGAAAGCGGGGCAGAATTGCAGGAAACCGATTTCAGGAGGTAGACTGGAATTGCATTGAAAGCATAGGAAAAGAGGCAGAACGTCCACAATGATGCACTTGGCCAAAAAGGGCGTATGCGTTTTTTCCTGAATATATTCAGGAAAAAACGCATACGCCCTTTTTGGCCAACCAAGCAAGCTTGCAAAGGAAATCTGCACTACAATGAAGTCTCACTTCCCCCCGGTCAAAAGGGCCATCTGAAAAAAGTGTAAAATCCAGAAAGGCAGGACAGGCCATGGAGAACTGGGAGCCTTGTTATGCTGATGGGCGGGATGTAAATTGCCAACAACCACTCGGGAGAAGTGTATGGTGTTTCCTGAAACATCTAAAAAACAAAGCAACAGAACCTAGGGCACTTCCACTTATGGTCCTATAGCTTAGGGAAATTAAAATCAAAAAGACACAGCCACCCCAAAGTTTGGAACCACTCTGTTTACAAGAACCTCGTTTACAGTACAAGTTCAACATCGCAGAAAGTGAAAAATGGATAAAGAAGTTGTGGTATTTACTTACAAAGCAATATCACTCAGCAATGAAATCTGTGTCATCAGGCCCTTAGCAGCACAATGAGTGGATTCAGGTATGATGATTCTAACTGAAATAAGTCACACAGAAAAAGAAACATCATAAGATATCAGTAATACACGGAATGTAAACTTGGCTACACAGGAACTGAATTACAGAACAGAACAGGGTCTCAAATTTAGAAAACCAACTTATGCTTGCTTAAGGGGAAAGGTGAGTTGGGGTGCTGCATAAAACCAGAGATTGAAATGAGCACAGATAAAGTTCCTTAAGTCAAATATGGAATAGAAAAGAGCTACTCCTTGCTCAACGAAATGGACTCAACACCGCATATTAAACGCCTAAGAATGTACCTGACTAGTAAGTATCTTAAAACCTATGGATTGCTATGTCTCCGAAAGAGAATCAAGCATGTGTACAGGGGCATAAACGCAGCAGTGATAGGATTGGAGAGGTTCGGTGAGCAAATGAAGACCCTTTGAATTCATATTGCATGGTACCCATTACACGGGTCTTAACTCTCCAGGTTTAAGGTATTCTTCCTTCAGCTAAAACATGCATGTGGAACCCAAGTATGATCAACCATGTGAACGGGAGACGTGTTCAAATATGTCTCAGTTTTCCTCCCCTGGTACTCGGGTGCAACATTCCAGACGCTTTACTAACACTCTCCCCACTTGGAGAGTCAGCGCCTTTAACCTCCTGTTTGGCCCAGTTTGCAATTTCTGCGGAAGATGAACAGGAATAGCGAGAACCAATGAGAGACTAGCTGGAGGTGTCTGGACGGGCAAATTTAACTCTCATTTCCCACCAGGAAGAGGAAATAACCAAAGGCTCAGCGTGCCGTGCCGGAACCAGATTAGGGCCTGAAGCCATCCTGCGGTGTTGCGGCCAGGTCACAAGAAAGCGAGTTGAAGAAAGGAGCTCAGGGACACTGTAATTCACAAACCTGCAGAGTTATAAATGACAGCTACCGTCCAAAAATAGACTGAAGTAAGGCTGCCAAGAGGACTTGAAAGCGGGGCAGAATTGCAGGAAACCGATTTCAGGAGGTAGACTGGAATTGCATTGAAAGCATAGGAAAAGAGGCAGAACGTCCACAATGATGCACTTGGCCAAAAAGGGCATATGCGTTTTTTCCTGAATATATTCAGGAAAAAACGCATACGCCCTTTTTGGCCAACCAAGCAAGCTTGCAAAGGAAATCTGCACTACAATGAAGTCTCACTTCCCCCCGGTCAAAAGGGCCATCTGAAAAAAGTGTAAAATCCAGAAAGGCAGGACAGGCCATGGAGAACTGGGAGCCTTGTTATGCTGATGGGCGGGATGTAAATTGCCAACAACCACTCGGGAGAAGTGTATGGTGTTTCCTGAAACATCTAAAAAACAAAGCAACAGAACCTAGGGCACTTCCACTTATGGTCCTATAGCTTAGGGAAATTAAAATCAAAAAGACACAGCCACCCCAAAGTTTGGAACGGCTCTGTTTACAAGAACCTCGTTTACAGTACAAGTTCAACATCGCAGAAAGTGAAAAATGGATAAAGGAGTTGTGGTATTTACTTACAAAGCAATATCACTCAGCAATGAAATCTGTGTCATCAGGCCCTTAGCAGCACAATGAGTGGATTCAGGTATGATGATTCTAACTGAAATAAGTCACACAGAAAAAGAAACATCATAAGATATCAGTAATACACGGAATGTAAACTTGGCTACACAGGAACTGAATTACAGAACAGAACAGGGTCTCAAATTTAGAAAACCAACTTATGCTTGCTTAAGGGGAAAGGTGAGTTGGGGTGCTGCATAAAACCAGAGATTGAAATGAGCACAGATAAAGTTCCTTAAGTCAAATATGGAATAGACAAGAGCTACTCCTTGCTCAACGAAATGGACTCAACACCGCATATTAAACGCCTAAGAATGTACCTGACTAGTAAGTATCTTAAAACCTATGGATTGCTATGTCTCCGAAAGAGAATCAAGCATGTGTACAGGGGCATAAACGCAGCAGTGATAGGATTGGAGAGACTCGGTGAGCAAATGAAGACCCTTTGAAGTCATATTGCATGGTACCCATTCCACGGGTCTTAACTCTCCAGGTTTAAGGTATTCTTCCTTCAGCTAAAACATGCATGTGGAACCCAAGAATGATGAACCATGTGAACGGGAGACGTGTTCAAATATGTCTCAGTTTTCCTCCCCTGGTACTCGGGTGCAACATTCCAGACACTTTACTAACACTCTCCCCACTTGGAGAGTCAGCGCCTTTAACCTCCTGTTTGGCCCAGTTTGCAATTTCTGCGGAAGATGAACAGGAATAGCGAGAACCAATGAGAGACTAGCTGGAGGTGTCTGGACGGGCAAATTTAACTCTCATTTCCCACCAGGAAGAGGAAATAACCAAAGGCTCAGCGTGCCGTGCCGGAACCAGATTAGGGCCTGAAGCCATCCTGCGGTGTTGCGGCCAGGTCACAAGAAAGCGAGTTGAAGAAAGGAGCTCAGGGGCACTGTAATTCACAAACCTGCAGAGTTATAAATGACAGCTACCGTCCAAAAATAGACTGAAGTAAGGCTGCCAAGAGGACTTGAAAGCAGGGCAGAATTGCAGGAAACCGATTTCAGGAGGTAGACTGGAATTGCATTGAAAGCATAGGAAAAGAGGCAGAACGTCCACAATGATGCACTTGGCCAAAAAGGGCGTATGCGTTTTTTCCTGAATATATTCAGGAAAAAACGCATACGCCCTTTTTGGCCAACCAAGCAAGCTTGCAAAGGAAATCTGCACTACAATGAAGTCTCACTTCCCCCCGGTCAAAAGGGCCATCTGAAAAAAGTGTAAAATCCAGAAAGGGAGGACAGACCATGGAGAACTGGGAGCCTTGTTATGCTGATGGGCGGGATGTAAATTGCCAACAACCACTCAGGAGAAGTGTATGGTGTTTCCTGAAACATCTAAAAAACAAAGCAACAGAACCTAGGGCACTTCCACTTATGGTCCTATAGCTTAGGGAAATTAAAATCAAAAAGACACAGCCACCCCAAAGTTTGGAACTGCTCTGTTTACAACAACCTCGTTTACAGTACAAGTTCAACATCGCAGAAAGTGAAAAATGGATAAAGAAGTTGTGGCATTTACTTACAAAGCAATATCACTCAGCAATGAAATCTGTGTCATCAGGCCCTTAGCAGCACAATGAGTGGATTCAGGTATGATGATTCTAACTGAAATAAGTCACACAGAAAAAGAAACATCATAAGATATCAGTAATACACGGAATGTAAACTTGGCTACACAGGAACTGAATTACAGAACAGAACAGGGTCTCAAATTTAGAAAACCAACTTATGCTTGCTTAAGGGTAAAGGTGAGTTGGGGTGCTGCATAAAACCAGAGATTGAAATGAGCACAGATAAAGTTCCTTAAGTCAAATATGGAATAGACAAGAGCTACTCCTTGCTCAACGAAATGGACTCAACACCGCATATTAAACGCCTAAGAATGTACCTGACTAGTAAGTATCTTAAAACCTATGGATTGCTATGTCTCCGAAAGAGAATCAAGCATGTGTACAGGGGCATAAACGCAGCAGTGATAGGATTGGAGAGGTTCGGTGAGCAAATGAAGACCCTTTGAAGTCATATTGCATGGTACCCATTCCACGGGTCTTAACTCTCCAGGTTTAAGGTATTCTTCCTTCAGCTAAAACATGCATGTGGAACCCAAGTATGATGAACCATGTGAACGGGAGACGTGTTCAAATATGTCTCAGTTTTCCTCCCCTGGTACTCGGGTGCAACATTCCAGACGCTTTACTAACACTCTCCCGACTTGGAGAGTCAGCGCCTTTAACCTCCTGTTTGGCCCAGTTTGCAATTTCTGCGGAAGATGAACAGGAATAGCGAGAACCAATGAGAGACTAGCTGGAGGTGTCTGGACGGGCAAATTTAACTCTCATTTCCCACCAGGAAGAGGAAATAACCAAAGGCTCAGCATGCCGTGCCGGAACCAGATTAGGGCCTGAAGCCATCCTGCGGTGTTGTGGCCAGGTCACAAGAAAGCAAGTTGAAGAAAGGAGCTCAGGGGCACTGTAATTCACAAACCTGCAGAGTTATAAATGACAGCTACCGTCCAAAAATAGACTGAAGTAAGGCTGCCAAGAGGACTTGAAAGCGGGGCAGAATTGCAGGAAACCGATTTCAGGAGGTAGACTGGAATTGCATTGAAAGCATAGGAAAAGAGGCAGAACGTCCACAATGATGCACTTGGCCAAAAAGGGCGTATGCGTTTTTTCCTGAATATTTTCAGGAAAAAACGCATACGCCCTTTTTGGCCAACCAAGCAAGCTTGCAAAGGAAATCTGCACTACAATGAAGTCTCACTTCCCCCCGGTCAAAAGGGCCATCTGAAAAAAGTGTAAAATCCAGAAAGGCAGGACAGGCCATGGAGAACTGGGAGCCTTGTTATGCTGATGGGCGGGATGTAAATTGCCAACAACCACTCGGGAGAAGTGTATGGTGTTTCCTGAAACATCTGAAAAACAAAGCAACAGAATCTAGGGCACTTCCACTTATGGTCCTATAGCTTAGGGAAATTAAAATCAAAAAGACACAGCCACCCCAAAGTTTGGAACCGCTCTGTTTACAACAACCTCGTTTACAGTACAAGTTCAACATCGCAGAAAGTGAAAAATGGATAAAGAAGTTGTGGTATTTACTTACAAAGCAATATCACTCAGCAATGAAATCTGTGTCATCAGGCCCTTAGCAGCACAATGAGTGGATTCAGGTATGATGATTCTAACTGAAATAAGTCACACAGAAAAAGAAACATCATAAGATATCAGTAATACACGGAATGTAAACTTGGCTACACAGGAACTGAATTACAGAACAGAACAGGGTCTCAAATTTAGAAAACCAACTTATGCTTGCTTAAGGGTAAAGGTGAGTTGGGGTGCTGCATAAAACCAGAGATTGAAATGAGCACAGATAAAGTTCCTTAAGTCAAATATGGAATAGACAAGAGCTACTCCTTGCTCAACGAAATGGACTCAACACCGCATATTAAACGCCTAAGAATGTACCTGACTAGTAAGTATCTTAAAACCTATGGATTGCTATGTCTCCAAAAGAGAATCAAGCATGTGTACAGGGGCATAAACGCAGCAGTGATAGGATTGGAGAGGTTCGGTGAGCAAATGAAGACCCTTTGAAGTCATATTGCATGGTACCCATTACACGGGTCTTAACTCTCCAGGTTTAAGGTATTTTTCCTTCAGCTAAAACATGCATGTGGAACCCAAGTATGATGAACCATGTGAACGGGAGACGTGTTCAAATATGTCTCAGTTTTCCTCCCCTGGTACTCGGGTGCAACATTCCAGACGCTTTACTAACACTCTCCCCACTTGGAGAGTCAGCGCCTTTAACCTCCTGTTTGGCCCAGTTTGCAATTTCTGCGGAAGATGAACAGGAATAGCGAGAACCAATGAGAGACTAGCTGGAGGTGTCTGGACGGGCAAATTTAACTCTCATTTCCCACCAGGAAGAGGAAATAACCAAAGGCTCAGCGTGCCGTGCCGGAACCAGATTAGGGCCTGAAGCCATCCTGCGGTGTTGCGGCCAGGTCACAAGAAAGCGAGTTGAAGAAAGGAGCTCAGGGGCACTGTAATTCACAAACCTGCAGAGTTATAAATGACAGCTACCGTCCAAAAATAGACTGAAGTAAGGCTGCCAAGAGGACTTGAAAGCAGGGCAGAATTGCAGGAAACCGATTTCAGGAGGTAGACTGGAATTGCATTGAAAGCATAGGAAAAGAGGCAGAACGTCCACAATGATGCACTTGGCCAAAAAGGGCGTATGCGTTTTTTCCTGAATATATTCAGGAAAAAACGCATACGCCCTTTTTGGCCAACCAAGCAAGCTTGCAAAGGAAATCTGCACTACAATGAAGTCTCACTTCCCCCCGGTCAAAAGGGCCATCTGAAAAAAGTGTAAAATCCAGAAAGGCAGGACAGGCCATGGAGAACTGGGAGCCTTGTTATGCTGATGGGTGGGATGTAAATTGCCAACAACCACTCGGGAGAAGTGTATGGTGTTTCCTGAAACATCTAAAAAACAAAGCAACAGAACCTAGGGCACTTCCACTTATGGTCCTATAGCTTAGGGAAATTAAAATCAAAAAGACACAGCCACCCCAAAGTTTGGAACTGCTCTGTTTACAAGAACCTCGTTTACAGTACAAGTTCAACATCGCAGAAAGTGAAAAATGGATAAAGAAGTTGTGGTATTTACTTACAAAGCAATATCACTCAGCAATGAAATCTGTGTCATCAGGCCCTTAGCAGCACAATGAGTGGATTCAGGTATGATGATTCTAACTGAAATAACTCACACAGAAAAAGAAACATCATAAGATATCAGTAACACACGGAATGTAAACTTGGCTACACAGGAACTGAATTACAGAACAGAACAGGGTCTCAAATTTAGAAAACCAACTTATGCTTGCTTAAGGGTAAAGGTGAGTTGGGGTGCTGCATAAAACCAGAGATTGAAATGAGCACAGATAAAGTTCCTTAAGTTAAATATGGAATAGACAAGAGCTACTCCTTGCTCAACGAAATGGACTCAACACCGCATATTAAACGCCTAAGAATGTACCTGACTAGTAAGTATCTTAAAACCTATGGATTGCTATGTCTCCGAAAGAGAATCAAGCATGTGTACAGGGGCATAAACGCAGCAGTGATAGGATTGGAGAGGTTCGGTGAGCAAATGAAGACCCTTTGAAGTCATATTGCATGGTACCCATTCCACGGGTCTTAACTCTCCAGGTTTAAGGTATTCTTCCTTCAGCTAAAACATGCATGTGGAACCCAAGTATGATGAACCATGTGAACGGGAGACGTGTTCAAATATGTCTCAGTTTTCCTCCCCTGGTAGTCGGGTGCAACATTCCAGACGCTTTACTAACACTCTCCCGACTTGGAGAGTCAGCGCCTTTAACCTCCTGTTTGGCCCAGTTTGCAATTTCTGCGGAAGATGAACAGGAATAGCGAGAACCAATGAGAGACTAGCTGGAGGTGTCTGGACGGGCAAATTTAACTCTCATTTCCCACCAGGAAGAAGAAATAACCAAAGGCTCAGCGTGCCGTGCCGGAACCAGATTAGGGCCTGAAGCCATCCTGCGGTGTTGTGGCCAAGTCACAAGAAAGCAAGTTGAAGAAAGGAGCTCAGGGGCACTGTAATTCACAAACCTGCAGAGTTATAAATGACAGCTACCGTCCAAAAATGGACTGAAGTAAGGCTGCCAAGAGGACTTGAAAGCGGGGCAGAATTGCAGGAAACCGATTTCAGGAGGTAGACTGGAATTGCATTGAAAGCATAGGAAAAGAGGCAGAACGTCCACAATGATGCACTTGGCCAAAAAGGGCGTATGCGTTTTTTCCTGAATATTTTCAGGAAAAAACGCATACGCCCTTTTTGGCCAACCAAGCAAGCTTGCAAAGGAAATCTGCACTACAATGAAGTCTCACTTCCCCCCGGTCAAAAGGGCCATCTGAAAAAAGTGTAAAATCCAGAAAGGCAGGACAGGTCATGGAGAACTGGGAGCCTTGTTATGCTGATGGGCGGGATGTAAATAGCCAACAACCACTCGGGAGAAGTGTATGGTGTTTCCTGAAACATCTAAAAAACAAAGCAACAGAATCTAGGGCACTTCCACTTATGGTCCTATAGCTTAGGGAAATTAAAATCAAAAAGACACAGCCACCCCAAAGTTTGGAACCGCTCTGTTTACAACAACCTCGTTTACAGTACAAGTTCAACATCGCAGAAAGTGAAAAATGGATAAAGAAGTTGTGATATTTACTTACAAAGCAATATCACTCAGCAATGAAATCTGTGTCATCAGGCCCTTAGCAGCACAATGAGTGGATTCAGGTATGATGATTCTAACTGAAATAAGTCACACAGAAAAAGAAACATCATAAGATATCAGTAATACAAGGAATGTAAACTTGGCTACACAGGAACTGAATTACAGAACAGTACAGGGTCTCAAATTTAGAAAACCAACTTATGCTTGCTTAAGGGGAAAGGTGAGTTGGGGTGCTGCATAAAACCAGAGATTGAAATGAGCACAGATAAAGTTCCTTAAGTCAAATATGGAATAGACAAGAGCTACTCCTTGCTCAACGAAATGGACTCAACACCGCATATTAAATGCCTAAGAATGTACCTGACTAGTAAGTATCTTAAAACCTATGGATTGCTATGTCTCCGAAAGAGAATCAAGCATGTGTACAGGGGCATAAACGCAGCAGTGATAGGATTGGAGAGGCTCGGTGAGCAAATGAAGACCCTTTGAAGTCATATTGCATGGTACCCATTCCACGGGTCTTAACTCTCCAGGTTTAAGGTATTCTTCCTTCAGCTAAAACATGCATGTGGAACCCAAGTATGATCAACCATGTGAACGGGAGACGTGTTCAAATATGTCTCAGTTTTCCTCCCCTGGTACTCGGGTGCAACATTCCAGACACTTTACTAACACTCTCCCCACTTGGAGAGTCAGCGCCTTTAACCTCCTGTTTGGCCCAGTTTGCAATTTCTGCGGAAGATGAACAGGAATAGCGAGAACCAATGAGAGACTAGCTGGAGGTGTCTGGACGGGCAAATTTAACTCTCATTTCCCACCAGGAAGAGGAAATAACCAAAGGCTCAGCGTGCCGTGCCGGAACCAGATTAGGGCCTGAAGCCATCCTGCGGTGTTGCGGCCAGGTCACAAGAAAGCAAGTTGAAGAAAGGAGCTCAGGGGCACTGTAATTCACAAACCTGCAGAGTTATAAATGACAGCTATCGTCCAAAAATAGACTGAAGTAAGGCTGCCAAGAGGACTTGAAAGCGGGGCAGAATTGCAGGAAACCGATTTCAGGAGGTAGACTGGAATTGCATTGAAAGCATAGGAAAAGAGGCAGAATGTCCACAATGATGCACTTGGCCAAAAAGGGCATATGCGTTTTTTCCTGAATATATTCAGGAAAAAACGCATATGCCCTTTTTGGCCAACCAAGCAAGCTTGCAAAGAAATCTGCACTACAATGAAGTCTCACTTCCCCCCGGTCAAAAGGGCCATCTGAAAAAAGTGTAAAATCCAGAAAGGCAGGACAGGCCATGGAGAACTGGGAGCCTTGTTATGCTGATGGGCAGGATGTAAATTGCCAACAACCACTCAGGAGAAGTGTATGGTGTTTCCAGAAACATCTAAAAAACAAAGCAACAGAACCTAGGGCACTTCCACTTATGGTCCTATAGCTTAGGGAAATTAAAATCAAAAAGACGCAGCCACCCCAAAGTTTGGAAAGGCTCTGTTTACAAGAAGCTCGTTTACAGTACAAGTTCAACATCGCAGAAAGTGAAAAATGGATAAAGAAGTTGTGGTATTTACTTACAAAGCAATATCACTCAGCAATGAAATCTGTGTCATCAGGCCCATAGCAGCACAATGAGTGGATTCAGGTATGATGATTCAACTGAAATAAGTCACACAGAAAAAGAAACATCATAAGATATCTGTAATACACGGAATGTAAACTTGGCTACACAGGAACTGAATTACAGAACAGAACAGGGTCTCAAATTTAGAAAACCAACTTATGCTTGCTTAAGGGTAAAGGTGAGTTGGGGTGCTGCATAAAACCAGAGATTGAAATGAGCACAGATAAAGTTCCTTAAGTCAAATATGGAATAGACAAGAGCTACTCCTTGCTCAACGAAATGGACTCAACACCGCATATTAAACGCCTAAGAATGTACCTGACTAGTAAGTATCTTAAAACCTATGGATTGCTATGTCTCCGAAAGAGAATCAAGCATGTGTAGAGGGGCATAAACGCAGCAGTGATAGGATTGGAGAGGTTCGGTGAGCAAATGAAGACCCTTTGAAGTCATATTGCATGGTACCCATTCCACGGGTCTTAACTCTCCAGGTTTAAGGTATTCTTCCTTCAGCTAAAACATGCATGTGGAACCCAAGTATGATGAACCATGTGAACGGGAGACGTGTTCAAATATGTCTCAGTTTTCCTCCCCTGGTACTCGGGTGCAACATTCCAGACGCTTTACTAACACTCTCCCGACTTGGAGAGTCAGCGCCTTTAACCTCCTGTTTGGCCCAGTTTGCAATTTCTGCGGAAGATGAACAGGAATAGCGAGAACCAATGAGAGACTAGCTGGAGGTGTCTGGACGGGCAAATTTAACTCTCATTTCCCACCAGGAAGAGGAAATAACCAAAGGCTCAGCGTGCCGTGCCGGAACCAGATTAGGGCCTGAAGCCATCCTGCGGTGTTGTGGCCAGGTCACAAGAAAGCAAGTTGAAGAAAGGAGCTCAGGGGCACTGTAATTCACAAACCTGCAGAGTTATAAATGACAGCTACCGTCCAAAAATAGACTGAAGTAAGGCTGCCAAGAGGACTTGAAAGCGGGGCAGAATTGCAGGAAACCGATTTCAGGAGGTAGACTGGAATTGCATTGAAAGCATAGGAAAAGAGGCAGAACGTCCACAATGATGCACTTGGCCAAAAAGGGCGTATGCGTTTTTTCCTGAATATATTCAGGAAAAAACGCATACGCCCTTTTTGGCCAACCAAGCAAGCTTGCAAAGGAAATCTGCACTACAATGAAGTCTCACTTCCCCCCGGTCAAAAGGGCCATCTGAAAAAAGTGTAAAATCCAGAAAGGCAGGACAGGCCATGGAGAACTGGGAGCCTTGTTATGCTGATGGGCGGGATGTAAATTGCCAACAACCACTCGGGAGAAGTGTATGGTGTTTCCTGAAACATCTAAAAAACAAAGCAACAGAATCTAGGGCACTTCCACTTATGGTCCTATAGCTTAGGGAAATTAAAATCAAAAAGACACAGCCACCCCAAAGTTTGGAACCGCTCTCTTTACAACAACCTCGTTTACAGTACAAGTTCAACATCGCAGAAAGTGAAAAATGGATAAAGAAGTTGTGGTATTTACTTACAAAGCAATATCACTCAGCAATGAAATCTGTGTCATCAGGCCCTTAGCAGCACAATGAGTGGATTCAGGTATGATGATTCTAACTGAAATAAGTCACACAGAAAAAGAAACATCATAAGATATCAGTAATACAAGGAATGTAAACTTGGCTACACAGGAACTGAATTACAGAACAGTACAGGGTCTCAAATTTAGAAAACCAACTTATGCTTGCTTAAGGGGAAAGGTGAGTTGGGGTGCTGCATAAAACCAGAGATTGAAATGAGCACAGATAAAGTTCCTTAAGTCAAATATGGAATAGACAAGAGCTACTCCTTGCTCAACGAAATGGACTCAACACCGCATATTAAACGCCTAAGAATGTACCTGACTAGTAAGTATCTTAAAACCTATGGATTGCTATGTCTCCGAAAGAGAATCAAGCATGTGTACAGGGGCATAAACGCAGCAGTGATAGGATTGGAGAGGCTCGGTGAGCAAATGAAGACCCTTTGAAGTCATATTGCATGGTACCCATTCCACGGGTCTTAACTCTCCAGGTTTAAGGTATTCTTCCTTCAGCTAAAACATGCATGTGGAACCCAAGTATGATCAACCATGTGAACGGGAGACGTGTTCAAATATGTCTCAGTTTTCCTCCCCTGGTACTCGGGTGCAACATTCCAGACGCTTTACTAACACTCTCCCCACTTGGAGAGTCAGCGCCTTTAACCTCCTGTTTGGCCCAGTTTGCAATTTCTGCGGAAGATGAACAGGAATAGCGAGAACCAATGAGAGACTAGCTGGAGGTGTCTGGACGGGCAAATTTAACTCTCATTTCCCACCAGGAAGAGGAAATAACCAAAGGCTCAGCGTGCCGTGCCGGAACCAGATTAGGGCCTGAAGCCATCCTGCGGTGTTGCGGCCAGGTCACAAGAAAGCGAGTTGAAGAAAGGAGCTCAGGGGCACTGTAATTCACAAACCTGCAGAGTTATAAATGACAGCTACCGTCCAAAAATAGACTGAAGTAAGGCTGCCAAGAGGACTTGAAAGCGGGGCAGAATTGCAGGAAACCGATTTCAGGAGGTAGACTGGAATTGCATTGAAAGCATAGGAAAAGAGGCAGAACGTCCACAATGATGCACTTGGCCAAAAAGGGCGTATGCGTTTTTTCCTGAATATATTCAGGAAAAAACGCATACGCCCTTTTTGGCCAACCAAGCAAGCTTGCAAAGGAAATCTGCACTACAATGAAGTCTCACTTCCCCCCGGTCAAAAGGGCCATCTGAAAAAAGTGTAAAATCCAGAAAGGCAGGACAGGCCATGGAGAACTGGGAGCCTTGTTATGCTGATGGGCGGGATGTAAATTGCCAACAACCACTCGGGAGAAGTGTATGGTGTTTCCTGAAACATCTAAAAAACAAAGCAACAGAACCTAGGGCACTTCCACTTATGGTCCTATAGCTTAGGGAAATTAAAATCAAAAAGACACAGCCACCCCAAAGTTTGGAACCACTCTGTTTACAAGAACCTCGTTTACAGTACAAGTTCAACATCGCAGAAAGTGAAAAATGGATAAAGAAGTTGTGGTATTTACTTACAAAGCAATATCACTCAGCAATGAAATCTGTGTCATCAGGCCCTTAGCAGCACAATGAGTGGATTCAGGTATGATGATTCTAACTGAAATAAGTCACACAGAAAAAGAAACATCATAAGATATCAGTAATACACGGAATGTAAACTTGGCTACACAGGAACTGAATTACAGAACAGAACAGGGTCTCAAATTTAGAAAACCAACTTATGCTTGCTTAAGGGGAAAGGTGAGTTGGGGTGCTGCATAAAACCAGAGAGTGAAATGAGCACAGATAAAGTTCCTTAAGTCAAATATGGAATAGACAAGAGCTACTCCTTGCTCAACGAAATGGACTCAACACCGCATATTAAACGCCTAAGAATGTACCTGACTAGTAAGTATCTTAAAACCTATGGATTGCTATGTCTCCGAAAGAGAATCAAGCATGTGTACAGGGGCATAAACGCAGCAGTGATAGGATTGGAGAGGTTCGGTGAGCAAATGAAGACCCTTTGAATTCATATTGCATGGTACCCATTACACGGGTCTTAACTCTCCAGGTTTAAGGTATTCTTCCTTCAGCTAAAACATGCATGTGGAACCCAAGTATGATCAACCATGTGAACGGGAGACGTGTTCAAATATGTCTCAGTTTTCCTCCCCTGGTACTCGGGTGCAACATTCCAGACGCTTTACTAACACTCTCCCCACTTGGAGAGTCAGCGCCTTTAACCTCCTGTTTGGCCCAGTTTGCAATTTCTGCGGAAGATGAACAGGAATAGCGAGAACCAATGAGAGACTAGCTGGAGGTGTCTGGACGGGCAAATTTAACTCTCATTTCCCACCAGGAAGAGGAAATAACCAAAGGCTCAGCGTGCCGTGCCGGAACCAGATTAGGGCCTGAAGCCATCCTGCGGTGTTGCGGCCAGGTCACAAGAAAGCGAGTTGAAGAAAGGAGCTCAGGGGCACTGTAATTCACAAACCTGCAGAGTTATAAATGACAGCTACCGTCCAAAAATAGACTGAAGTAAGGCTGCCAAGAGGACTTGAAAGCGGGGCAGAATTGCAGGAAACCGATTTCAGGAGGTAGACTGGAATTGCATTGAAAGCATAGGAAAAGAGGCAGAACGTCCACAATGATGCACTTGGCCAAAAAGGGCATATGCGTTTTTTCCTGAATATATTCAGGAAAAAACGCATACGCCCTTTTTGGCCAACCAAGCAAGCTTGCAAAGGAAATCTGCACTACAATGAAGTCTCACTTCCCCCCGGTCAAAAGGGCCATCTGAAAAAAGTGTAAAATCCAGAAAGGCAGGACAGGCCATGGAGAACTGGGAGCCTTGTTATGCTGATGGGCGGGATGTAAATTGCCAACAACCACTCGGGAGAAGTGTATGGTGTTTCCTGAAACATCTAAAAAACAAAGCAACAGAACCTAGGGCACTTCCACTTATGGTCCTATAGCTTAGGGAAATTAAAATCAAAAAGACACAGCCACCCCAAAGTTTGGAACCACTCTGTTTACAAGAACCTCGTTTACAGTACAAGTTCAACATCGCAGAAAGTGAAAAATGGATAAAGAAGTTGTGGTATTTACTTACAAAGCAATATCACTCAGCAATGAAATCTGTGTCATCAGGCCCTTAGCAGCACAATGAGTGGATTCAGGTATGATGATTCTAACTGAAATAAGTCACACAGAAAAAGAAACATCATAAGATATCAGTAATACACGGAATGTAAACTTGGCTACACATGAACTGAATTACAGAACAGAACAGGGTCTCAAATTTAGAAAACCAACTTATGCTTGCTTAAGGGGAAAGGTGAGTTGGGGTGCTGCATAAAACCAGAGATTGAAATGAGCACAGATAAAGTTCCTTAAGTCAAATATGGAATAGACAAGAGCTACTCCTTGCTCAACGAAATGGACTCAACACCGCATATTAAACGCCTAAGAATGTACCTGACTAGTAAGTATCTTAAAACCTATGGATTGCTATGTCTCCGAAAGAGAATCAAGCATGTGTACAGGGGCATAAACGCAGCAGTGATAGGATTGGAGAGACTCGGTGAGCAAATGAAGACCCTTTGAAGTCATGTTGCATGGTACCCATTCCACGGGTCTTAACTCTCCAGGTTTAAGGTATTCTTCCTTCAGCTAAAACATGCATGTGGAACCCAAGAATGATGAACCATGTGAACGGGAGACGTGTTCAAATATGTCTCAGTTTTCCTCCCCTGGTACTCGGGTGCAACATTCCAGACACTTTACTAACACTCTCCCCACTTGGAGAGTCAGCGCCTTTAACCTCCTGTTTGGCCCAGTTTGCAATTTCTGCGGAAGATGAACAGGAATAGCGAGAACCAATGAGAGACTAGCTGGAGGTGTCTGGACGGGCAAATTTAACTCTCATTTCCCACCCGGAAGAGGAAATAACCAAAGGCTCAGCGTGCCGTGCCGGAAGCAGATTAGGGCCTGAAGCCATCCTGCGGTGTTGCGGCCAGGTCACAAGAAAGCAAGTTGAAGAAAGGAGCTCAGGGGCACTGTAATTCACAAACCTGCAGAGTTATAAATGACAGCTATCGTCCAAAAATAGACTGAAGTAAGGCTGCCAAGAGGACTTGAAAGCGGGGCAGAATTGCAGGAAACCGATTTCAGGAGGTAGACTGGAATTGCATTGAAAGCATAGGAAAAGAGACAGAACGTCCACAATGATGCACTTGGCCAAAAAGGGCGTATGCGTTTTTTCCTGAATATATTCAGGAAAAAACGCATACGCCCTTTTTGGCCAATCAAGCAAGCTTGCAAAGGAAATCTGCACTACAATGAAGTCTCACTTCCCCCCGGTCAAAAGGGCCATCTGAAAAAAGTGTAAAATCCAGAAAGGCAGGACAGGCCATGGAGAACTGGGAGCCTTGTTATGCTGATGGGCGGGATGTAAATTGCCAACAACCACTCGGGAGAAGTGTATGGTGTTTCCTGAAACATCTAAAAAACAAAGCAACAGAACCTAGGGCACTTCCACTTATGGTCCTATAGCTTAGGGAAATTAAAATCAAAAAGACACAGCCACCCCAAAGTTTGGGACGCCTCTGTTTACAAGAACCTCGTTTACAGTACAAGTTCAACATCGCAGAAAGTGAAAAATGGATAAAGGAGTTGTGGTATTTACTTACAAAGCAATATCACTCAGCAATGAAATCTGTGTCATCAGGCCCTTAGCAGCACAATGAGTGGATTCAGGTATGATGATTCTAACTGAAATAAGTCACACAGAAAAAGAAACATCATAAGATATCAGTAATACACGGAATGTAAACTTGGCTACACAGGAACTGAATTACAGAACAGAACAGGGTCTCAAATTTAGAAAACCAACTTATGCTTGCTTAAGGGGAAAGGTGAGTTGGGGTGCTGCATAAAACCAGAGATTGAAATGAGCACAGATAAAGTTCCTTAAGTCAAATATGGAATAGACAAGAGCTACTCCTTGCTCAACGAAATGGACTCAACACCGCATATTAAACGCCTAAGAATGTACCTGACTAGTAAGTATCTTAAAACCTATGGATTGCTATGTCTCCAAAAGAGAATCAAGCATGTGTACAGGGGCATAAACGCAGCAGTGATAGGATTGGAGAGGTTCGGTGAGCAAATGAAGACCCTTTGAAGTCATATTGCATGGTACCCATTACACGGGTCTTAACTCTCCAGCTTTAAGGTATTTTTCCTTCAGCTAAAACATGCATGTGGAACCCAAGTATGATGAACCATGTGAACGGGAGACGTGTTCAAATATGTCTCAGTTTTCCTCCCCTGGTACTCGGGTGCAACATTCCAGACGCTTTACTAACACTCTCCCCACTTGGAGAGTCAGCGCCTTTAACCTCCTGTTTGGCCCAGTTTGCAATTTCTGCGGAAGATGAACAGGAATAGCGAGAACCAATGAGAGACTAGCTGGAGGTGTCTGGACGGGCAAATTTAACTCTCATTTCCCACCAGGAAGAGGAAATAACCAAAGGCTCAGCGTGCCGTGCCGGAACCAGATTAGGGCCTGAAGCCATCCTGCGGTGTTGCGGCCAGGTCACAAGAAAGCGAGTTGAAGAAAGGAGCTCAGGGGCACTGTAATTCACAAACCTGCAGAGTTATAAATGACAGCTACCGTCCAAAAATAGACTGAAGTAAGGCTGCCAAGAGGACTTGAAAGCAGGGCAGAATTGCAGGAAACCGATTTCAGGAGGTAGACTGGAATTGCATTGAAAGCATAGGAAAAGAGGCAGAACGTCCACAATGATGCACTTGGCCAAAAAGGGCGTATGCGTTTTTTCCTGAATATATTCAGGAAAAAACGCATACGCCCTTTTTGGCCAACCAAGCAAGCTTGCAAAGGAAATCTGCACTACAATGAAGTCTCACTTCCCCCCGGTCAAAAGGGCCATCTGAAAAAAGTGTAAAATCCAGAAAGGCAGGACAGGCCATGGAGAACTGGGAGCCTTGTTATGCTGATGGGTGGGATGTAAATTGCCAACAACCACTCGGGAGAAGTGTATGGTGTTTCCTGAAACATCTAAAAAACAAAGCAACAGAACCTAGGGCACTTCCACTTATGGTCCTATAGCTTAGGGAAATTAAAATCAAAAAGACACAGCCACCCCAAAGTTTGGAACTGCTCTGTTTACAAGAACCTCGTTTACAGTACAAGTTCAACATCGCAGAAAGTGAAAAATGGATAAAGAAGTTGTGGTATTTACTTACAAAGCAATATCACTCAGCAATGAAATCTGTGTCATCAGGCCCTTAGCAGCACAATGAGTGGATTCAGGTATGATGATTCTAACTGAAATAACTCACACAGAAAAAGAAACATCATAAGATATCAGTAACACACGGAATGTAAACTTGGCTACACAGGAACTGAATTACAGAACAGAACAGGGTCTCAAATTTAGAAAACCAACTTATGCTTGCTTAAGGGTAAAGGTGAGTTGGGGTGCTGCATAAAACCAGAGATTGAAATGAGCACAGATAAAGTTCCTTAAGTTAAATATGGAATAGACAAGAGCTACTCCTTGCTCAACGAAATGGACTCAACACCGCATATTAAACGCCTAAGAATGTACCTGACTAGTAAGTATCTTAAAACCTATGGATTGCTATGTCTCCGAAAGAGAATCAAGCATGTGTACAGGGGCATAAACGCAGCAGTGATAGGATTGGAGAGGTTCGGTGAGCAAATGAAGACCCTTTGAAGTCATATTGCATGGTACCCATTCCACGGGTCTTAACTCTCCAGGTTTAAGGTATTCTTCCTTCAGCTAAAACATGCATGTGGAACCCAAGTATGATGAACCATGTGAACGGGAGACGTGTTCAAATATGTCTCAGTTTTCCTCCCCTGGTAGTCGGGTGCAACATTCCAGACGCTTTACTAACACTCTCCCGACTTGGAGAGTCAGCGCCTTTAACCTCCTGTTTGGCCCAGTTTGCAATTTCTGCGGAAGATGAACAGGAATAGCGAGAACCAATGAGAGACTAGCTGGAGGTGTCTGTACGGGCAAATTTAACTCTCATTTCCCACCAGGAAGAAGAAATAACCAAAGGCTCAGCATGCCGTGCCGGAACCAGATTAGGGCCTGAAGCCATCCTGCGGTGTTGTGGCCAAGTCACAAGAAAGCAAGTTGAAGAAAGGAGCTCAGGGGCACTGTAATTCACAAACCTGCAGAGTTATAAATGACAGCTACCGTCCAAAAATGGACTGAAGTAAGGCTGCCAAGAGGACTTGAAAGCGGGGCAGAATTGCAGGAAACCGATTTCAGGAGGTAGACTGGAATTGCATTGAAAGCATAGGAAAAGAGGCAGAACGTCCACAATGATGCACTTGGCCAAAAAGGGCGTATGCGTTTTTTCCTGAATATTTTCAGGAAAAAACGCATACGCCCTTTTTGGCCAACCAAGCAAGCTTGCAAAGGAAATCTGCACTACAATGAAGTCTCACTTCCCCCCGGTCAAAAGGGCCATCTGAAAAAAGTGTAAAATCCAGAAAGGCAGGACAGGTCATGGAGAACTGGGAGCCTTGTTATGCTGATGGGCGGGATGTAAATTGCCAACAACCACTCGGGAGAAGTGTATGGTGTTTCCTGAAACATCTAAAAAACAAAGCAACAGAATCTAGGGCACTTCCACTTATGGTCCTATAGCTTAGGGAAATTAAAATCAAAAAGACACAGCCACCCCAAAGTTTGGAACCGCTCTGTTTACAACAACCTCGTTTACAGTACAAGTTCAACATCGCAGAAAGTGAAAAATGGATAAAGAAGTTGTGGTATTTACTTACAAAGCAATATCACTCAGCAATGAAATCTGTGTCATCAGGCCCTTAGCAGCACAATGAGTGGATTCAGGTATGATGATTCTAACTGAAATAAGTCACACAGAAAAAGAAACATCATAAGATATCAGTAATACAAGGAATGTAAACTTGGCTACACAGGAACTGAATTACAGAACAGTACAGGGTCTCAAATTTAGAAAACCAACTTATGCTTGCTTAAGGGGAAAGGTGAGTTGGGGTGCTGCATAAAACCAGAGATTGAAATGAGCACAGATAAAGTTCCTTAAGTCAAATATGGAATAGACAAGAGCTACTCCTTGCTCAACGAAATGGACTCAACACCGCATATTAAACGCCTAAGAATGTACCTGACTAGTAAGTATCTTAAAACCTATGGATTGCTATGTCTCCGAAAGAGAATCAAGCATGTGTACAGGGGCATAAACGCAGCAGTGATAGGATTGGAGAGGCTCGGTGAGCAAATGAAGACCCTTTGAAGTCATATTGCATGGTACCCATTCCACGGGTCTTAACTCTCCAGGTTTAAGGTATTCTTCCTTCAGCTAAAACATGCATGTGGAACCCAAGTATGATCAACCATGTGAACGGGAGACGTGTTCAAATATGTCTCAGTTTTCCTCCCCTGGTACTCGGGTGCAACATTCCAGACACTTTACTAACACTCTCCCCACTTGGAGAGTCAGCGCCTTTAACCTCCTGTTTGGCCCAGTTTGCAATTTCTGCGGAAGATGAACAGGAATAGCGAGAACCAATGAGAGACTAGCTGGAGGTGTCTGGACGGGCAAATTTAACTCTCATTTCCCACCAGGAAGAGGAAATAACCAAAGGCTCAGCGTGCCGTGCCGGAACCAGATTAGGGCCTGAAGCCATCCTGCGGTGTTGCGGCCAGGTCACAAGAAAGCAAGTTGAAGAAAGGAGCTCAGGGGCACTGTAATTCACAAACCTGCAGAGTTATAAATGACAGCTATCGTCCAAAAATAGACTGAAGTAAGGCTGCCAAGAGGACTTGAAAGCGGGGCAGAATTGCAGGAAACCGATTTCAGGAGGTAGACTGGAATTGCATTGAAAGCATAGGAAAAGAGGCAGAATGTCCACAATGATGCACTTGGCCAAAAAGGGCATATGCGTTTTTTCCTGAATATATTCAGGAAAAAACGCATATGCCCCTTTTGGCCAACCAAGCAAGCTTGCAAAGAAATCTGCACTACAATGAAGTCTCACTTCCCCCCGGTCAAAAGGGCCATCTGAAAAAAGTGTAAAATCCAGAAAGGCAGGACAGGCCATGGAGAACTGGGAGCCTTGTTATGCTGATGGGCAGGATGTAAATTGCCAACAACCACTCAGGAGAAGTGTATGGTGTTTCCAGAAACATCTAAAAAACAAAGCAACAGAACCTAGGGCACTTCCACTTATGGTCCTATAGCTTAGGGAAATTAAAATCAAAAAGACGCAGCCACCCCAAAGTTTGGAACGGCTCTGTTTACAAGAAGCTCGTTTACAGTACAAGTTCAACATCGCAGAAAGTGAAAAATGGATAAAGAAGTTGTGGTATTTACTTACAAAGCAATATCACTCAGCAATGAAATCTGTGTCATCAGGCCCATAGCAGCACAATGAGTGGATTCAGGTATGATGATTCAACTGAAATAAGTCACACAGAAAAAGAAACATCATAAGATATCTGTAATACACGGAATGTAAACTTGGCTACACAGGAACTGAATTACAGAACAGAACAGGGTCTCAAATTTAGAAAACCAACTTATGCTTGCTTAAGGGTAAAGGTGAGTTGGGGTGCTGCATAAAACCAGAGATTGAAATGAGCACAGATAAAGTTCCTTAAGTCAAATATGGAATAGACAAGAGCTACTCCTTGCTCAACGAAATGGACTCAACACCGCATATTAAACGCCTAAGAATGTACCTGACTAGTAAGTATCTTAAAACCTATGGATTGCTATGTCTCCGAAAGAGAATCAAGCATGTGTACAGGGGCATAAACGCAGCAGTGATAGGATTGGAGAGGCTCGGTGAGCAAATGAAGACCCTTTGAAGTCATATTGCATGGTACCCATTCCACGGGTCTTAACTCTCCAGGTTTAAGGTATTCTTCCTTCAGCTAAAACATGCATGTGGAACCCAAGTATGATCAACCATGTGAACGGGAGACGTGTTCAAATATGTCTCAGTTTTCCTCCCCTGGTACTCGGGTGCAACATTCCAGACACTTTACTAACACTCTCCCCACTTGGAGAGTCAGCGCCTTTAACCTCCTGTTTGGCCCAGTTTGCAATTTCTGCGGAAGATGAACAGGAATAGCGAGAACCAATGAGAGACTAGCTGGAGGTGTCTGGACGGGCAAATTTAACTCTCATTTCCCACCAGGAAGAGGAAATAACCAAAGGCTCAGCGTGCCGTGCCGGAACCAGATTAGGGCCTGAAGCCATCCTGCGGTGTTGCGGCCAGGTCACAAGAAAGCAAGTTGAAGAAAGGAGCTCAGGGGCACTGTAATTCACAAACCTGCAGAGTTATAAATGACAGCTATCGTCCAAAAATAGACTGAAGTAAGGCTGCCAAGAGGACTTGAAAGCGGGGCAGAATTGCAGGAAACCGATTTCAGGAGGTAGACTGGAATTGCATTGAAAGCATAGGAAAAGAGGCAGAATGTCCACAATGATGCACTTGGCCAAAAAGGGCATATGCGTTTTTTCCTGAATATATTCAGGAAAAAACGCATATGCCCTTTTTGGCCAACCAAGCAAGCTTGCAAAGAAATCTGCACTACAATGAAGTCTCACTTCCCCCCGGTCAAAAGGGCCATCTGAAAAAAGTGTAAAATCCAGAAAGGCAGGACAGGCCATGGAGAACTGGGAGCCTTGTTATGCTGATGGGCAGGATGTAAATTGCCAACAACCACTCAGGAGAAGTGTATGGTGTTTCCAGAAACATCTAAAAAACAAAGCAACAGAACCTAGGGCACTTCCACTTATGGTCCTATAGCTTAGGGAAATTAAAATCAAAAAGACGCAGCCACCCCAAAGTTTGGAACGGCTCTGTTTACAAGAAGCTCGTTTACAGTACAAGTTCAACATCGCAGAAAGTGAAAAATGGATAAAGAAGTTGTGGTATTTACTTACAAAGCAATATCACTCAGCAATGAAATCTGTGTCATCAGGCCCATAGCAGCACAATGAGTGGATTCAGGTATGATGATTCAACTGAAATAAGTCACACAGAAAAAGAAACATCATAAGATATCTGTAATACACGGAATGTAAACTTGGCTACACAGGAACTGAATTACAGAACAGAACAGGGTCTCAAATTTAGAAAACCAACTTATGCTTGCTTAAGGGTAAAGGTGAGTTGGGGTGCTGCATAAAACCAGAGATTGAAATGAGCACAGATAAAGTTCCTTAAGTCAAATATGGAATAGACAAGAGCTACTCCTTGCTCAACGAAATGGACTCAACACCGCATATTAAACGCCTAAGAATGTACCTGACTAGTAAGTATCTTAAAACCTATGGATTGCTATGTCTCCGAAAGAGAATCAAGCATGTGTACAGGGGCATAAACGCAGCAGTGATAGGATTGGAGAGGTTCGGTGAGCAAATGAAGACCCTTTGAAGTCATATTGCATGGTACCCATTCCACGGGTCTTAACTCTCCAGGTTTAAGGTATTCTTCCTTCAGCTAAAACATGCATGTGGAACCCAAGTATGATCAACCATGTGAACGGGAGACGTGTTCAAATATGTCTCAGTTTTCCTCCCCTGGTACTCGGGTGCAACATTCCAGACGCTTTACTAACACTCTCCCGACTTGGAGAGTCAGCGCCTTTAACCTCCTGTTTGGCCCAGTTTGCAATTTCTGCGGAAGATGAACAGGAATAGCGAGAACCAATGAGAGACTAGCTGGAGGTGTCTGGACGGGCAAATTTAACTCTCATTTCCCACCAGGAAGAGGAAATAACCAAAGGCTCAGCGTGCCGTGCCGGAACCAGATTAGGGCCTGAAGCCATCCTGCGGTGTTGTGGCCAGGTCACAAGAAAGCAAGTTGAAGAAAGGAGCTCAGGGGCACTGTAATTCACAAACCTGCAGAGTTATAAATGACAGCTACCGTCCAAAAATAGACTGAAGTAAGGCTGCCAAGAGGACTTGAAAGCGGGGCAGAATTGCAGGAAACCGATTTCAGGAGGTAGACTGGAATTGCATTGAAAGCATAGGAAAAGAGGCAGAACGTCCACAATGATGCACTTGGCCAAAAAGGGCGTATGCGTTTTTTCCTGAATATATTCAGGAAAAAACGCATACGCCCTTTTTGGCCAACCAAGCAAGCTTGCAAAGGAAATCTGCACTACAATGAAGTCTCACTTCCCCCCGGTCAAAAGGGCCATCTGAAAAAAGTGTAAAATCCAGAAAGGCAGGACAGGCCATGGAGAACTGGGAGCCTTGTTATGCTGATGGGCGGGATGTAAATTGCCAACAACCACTCGGGAGAAGTGTATGGTGTTTCCTGAAACATCTAAAAAACAAAGCAACAGAATCTAGGGCACTTCCACTTATGGTCCTATAGCTTAGGGAAATTAAAATCAAAAAGACACAGCCACCCCAAAGTTTGGAACCGCTCTCTTTACAACAACCTCGTTTACAGTACAAGTTCAACATCGCAGAAAGTGAAAAATGGATAAAGAAGTTGTGGTATTTACTTACAAAGCAATATCACTCAGCAATGAAATCTGTGTCATCAGGCCCTTAGCAGCACAATGAGTGGATTCAGGTATGATGATTCTAACTGAAATAAGTCACACAGAAAAAGAAACATCATAAGATATCAGTAATACACGGAATGTAAACTTGGCTACACAGGAACTGAATTACAGAACAGAACAGGGTCTCAAATTTAGAAAACCAACTTATGCTTGCTTAAGGGGAAAGGTGAGTTGGGGTGCTGCATAAAACCAGAGATTGAAATGAGCACAGATAAAGTTCCTTAAGTCAAATATGGAATAGACAAGAGCTACTCCTTGCTCAACGAAATGGACTCAACACCGCATATTAAACGCCTAAGAATGTACCTGACTAGTAAGTATCTTAAAACCTATGGATTGCTATGTCTCCGAAAGAGAATCAAGCATGTGTACAGGGGCATAAACGCAGCAGTGATACGATTGGAGAGGCTCGGTGAGCAAATGAAGACCCTTTGAAGTCATATTGCATGGTACCCATTCCACGGGTCTTAACTCTCCAGGTTTAAGGTATTCTTCCTTCAGCTAAAACATGCATGTGGAACCCAAGTATGATCAACCATGTGAACGGGAGACGTGTTCAAATATGTCTCAGTTTTCCTCCCCTGGTACTCGGGTGCAACATTCCAGACGCTTTACTAACACTCTCCCCACTTGGAGAGTCAGCGCCTTTAACCTCCTGTTTGGCCCAGTTTGCAATTTCTGCGGAAGATGAACAGGAATAGCGAGAACCAATGAGAGACTAGCTGGAGGTGTCTGGACGGGCAAATTTAACTCTCATTTCCCACCAGGAAGAGGAAATAACCAAAGGCTCAGCGTGCCGTGCCGGAACCAGATTAGGGCCTGAAGCCATCCTGCGGTGTTGCGGCCAGCTCACAAGAAAGCCAGTTGAAGAAAGGAGCTCAGGGACACTGTAATTCACAAACCTGCAGAGTTATAAATGACAGCTATCGTCCAAAAATAGACTGAAGTAAGGCTGCCAAGAGGACTTGAAAGCGGGGCAGAATTGCAGGAAACCAATTTCAGGAGGTAGACTGGAATTGCATTGAAAGCATAGGAAAAGAGGCAGAACGTCCACAATGATGCACTTGGCCAAAAAGGGCGTATGCGTTTTTTCCTGAATATATTCAGGAAAAAACGCATACGCCCTTTTTGGCCAACCAAGCAAGCTTGCAAAGGAAATCTGCACTACAATGAAGTCTCACTTCCCACCGGTCAAAAGGGCCATCTGAAAAAAGTGTAAAATCCAGAAAGGCAGGACAGGCCATGGAGAACTGGGAGCCTTGTTATGCTGATGGGCGGGATGTAAATTGCCAACAACCACTGGGGAGAAGTGTATGGTGTTTCCTGAAACATCTAAAAAACAAAGCAACAGAATCTAGGGCACTTCCACTTATGGTCCTATAGCTTAGGGAAATTAAAATCAAAAAGACACAGCCACCCCAAGGTTTGGAACCGCTCTCTTTACAACAACCTCGTTTACAGTACAAGTTCAACATCGCAGAAAGTGAAAAATGGATAAAGAAGTTGTGGTATTTACTTACAAAGCAATATCACTCAGCAATGAAATCTGTGTCATCAGGCCCTTAGCAGCACAATGAGTGGATTCAGGTATGATGATTCTAACTGAAATAACTCACACAGAAAAAGAAACATCATAAGATATCAGTAATACACGGAATGTAAACTTGGCTACACAGGAACTGAATTACAGAACAGAACAGGGTCTCAAATTTAGAAAACCAACTTATGCTTGCTTAAGGGTAAAGGTGAGTTGGGGTGCTGCATAAAACCAGAGATTGAAATGAGCACAGATAAAGTTCCTTAAGTTAAATATGGAATAGACAAGAGCTACTCCTTGCTCAACGAAATGGACTCAACACCGCATATTAAACGCCTAAGAATGTACCTGACTAGTAAGTATCTTAAAACCTATGGATTGCTATGTCTCCGAAAGAGAATCAAGCATGTGTACAGGGGCATAAACGCAGCAGTGATAGGATTGGAGAGGTTCGGTGAGCAAATGAAGACCCTTTGAAGTCATATTGCATGGTACCCATTCCACGGGTCTTAACTCTCCAGGTTTAAGGTATTCTTCCTTCAGCTAAAACATGCATGTGGAACCCAAGTATGATGAACCATGTGAACGGGAGACGTGTTCAAATATGTCTCAGTTTTCCTCCCCTGGTAGTCGGGTGCAACATTCCAGACGCTTTACTAACACTCTCCCGACTTGGAGAGTCAGCGCCTTTAACCTCCTGTTTGGCCCAGTTTGCAATTTCTGCGGAAGATGAACAGGAATAGCGAGAACCAATGAGAGACTAGCTGGAGGTGTCTGGACGGGCAAATTTAACTCTCATTTCCCACCAGGAAGAAGAAATAACCAAAGGCTCAGCGTGCCGTGCCGGAACCAGATTAGGGCCTGAAGCCATCCTGCGGTGTTGTGGCCAAGTCACAAGAAAGCAAGTTGAAGAAAGGAGCTCAGGGGCACTGTAATTCACAAACCTGCAGAGTTATAAATGACAGCTACCGTCCAAAAATGGACTGAAGTAAGGCTGCCAAGAGGACTTGAAAGCGGGGCAGAATTGCAGGAAACCGATTTCAGGAGGTAGACTGGAATTGCATTGAAAGCATAGGAAAAGAGGCAGAACGTCCACAATGATGCACTTGGCCAAAAAGGGCGTATGCGTTTTTTCCTGAATATTTTCAGGAAAAAACGCATACGCCCTTTTTGGCCAACCAAGCAAGCTTGCAAAGGAAATCTGCACTACAATGAAGTCTCACTTCCCCCCGGTCAAAAGGGCCATCTGAAAAAAGTGTAAAATCCAGAAAGGCAGGACAGGTCATGGAGAACTGGGAGCCTTGTTATGCTGATGGGCGGGATGTAAATTGCCAACAACCACTCGGGAGAAGTGTATGGTGTTTCCTGAAACATCTAAAAAACAAAGCAACAGAATCTAGGGCACTTCCACTTATGGTCCTATAGCTTAGGGAAATTAAAATCAAAAAGACACAGCCACCCCAAAGTTTGGAACCGCTCTGTTTACAACAACCTCGTTTACAGTACAAGTTCAACATCGCAGAAAGTGAAAAATGGATAAAGAAGTTGTGGTATTTACTTACAAAGCAATATCACTCAGCAATGAAATCTGTGTCATCAGGCCCTTAGCAGCACAATGAGTGGATTCAGGTATGATGATTCTAACTGAAATAAGTCACACAGAAAAAGAAACATCATAAGATATCAGTAATACAAGGAATGTAAACTTGGCTACACAGGAACTGAATTACAGAACAGTACAGGGTCTCAAATTTAGAAAACCAACTTATGCTTGCTTAAGGGGAAAGGTGAGTTGGGGTGCTGCATAAAACCAGAGATTGAAATGAGCACAGATAAAGTTCCTTAAGTCAAATATGGAATAGACAAGAGCTACTCCTTGCTCAACGAAATGGACTCAACACCGCATATTAAACGCCTAAGAATGTACCTGACTAGTAAGTATCTTAAAACCTATGGATTGCTATGTCTCCGAAAGAGAATCAAGCATGTGTACAGGGGCATAAACGCAGCAGTGATAGGATTGGAGAGGCTCGGTGAGCAAATGAAGACCCTTTGAAGTCATATTGCATGGTACCCATTCCACGGGTCTTAACTCTCCAGGTTTAAGGTATTCTTCCTTCAGCTAAAACATGCATGTGGAACCCAAGTATGATCAACCATGTGAACGGGAGACGTGTTCAAATATGTCTCAGTTTTCCTCCCCTGGTAGCTCGGGTGCAACATTCCAGACACTTTACTAACACTCTCCCCACTTGGAGAGTCAGCGCCTTTAACCTCCTGTTTGGCCCAGTTTGCAATTTCTGCGGAAGATGAACAGGAATAGCGAGAACCAATGAGAGACTAGCTGGAGGTGTCTGGACGGGCAAATTTAACTCTCATTTCCCACCAGGAAGAGGAAATAACCAAAGGCTCAGCGTGCCGTGCCGGAACCAGATTAGGGCCTGAAGCATCCTGCGGTGTTGCGGCCAGGTCACAAGAAAGCAAGTTGAAGAAAGGAGCTCAGGGGCACTGTAATTCACA